>NW_027276345.1:0-677016 GCF_030028105.1 Mobula birostris | reverse complement strand
CTTAAACTGACCCTGCCTTTAAACTGACCGAGCCCTTAAACTGACCCTGCCCTTACACTGACCCTGCCCTTACACTGACTCTACCCTTACACTGACCGAGCCCTTACACTGACCCAGTCCTTACCCTGACCCCGTCCTTACACTGACTCAGCCCATAAACTGACACAGTCTTTACACTAATCCAGTCATGTCACAGACCCAGTCCACACACTGACCAATTCCTTCTACTTACCCAGCCCTTACACTAACCCAGCCCTTACACAGACCCAGCCCTTACACTGACCCAGTGTGTACACTGATCCAGCCATTAAACTGACCTAGTCCTTACACTGACGCTGCCCTTACACTGACCCAGTCTTTACATGATCGAGCCATTACACTGACCCTTCTCTTACACTGACCGAGCCCTTGCACTGACCCAGCCCTTACACTGACATAGTCTTTACACAGATTCTGCCCTTCCACTGACCCAGGCCTGACACTGACCCTACACTTAAACTGACCCAGCCCATCCACTGAGTCAGCCCTTCCCCGACCCTGATCTTACGCTGACCCTGTCCTTACACTTATCCAGCCCTTACACTGACCCTGCCCTTACATTGACCCAGCCCTTACACTGACCAAGCCCTTACACTGACCCAGTCCTTACACTGACCCAGTCCTTACAATGACCCAGCCCTTACACTAACCCAGCCCTTACACAGACAGTGCCCTTAATCTGACACAGTATTTACACAGAGCCAGATCTTACACTGACCCAGTCCTTACACTGACCCAGCCATTAAACTGACTCAGCCCTTACACTGACCCAGCTCTTACACTGACCCGGCCCTTACACTGACCGAGCTCTTACACTGACCCAGCACTTACACTGACCCTACACTTACACTGACCCTGCCCTTACACTGACCCAGTGTTTACACTGTTCCAGCCATTACACTGACTCCGCCCTTACACTGACCCTGCCCTTACACTGACCCTGACCTAACACTGAATCAGCACTTACCCTGACCCAGCCGTTAAACTGACCCAGCCCTTACCCTGACCCAGCCCTTACACTGACCCAGCACTTACACAGACTCTACAATTACACTGACCAGGCCCTTACACTGACCCTGACCTAACACTGAATCAGCACTTACACTGACCCAGCCGTTAAACTGACCCAGCCCTTACCCTGACCCAGCCCTTACACTGACCGAGCACTTACACTGACCCAGCACTTACACAGACTCTACACTTACACTGACCAGGCCCTTACACTGACCAAGCCCTTACACTGACCAAGCCCTTACACTGGCCCAGCCCTTACACAGACACAGCCCTTACACTGACCCAGTCTTTACACAGAGCCAGATCTTACACTGACCCAGCCTTTACACTGAACCTGTCCTTTCACTGACCCAGCCTTTAAAATTGACCCAGCCCTTACCCTGACTGCCGCCCTTACACTTACCCAGTCTTTACACTGATCAGGCCCTTACCCTGACCCCGTCCTAACACTGACCCAGTTCTTACACTGTCCCTGTCGTTACACTGAACCAGACTTTACACTGTGCCAGACCTTACCCTGTGCCAGACCTTACCCTGACCCCGTCCTTACACTGACCCAGTCCTTACACTGACACTGCCGTTACACTGACCAAGCCCTTACACTGATCCAGCCCTTACATAGACACTGCCCTTACACTGACCCAGTCTTTACACAGAGCCAGATCTTACACTGACCCAGTCCGTACACAGACCCAACCATTAAACTGACCCAGCCCTTACACTAACCCAGCTCTTACACTGACCCTGCCCTTACACTGACCGAGCGCTTACACTGACCCAGCCCTTACACTGATCCCATCCTTACACTGACTCAGCCCATAAACTGACACAGTCTTTACACTAATCCAGACATGTCACAGACCCAGTCCACACACTGACCAATTCCTTCTACTGACCCAGCCCTTACACTAACCCAGCCTTTACAGAGACCCAGCCCTGACACTGACCCAGTGTTTACACTGATTCAGCCATTACACTGGCCCTGCCCTTACACTGACCCTGACCTAACACTGAATCAGCACTTACACTGACCCAGCCTTTAAACTGACCCAGCCCTTACACTGAACCCGTCCTTACACTGACCCAGCCCTTACGCTGACCCTGTCCTTACACTGAACCAGACGTTACACTGTGCCAGACCTTACCCTGACCACGTACTTACACTGACCCAGCCCTTAAACTGACCCTGCCCTGACACTGACCCAGCCCTTACACTGACCCTGTCCTTACACTGACGCAGTCCTCACACTGACCCAGCCCTTACACAGATACTGCCCTTAAACTGACCAAGTCTTTACACAGAGTAAGATCTTACACTGACCCAGCCCCTACACTGACCCAGCTCTTACACTGACCCGGCCCTTACACTGACTGAGCGCTTACACTGACCCAGCACTTACACTAACCCAGTCCTTACACTGACCCTGTCGTTACACTGAACCAGTCGTTACACCGAGCCAGACGTAACCCTGACTCCGTCCTTACACTGACCCAGGCCTTACACTGACACTGCCCTTACACTGACCCAGCCCTTACACTGACCCTAGACTTACACTTACCCAGCCCTTACACTGACCCAGCCCTTACACTGACCTAGCCCTTACACTGAATTAGCAATTACACTGACCCTGTCTTTACGCTTATCCAGCCCTTACACTGACCCTGCCCTTACACTGACCCGGCCCTTACACTGACCCTGCCCTTAAACTGACCCTGCCCTTACACTGACCCAGCCCTTAAACTGACCCTGCCCTTACACTGACCCAGTCTTTACATGATCGAGCCATTACACTGACCCTTCTCTTACACTGACCGAGCCCTTGCACTGACCCAGCTCTTACACTGAACTGGCCCTTACACTGACCGAGCTCTTACACTGACCCAGCACTTACACTGACCCTACAATTACACTGACCCAGCCCTTACACTTACCCAGTCTTCACACTGATCAGGCCCTTACCCTGACCCCGCCCTTACACTAACCCAGCCCTTACACTGACCCTGTCGTTACACTGAACCAGTCTTTACATGATCGAGCCATTACACTGACCCTTCTCTTACACTGACCGAGCCCTTGCACTGACCCAGCCCAGACACTGACCAAGGCCTTACACTGACCAAGCCATTACACTGACCCCATCCTTACACTAACCCAGCCCTTACACTGACCCTGTCGTTACACTGAACCAGTCTTTACACATAGCCAGACGTAACCCTGACTCCGTCCTTACACTGACCCAGGCCTTACACTGACCGAGCTCTTACACTGACCTAGCACTTACACTGACCCTACACTTACACTGACCCAGCCCTTACACTGAGCCAGTCCTTACACTGAGCCTGCCCTCACACTGACCGAGTCTTTACACTAATCCAGCCATGACACTGACCCTGCCATTACTCTGACCCTCCACTTACACTGGCCCAGACCTTACACTGAGCCAACCTTTACACTGACCCAACACTTACACTGACCCTGCCCTTACACTGACCCAGTGTTTACACTGATCCAGCCATTACACTGACCCTGTCCTTACACTGACCCTGACCTAACACTGAATCAGCACTTACACTGACCCAGCATTTAAACTGACCCAGCCCTTATCCTGACCCTGCCCTTACACTGACCGAGCACTTACACTGACACAGCCCTTACACAGACTCTACACTTACACTGACCCAGCCCTTACACTGACCAAGCCCTTACACTGACCCAGCCCTTACACTGACCCACCCCTTAAACAGACACTGCCCTTACACTGACCCAGTCTTTACACAGAGCCAGATCTTACACTGACCCAGTCCTTACACTGACCCAGCCATTAAACTGACCCAGCCGTTACACTGACCCAGTCTTTACACAGAGCCAGATCTTACACTGACCCAGGCTTTACACTGAACCCGTCCTTTCACTGACCCAGCCTTTAAACTGACACAGCCGTTACCCTGACTGCCGCCCTTACACTTACCCAGTCTTTACACTGATCAGGCCCTTAGCCTGACCCCATCCTTACACTGACCCAGCTCTTACACTGACCCTGTCGTTACACTGAACCAGACTTTACACTGTGCCAGACCTTACCCTGTGCCAGACCTTACCCTGACCCCGTCCTTACACTGACATAGTCCTTACACTGACCCTGCCCTTACACTGACCCAGCCCTTACACTGACCAAGCCCTCACACTGACCCAGCCCTTACATAGACACTGCCCTTACACTGACCCAGTCTTTACACAGAGCCAGATCTTACACTGACCCAGTCCGTACACAGACCCAACCATTAAACTGACCCAGCCCTTACACTAACCCAGCTCTTACACTGACTCTGCCCTTACACTGACCCAGCCCTTACACTGACCGAGCACTGACACTGACCCAGTACTTACACAGACTCTACACTTACACTGACCCAGCACTTACACTGACCCAGTGTTTACACCGATCCAGCCATTACACTGACTCTGCCCTTACACTGACCGAGCCCTTAAACTGACCCTGCCCTTACACTGACACTGCCCTAACACTGACCGAGCCCTTACACTGACCCAGCCCTTACCCTGACCCCGTCCTTACACTGACTCAGCCCATAAACTGACACACTCTTTACACTAATCCAGACATGTCACAGACCCAGTCCACACACTGACCAATTCCTTCTACTGACCCAGCGCTTACACTAACCCAGCCTTTACAGAGACCCAGCCCTGACACTGACCCAGTGTTTACACTGATTCAGCCATTACACTGGCCCTGCCCTTACACTGACCCTGACCTAACACTGAATCAGCACTTACACTGACCCAGCCTTTAAACTGACCCAGCCCTTACACTGACCCCGTCCTTACACTGACCCAGCCCTTACGCTGACCCTGTCCTTACACTGAACCAGACGTTACACTGTGCCAGACCTTACCCTGACCACGTACTTACACTGACCCAGCCCTTAAATTGACCCTGCCCTTACACTGACCCAGTCCTTACACTGACCCTGCCCTGACACTGACCCAGCCCTTACACTGACCCTGTCCTTACACTGACGCAGTCCTCACACTGACCCAGCCCTTACACAGATACTGCCCTTAAACTGACCAAGTCTTTACACAGAGCAAGATCTTACACTGACCCAGCCCCTACACTGACCCAGCTCTTACACTGACCCGGTCCTTACACTGACCGAGCGCTTACACTGACCCAGCACTTACACTGACCCTACACTTACACTGACCCAGCCCTTACATTTACCCAGTCTTCACGCTGATCAGGCCCTTACCCTGACCCCGCCCTTACACTAACCCAGTCCTTACACTGACCCTGTCGTTACACTGAACCAGTCGTTACACAGAGCCAGACGTAACCCTGACTCCGTCCTTACACTGACCCAGGCCTGACACTGACACTGCCCTTACACTGACCCAGCCCTTACACTGACCCTAGACTTACACTTACCCAGCCCTTACACTGACCCAGCCCTTACACTGACCTAGCCCTTACACTGAATTAGCACTTACACAGACCCTGTCTTTACGCTTATCCAGCCCTTGCACTGACCCAGCTCTTACACTGACCCGGCCCTTACACTGACCGAGCTCTTACACTGACCCAGCACTTACACTGACCCTACAATTACACTGACCCAGCCCTTACACTTACCCAGTCTTCACACTGATCAGGCCCTTACCCTGACCCCATCCTTACACTAACCCAGCCCTTACACTGACCCTGTCGTTACACTGAACCAGTCTTTACACTGAGCCAGACGTAACCCTGACTCCGTCCTTACACTGACCCAGGCCTTACACTGACCGAGCTCTTACACTGACCTAGCACTTACACTGACCCTACACTTACACTGACCCAGCCCTTACACTGAGCCAGTCCTTACACTGAGCCTGCCCTCACACTGACCGAGTCTTTACACTAATCCAGCCATTACACTGACCCTGCCATTACTCTGACCCTCCACTTACACTGGCCCAGACCTTACACTGAGCCAACCTTTACACTGACCCAACACTTACACTGACCCAGTGTTTACACTGATCCAGCCATTACACTGACCCTGCCCTTACACTGACCCTGACCTAACACTGAATCAGCACTTACACTGACCCAGCATTTAAACTGACCCAGCCCTTATCCTGACCCTGCCCTTACACTGACCGAGCACTTACACTGACACAGCCCTTACACAGACTCTACACTTACACTGACCCAGCCCTTACACTGACCAAGCCCTTACACTGACCAAGCCCTTACACTGACCCACCCCTTACACAGACACTGCCCTTACACTGACCCAATCTTTACACAGAGCCAGATCTTACACTGACCCAGTCCTTACACTAACCCAGCCATTAAACTGACCCAGCCGTTACACTGACCCAGTCTTTACACAGAGCCAGATCTTACACTGACCCAGGCTTTACACTGAACCCGTCCTTTCACTGACCCAGCCTTTAAACTGACACAGCCCTTACCCTGACTGCCGCCCTTACACTTACCCAGTCTTTACACTGATCAGGCCCTTACCCTGACCCCATCCTTACACTGACCCAGCTCTTACACTGACCCTGTCGTTACACTGAACCAGAGTTTACACTGTGCCAGACCTTACCCTGTGCCAGACCTTACCCTGACCCCGTCCTTACACTGACATAGTCCTTACACTGACCCTGCCCTTACACTGACCCAGCCCTTACACTGACCAAGCCCTTACACTGACCCAGCCCTTACATAGACACTGCCCTTACACTGACCCAGTCTTTACACAGAGCCAGATCTTACACTGACCCAGTCCGTACACAGACCCAACCATTAAACTGACCCAGTCCTTACACTAACCCAGCTCTTACACTGACTCTGCCCTTACACTGACCCGGCACTTACACTGACCCAGCCGTTACACTGACCCAGTGTTTACACCGATCCAGCCATTACACTGACTCTGCCCTTACACTGACCGAGCCCTTAAACTGACCCTGCCCTTACACTGACACTGCCCTAACACTGACCGAGCCCTTACACTGACCCAGCCCTTACCCTGACCCCGTCCTTACACTGACTCAGCCCATAAACTGACACACTCTTTACACTATTCCAGACATGTCACAGACCCAGTCCACACACTGACCAATTCCTTCTACTGACCCAACGCTTACACTAACCCAGCCTTTACAGAGACCCAGCCCTGACACTGACCCAGTGTTTGCACTGATTCAGCCATTACACTGGCCCTGCCCTTACACTGACCCTGACCTAACACTGAATCAGCACTTACACTGACCCAGCCTTTAAACTGACCCAGCCCTTACACTGACCCCGTCCTTACACTGACCCAGCCCTTACGCTGACCCTGTCCTTACACTGAACCAGACGTTACACTGTGCCAGACCTTACCCTGACCACGTACTTACACTGACCCAGCCCTTAAATTGACCCTGCCCTTACACTGACCCAGTCCTTACACTGACCCAGCCCTTACACAGATACTGCCCTTACACTGACCCAGTCTTTACACAGAGCAAGATCTTACACTGACCCAGTCCTTACACTGACCCAGCCATTAAACTGACCCAGCCCTTACACTGACCCAGCTCTTACACTGACCCGGCCCCTACACTGACCGAGCGCTTACACTGACCCAGCATTTACATTGACCCTACACTTACACTGACCCAGCCCTTACACTTACCCAGTCTTCACGCTGATCAGGCCCTTACCCTGACCCCGCCCTTACACTAACCCAGCCCTTACACTGACCCTGTCGTTACACTGAACCAGTCTTCACACTGAGCCAGATGTAACCCTGACTCCGTCCTTACACTGACCCAGGCCTTACACTGACACTGCCCTTACACTGACCCAGCCCTTACACTGACCCTAGACTTACACTTACCCAGCCCTTACACTGACCCAGCCCTTACACTGACCTCGCCCTTACACTGACCCTGCCCTTAAACTGACCCTGCCCTTACACTGACCCAGCCCTTAAACTGACCCTGCCCTTACACTGACCCAGTCTTTACATGATCGAGCCATTACACTGACCCTTCTCTTACACTGACCGAGCCCTTGCACTGACCCAGCTCTTACACTGACCCGGCCCTTACACTGACCGAGCTCTTACACTGACCCAGCACTTACACTGACCCTACAATTACACTGACCCAGCCCTTACACTTACCCAGTCTTCACACTGATCAGGCCCTTACCCTGACCCCATCCTTACACTAACCCAGCCCTTACACTGACCCTGTCGTTACACTGAACCAGTCTTTACACTGAGCCAGACGTAACCCTGACTCCGTCCTTACACTGACCCAGGCCTTACACTGACCGAGCTCTTACACTGACCTAGCACTTACACTGACCCTACACTTACACTGACCCAGCCCTTACACTGAGCCAGTCCTTACACTGAGCCTGCCCTCACACTGACCGAGTCTTTACACTAATCCAGCCATTACACTGACCCTGCCATTACTCTGACCCTCCACTTACACTGGCCCAGACCTTACACTGAGCCAACCTTTACACTGACCCAACACTTACACTGACCCAGTGTTTACACTGATCCAGCCATTACACTGACCCTGCCCTTACACTGACCCTGACCTAACACTGAATCAGCACTTACACTGACCCAGCATTTAAACTGACCCAGCCCTTATCCTGACCCTGCCCTTACACTGACCGAGCACTTACACTGACACAGCCCTTACACAGACTCTACACTTACACTGACCCAGCCCTTACACTGACCAAGCCCTTACACTGACCAAGCCCTTACACTGACCCACCCCTTACACAGACACTGCCCTTACACTGACCCAATCTTTACACAGAGCCAGATCTTACACTGACCCAGTCCTTACACTAACCCAGCCATTAAACTGACCCAGCCGTTACACTGACCCAGTCTTTACACAGAGCCAGATCTTACACTGACCCAGGCTTTACACTGAACCCGTCCTTTCACTGACCCAGCCTTTAAACTGACACAGCCCTTACCCTGACTGCCGCCCTTACACTTACCCAGTCTTTACACTGATCAGGCCCTTACCCTGACCCCATCCTTACACTGACCCAGCTCTTACACTGACCCTGTCGTTACACTGAACCAGAGTTTACACTGTGCCAGACCTTACCCTGTGCCAGACCTTACCCTGACCCCGTCCTTACACTGACATAGTCCTTACACTGACCCTGCCCTTACACTGACCCAGCCCTTACACTGACCAAGCCCTTACACTGACCCAGCCCTTACATAGACACTGCCCTTACACTGACCCAGTCTTTACACAGAGCCAGATCTTACACTGACCCAGTCCGTACACAGACCCAACCATTAAACTGACCCAGTCCTTACACTAACCCAGCTCTTACACTGACTCTGCCCTTACACTGACCCGGCACTTACACTGACCCAGCCGTTACACTGACCCAGTGTTTACACCGATCCAGCCATTACACTGACTCTGCCCTTACACTGACCGAGCCCTTAAACTGACCCTGCCCTTACACTGACACTGCCCTAACACTGACCGAGCCCTTACACTGACCCAGCCCTTACCCTGACCCCGTCCTTACACTGACTCAGCCCATAAACTGACACACTCTTTACACTATTCCAGACATGTCACAGACCCAGTCCACACACTGACCAATTCCTTCTACTGACCCAACGCTTACACTAACCCAGCCTTTACAGAGACCCAGCCCTGACACTGACCCAGTGTTTGCACTGATTCAGCCATTACACTGGCCCTGCCCTTACACTGACCCTGACCTAACACTGAATCAGCACTTACACTGACCCAGCCTTTAAACTGACCCAGCCCTTACACTGACCCCGTCCTTACACTGACCCAGCCCTTACGCTGACCCTGTCCTTACACTGAACCAGACGTTACACTGTGCCAGACCTTACCCTGACCACGTACTTACACTGACCCAGCCCTTAAATTGACCCTGCCCTTACACTGACCCAGTCCTTACACTGACCCAGCCCTTACACAGATACTGCCCTTACACTGACCCAGTCTTTACACAGAGCAAGATCTTACACTGACCCAGTCCTTACACTGACCCAGCCATTAAACTGACCCAGCCCTTACACTGACCCAGCTCTTACACTGACCCGGCCCCTACACTGACCGAGCGCTTACACTGACCCAGCATTTACATTGACCCTACACTTACACTGACCCAGCCCTTACACTTACCCAGTCTTCACGCTGATCAGGCCCTTACCCTGACCCCGCCCTTACACTAACCCAGCCCTTACACTGACCCTGTCGTTACACTGAACCAGTCTTCACACTGAGCCAGATGTAACCCTGACTCCGTCCTTACACTGACCCAGGCCTTACACTGACACTGCCCTTACACTGACCCAGCCCTTACACTGACCCTAGACTTACACTTACCCAGCCCTTACACTGACCCAGCCCTTACACTGACCTCGCCCTTACACTGACCCTGCCCTTAAACTGACCCTGCCCTTACACTGACCCAGCCCTTAAACTGACCCTGCCCTTACACTGACCCAGTCTTTACATGATCGAGCCATTACACTGACCCTTCTCTTACACTGACCGAGCCCTTGCACTGACCCAGCTCTTACACTGACCCGGCCCTTACACTGACCGAGCTCTTACACTGACCCAGCACTTACACTGACCCTACAATTACACTGACCCAGCCCTTACACTTACCCAGTCTTCACACTGATCAGGCCCTTACCCTGACCCCATCCTTACACTAACCCAGCCCTTACACTGACCCTGTCGTTACACTGAACCAGTCTTTACACTGAGCCAGACGTAACCCTGACTCCGTCCTTACACTGACCCAGGCCTTACACTGACCGAGCTCTTACACTGACCTAGCACTTACACTGACCCTACACTTACACTGACCCAGCCCTTACACTGAGCCAGTCCTTACACTGAGCCTGCCCTCACACTGACCGAGTCTTTACACTAATCCAGCCATTACACTGACCCTGCCATTACTCTGACCCTCCACTTACACTGGCCCAGACCTTACACTGAGCCAACCTTTACACTGACCCAACACTTACACTGACCCAGTGTTTACACTGATCCAGCCATTACACTGACCCTGCCCTTACACTGACCCTGACCTAACACTGAATCAGCACTTACACTGACCCAGCATTTAAACTGACCCAGCCCTTATCCTGACCCTGCCCTTACACTGACCGAGCACTTACACTGACACAGCCCTTACACAGACTCTACACTTACACTGACCCAGCCCTTACACTGACCAAGCCCTTACACTGACCAAGCCCTTACACTGACCCACCCCTTACACAGACACTGCCCTTACACTGACCCAATCTTTACACAGAGCCAGATCTTACACTGACCCAGTCCTTACACTAACCCAGCCATTAAACTGACCCAGCCGTTACACTGACCCAGTCTTTACACAGAGCCAGATCTTACACTGACCCAGGCTTTACACTGAACCCGTCCTTTCACTGACCCAGCCTTTAAACTGACACAGCCCTTACCCTGACTGCCGCCCTTACACTTACCCAGTCTTTACACTGATCAGGCCCTTACCCTGACCCCATCCTTACACTGACCCAGCTCTTACACTGACCCTGTCGTTACACTGAACCAGAGTTTACACTGTGCCAGACCTTACCCTGTGCCAGACCTTACCCTGACCCCGTCCTTACACTGACATAGTCCTTACACTGACCCTGCCCTTACACTGACCCAGCCCTTACACTGACCAAGCCCTTACACTGACCCAGCCCTTACATAGACACTGCCCTTACACTGACCCAGTCTTTACACAGAGCCAGATCTTACACTGACCCAGTCCGTACACAGACCCAACCATTAAACTGACCCAGCCCTTACACTAACCCAGCTCTTACACTGACTCTGCCCTTACACTGACCCGGCACTTACACTGACCCAGCCGTTACACTGACCCAGTGTTTACACCGATCCAGCCATTACACTGACTCTGCCCTTACACTGACCGAGCCCTTAAACTGACCCTGCCCTTACACTGACACTGCCCTAACACTGACCGAGCCCTTACACTGACCCAGCCCTTACCCTGACCCCGTCCTTACACTGACTCAGCCCATAAACTGACACACTCTTTACACTATTCCAGACATGTCACAGACCCAGTCCACACACTGACCAATTCCTTCTACTGACCCAACGCTTACACTAACCCAGCCTTTACAGAGACCCAGCCCTGACACTGACCCAGTGTTTGCACTGATTCAGCCATTACACTGGCCCTGCCCTTACACTGACCCTGACCTAACACTGAATCAGCACTTACACTGACCCAGCCTTTAAACTGACCCAGCCCTTACACTGACCCCGTCCTTACACTGACCCAGCCCTTACGCTGACCCTGTCCTTACACTGAACCAGACGTTACACTGTGCCAGACCTTACCCTGACCACGTACTTACACTGACCCAGCCCTTAAATTGACCCTGCCCTTACACTGACCCAGTCCTTACACTGACCCAGCCCTTACACAGATACTGCCCTTACACTGACCCAGTCTTTACACAGAGCAAGATCTTACACTGACCCAGTCCTTACACTGACCCAGCCATTAAACTGACCCAGCCCTTACACTGACCCAGCTCTTACACTGACCCGGCCCCTACACTGACCGAGCGCTTACACTGACCCAGCATTTACATTGACCCTGCACTTACACTGACCCAGCCCTTACACTTACCCAGTCTTCACGCTGATCAGGCCCTTACCCTGACCCCGCCCTTACACTAACCCAGCCCTTACACTGACCCTGTCGTTACACTGAACCAGTCTTCACACTGAGCCAGATGTAATCCTAACTCCGTCCTTACACTGACCCAGGCCTTACACTGACACTGCCCTTACACTGACCCAGCCCTTACACTGACCCTAGACTTACACTTACCCAGCCCTTACACTGACCCAGCCCTTACACTGACCTAGCCCTTACACTGAATTAGCACTTACACTGACCCTGTCTTTACGCTTATCCAGCCCTTACACTTACCCTGCCCTTACACTGACCCGGCCCTTACACTGACCCTGCCCTTACACTGACTGACCCCTTACACTGACCCAGACCTTACCCTGACCCCGTCCTTACACTGACTCAGCCCATAAACTGACACAGTCTTTACACTAATCCAGTCATGTCACAGACCCAGACCACACACTGACCAATTCCTTCTACTTGCCCAGCCCTTACACTAACCCAGCCCTTACACAGACCCAGCCTTTACACTGACCCAGTGTTTACACTGATACAGCCATTACATTGACTCTGCCCTTACACTGACCCTGCCCTTACACTGCCCCTGACCTAACACTGAATCAGCACTTACACTGACCCAGCCTTTAAACTGACCCAGCCCTTACACTGACCCAGCCGTTACACTTACCCAGCACTTACACTGATCCAGCCCTTACACTGAACGAGCACTTACACTGACCCAGCACTTACGCTGATCCAGCTATTACACTGACCCTTCTCTTACACTGACCGAGCCCTTGCACTGACCCAGCTCTTACACTGAACCGGCCCTTACACTGACCGAGCTCTTACACTGACCCAGCACTTACACTGACCCTACACTTACACTTAACCAGCCCTTACACTTACCCAGTCTTCACGCTGATCAGGCCCTTACCCTGACCCCGCCCTTACACTAACCCAGTCCTTACACTGACCCTGTCGTTACACTGAACCAGTCGTTACACAGAGCCAGACGTAACCCTGACTCCGTCCTTACACTGACCCAGGCCTTACACTGACACTGCCCTTACACTGACCCAGCCCTTACACTGACCCTAGACTTACACTTACCCAGCCCTTACACTGACCCAGCCCTTACACTGACCTAGCCCTTACACTGAATTAGCACTTACACTGACCCTGTCTTTACGCTTATCCAGCCCTTATAATGACCCTGCCCTTACACTGACCCGGCCCTTACACTGACCCTGCCCTTAAACTGACCCTGCCCTTACACTGACCCAGGCCTTACACTGACCGAGCTCTTACACTGACCTAGCACTTACACTGACCCAGCCCTTACACTGAGCCAGTCCTTACACTGAGCCTGCCCTCACACTGACCGAGTCTTTACACTAATCCAGCCATTACACTGACCCTGCCATTACTCTGACCCTCCACTTACACTGGCCCAGCCCTTACACTGAGCCAACCTTTACACTGACCCAACACTTACACTGACCCTGCCCTTACACTGACCCAGTGTTTACACTGATCCAGCCATTACACTGACCCTGCCCTTACACTGACCCTGACCTAACACTGAATCAGCACTTACACTGACCCAGCATTTAAACTGACCCAGCCCTTGCACTGACCAAGCCCTTACACTGACCCAGCCCTTACACTGACCCACCCCTTACACAGACACTGCCCTTACACTGACCCAGTCTTTACACAGAGCCAGATCTTACACTGACCCAGTCCTTACACTGACCCAGCCATTAAACTGACCCAGCCGTTACACTGACCCAGTCTTTACACAGAGCCAGATCTTACACTGACCCAGGCTTTACACTGAACCCGTCCTTTCACTGACCCAGCCTTTAAACTGACCCAGCCCTTACCCTGACTGCCGCCCTTACACTTACCCAGTCTTTACACTGATCAGGCCCTTACCCTGACCCCGTCCTTACACTGACCCAGCTCTTACACTGACCCTGTCGTTACACTGAACCAGACTTTACACTGTGCCAGACCTTACCCTGTGCCAGACCTTACCATGACCCCGTCCTTACACTGACATAGTCCTTACACTGACCCTGCCCTTACACTGACCCAGCCCTTACACTGACCCAGCCCTTACATAGACACTGCCCTTACACTGACCCAGTCTTTACACAGAGCCAGATCTTACACTGACCCAGTCCGTACACAGACCCAACCATTAAACTGACCCAGCCCTTACACTAACCCAGCTCTTACACTGACTCTGCCCTTAAACTGACCCAGCCCTTACACTGACCGAGCACTGACACTGACCCAGTACTTACACAGACTCTACACTTACACTGACCCAGCACTTACACTGAACCAGTGTTTACACCGATCCAGCCATTACACTGACTCTGCGCTTACACTGACCGAGCCCTTAAACTGACCCTGCCCTTACACTGACACTGCCCTAACACTGACCGAGCCCTTACACTGACCCAGCCCTTACCCTGACCCCGTCCTTACACTGACTCAGCCCATAAACTGACACACTCTTTACACTAATCCAGACATGTCACAGACCCAGTCCACACACTGACCAATTCCTTCTACTGACCCAGCCCTTACACTAACCCAGCCTTTACAGAGACCCAGCCCTGACACTGACCCAGTGTTTACACTGATTCAGCCATTACACTGGCCCTGCCCTTACACTGACCCTGACCTAACACTGAATCAACACTTACACTGACCCAGCCTTTAAACTGACCCAGCCCTTACACTGACCCCATCCTTACACTGAGCCTGCCCTCACACTGACCGAGTCTTTACACTAATCCAGCCATTACACTGACCCTGCCATTACTCTGACCCTCCACTTACACTGGCCCAGCCCTTACACTGAGCCAACCTTTACACTGACCCAACACTTACACTGACCCTGCCCTTACACTGACCCAGTGTTTACACTGATCCAGCCATTACACTGACCCTGCCCTTACACTGACCCTGACCTAACACTGAATCAGCACTTACACTGACCCAGCATTTAAACTGACCCAGCCCTTATCCTGACCCTGCCCTTACACTGACCGAGCACTTACACTGACACAGCCCTTACACAGACTCTACACTTACACTGACCCAGCCCTTACACTGACCAAGCCCTTACACTGACCAAGCCCTTACACTGACCCACCCCTTACACAGACACTGCCCTTACACTGACCCAATCTTTACACAGAGCCAGATCTTACACTGACCCAGTCCTTACACTAACCCAGCCATTAAACTGACCCAGCCGTTACACTGACCCAGTCTTTACACAGAGCCAGATCTTACACTGACCCAGGCTTTACACTGAACCCGTCCTTTCACTGACCCAGCCTTTAAACTGACACAGCCCTTACCCTGACTGCCGCCCTTACACTTACCCAGTCTTTACACTGATCAGGCCCTTACCCTGACCCATCCTTACACTGACCCAGCTCTTACACTGACCCTGTCGTTACACTGAACCAGAGTTTACACTGTGCCAGACCTTACCCTGTGCCAGACCTTACCCTGACCCCGTCCTTACACTGACATAGTCCTTACACTGACCCTGCCCTTACACTGACCCAGCCCTTACACTGACCAAGCCCTTACACTGACCCAGCCCTTACATAGACACTGCCCTTACACTGACCCAGTCTTTACACAGAGCCAGATCTTACACTGACCCAGTCCGTACACAGACCCAACCATTAAACTGACCCAGCCCTTACACTAACCCAGCTCTTACACTGACTCTGCCCTTACACTGACCCGGCACTTACACTGACCCAGCCGTTACACTGACCCAGTGTTTACACCGATCCAGCCATTACACTGACTCTGCCCTTACACTGACCGAGCCCTTAAACTGACCCTGCCCTTACACTGACACTGCCCTAACACTGACCGAGCCCTTACACTGACCCAGCCCTTACCCTGACCCCGTCCTTACACTGACTCAGCCCATAAACTGACACACTCTTTACACTATTCCAGACATGTCACAGACCCAGTCCACACACTGACCAATTCCTTCTACTGACCCAACGCTTACACTAACCCAGCCTTTACAGAGACCCAGCCCTGACACTGACCCAGTGTTTGCACTGATTCAGCCATTACACTGGCCCTGCCCTTACACTGACCCTGACCTAACACTGAATCAGCACTTACACTGACCCAGCCTTTAAACTGACCCAGCCCTTACACTGACCCCGTCCTTACACTGACCCAGCCCTTACGCTGACCCTGTCCTTACACTGAACCAGACGTTACACTGTGCCAGACCTTACCCTGACCACGTACTTACACTGACCCAGCCCTTAAATTGACCCTGCCCTTACACTGACCCAGTCCTTACACTGACCCAGCCCTTACACAGATACTGCCCTTACACTGACCCAGTCTTTACACAGAGCAAGATCTTACACTGACCCAGTCCTTACACTGACCCAGCCATTAAACTGACCCAGCCCTTACACTGACCCAGCTCTTACACTGACCCGGCCCCTACACTGACCGAGCGCTTACACTGACCCAGCATTTACATTGACCCTGCACTTACACTGACCCAGCCCTTACACTTACCCAGTCTTCACGCTGATCAGGCCCTTACCCTGACCCCGCCCTTACACTAACCCAGCCCTTACACTGACCCTGTCGTTACACTGAACCAGTCTTCACACTGAGCCAGATGTAATCCTAACTCCGTCCTTACACTGACCCAGGCCTTACACTGACACTGCCCTTACACTGACCCAGCCCTTACACTGACCCTAGACTTACACTTACCCAGCCCTTACACTGACCCAGCCCTTACACTGACCTAGCCCTTACACTGAATTAGCACTTACACTGACCCTGTCTTTACGCTTATCCAGCCCTTACACTTACCCTGCCCTTACACTGACCCGGCCCTTACACTGACCCTGCCCTTACACTGACTGACCCCTTACACTGACCCAGACCTTACCCTGACCCCGTCCTTACACTGACTCAGCCCATAAACTGACACAGTCTTTACACTAATCCAGTCATGTCACAGACCCAGACCACACACTGACCAATTCCTTCTACTTGCCCAGCCCTTACACTAACCCAGCCCTTACACAGACCCAGCCTTTACACTGACCCAGTGTTTACACTGATACAGCCATTACATTGACTCTGCCCTTACACTGACCCTGCCCTTACACTGCCCCTGACCTAACACTGAATCAGCACTTACACTGACCCAGCCTTTAAACTGACCCAGCCCTTACACTGACCCAGCCGTTACACTTACCCAGCACTTACACTGATCCAGCCCTTACACTGAACGAGCACTTACACTGACCCAGCACTTACGCTGATCCAGCTATTACACTGACCCTTCTCTTACACTGACCGAGCCCTTGCACTGACCCAGCTCTTACACTGAACCGGCCCTTACACTGACCGAGCTCTTACACTGACCCAGCACTTACACTGACCCTACACTTACACTTAACCAGCCCTTACACTTACCCAGTCTTCACGCTGATCAGGCCCTTACCCTGACCCCGCCCTTACACTAACCCAGTCCTTACACTGACCCTGTCGTTACACTGAACCAGTCGTTACACAGAGCCAGACGTAACCCTGACTCCGTCCTTACACTGACCCAGGCCTTACACTGACACTGCCCTTACACTGACCCAGCCCTTACACTGACCCTAGACTTACACTTACCCAGCCCTTACACTGACCCAGCCCTTACACTGACCTAGCCCTTACACTGAATTAGCACTTACACTGACCCTGTCTTTACGCTTATCCAGCCCTTATAATGACCCTGCCCTTACACTGACCCGGCCCTTACACTGACCCTGCCCTTAAACTGACCCTGCCCTTACACTGACACTGCCCTAACACTGACCGAGCCCTTACACTGACCCAGCCCTTACCCTGACCCCGTCCTTACACTGACTCAGCCCATAAACTGACACACTCTTTACACTATTCCAGACATGTCACAGACCCAGTCCACACACTGACCAATTCCTTCTACTGACCCAACGCTTACACTAACCCAGCCTTTACAGAGACCCAGCCCTGACACTGACCCAGTGTTTGCACTGATTCAGCCATTACACTGGCCCTGCCCTTACACTGACCCTGACCTAACACTGAATCAGCACTTACACTGACCCAGCCTTTAAACTGACCCAGCCCTTACACTGACCCCGTCCTTACACTGACCCAGCCCTTACGCTGACCCTGTCCTTACACTGAACCAGACGTTACACTGTGCCAGACCTTACCCTGACCACGTACTTACACTGACCCAGCCCTTAAATTGACCCTGCCCTTACACTGACCCAGTCCTTACACTGACCCAGCCCTTACACAGATACTGCCCTTACACTGACCCAGTCTTTACACAGAGCAAGATCTTACACTGACCCAGTCCTTACACTGACCCAGCCATTAAACTGACCCAGCCCTTACACTGACCCAGCTCTTACACTGACCCGGCCCCTACACTGACCGAGCGCTTACACTGACCCAGCATTTACATTGACCCTGCACTTACACTGACCCAGCCCTTACACTTACCCAGTCTTCACGCTGATCAGGCCCTTACCCTGACCCCGCCCTTACACTAACCCAGCCCTTACACTGACCCTGTCGTTACACTGAACCAGTCTTCACACTGAGCCAGATGTAATCCTAACTCCGTCCTTACACTGACCCAGGCCTTACACTGACACTGCCCTTACACTGACCCAGCCCTTACACTGACCCTAGACTTACACTTACCCAGCCCTTACACTGACCCAGCCCTTACACTGACCTAGCCCTTACACTGAATTAGCACTTACACTGACCCTGTCTTTACGCTTATCCAGCCCTTACACTTACCCTGCCCTTACACTGACCCGGCCCTTACACTGACCCTGCCCTTACACTGACTGACCCCTTACACTGACCCAGACCTTACCCTGACCCCGTCCTTACACTGACTCAGCCCATAAACTGACACAGTCTTTACACTAATCCAGTCATGTCACAGACCCAGACCACACACTGACCAATTCCTTCTACTTGCCCAGCCCTTACACTAACCCAGCCCTTACACAGACCCAGCCTTTACACTGACCCAGTGTTTACACTGATACAGCCATTACATTGACTCTGCCCTTACACTGACCCTGCCCTTACACTGCCCCTGACCTAACACTGAATCAGCACTTACACTGACCCAGCCTTTAAACTGACCCAGCCCTTACACTGACCCAGCCGTTACACTTACCCAGCACTTACACTGATCCAGCCCTTACACTGAACGAGCACTTACACTGACCCAGCACTTACGCTGATCCAGCTATTACACTGACCCTTCTCTTACACTGACCGAGCCCTTGCACTGACCCAGCTCTTACACTGAACCGGCCCTTACACTGACCGAGCTCTTACACTGACCCAGCACTTACACTGACCCTACACTTACACTTAACCAGCCCTTACACTTACCCAGTCTTCACGCTGATCAGGCCCTTACCCTGACCCCGCCCTTACACTAACCCAGTCCTTACACTGACCCTGTCGTTACACTGAACCAGTCGTTACACAGAGCCAGACGTAACCCTGACTCCGTCCTTACACTGACCCAGGCCTTACACTGACACTGCCCTTACACTGACCCAGCCCTTACACTGACCCTAGACTTACACTTACCCAGCCCTTACACTGACCCAGCCCTTACACTGACCTAGCCCTTACACTGAATTAGCACTTACACTGACCCTGTCTTTACGCTTATCCAGCCCTTATAATGACCCTGCCCTTACACTGACCCGGCCCTTACACTGACCCTGCCCTTAAACTGACCCTGCCCTTACACTGACCCAGGCCTTACACTGACCGAGCTCTTACACTGACCTAGCACTTACACTGACCCAGCCCTTACACTGAGCCAGTCCTTACACTGAGCCTGCCCTCACACTGACCGAGTCTTTACACTAATCCAGCCATTACACTGACCCTGCCATTACTCTGACCCTCCACTTACACTGGCCCAGCCCTTACACTGAGCCAACCTTTACACTGACCCAACACTTACACTGACCCTGCCCTTACACTGACCCAGTGTTTACACTGATCCAGCCATTACACTGACCCTGCCCTTACACTGACCCTGACCTAACACTGAATCAGCACTTACACTGACCCAGCATTTAAACTGACCCAGCCCTTATCCTGACCTGCCCTTACACTGACCGAGCACTTACACTGACACAGCCCTTACACAGACTCTACACTTACACTGACCCAGCCCTTGCACTGACCAAGCCCTTACACTGACCCAGCCCTTACACTGACCCACCCCTTACACAGACACTGCCCTTACACTGACCCAGTCTTTACACAGAGCCAGATCTTACACTGACCCAGTCCTTACACTGACCCAGCCATTAAACTGACCCAGCCGTTACACTGACCCAGTCTTTACACAGAGCCAGATCTTACACTGACCCAGGCTTTACACTGAACCCGTCCTTTCACTGACCCAGCCTTTAAACTGACCCAGCCCTTACCCTGACTGCCGCCCTTACACTTACCCAGTCTTTACACTGATCAGGCCCTTACCCTGACCCCGTCCTTACACTGACCCAGCTCTTACACTGACCCTGTCGTTACACTGAACCAGACTTTACACTGTGCCAGACCTTACCCTGTGCCAGACCTTACCATGACCCCGTCCTTACACTGACATAGTCCTTACACTGACCCTGCCCTTACACTGACCCAGCCCTTACACTGACCCAGCCCTTACATAGACACTGCCCTTACACTGACCCAGTCTTTACACAGAGCCAGATCTTACACTGACCCAGTCCGTACACAGACCCAACCATTAAACTGACCCAGCCCTTACACTAACCCAGCTCTTACACTGACTCTGCCCTTAAACTGACCCAGCCCTTACACTGACCGAGCACTGACACTGACCCAGTACTTACACAGACTCTACACTTACACTGACCCAGCACTTACACTGAACCAGTGTTTACACCGATCCAGCCATTACACTGACTCTGCGCTTACACTGACCGAGCCCTTAAACTGACCCTGCCCTTACACTGACACTGCCCTAACACTGACCGAGCCCTTACACTGACCCAGCCCTTACCCTGACCCCGTCCTTACACTGACTCAGCCCATAAACTGACACACTCTTTACACTAATCCAGACATGTCACAGACCCAGTCCACACACTGACCAATTCCTTCTACTGACCCAGCCCTTACACTAACCCAGCCTTTACAGAGACCCAGCCCTGACACTGACCCAGTGTTTACACTGATTCAGCCATTACACTGGCCCTGCCCTTACACTGACCCTGACCTAACACTGAATCAACACTTACACTGACCCAGCCTTTAAACTGACCCAGCCCTTACACTGACCCCATCCTTACACTGAGCCTGCCCTCACACTGACCGAGTCTTTACACTAATCCAGCCATTACACTGACCCTGCCATTACTCTGACCCTCCACTTACACTGGCCCAGCCCTTACACTGAGCCAACCTTTACACTGACCCAACACTTACACTGACCCTGCCCTTACACTGACCCAGTGTTTACACTGATCCAGCCATTACACTGACCCTGCCCTTACACTGACCCTGACCTAACACTGAATCAGCACTTACACTGACCCAGCATTTAAACTGACCCAGCCCTTATCCTGACCCTGCCCTTACACTGACCGAGCACTTACACTGACACAGCCCTTACACAGACTCTACACTTACACTGACCCAGCCCTTACACTGACCAAGCCCTTACACTGACCAAGCCCTTACACTGACCCACCCCTTACACAGACACTGCCCTTACACTGACCCAATCTTTACACAGAGCCAGATCTTACACTGACCCAGTCCTTACACTAACCCAGCCATTAAACTGACCCAGCCGTTACACTGACCCAGTCTTTACACAGAGCCAGATCTTACACTGACCCAGGCTTTACACTGAACCCGTCCTTTCACTGACCCAGCCTTTAAACTGACACAGCCCTTACCCTGACTGCCGCCCTTACACTTACCCAGTCTTACACTGATCAGGCCCTTACCCTGACCCCATCCTTACACTGACCCAGCTCTTACACTGACCCTGTCGTTACACTGAACCAGAGTTTACACTGTGCCAGACCTTACCCTGTGCCAGACCTTACCCTGACCCCGTCCTTACACTGACATAGTCCTTACACTGACCCTGCCCTACACTGACCCAGCCCTTACACTGACCAAGCCCTTACACTGACCCCAGCCCTTACATAGACACTGCCCTTACACTGACCCAGTCCTTTACACAGAGCCAGTCTTACACTGACCCAGTCCGTACACAGACCCAACCATTAAACTGACCCAGCCCTTACACTAACCCAGCTCTTACACTGACTCTGCCCTTACACTGACCCGGCACTTACACTGACCCAGCCGTTACACTGACCCAGTGTTTACACCGATCCAGCCATTACACTGACTCTGCCCTTACACTGACCGAGCCCTTAAACTGACCCTGCCCTTACACTGACACTGCCCTAACACTGACCGAGCCCTTACACTGACCCAGCCCTTACCCTGACCCCGTCCTTACACTGACTCAGCCCATAAACTGACACACTCTTTACACTATTCCAGACATGTCACAGACCCAGTCCACACACTGACCAATTCCTTCTACTGACCCAACGCTTACACTAACCCAGCCTTTACAGAGACCCAGCCCTGACACTGACCCAGTGTTTGCACTGATTCAGCCATTACACTGGCCCTGCCCTTACACTGACCCTGACCTAACACTGAATCAGCACTTACACTGACCCAGCCTTTAAACTGACCCAGCCCTTACACTGACCCCGTCCTTACACTGACCCAGCCCTTACGCTGACCCTGTCCTTACACTGAACCAGACGTTACACTGTGCCAGACCTTACCCTGACCACGTACTTACACTGACCCAGCCCTTAAATTGACCCTGCCCTTACACTGACCCAGTCCTTACACTGACCCAGCCCTTACACAGATACTGCCCTTACACTGACCCAGTCTTTACACAGAGCAAGATCTTACACTGACCCAGTCCTTACACTGACCCAGCCATTAAACTGACCCAGCCCTTACACTGACCCAGCTCTTACACTGACCCGGCCCCTACACTGACCGAGCGCTTACACTGACCCAGCATTTACATTGACCCTGCACTTACACTGACCCAGCCCTTACACTTACCCAGTCTTCACGCTGATCAGGCCCTTACCCTGACCCCGCCCTTACACTAACCCAGCCCTTACACTGACCCTGTCGTTACACTGAACCAGTCTTCACACTGAGCCAGATGTAATCCTAACTCCGTCCTTACACTGACCCAGGCCTTACACTGACACTGCCCTTACACTGACCCAGCCCTTACACTGACCCTAGACTTACACTTACCCAGCCCTTACACTGACCCAGCCCTTACACTGACCTAGCCCTTACACTGAATTAGCACTTACACTGACCCTGTCTTTACGCTTATCCAGCCCTTACACTTACCCTGCCCTTACACTGACCCGGCCCTTACACTGACCCTGCCCTTACACTGACTGACCCCTTACACTGACCCAGACCTTACCCTGACCCCGTCCTTACACTGACTCAGCCCATAAACTGACACAGTCTTTACACTAATCCAGTCATGTCACAGACCCAGACCACACACTGACCAATTCCTTCTACTTGCCCAGCCCTTACACTAACCCAGCCCTTACACAGACCCAGCCTTTACACTGACCCAGTGTTTACACTGATACAGCCATTACATTGACTCTGCCCTTACACTGACCCTGCCCTTACACTGCCCCTGACCTAACACTGAATCAGCACTTACACTGACCCAGCCTTTAAACTGACCCAGCCCTTACACTGACCCAGCCGTTACACTTACCCAGCACTTACACTGATCCAGCCCTTACACTGAACGAGCACTTACACTGACCCAGCACTTACGCTGATCCAGCTATTACACTGACCCTTCTCTTACACTGACCGAGCCCTTGCACTGACCCAGCTCTTACACTGAACCGGCCCTTACACTGACCGAGCTCTTACACTGACCCAGCACTTACACTGACCCTACACTTACACTTAACCAGCCCTTACACTTACCCAGTCTTCACGCTGATCAGGCCCTTACCCTGACCCCGCCCTTACACTAACCCAGTCCTTACACTGACCCTGTCGTTACACTGAACCAGTCGTTACACAGAGCCAGACGTAACCCTGACTCCGTCCTTACACTGACCCAGGCCTTACACTGACACTGCCCTTACACTGACCCAGCCCTTACACTGACCCTAGACTTACACTTACCCAGCCCTTACACTGACCCAGCCCTTACACTGACCTAGCCCTTACACTGAATTAGCACTTACACTGACCCTGTCTTTACGCTTATCCAGCCCTTATAATGACCCTGCCCTTACACTGACCCGGCCCTTACACTGACCCTGCCCTTAAACTGACCCTGCCCTTACACTGACCCAGGCCTTACACTGACCGAGCTCTTACACTGACCTAGCACTTACACTGACCCAGCCCTTACACTGAGCCAGTCCTTACACTGAGCCTGCCCTCACACTGACCGAGTCTTTACACTAATCCAGCCATTACACTGACCCTGCCATTACTCTGACCCTCCACTTACACTGGCCCAGCCCTTACACTGAGCCAACCTTTACACTGACCCAACACTTACACTGACCCTGCCCTTACACTGACCCAGTGTTTACACTGATCCAGCCATTACACTGACCCTGCCCTTACACTGACCCTGACCTAACACTGAATCAGCACTTACACTGACCCAGCATTTAAACTGACCCAGCCCTTATCCTGACCTGCCCTTACACTGACCGAGCACTTACACTGACACAGCCCTTACACAGACTCTACACTTACACTGACCCAGCCCTTGCACTGACCAAGCCCTTACACTGACCCAGCCCTTACACTGACCCACCCCTTACACAGACACTGCCCTTACACTGACCCAGTCTTTACACAGAGCCAGATCTTACACTGACCCAGTCCTTACACTGACCCAGCCATTAAACTGACCCAGCCGTTACACTGACCCAGTCTTTACACAGAGCCAGATCTTACACTGACCCAGGCTTTACACTGAACCCGTCCTTTCACTGATCCAGCCTTTAAACTGACACAGCCCTTACCCTGACTGCCGCCCTTACACTTACCCAGTCTTTACACTGATCAGGCCCTTACCCTGACCCCATCCTTACACTGACCCAGCTCTTACACTGACCCTGTCGTTACACTGAACCAGAGTTTACACTGTGCCAGACCTTACCCTGTGCCAGACCTTACCCTGACCCCGTCCTTACACTGACATAGTCCTTACACTGACCCTGCCCTTACACTGACCCAGCCCTTACACTGACCAAGCCCTTACACTGACCCAGCCCTTACATAGACACTGCCCTTACACTGACCCAGTCTTTACACAGAGCCAGATCTTACACTGACCCAGTCCGTACACAGACCCAACCATTAAACTGACCCAGCCCTTACACTAACCCAGCTCTTACACTGACTCTGCCCTTACACTGACCCGGCACTTACACTGACCCAGCCGTTACACTGACCCAGTGTTTACACCGATCCAGCCATTACACTGACTCTGCCCTTACACTGACCGAGCCCTTAAACTGACCCTGCCCTTACACTGACACTGCCCTAACACTGACCGAGCCCTTACACTGACCCAGCCCTTACCCTGACCCCGTCCTTACACTGACTCAGCCCATAAACTGACACACTCTTTACACTATTCCAGACATGTCACAGACCCAGTCCACACACTGACCAATTCCTTCTACTGACCCAACGCTTACACTAACCCAGCCTTTACAGAGACCCAGCCCTGACACTGACCCAGTGTTTGCACTGATTCAGCCATTACACTGGCCCTGCCCTTACACTGACCCTGACCTAACACTGAATCAGCACTTACACTGACCCAGCCTTTAAACTGACCCAGCCCTTACACTGACCCCGTCCTTACACTGACCCAGCCCTTACGCTGACCCTGTCCTTACACTGAACCAGACGTTACACTGTGCCAGACCTTACCCTGACCACGTACTTACACTGACCCAGCCCTTAAATTGACCCTGCCCTTACACTGACCCAGTCCTTACACTGACCCAGCCCTTACACAGATACTGCCCTTACACTGACCCAGTCTTTACACAGAGCAAGATCTTACACTGACCCAGTCCTTACACTGACCCAGCCATTAAACTGACCCAGCCCTTACACTGACCCAGCTCTTACACTGACCCGGCCCCTACACTGACCGAGCGCTTACACTGACCCAGCATTTACATTGACCCTGCACTTACACTGACCCAGCCCTTACACTTACCCAGTCTTCACGCTGATCAGGCCCTTACCCTGACCCCGCCCTTACACTAACCCAGCCCTTACACTGACCCTGTCGTTACACTGAACCAGTCTTCACACTGAGCCAGATGTAATCCTAACTCCGTCCTTACACTGACCCAGGCCTTACACTGACACTGCCCTTACACTGACCCAGCCCTTACACTGACCCTAGACTTACACTTACCCAGCCCTTACACTGACCCAGCCCTTACACTGACCTAGCCCTTACACTGAATTAGCACTTACACTGACCCTGTCTTTACGCTTATCCAGCCCTTACACTTACCCTGCCCTTACACTGACCCGGCCCTTACACTGACCCTGCCCTTACACTGACTGACCCCTTACACTGACCCAGACCTTACCCTGACCCCGTCCTTACACTGACTCAGCCCATAAACTGACACAGTCTTTACACTAATCCAGTCATGTCACAGACCCAGACCACACACTGACCAATTCCTTCTACTTGCCCAGCCCTTACACTAACCCAGCCCTTACACAGACCCAGCCTTTACACTGACCCAGTGTTTACACTGATACAGCCATTACATTGACTCTGCCCTTACACTGACCCTGCCCTTACACTGCCCCTGACCTAACACTGAATCAGCACTTACACTGACCCAGCCTTTAAACTGACCCAGCCCTTACACTGACCCAGCCGTTACACTTACCCAGCACTTACACTGATCCAGCCCTTACACTGAACGAGCACTTACACTGACCCAGCACTTACGCTGATCCAGCTATTACACTGACCCTTCTCTTACACTGACCGAGCCCTTGCACTGACCCAGCTCTTACACTGAACCGGCCCTTACACTGACCGAGCTCTTACACTGACCCAGCACTTACACTGACCCTACACTTACACTTAACCAGCCCTTACACTTACCCAGTCTTCACGCTGATCAGGCCCTTACCCTGACCCCGCCCTTACACTAACCCAGTCCTTACACTGACCCTGTCGTTACACTGAACCAGTCGTTACACAGAGCCAGACGTAACCCTGACTCCGTCCTTACACTGACCCAGGCCTTACACTGACACTGCCCTTACACTGACCCAGCCCTTACACTGACCCTAGACTTACACTTACCCAGCCCTTACACTGACCCAGCCCTTACACTGACCTAGCCCTTACACTGAATTAGCACTTACACTGACCCTGTCTTTACGCTTATCCAGCCCTTATAATGACCCTGCCCTTACACTGACCCGGCCCTTACACTGACCCTGCCCTTAAACTGACCCTGCCCTTACACTGACCCAGGCCTTACACTGACCGAGCTCTTACACTGACCTAGCACTTACACTGACCCAGCCCTTACACTGAGCCAGTCCTTACACTGAGCCTGCCCTCACACTGACCGAGTCTTTACACTAATCCAGCCATTACACTGACCCTGCCATTACTCTGACCCTCCACTTACACTGGCCCAGCCCTTACACTGAGCCAACCTTTACACTGACCCAACACTTACACTGACCCTGCCCTTACACTGACCCAGTGTTTACACTGATCCAGCCATTACACTGACCCTGCCCTTACACTGACCCTGACCTAACACTGAATCAGCACTTACACTGACCCAGCATTTAAACTGACCCAGCCCTTATCCTGACCTGCCCTTACACTGACCGAGCACTTACACTGACACAGCCCTTACACAGACTCTACACTTACACTGACCCAGCCCTTGCACTGACCAAGCCCTTACACTGACCCAGCCCTTACACTGACCCACCCCTTACACAGACACTGCCCTTACACTGACCCAGTCTTTACACAGAGCCAGATCTTACACTGACCCAGTCCTTACACTGACCCAGCCATTAAACTGACCCAGCCGTTACACTGACCCAGTCTTTACACAGAGCCAGATCTTACACTGACCCAGGCTTTACACTGAACCCGTCCTTTCACTGACCCAGCCTTTAAACTGACACAGCCCTTACCCTGACTGCCGCCCTTACACTTACCCAGTCTTTACACTGATCAGGCCCTTACCCTGACCCCATCCTTACACTGACCCAGCTCTTACACTGACCCTGTCGTTACACTGAACCAGAGTTTACACTGTGCCAGACCTTACCCTGTGCCAGACCTTACCCTGACCCCGTCCTTACACTGACATAGTCCTTACACTGACCCTGCCCTTACACTGACCCAGCCCTTACACTGACCAAGCCCTTACACTGACCCAGCCCTTACATAGACACTGCCCTTACACTGACCCAGTCTTTACACAGAGCCAGATCTTACACTGACCCAGTCCGTACACAGACCCAACCATTAAACTGACCCAGCCCTTACACTAACCCAGCTCTTACACTGACTCTGCCCTTACACTGACCCGGCACTTACACTGACCCAGCCGTTACACTGACCCAGTGTTTACACCGATCCAGCCATTACACTGACTCTGCCCTTACACTGACCGAGCCCTTAAACTGACCCTGCCCTTACACTGACACTGCCCTAACACTGACCGAGCCCTTACACTGACCCAGCCCTTACCCTGACCCCGTCCTTACACTGACTCAGCCCATAAACTGACACACTCTTTACACTATTCCAGACATGTCACAGACCCAGTCCACACACTGACCAATTCCTTCTACTGACCCAACGCTTACACTAACCCAGCCTTTACAGAGACCCAGCCCTGACACTGACCCAGTGTTTGCACTGATTCAGCCATTACACTGGCCCTGCCCTTACACTGACCCTGACCTAACACTGAATCAGCACTTACACTGACCCAGCCTTTAAACTGACCCAGCCCTTACACTGACCCCGTCCTTACACTGACCCAGCCCTTACGCTGACCCTGTCCTTACACTGAACCAGACGTTACACTGTGCCAGACCTTACCCTGACCACGTACTTACACTGACCCAGCCCTTAAATTGACCCTGCCCTTACACTGACCCAGTCCTTACACTGACCCAGCCCTTACACAGATACTGCCCTTACACTGACCCAGTCTTTACACAGAGCAAGATCTTACACTGACCCAGTCCTTACACTGACCCAGCCATTAAACTGACCCAGCCCTTACACTGACCCAGCTCTTACACTGACCCGGCCCCTACACTGACCGAGCGCTTACACTGACCCAGCATTTACATTGACCCTGCACTTACACTGACCCAGCCCTTACACTTACCCAGTCTTCACGCTGATCAGGCCCTTACCCTGACCCCGCCCTTACACTAACCCAGCCCTTACACTGACCCTGTCGTTACACTGAACCAGTCTTCACACTGAGCCAGATGTAATCCTAACTCCGTCCTTACACTGACCCAGGCCTTACACTGACACTGCCCTTACACTGACCCAGCCCTTACACTGACCCTAGACTTACACTTACCCAGCCCTTACACTGACCCAGCCCTTACACTGACCTAGCCCTTACACTGAATTAGCACTTACACTGACCCTGTCTTTACGCTTATCCAGCCCTTACACTTACCCTGCCCTTACACTGACCCGGCCCTTACACTGACCCTGCCCTTACACTGACTGACCCCTTACACTGACCCAGACCTTACCCTGACCCCGTCCTTACACTGACTCAGCCCATAAACTGACACAGTCTTTACACTAATCCAGTCATGTCACAGACCCAGACCACACACTGACCAATTCCTTCTACTTGCCCAGCCCTTACACTAACCCAGCCCTTACACAGACCCAGCCTTTACACTGACCCAGTGTTTACACTGATACAGCCATTACATTGACTCTGCCCTTACACTGACCCTGCCCTTACACTGCCCCTGACCTAACACTGAATCAGCACTTACACTGACCCAGCCTTTAAACTGACCCAGCCCTTACACTGACCCAGCCGTTACACTTACCCAGCACTTACACTGATCCAGCCCTTACACTGAACGAGCACTTACACTGACCCAGCACTTACGCTGATCCAGCTATTACACTGACCCTTCTCTTACACTGACCGAGCCCTTGCACTGACCCAGCTCTTACACTGAACCGGCCCTTACACTGACCGAGCTCTTACACTGACCCAGCACTTACACTGACCCTACACTTACACTTAACCAGCCCTTACACTTACCCAGTCTTCACGCTGATCAGGCCCTTACCCTGACCCCGCCCTTACACTAACCCAGTCCTTACACTGACCCTGTCGTTACACTGAACCAGTCGTTACACAGAGCCAGACGTAACCCTGACTCCGTCCTTACACTGACCCAGGCCTTACACTGACACTGCCCTTACACTGACCCAGCCCTTACACTGACCCTAGACTTACACTTACCCAGCCCTTACACTGACCCAGCCCTTACACTGACCTAGCCCTTACACTGAATTAGCACTTACACTGACCCTGTCTTTACGCTTATCCAGCCCTTATAATGACCCTGCCCTTACACTGACCCGGCCCTTACACTGACCCTGCCCTTAAACTGACCCTGCCCTTACACTGACCCAGGCCTTACACTGACCGAGCTCTTACACTGACCTAGCACTTACACTGACCCAGCCCTTACACTGAGCCAGTCCTTACACTGAGCCTGCCCTCACACTGACCGAGTCTTTACACTAATCCAGCCATTACACTGACCCTGCCATTACTCTGACCCTCCACTTACACTGGCCCAGCCCTTACACTGAGCCAACCTTTACACTGACCCAACACTTACACTGACCCTGCCCTTACACTGACCCAGTGTTTACACTGATCCAGCCATTACACTGACCCTGCCCTTACACTGACCCTGACCTAACACTGAATCAGCACTTACACTGACCCAGCATTTAAACTGACCCAGCCCTTATCCTGACCTGCCCTTACACTGACCGAGCACTTACACTGACACAGCCCTTACACAGACTCTACACTTACACTGACCCAGCCCTTGCACTGACCAAGCCCTTACACTGACCCAGCCCTTACACTGACCCACCCCTTACACAGACACTGCCCTTACACTGACCCAGTCTTTACACAGAGCCAGATCTTACACTGACCCAGTCCTTACACTGACCCAGCCATTAAACTGACCCAGCCGTTACACTGACCCAGTCTTTACACAGAGCCAGATCTTACACTGACCCAGGCTTTACACTGAACCCGTCCTTTCACTGACCCAGCCTTTAAACTGACCCAGCCCTTACCCTGACTGCCGCCCTTACACTTACCCAGTCTTTACACTGATCAGGCCCTTACCCTGACCCCGTCCTTACACTGACCCAGCTCTTACACTGACCCTGTCGTTACACTGAACCAGACTTTACACTGTGCCAGACCTTACCCTGTGCCAGACCTTACCATGACCCCGTCCTTACACTGACATAGTCCTTACACTGACCCTGCCCTTACACTGACCCAGCCCTTACACTGACCCAGCCCTTACATAGACACTGCCCTTACACTGACCCAGTCTTTACACAGAGCCAGATCTTACACTGACCCAGTCCGTACACAGACCCAACCATTAAACTGACCCAGCCCTTACACTAACCCAGCTCTTACACTGACTCTGCCCTTAAACTGACCCAGCCCTTACACTGACCGAGCACTGACACTGACCCAGTACTTACACAGACTCTACACTTACACTGACCCAGCACTTACACTGAACCAGTGTTTACACCGATCCAGCCATTACACTGACTCTGCGCTTACACTGACCGAGCCCTTAAACTGACCCTGCCCTTACACTGACACTGCCCTAACACTGACCGAGCCCTTACACTGACCCAGCCCTTACCCTGACCCCGTCCTTACACTGACTCAGCCCATAAACTGACACACTCTTTACACTAATCCAGACATGTCACAGACCCAGTCCACACACTGACCAATTCCTTCTACTGACCCAGCCCTTACACTAACCCAGCCTTTACAGAGACCCAGCCCTGACACTGACCCAGTGTTTACACTGATTCAGCCATTACACTGGCCCTGCCCTTACACTGACCCTGACCTAACACTGAATCAACACTTACACTGACCCAGCCTTTAAACTGACCCAGCCCTTACACTGACCCCATCCTTACACTGAGCCTGCCCTCACACTGACCGAGTCTTTACACTAATCCAGCCATTACACTGACCCTGCCATTACTCTGACCCTCCACTTACACTGGCCCAGCCCTTACACTGAGCCAACCTTTACACTGACCCAACACTTACACTGACCCTGCCCTTACACTGACCCAGTGTTTACACTGATCCAGCCATTACACTGACCCTGCCCTTACACTGACCCTGACCTAACACTGAATCAGCACTTACACTGACCCAGCATTTAAACTGACCCAGCCCTTATCCTGACCTGCCCTTACACTGACCGAGCACTTACACTGACACAGCCCTTACACAGACTCTACACTTACACTGACCCAGCCCTTGCACTGACCAAGCCCTTACACTGACCCAGCCCTTACACTGACCCACCCCTTACACAGACACTGCCCTTACACTGACCCAGTCTTTACACAGAGCCAGATCTTACACTGACCCAGTCCTTACACTGACCCAGCCATTAAACTGACCCAGCCGTTACACTGACCCAGTCTTTACACAGAGCCAGATCTTACACTGACCCAGGCTTTACACTGAACCCGTCCTTTCACTGACCCAGCCTTTAAACTGACCCAGCCCTTACCCTGACTGCCGCCCTTACACTTACCCAGTCTTTACACTGATCAGGCCCTTACCCTGACCCCGTCCTTACACTGACCCAGCTCTTACACTGACCCTGTCGTTACACTGAACCAGACTTTACACTGTGCCAGACCTTACCCTGTGCCAGACCTTACCATGACCCCGTCCTTACACTGACATAGTCCTTACACTGACCCTGCCCTTACACTGACCCAGCCCTTACACTGACCCAGCCCTTACATAGACACTGCCCTTACACTGACCCAGTCTTTACACAGAGCCAGATCTTACACTGACCCAGTCCGTACACAGACCCAACCATTAAACTGACCCAGCCCTTACACTAACCCAGCACTTACACTGACTCTGCCCTTAAACTGACCCAGCCCTTACACTGACCGAGCACTGACACTGACCCAGTACTTACACAGACTCTACACTTACACTGACCCAGCACTTAAACTGAACCAGTGTTTACACCGATCCAGCCATTACACTGACTCTGCGCTTACACTGACCGAGCCCTTAAACTGACCCTGCCCTTACACTGACACTGCCCTAACACTGACCGAGCCCTTACACTGACCCAGCCCTTACCCTGACCCCGTCCTTACACTGACTCAGCCCATAAACTGACACACTCTTTACACTAATCCAGACATGTCACAGACCCAGTCCACACACTGACCAATTCCTTCTACTGACCCAGCCCTTACACTAACCCAGCCTTTACAGAGACCCAGCCCTGACACTGACCCAGTGTTTACACTGATTCAGCCATTACACTGGCCCTGCCCTTACACTGACCCTGACCTAACACTGAATCAACACTTACACTGACCCAGCCTTTAAACTGACCCAGCCCTTACACTGACCCCATCCTTACACTGACCCAGCCCTTACGCTGACCCTGTCGTTACACTGAACCAGACGTTACACTGTGCCAGACCTTACCCTGACCACGTACTTACACTGACCCAGCCCTTAAATTGTCCCTGCCCTTACACTGACCCAGCCCTTACACTGACCCTGTCCTTACACTGACCCAGTCCTTACACTGACCCAGCCCTTACACAGATACTGCCCTTACACTGACCCAGTCTTTACACAGAGCAAGATCTTACACTGACCCAGTCCTTACACTGACCCAACCATTAAACTGACCCAGCCCTTACACTGACCCAGCTCTTACACTGACCCGGCCCTTACACTGACCGAGCGCTTACACTGACCCAGCATTTACATTGACCCTACACTTACACTGACCGAGCCCTTACACTTACCCAGTCTTCACGCTGATCAAGCCCTTACCCTGACCCCGCCCTTACACTAACCCAGCCCTTACACTGACCCTGTCGTTACACTGAACCAGTCTTCACACTGAGCCAGACGTAACCCTGACTCCGTCCTTACACTGACCCAGGCCTTACACTGACCCTGTCTTTACGCTTATCCAGCCCTTACACTGACCCTGCCCTTACACTGACCCGGCCCTTACACTGACCCTGCCCTTACACTGACCGACCCCTTACACTTACCCAGACCTTACCCTGACCCCGTCCTTACACTGACTCAGCCCATAAACTGACACAGTCTTTACACTAATCCAGTCATGTCACAGACTCAGACAACACACTGACCAATTCCTTCTACTTGCCCAGCCCTTACACTAACCCAGCCCTTACACAGACCCAGCCTTTACACTGACCCAGTGTTTACACTGATACAGCCATTACATTGACTCTGCCCTTACACTGACCCTGCCCTTACACTGACCCTGACCTAACACTGAATCAGCACTTACACTGACCCAGCCCTTACACTGACCGAGCACTTACACTGACCCAGCACTTACGCTGATCCAGCTATTACACTGACGCTTCTCTTACACTGACCGAGCCCTTGCACTGACCCAGCTTTACACTGAACCGGCCCTTACACTGACCGAGCCCTTGCACTGACCCAGCCCTTACACTGACATAGTCTTTACACTGATTCTGCCCTTCCACTGACCCAGGCCTAACATCGACGCTACACTTACACTGACCCAGCCCATCCACTGAGCCAGCCCTTCCCCAACCCTGCTCTTACGCTGACCCTGTCTTTACACTTATCCAGCCCTTACGCTGACCCTGCCCTTACATTGACCCAGCCCTTACACTGACCAAGCCCTTACACTGACCCAGTCCTTACACTGACCCAGTCCTTACCCTGACCCAGCCCTTACACTGACTCAGCCCTTACACTGACCCAGCCCTTACACTGATCGAGCTCTTACACTGACCCAGCACTTACACTGACGCTACACTTACACTGACCCAGCCCTTACACTGAGCCAGTCCTTACACTGAGCCTGCAGTCATACTGACCGAGTCTTTACACTGATCCAGCCATTACACTGACCCTGCCATTACTGTGACCCTCCACTTACACTGAGCCAACCCTTACACTGACCCAACACTTACACTGACCCTGCCCTTACACTGACCCAGTGTTTACACTGATCCAGCCATTACACTGACTCCGCCCTTACACTGACCCTGCCCCTACACAGACCCTGACCTAACACTGAATCAGCACTTACACTGACTCAGCCGTTAAACTGACCCAGCCCTTACCCTGACCCTGCCCTTACACTGACCGAGCACTTACACTGACCCAGCACTTACACAGACTCTACACTTACACTGACCAGGCCCTTACACTGATCAAAGCCCTTACACTGACCAAGCCCTTACACTGACCCAGCTCTTACAGAGACACAGCCCTTACACTGACCCAGTCTTTACACAGAGCCAGATCTTACACTGATCCATTCCTTACACTGACCCAGCCATTTTACTGACCCAGCCCGTACACTAACCCAGCTCTTACACTGACCCGGCACTTACACTGACCCTACACTTACACTGACCCAGCCCTAACACTGACTCAACACTTACACTGACCCAGCCGTTACACTGACCCAGTCTTTACACAGAGCCAGATCTTACACTGACCCAGCCGTTACACTGAACCCGTCCTTACACTGACCCTGTCTTTACGCTTATCCAGCCCTTACACTGACCCGGCCCTTACACTGACCCTGCCCTTAAACTGACCCCGTCCTTACACTGACTCAGCCCATAAACTGACACAGTCTTTACACTAATCCAGTCGTGTCACAGACCCAGACCACACACTGACCAATTCCTTCCACTGACGCAGCCCTTACACAGACCCAGACCTTACACTGACCCAGTGTTTACGCTGATCCAGCCATTACATTGACTCTGCCCTTACACTGACCCTGCCCTTACACTGACCCTGACCTAACACTGAATCAGCACTTACACTGACCCAGACTTTAAACTGACCCAGCCCTTACACTGACCCAGCCCTTACACTGACCGAGCACTTACACTGACACAGCACTTACACTGATCCAGCCATTACACTGACCCTGCCCTTACACTGACCCAGTCTTTACATGATCGAGCCATTACACTGACCCTTCTCTTACACTGACCGAGCCCTTGGACTGACCCAGGCGTTACACTGAAGCCGTCCTTTCACTGACCCAGCCTTTAAACTGACCCAGCCCTTACCCTGACCCAGCCCTTACACTGACCGAGCACTGACACTGACCCAGCACATACACAGACTCTACACTTACACTGACCCAGCACTTACACTGACTCAGTGTTTACACTGATCAAGCCATTACACTGACCGAGCCCTTAAACTGACCCAGCCCTTACACTGACTGCCGCCCTTACACTTACCCAGTCTTTACACTTATCAGGCCCTTACCCTGACCCCGACCTTACACTGACCCAGCCCTTACCCTGACCCTGTCGTTACACTGAACCAGACATTACACTGTGCCAGACCTTACCCTGACCCCGTACTTACACTGACCCAGCCCTTAAACTGACCCAGCTCTTACACTGACCCAGCCCTTACACTGACCCTGCACTTACACTGACCCAGTTCTTACACTGACCCAGCCCTTACACAGATACTGCCCTTACACTGACCCAGTCTTTACACAGAGCAAGATCTTACACTGACCCAGTCCTTACACTGACCCAGCCATTAAACTGACCCAGCCCTTACACTGACCCAGCTCTTACACTGACCCGGCCCTTGCACTGACCGAGCGCTTACACTGACCCAGCACTTTCACTGACCCTACACTTACACTGACCCAGCCCTTACACTTACCCAGTCTTCACACTGATCAGGCCTTTACCCTGACCCCGTCGTTACACTAACTGAGCCCTTACACTGACCCTGTCGTTACACTGAACCAGTCTTTACACTGAGCCACACGTAACCCTGACTCCGTCCTTACACTGACCCAGGCCTTACACTGACCCTGCCCTTACAGTGACCCAGCCCATCCACTGAGCCTGCCCTTCCCCGACCCTGCTCTTACGCTGACCCTGTCTTTACACTGACCCAGCCCTTACACTGAATTAGCACTTACACTGACCCTGCCCTTACACTGACCCTGCCCTTACACAGACCCAGTCCTTACACTGACCCAGCCCTAACACAGACACTGCCCTTACACTGATCTAGTCTTTACACAGAGCCAGATCTTACATTGACCCAGTCCTTACACTGACCGAGCCATTAAACTGACTCAGCCCTTACACTGACCCAGCTCTTACACTGACCCGGCCCTTACACTGACCGAGCTCTTACACTGACCCAGCACTTACACTGACGCTACACTTACACTGACCCAGCCCTTACACTGAGCCAGTCCTTACACTGAGCCTGCCCTCACACTGACCGAGTCTTTACACTAATCCAGCCATTACACTGACCCTGCCCTTACACTGACCCTGCCCTTACACTGACACTGACCTAACACTGAATCAGCACTTACACTGACCCAGCCCTTACACTGACCGAGCACTTACACTGACCCAGCCCTTACACAGATACTGCCCTGACACTGGCCCAGTCTTTACACAGAGCAAGATCTTACACTGACCCAGTCCTTACACTGACCAAGCCATTAAACTGACCCAGCCCTTACACTGACCCAGCTCTTACACTGACCCAGTCTTTACATGATCGAGCCATTACACTGACCCTTCTCTTACACTGACCCAGCCCTTACACTGACACAGTCTTTACACTGATCCTGCCCTTCCACTGACCCAGGCCTAACACATACCCTACACTTACACTGACCCAGCCCATCCACTGAACCAGCCCTTCCCCGACCCTGCTCTTCCGCTGACCCTGTCTTTACACTTATCCAGCACTTACACTGACCCTGCCCTTACACTGACCCTGCCCTTACACTGACCCAGCATTTAAACTGACCCAGCCCTTATCCTGACCCTGCCCTTACACTGACCGAGCACTTACACTGACACAGCCCTTACACAGACTCTACACTTACACTGACCCAGCCCTTACACTGACCAAGCCCTTACACTGACCCAGCCCTTACACTGACCCACCCCTTAAACAGACACTGCCCTTACACTGACCCAGTCTTTACACAGAGCCAGATCTTACACTGACCCAGTCCTTACACTGACCCAGCCATTAAACTGACCCAGCCGTTACACTGACCCAGTCTTTACACAGAGCCAGATCTTACACTGACCCAGGCTTTACACTGAACCCGTCCTTTCACTGACCCAGCCTTTAAACTGACACAGCCGTTACCCTGACTGCCGCCCTTACACTTACCCAGTCTTTACACTGATCAGGCCCTTAGCCTGACCCCGTCCTTACACTGACCCAGCTCTTACACTGACCCTGTCGTTACACTGAACCAGACTTTACACTGTGCCAGACCTTACCCTGTGCCAGACCTTACCCAGACCCCGTCCTTACACTGACATAGTCCTTACACTGACCCTGCCCTTACACTGACCCAGCCCTTACACTGACCAAGCCCTCACACTGACCCAGCCCTTACATAGACACTGCCCTTACACTGACCCAGTCTTTACACAGAGCCAGATCTTACACTGACCCAGTCCGTACACAGACCCAACCATTAAACTGACCCAGCCCTTACACTGACCCAGCTCTTACACTGACTCTGCCCTTACACTGACCCAGCCCTTACACTGACCGAGCACTGACACTGACCCAGTACTTACACAGACTCTACACTTACACTGACCCAGCACTTACACTGACCCAGTGTTTACACCGATCCAGCCATTACACTGACTCTGCCCTTACACTGACCGAGCCCTTAAACTGACCCTGCCCTTACACTGACACTGCCCTAACACTGACCGAGCCCTTACACTGACCCAGCCCTTACCCTGACCCCGTCCTTACACTGACTCAGCCCATAAACTGACACACTCTTTACACTAATCCAGACATGTCACAGACCCAGTCCACACACTGACCAATTCCTTCTACTGACCCAGCGCTTACACTAACCCAGCCTTTACAGAGACCCAGCCCTGACACTGACCCAGTGTTTACACTGATTCAGCCATTACACTGGCCCTGCCCTTACACTGACCCTGACCTAACACTGAATCAGCACTTACACTGACCCAGCCTTTAAACTGACCCAGCCCTTACACTGACCCCGTCCTTACACTGACCCAGCCCTTACGCTGACCCTGTCCTTACACTGAACCAGACGTTACACTGTGCCAGACCTTACCCTGACCACGTACTTACACTGACCCAGCCCTTAAATTGACCCTGCCCTTACACTGACCCAGTCCTTACACTGACCCTGCCCTGACACTGACCCAGCCCTTACACTGACCCTGTCCTTACACTGACGCAGTCCTCACACTGACCCAGCCCTTACACAGATACTGCCCTTAAACTGACCAAGTCTTTACACAGAGCAAGATCTTACACTGACCCAGCCCCTACACTGACCCAGCTCTTACACTGACCCGGTCCTTACACTGACCGAGCGCTTACACTGACCCAGCACTTACACTGACCCTACACTTACACTGACCCAGCCCTTACATTTACCCAGTCTTCACGCTGATCAGGCCCTTACCCTGACCCCGCCCTTACACTAACCCAGTCCTTACACTGACCCTGTCGTTACACTGAACCAGTCGTTACACAGAGCCAGACGTAACCCTGACTCCGTCCTTACACTGACCCAGGCCTGACACTGACACTGCCCTTACACTGACCCAGCCCTTACACTGACCCTAGACTTACACTTACCCAGCCCTTACACTGACCCAGCCCTTACACTGACCTAGCCCTTACACTGAATTAGCACTTACACAGACCCTGTCTTTACGCTTATCCAGCCCTTGCACTGACCCAGCTCTTACACTGACCCGGCCCTTACACTGACCGAGCTCTTACACTGACCCAGCACTTACACTGACCCTACAATTACACTGACCCAGCCCTTACACTTACCCAGTCTTCACACTGATCAGGCCCTTACCCTGACCCCATCCTTACACTAACCCAGCCCTTACACTGACCCTGTCGTTACACTGAACCAGTCTTTACACTGAGCCAGACGTAACCCTGACTCCGTCCTTACACTGACCCAGGCCTTACACTGACCGAGCTCTTACACTGACCTAGCACTTACACTGACCCTACACTTACACTGACCCAGCCCTTACACTGAGCCAGTCCTTACACTGAGCCTGCCCTCACACTGACCGAGTCTTTACACTAATCCAGCCATTACACTGACCCTGCCATTACTCTGACCCTCCACTTACACTGGCCCAGACCTTACACTGAGCCAACCTTTACACTGACCCAACACTTACACTGACCCAGTGTTTACACTGATCCAGCCATTACACTGACCCTGCCCTTACACTGACCCTGACCTAACACTGAATCAGCACTTACACTGACCCAGCATTTAAACTGACCCAGCCCTTATCCTGACCCTGCCCTTACACTGACCGAGCACTTACACTGACACAGCCCTTACACAGACTCTACACTTACACTGACCCAGCCCTTACACTGACCAAGCCCTTACACTGACCAAGCCCTTACACTGACCCACCCCTTACACAGACACTGCCCTTACACTGACCCAATCTTTACACAGAGCCAGATCTTACACTGACCCAGTCCTTACACTAACCCAGCCATTAAACTGACCCAGCCGTTACACTGACCCAGTCTTTACACAGAGCCAGATCTTACACTGACCCAGGCTTTACACTGAACCCGTCCTTTCACTGACCCAGCCTTTAAACTGACACAGCCCTTACCCTGACTGCCGCCCTTACACTTACCCAGTCTTTACACTGATCAGGCCCTTACCCTGACCCCATCCTTACACTGACCCAGCTCTTACACTGACCCTGTCGTTACACTGAACCAGAGTTTACACTGTGCCAGACCTTACCCTGTGCCAGACCTTACCCTGACCCCGTCCTTACACTGACATAGTCCTTACACTGACCCTGCCCTTACACTGACCCAGCCCTTACACTGACCAAGCCCTTACACTGACCCAGCCCTTACATAGACACTGCCCTTACACTGACCCAGTCTTTACACAGAGCCAGATCTTACACTGACCCAGTCCGTACACAGACCCAACCATTAAACTGACCCAGTCCTTACACTAACCCAGCTCTTACACTGACTCTGCCCTTACACTGACCCGGCACTTACACTGACCCAGCCGTTACACTGACCCAGTGTTTACACCGATCCAGCCATTACACTGACTCTGCCCTTACACTGACCGAGCCCTTAAACTGACCCTGCCCTTACACTGACACTGCCCTAACACTGACCGAGCCCTTACACTGACCCAGCCCTTACCCTGACCCCGTCCTTACACTGACTCAGCCCATAAACTGACACACTCTTTACACTATTCCAGACATGTCACAGACCCAGTCCACACACTGACCAATTCCTTCTACTGACCCAACGCTTACACTAACCCAGCCTTTACAGAGACCCAGCCCTGACACTGACCCAGTGTTTGCACTGATTCAGCCATTACACTGGCCCTGCCCTTACACTGACCCTGACCTAACACTGAATCAGCACTTACACTGACCCAGCCTTTAAACTGACCCAGCCCTTACACTGACCCCGTCCTTACACTGACCCAGCCCTTACGCTGACCCTGTCCTTACACTGAACCAGACGTTACACTGTGCCAGACCTTACCCTGACCACGTACTTACACTGACCCAGCCCTTAAATTGACCCTGCCCTTACACTGACCCAGTCCTTACACTGACCCAGCCCTTACACAGATACTGCCCTTACACTGACCCAGTCTTTACACAGAGCAAGATCTTACACTGACCCAGTCCTTACACTGACCCAGCCATTAAACTGACCCAGCCCTTACACTGACCCAGCTCTTACACTGACCCGGCCCCTACACTGACCGAGCGCTTACACTGACCCAGCATTTACATTGACCCTACACTTACACTGACCCAGCCCTTACACTTACCCAGTCTTCACGCTGATCAGGCCCTTACCCTGACCCCGCCCTTACACTAACCCAGCCCTTACACTGACCCTGTCGTTACACTGAACCAGTCTTCACACTGAGCCAGATGTAACCCTGACTCCGTCCTTACACTGACCCAGGCCTTACACTGACACTGCCCTTACACTGACCCAGCCCTTACACTGACCCTAGACTTACACTTACCCAGCCCTTACACTGACCCAGCCCTTACACTGACCTCGCCCTTACACTGACCCTGCCCTTAAACTGACCCTGCCCTTACACTGACCCAGCCCTTAAACTGACCCTGCCCTTACACTGACCCAGTCTTTACATGATCGAGCCATTACACTGACCCTTCTCTTACACTGACCGAGCCCTTGCACTGACCCAGCTCTTACACTGACCCGGCCCTTACACTGACCGAGCTCTTACACTGACCCAGCACTTACACTGACCCTACAATTACACTGACCCAGCCCTTACACTTACCCAGTCTTCACACTGATCAGGCCCTTACCCTGACCCCATCCTTACACTAACCCAGCCCTTACACTGACCCTGTCGTTACACTGAACCAGTCTTTACACTGAGCCAGACGTAACCCTGACTCCGTCCTTACACTGACCCAGGCCTTACACTGACCGAGCTCTTACACTGACCTAGCACTTACACTGACCCTACACTTACACTGACCCAGCCCTTACACTGAGCCAGTCCTTACACTGAGCCTGCCCTCACACTGACCGAGTCTTTACACTAATCCAGCCATTACACTGACCCTGCCATTACTCTGACCCTCCACTTACACTGGCCCAGACCTTACACTGAGCCAACCTTTACACTGACCCAACACTTACACTGACCCAGTGTTTACACTGATCCAGCCATTACACTGACCCTGCCCTTACACTGACCCTAGACTTACACTTACCCAGCCCTTACACTGACCCAGCCCTTACACTGACCTCGCCCTTACACTGACCCTGCCCTTAAACTGACCCTGCCCTTACACTGACCCAGCCCTTAAACTGACCCTGCCCTTACACTGACCCAGTCTTTACATGATCGAGCCATTACACTGACCCTTCTCTTACACTGACCGAGCCCTTGCACTGACCCAGCTCTTACACTGACCCGGCCCTTACACTGACCGAGCTCTTACACTGACCCAGCACTTACACTGACCCTACAATTACACTGACCCAGCCCTTACACTTACCCAGTCTTCACACTGATCAGGCCCTTACCCTGACCCCATCCTTACACTAACCCAGCCCTTACACTGACCCTGTCGTTACACTGAACCAGTCTTTACACTGAGCCAGACGTAACCCTGACTCCGTCCTTACACTGACCCAGGCCTTACACTGACCGAGCTCTTACACTGACCTAGCACTTACACTGACCCTACACTTACACTGACCCAGCCCTTACACTGAGCCAGTCCTTACACTGAGCCTGCCCTCACACTGACCGAGTCTTTACACTAATCCAGCCATTACACTGACCCTGCCATTACTCTGACCCTCCACTTACACTGGCCCAGACCTTACACTGAGCCAACCTTTACACTGACCCAACACTTACACTGACCCAGTGTTTACACTGATCCAGCCATTACACTGACCCTGCCCTTACACTGACCCTGACCTAACACTGAATCAGCACTTACACTGACCCAGCATTTAAACTGACCCAGCCCTTATCCTGACCCTGCCCTTACACTGACCGAGCACTTACACTGACACAGCCCTTACACAGACTCTACACTTACACTGACCCAGCCCTTACACTGACCAAGCCCTTACACTGACCAAGCCCTTACACTGACCCACCCCTTACACAGACACTGCCCTTACACTGACCCAATCTTTACACAGAGCCAGATCTTACACTGACCCAGTCCTTACACTAACCCAGCCATTAAACTGACCCAGCCGTTACACTGACCCAGTCTTTACACAGAGCCAGATCTTACACTGACCCAGGCTTTACACTGAACCCGTCCTTTCACTGACCCAGCCTTTAAACTGACACAGCCCTTACCCTGACTGCCGCCCTTACACTTACCCAGTCTTTACACTGATCAGGCCCTTACCCTGACCCCATCCTTACACTGACCCAGCTCTTACACTGACCCTGTCGTTACACTGAACCAGAGTTTACACTGTGCCAGACCTTACCCTGTGCCAGACCTTACCCTGACCCCGTCCTTACACTGACATAGTCCTTACACTGACCCTGCCCTTACACTGACCCAGCCCTTACACTGACCAAGCCCTTACACTGACCCAGCCCTTACATAGACACTGCCCTTACACTGACCCAGTCTTTACACAGAGCCAGATCTTACACTGACCCAGTCCGTACACAGACCCAACCATTAAACTGACCCAGTCCTTACACTAACCCAGCTCTTACACTGACTCTGCCCTTACACTGACCCGGCACTTACACTGACCCAGCCGTTACACTGACCCAGTGTTTACACCGATCCAGCCATTACACTGACTCTGCCCTTACACTGACCGAGCCCTTAAACTGACCCTGCCCTTACACTGACACTGCCCTAACACTGACCGAGCCCTTACACTGACCCAGCCCTTACCCTGACCCCGTCCTTACACTGACTCAGCCCATAAACTGACACACTCTTTACACTATTCCAGACATGTCACAGACCCAGTCCACACACTGACCAATTCCTTCTACTGACCCAACGCTTACACTAACCCAGCCTTTACAGAGACCCAGCCCTGACACTGACCCAGTGTTTGCACTGATTCAGCCATTACACTGGCCCTGCCCTTACACTGACCCTGACCTAACACTGAATCAGCACTTACACTGACCCAGCCTTTAAACTGACCCAGCCCTTACACTGACCCCGTCCTTACACTGACCCAGCCCTTACGCTGACCCTGTCCTTACACTGAACCAGACGTTACACTGTGCCAGACCTTACCCTGACCACGTACTTACACTGACCCAGCCCTTAAATTGACCCTGCCCTTACACTGACCCAGTCCTTACACTGACCCAGCCCTTACACAGATACTGCCCTTACACTGACCCAGTCTTTACACAGAGCAAGATCTTACACTGACCCAGTCCTTACACTGACCCAGCCATTAAACTGACCCAGCCCTTACACTGACCCTAGACTTACACTTACCCAGCCCTTACACTGACCCAGCCCTTACACTGACCTCGCCCTTACACTGACCCTGCCCTTAAACTGACCCTGCCCTTACACTGACCCAGCCCTTAAACTGACCCTGCCCTTACACTGACCCAGTCTTTACATGATCGAGCCATTACACTGACCCTTCTCTTACACTGACCGAGCCCTTGCACTGACCCAGCTCTTACACTGACCCGGCCCTTACACTGACCGAGCTCTTACACTGACCCAGCACTTACACTGACCCTACAATTACACTGACCCAGCCCTTACACTTACCCAGTCTTCACACTGATCAGGCCCTTACCCTGACCCCATCCTTACACTAACCCAGCCCTTACACTGACCCTGTCGTTACACTGAACCAGTCTTTACACTGAGCCAGACGTAACCCTGACTCCGTCCTTACACTGACCCAGGCCTTACACTGACCGAGCTCTTACACTGACCTAGCACTTACACTGACCCTACACTTACACTGACCCAGCCCTTACACTGAGCCAGTCCTTACACTGAGCCTGCCCTCACACTGACCGAGTCTTTACACTAATCCAGCCATTACACTGACCCTGCCATTACTCTGACCCTCCACTTACACTGGCCCAGACCTTACACTGAGCCAACCTTTACACTGACCCAACACTTACACTGACCCAGTGTTTACACTGATCCAGCCATTACACTGACCCTGCCCTTACACTGACCCTGACCTAACACTGAATCAGCACTTACACTGACCCAGCATTTAAACTGACCCAGCCCTTATCCTGACCCTGCCCTTACACTGACCGAGCACTTACACTGACACAGCCCTTACACAGACTCTACACTTACACTGACCCAGCCCTTACACTGACCAAGCCCTTACACTGACCAAGCCCTTACACTGACCCACCCCTTACACAGACACTGCCCTTACACTGACCCAATCTTTACACAGAGCCAGATCTTACACTGACCCAGTCCTTACACTAACCCAGCCATTAAACTGACCCAGCCGTTACACTGACCCAGTCTTTACACAGAGCCAGATCTTACACTGACCCAGGCTTTACACTGAACCCGTCCTTTCACTGACCCAGCCTTTAAACTGACACAGCCCTTACCCTGACTGCCGCCCTTACACTTACCCAGTCTTTACACTGATCAGGCCCTTACCCTGACCCCATCCTTACACTGACCCAGCTCTTACACTGACCCTGTCGTTACACTGAACCAGAGTTTACACTGTGCCAGACCTTACCCTGTGCCAGACCTTACCCTGACCCCGTCCTTACACTGACATAGTCCTTACACTGACCCTGCCCTTACACTGACCCAGCCCTTACACTGACCAAGCCCTTACACTGACCCAGCCCTTACATAGACACTGCCCTTACACTGACCCAGTCTTTACACAGAGCCAGATCTTACACTGACCCAGTCCGTACACAGACCCAACCATTAAACTGACCCAGTCCTTACACTAACCCAGCTCTTACACTGACTCTGCCCTTACACTGACCCGGCACTTACACTGACCCAGCCGTTACACTGACCCAGTGTTTACACCGATCCAGCCATTACACTGACTCTGCCCTTACACTGACCGAGCCCTTAAACTGACCCTGCCCTTACACTGACACTGCCCTAACACTGACCGAGCCCTTACACTGACCCAGCCCTTACCCTGACCCCGTCCTTACACTGACTCAGCCCATAAACTGACACACTCTTTACACTATTCCAGACATGTCACAGACCCAGTCCACACACTGACCAATTCCTTCTACTGACCCAACGCTTACACTAACCCAGCCTTTACAGAGACCCAGCCCTGACACTGACCCAGTGTTTGCACTGATTCAGCCATTACACTGGCCCTGCCCTTACACTGACCCTGACCTAACACTGAATCAGCACTTACACTGACCCAGCCTTTAAACTGACCCAGCCCTTACACTGACCCCGTCCTTACACTGACCCAGCCCTTACGCTGACCCTGTCCTTACACTGAACCAGACGTTACACTGTGCCAGACCTTACCCTGACCACGTACTTACACTGACCCAGCCCTTAAATTGACCCTGCCCTTACACTGACCCAGTCCTTACACTGACCCAGCCCTTACACAGATACTGCCCTTACACTGACCCAGTCTTTACACAGAGCAAGATCTTACACTGACCCAGTCCTTACACTGACCCAGCCATTAAACTGACCCAGCCCTTACACTGACCCAGCTCTTACACTGACCCGGCCCCTACACTGACCGAGCGCTTACACTGACCCAGCATTTACATTGACCCTACACTTACACTGACCCAGCCCTTACACTTACCCAGTCTTCACGCTGATCAGGCCCTTACCCTGACCCCGCCCTTACACTAACCCAGCCCTTACACTGACCCTGTCGTTACACTGAACCAGTCTTCACACTGAGCCAGATGTAACCCTGACTCCGTCCTTACACTGACCCAGGCCTTACACTGACACTGCCCTTACACTGACCCAGCCCTTACACTGACCCTAGACTTACACTTACCCAGCCCTTACACTGACCCAGCCCTTACACTGACCTCGCCCTTACACTGACCCTGCCCTTAAACTGACCCTGCCCTTACACTGACCCAGCCCTTAAACTGACCCTGCCCTTACACTGACCCAGTCTTTACATGATCGAGCCATTACACTGACCCTTCTCTTACACTGACCGAGCCCTTGCACTGACCCAGCTCTTACACTGACCCGGCCCTTACACTGACCGAGCTCTTACACTGACCCAGCACTTACACTGACCCTACAATTACACTGACCCAGCCCTTACACTTACCCAGTCTTCACACTGATCAGGCCCTTACCCTGACCCCATCCTTACACTAACCCAGCCCTTACACTGACCCTGTCGTTACACTGAACCAGTCTTTACACTGAGCCAGACGTAACCCTGACTCCGTCCTTACACTGACCCAGGCCTTACACTGACCGAGCTCTTACACTGACCTAGCACTTACACTGACCCTACACTTACACTGACCCAGCCCTTACACTGAGCCAGTCCTTACACTGAGCCTGCCCTCACACTGACCGAGTCTTTACACTAATCCAGCCATTACACTGACCCTGCCATTACTCTGACCCTCCACTTACACTGGCCCAGACCTTACACTGAGCCAACCTTTACACTGACCCAACACTTACACTGACCCAGTGTTTACACTGATCCAGCCATTACACTGACCCTGCCCTTACACTGACCCTGACCTAACACTGAATCAGCACTTACACTGACCCAGCATTTAAACTGACCCAGCCCTTATCCTGACCCTGCCCTTACACTGACCGAGCACTTACACTGACACAGCCCTTACACAGACTCTACACTTACACTGACCCAGCCCTTACACTGACCAAGCCCTTACACTGACCAAGCCCTTACACTGACCCACCCCTTACACAGACACTGCCCTTACACTGACCCAATCTTTACACAGAGCCAGATCTTACACTGACCCAGTCCTTACACTAACCCAGCCATTAAACTGACCCAGCCGTTACACTGACCCAGTCTTTACACAGAGCCAGATCTTACACTGACCCAGGCTTTACACTGAACCCGTCCTTTCACTGACCCAGCCTTTAAACTGACACAGCCCTTACCCTGACTGCCGCCCTTACACTTACCCAGTCTTTACACTGATCAGGCCCTTACCCTGACCCCATCCTTACACTGACCCAGCTCTTACACTGACCCTGTCGTTACACTGAACCAGAGTTTACACTGTGCCAGACCTTACCCTGTGCCAGACCTTACCCTGACCCCGTCCTTACACTGACATAGTCCTTACACTGACCCTGCCCTTACACTGACCCAGCCCTTACACTGACCAAGCCCTTACACTGACCCAGCCCTTACATAGACACTGCCCTTACACTGACCCAGTCTTTACACAGAGCCAGATCTTACACTGACCCAGTCCGTACACAGACCCAACCATTAAACTGACCCAGTCCTTACACTAACCCAGCTCTTACACTGACTCTGCCCTTACACTGACCCGGCACTTACACTGACCCAGCCGTTACACTGACCCAGTGTTTACACCGATCCAGCCATTACACTGACTCTGCCCTTACACTGACCGAGCCCTTAAACTGACCCTGCCCTTACACTGACACTGCCCTAACACTGACCGAGCCCTTACACTGACCCAGCCCTTACCCTGACCCCGTCCTTACACTGACTCAGCCCATAAACTGACACACTCTTTACACTATTCCAGACATGTCACAGACCCAGTCCACACACTGACCAATTCCTTCTACTGACCCAACGCTTACACTAACCCAGCCTTTACAGAGACCCAGCCCTGACACTGACCCAGTGTTTGCACTGATTCAGCCATTACACTGGCCCTGCCCTTACACTGACCCTGACCTAACACTGAATCAGCACTTACACTGACCCAGCCTTTAAACTGACCCAGCCCTTACACTGACCCCGTCCTTACACTGACCCAGCCCTTACGCTGACCCTGTCCTTACACTGAACCAGACGTTACACTGTGCCAGACCTTACCCTGACCACGTACTTACACTGACCCAGCCCTTAAATTGACCCTGCCCTTACACTGACCCAGTCCTTACACTGACCCAGCCCTTACACAGATACTGCCCTTACACTGACCCAGTCTTTACACAGAGCAAGATCTTACACTGACCCAGTCCTTACACTGACCCAGCCATTAAACTGACCCAGCCCTTACACTGACCCAGCTCTTACACTGACCCGGCCCCTACACTGACCGAGCGCTTACACTGACCCAGCATTTACATTGACCCTGCACTTACACTGACCCAGCCCTTACACTTACCCAGTCTTCACGCTGATCAGGCCCTTACCCTGACCCCGCCCTTACACTAACCCAGCCCTTACACTGACCCTGTCGTTACACTGAACCAGTCTTCACACTGAGCCAGATGTAATCCTAACTCCGTCCTTACACTGACCCAGGCCTTACACTGACACTGCCCTTACACTGACCCAGCCCTTACACTGACCCTAGACTTACACTTACCCAGCCCTTACACTGACCCAGCCCTTACACTGACCTAGCCCTTACACTGAATTAGCACTTACACTGACCCTGTCTTTACGCTTATCCAGCCCTTACACTTACCCTGCCCTTACACTGACCCGGCCCTTACACTGACCCTGCCCTTACACTGACTGACCCCTTACACTGACCCAGACCTTACCCTGACCCCGTCCTTACACTGACTCAGCCCATAAACTGACACAGTCTTTACACTAATCCAGTCATGTCACAGACCCAGACCACACACTGACCAATTCCTTCTACTTGCCCAGCCCTTACACTAACCCAGCCCTTACACAGACCCAGCCTTTACACTGACCCAGTGTTTACACTGATACAGCCATTACATTGACTCTGCCCTTACACTGACCCTGCCCTTACACTGCCCCTGACCGAACACTGAATCAGCACTTACACTGACCCAGCCTTTAAACTGACCCAGCCCTTACACTGACCCAGCCGTTACACTTACCCAGCACTTACACTGATCCAGCCCTTACACTGAACGAGCACTTACACTGACCCAGCACTTACGCTGATCCAGCTATTACACTGACCCTTCTCTTACACTGACCGAGCCCTTGCACTGACCCAGCTCTTACACTGAACCGGCCCTTACACTGACCGAGCTCTTACACTGACCCAGCACTTACACTGACCCTACACTTACACTTAACCAGCCCTTACACTTACCCAGTCTTCACGCTGATCAGGCCCTTACCCTGACCCCGCCCTTACACTAACCCAGTCCTTACACTGACCCTGTCGTTACACTGAACCAGTCGTTACACAGAGCCAGACGTAACCCTGACTCCGTCCTTACACTGACCCAGGCCTTACACTGACACTGCCCTTACACTGACCCAGCCCTTACACTGACCCTAGACTTACACTTACCCAGCCCTTACACTGACCCAGCCCTTACACTGACCTAGCCCTTACACTGAATTAGCACTTACACTGACCCTGTCTTTACGCTTATCCAGCCCTTATAATGACCCTGCCCTTACACTGACCCGGCCCTTACACTGACCCTGCCCTTAAACTGACCCTGCCCTTACACTGACCCAGGCCTTACACTGACCGAGCTCTTACACTGACCTAGCACTTACACTGACCCAGCCCTTACACTGAGCCAGTCCTTACACTGAGCCTGCCCTCACACTGACCGAGTCTTTACACTAATCCAGCCATTACACTGACCCTGCCATTACTCTGACCCTCCACTTACACTGGCCCAGCCCTTACACTGAGCCAACCTTTACACTGACCCAACACTTACACTGACCCTGCCCTTACACTGACCCAGTGTTTACACTGATCCAGCCATTACACTGACCCTGCCCTTACACTGACCCTGACCTAACACTGAATCAGCACTTACACTGACCCAGCATTTAAACTGACCCAGCCCTTATCCTGACCTGCCCTTACACTGACCGAGCACTTACACTGACACAGCCCTTACACTGAATTAGCACTTACACAGACCCTGTCTTTACGCTTATCCAGCCCTTGCACTGACCCAGCTCTTACACTGACCCGGCCCTTACACTGACCGAGCTCTTACACTGACCCAGCACTTACACTGACCCTACAATTACACTGACCCAGCCCTTACACTTACCCAGTCTTCACACTGATCAGGCCCTTACCCTGACCCCATCCTTACACTAACCCAGCCCTTACACTGACCCTGTCGTTACACTGAACCAGTCTTTACACTGAGCCAGACGTAACCCTGACTCCGTCCTTACACTGACCCAGGCCTTACACTGACCGAGCTCTTACACTGACCTAGCACTTACACTGACCCTACACTTACACTGACCCAGCCCTTACACTGAGCCAGTCCTTACACTGAGCCTGCCCTCACACTGACCGAGTCTTTACACTAATCCAGCCATTACACTGACCCTGCCATTACTCTGACCCTCCACTTACACTGGCCCAGACCTTACACTGAGCCAACCTTTACACTGACCCAACACTTACACTGACCCAGTGTTTACACTGATCCAGCCATTACACTGACCCTGCCCTTACACTGACCCTGACCTAACACTGAATCAGCACTTACACTGACCCAGCATTTAAACTGACCCAGCCCTTATCCTGACCCTGCCCTTACACTGACCGAGCACTTACACTGACACAGCCCTTACACAGACTCTACACTTACACTGACCCAGCCCTTACACTGACCAAGCCCTTACACTGACCAAGCCCTTACACTGACCCACCCCTTACACAGACACTGCCCTTACACTGACCCAATCTTTACACAGAGCCAGATCTTACACTGACCCAGTCCTTACACTAACCCAGCCATTAAACTGACCCAGCCGTTACACTGACCCAGTCTTTACACAGAGCCAGATCTTACACTGACCCAGGCTTTACACTGAACCCGTCCTTTCACTGACCCAGCCTTTAAACTGACACAGCCCTTACCCTGACTGCCGCCCTTACACTTACCCAGTCTTTACACTGATCAGGCCCTTACCCTGACCCCATCCTTACACTGACCCAGCTCTTACACTGACCCTGTCGTTACACTGAACCAGAGTTTACACTGTGCCAGACCTTACCCTGTGCCAGACCTTACCCTGACCCCGTCCTTACACTGACATAGTCCTTACACTGACCCTGCCCTTACACTGACCCAGCCCTTACACTGACCAAGCCCTTACACTGACCCAGCCCTTACATAGACACTGCCCTTACACTGACCCAGTCTTTACACAGAGCCAGATCTTACACTGACCCAGTCCGTACACAGACCCAACCATTAAACTGACCCAGTCCTTACACTAACCCAGCTCTTACACTGACTCTGCCCTTACACTGACCCGGCACTTACACTGACCCAGCCGTTACACTGACCCAGTGTTTACACCGATCCAGCCATTACACTGACTCTGCCCTTACACTGACCGAGCCCTTAAACTGACCCTGCCCTTACACTGACACTGCCCTAACACTGACCGAGCCCTTACACTGACCCAGCCCTTACCCTGACCCCGTCCTTACACTGACTCAGCCCATAAACTGACACACTCTTTACACTATTCCAGACATGTCACAGACCCAGTCCACACACTGACCAATTCCTTCTACTGACCCAACGCTTACACTAACCCAGCCTTTACAGAGACCCAGCCCTGACACTGACCCAGTGTTTGCACTGATTCAGCCATTACACTGGCCCTGCCCTTACACTGACCCTGACCTAACACTGAATCAGCACTTACACTGACCCAGCCTTTAAACTGACCCAGCCCTTACACTGACCCCGTCCTTACACTGACCCAGCCCTTACGCTGACCCTGTCCTTACACTGAACCAGACGTTACACTGTGCCAGACCTTACCCTGACCACGTACTTACACTGACCCAGCCCTTAAATTGACCCTGCCCTTACACTGACCCAGTCCTTACACTGACCCAGCCCTTACACAGATACTGCCCTTACACTGACCCAGTCTTTACACAGAGCAAGATCTTACACTGACCCAGTCCTTACACTGACCCAGCCATTAAACTGACCCAGCCCTTACACTGACCCAGCTCTTACACTGACCCGGCCCCTACACTGACCGAGCGCTTACACTGACCCAGCATTTACATTGACCCTACACTTACACTGACCCAGCCCTTACACTTACCCAGTCTTCACGCTGATCAGGCCCTTACCCTGACCCCGCCCTTACACTAACCCAGCCCTTACACTGACCCTGTCGTTACACTGAACCAGTCTTCACACTGAGCCAGATGTAACCCTGACTCCGTCCTTACACTGACCCAGGCCTTACACTGACACTGCCCTTACACTGACCCAGCCCTTACACTGACCCTAGACTTACACTTACCCAGCCCTTACACTGACCCAGCCCTTACACTGACCTCGCCCTTACACTGACCCTGCCCTTAAACTGACCCTGCCCTTACACTGACCCAGCCCTTAAACTGACCCTGCCCTTACACTGACCCAGTCTTTACATGATCGAGCCATTACACTGACCCTTCTCTTACACTGACCGAGCCCTTGCACTGACCCAGCTCTTACACTGACCCGGCCCTTACACTGACCGAGCTCTTACACTGACCCAGCACTTACACTGACCCTACAATTACACTGACCCAGCCCTTACACTTACCCAGTCTTCACACTGATCAGGCCCTTACCCTGACCCCATCCTTACACTAACCCAGCCCTTACACTGACCCTGTCGTTACACTGAACCAGTCTTTACACTGAGCCAGACGTAACCCTGACTCCGTCCTTACACTGACCCAGGCCTTACACTGACCGAGCTCTTACACTGACCTAGCACTTACACTGACCCTACACTTACACTGACCCAGCCCTTACACTGAGCCAGTCCTTACACTGAGCCTGCCCTCACACTGACCGAGTCTTTACACTAATCCAGCCATTACACTGACCCTGCCATTACTCTGACCCTCCACTTACACTGGCCCAGACCTTACACTGAGCCAACCTTTACACTGACCCAACACTTACACTGACCCAGTGTTTACACTGATCCAGCCATTACACTGACCCTGCCCTTACACTGACCCTGACCTAACACTGAATCAGCACTTACACTGACCCAGCATTTAAACTGACCCAGCCCTTATCCTGACCCTGCCCTTACACTGACCGAGCACTTACACTGACACAGCCCTTACACAGACTCTACACTTACACTGACCCAGCCCTTACACTGACCAAGCCCTTACACTGACCAAGCCCTTACACTGACCCACCCCTTACACAGACACTGCCCTTACACTGACCCAATCTTTACACAGAGCCAGATCTTACACTGACCCAGTCCTTACACTAACCCAGCCATTAAACTGACCCAGCCGTTACACTGACCCAGTCTTTACACAGAGCCAGATCTTACACTGACCCAGGCTTTACACTGAACCCGTCCTTTCACTGACCCAGCCTTTAAACTGACACAGCCCTTACCCTGACTGCCGCCCTTACACTTACCCAGTCTTTACACTGATCAGGCCCTTACCCTGACCCCATCCTTACACTGACCCAGCTCTTACACTGACCCTGTCGTTACACTGAACCAGAGTTTACACTGTGCCAGACCTTACCCTGTGCCAGACCTTACCCTGACCCCGTCCTTACACTGACATAGTCCTTACACTGACCCTGCCCTTACACTGACCCAGCCCTTACACTGACCAAGCCCTTACACTGACCCAGCCCTTACATAGACACTGCCCTTACACTGACCCAGTCTTTACACAGAGCCAGATCTTACACTGACCCAGTCCGTACACAGACCCAACCATTAAACTGACCCAGTCCTTACACTAACCCAGCTCTTACACTGACTCTGCCCTTACACTGACCCGGCACTTACACTGACCCAGCCGTTACACTGACCCAGTGTTTACACCGATCCAGCCATTACACTGACTCTGCCCTTACACTGACCGAGCCCTTAAACTGACCCTGCCCTTACACTGACACTGCCCTAACACTGACCGAGCCCTTACACTGACCCAGCCCTTACCCTGACCCCGTCCTTACACTGACTCAGCCCATAAACTGACACACTCTTTACACTATTCCAGACATGTCACAGACCCAGTCCACACACTGACCAATTCCTTCTACTGACCCAACGCTTACACTAACCCAGCCTTTACAGAGACCCAGCCCTGACACTGACCCAGTGTTTGCACTGATTCAGCCATTACACTGGCCCTGCCCTTACACTGACCCTGACCTAACACTGAATCAGCACTTACACTGACCCAGCCTTTAAACTGACCCAGCCCTTACACTGACCCCGTCCTTACACTGACCCAGCCCTTACGCTGACCCTGTCCTTACACTGAACCAGACGTTACACTGTGCCAGACCTTACCCTGACCACGTACTTACACTGACCCAGCCCTTAAATTGACCCTGCCCTTACACTGACCCAGTCCTTACACTGACCCAGCCCTTACACAGATACTGCCCTTACACTGACCCAGTCTTTACACAGAGCAAGATCTTACACTGACCCAGTCCTTACACTGACCCAGCCATTAAACTGACCCAGCCCTTACACTGACCCAGCTCTTACACTGACCCGGCCCCTACACTGACCGAGCGCTTACACTGACCCAGCATTTACATTGACCCTACACTTACACTGACCCAGCCCTTACACTTACCCAGTCTTCACGCTGATCAGGCCCTTACCCTGACCCCGCCCTTACACTAACCCAGCCCTTACACTGACCCTGTCGTTACACTGAACCAGTCTTCACACTGAGCCAGATGTAACCCTGACTCCGTCCTTACACTGACCCAGGCCTTACACTGACACTGCCCTTACACTGACCCAGCCCTTACACTGACCCTAGACTTACACTTACCCAGCCCTTACACTGACCCAGCCCTTACACTGACCTCGCCCTTACACTGACCCTGCCCTTAAACTGACCCTGCCCTTACACTGACCCAGCCCTTAAACTGACCCTGCCCTTACACTGACCCAGTCTTTACATGATCGAGCCATTACACTGACCCTTCTCTTACACTGACCGAGCCCTTGCACTGACCCAGCTCTTACACTGACCCGGCCCTTACACTGACCGAGCTCTTACACTGACCCAGCACTTACACTGACCCTACAATTACACTGACCCAGCCCTTACACTTACCCAGTCTTCACACTGATCAGGCCCTTACCCTGACCCCATCCTTACACTAACCCAGCCCTTACACTGACCCTGTCGTTACACTGAACCAGTCTTTACACTGAGCCAGACGTAACCCTGACTCCGTCCTTACACTGACCCAGGCCTTACACTGACCGAGCTCTTACACTGACCTAGCACTTACACTGACCCTACACTTACACTGACCCAGCCCTTACACTGAGCCAGTCCTTACACTGAGCCTGCCCTCACACTGACCGAGTCTTTACACTAATCCAGCCATTACACTGACCCTGCCATTACTCTGACCCTCCACTTACACTGGCCCAGACCTTACACTGAGCCAACCTTTACACTGACCCAACACTTACACTGACCCAGTGTTTACACTGATCCAGCCATTACACTGACCCTGCCCTTACACTGACCCTGACCTAACACTGAATCAGCACTTACACTGACCCAGCATTTAAACTGACCCAGCCCTTATCCTGACCCTGCCCTTACACTGACCGAGCACTTACACTGACACAGCCCTTACACAGACTCTACACTTACACTGACCCAGCCCTTACACTGACCAAGCCCTTACACTGACCAAGCCCTTACACTGACCCACCCCTTACACAGACACTGCCCTTACACTGACCCAATCTTTACACAGAGCCAGATCTTACACTGACCCAGTCCTTACACTAACCCAGCCATTAAACTGACCCAGCCGTTACACTGACCCAGTCTTTACACAGAGCCAGATCTTACACTGACCCAGGCTTTACACTGAACCCGTCCTTTCACTGACCCAGCCTTTAAACTGACACAGCCCTTACCCTGACTGCCGCCCTTACACTTACCCAGTCTTTACACTGATCAGGCCCTTACCCTGACCCCATCCTTACACTGACCCAGCTCTTACACTGACCCTGTCGTTACACTGAACCAGAGTTTACACTGTGCCAGACCTTACCCTGTGCCAGACCTTACCCTGACCCCGTCCTTACACTGACATAGTCCTTACACTGACCCTGCCCTTACACTGACCCAGCCCTTACACTGACCAAGCCCTTACACTGACCCAGCCCTTACATAGACACTGCCCTTACACTGACCCAGTCTTTACACAGAGCCAGATCTTACACTGACCCAGTCCGTACACAGACCCAACCATTAAACTGACCCAGCCCTTACACTAACCCAGCTCTTACACTGACTCTGCCCTTACACTGACCCGGCACTTACACTGACCCAGCCGTTACACTGACCCAGTGTTTACACCGATCCAGCCATTACACTGACTCTGCCCTTACACTGACCGAGCCCTTAAACTGACCCTGCCCTTACACTGACACTGCCCTAACACTGACCGAGCCCTTACACTGACCCAGCCCTTACCCTGACCCCGTCCTTACACTGACTCAGCCCATAAACTGACACACTCTTTACACTATTCCAGACATGTCACAGACCCAGTCCACACACTGACCAATTCCTTCTACTGACCCAACGCTTACACTAACCCAGCCTTTACAGAGACCCAGCCCTGACACTGACCCAGTGTTTGCACTGATTCAGCCATTACACTGGCCCTGCCCTTACACTGACCCTGACCTAACACTGAATCAGCACTTACACTGACCCAGCCTTTAAACTGACCCAGCCCTTACACTGACCCCGTCCTTACACTGACCCAGCCCTTACGCTGACCCTGTCCTTACACTGAACCAGACGTTACACTGTGCCAGACCTTACCCTGACCACGTACTTACACTGACCCAGCCCTTAAATTGACCCTGCCCTTACACTGACCCAGTCCTTACACTGACCCAGCCCTTACACAGATACTGCCCTTACACTGACCCAGTCTTTACACAGAGCAAGATCTTACACTGACCCAGTCCTTACACTGACCCAGCCATTAAACTGACCCAGCCCTTACACTGACCCAGCTCTTACACTGACCCGGCCCCTACACTGACCGAGCGCTTACACTGACCCAGCATTTACATTGACCCTGCACTTACACTGACCCAGCCCTTACACTTACCCAGTCTTCACGCTGATCAGGCCCTTACCCTGACCCCGCCCTTACACTAACCCAGCCCTTACACTGACCCTGTCGTTACACTGAACCAGTCTTCACACTGAGCCAGATGTAATCCTAACTCCGTCCTTACACTGACCCAGGCCTTACACTGACACTGCCCTTACACTGACCCAGCCCTTACACTGACCCTAGACTTACACTTACCCAGCCCTTACACTGACCCAGCCCTTACACTGACCTAGCCCTTACACTGAATTAGCACTTACACTGACCCTGTCTTTACGCTTATCCAGCCCTTACACTTACCCTGCCCTTACACTGACCCGGCCCTTACACTGACCCTGCCCTTACACTGACTGACCCCTTACACTGACCCAGACCTTACCCTGACCCCGTCCTTACACTGACTCAGCCCATAAACTGACACAGTCTTTACACTAATCCAGTCATGTCACAGACCCAGACCACACACTGACCAATTCCTTCTACTTGCCCAGCCCTTACACTAACCCAGCCCTTACACAGACCCAGCCTTTACACTGACCCAGTGTTTACACTGATACAGCCATTACATTGACTCTGCCCTTACACTGACCCTGCCCTTACACTGCCCCTGACCTAACACTGAATCAGCACTTACACTGACCCAGCCTTTAAACTGACCCAGCCCTTACACTGACCCAGCCGTTACACTTACCCAGCACTTACACTGATCCAGCCCTTACACTGAACGAGCACTTACACTGACCCAGCACTTACGCTGATCCAGCTATTACACTGACCCTTCTCTTACACTGACCGAGCCCTTGCACTGACCCAGCTCTTACACTGAACCGGCCCTTACACTGACCGAGCTCTTACACTGACCCAGCACTTACACTGACCCTACACTTACACTTAACCAGCCCTTACACTTACCCAGTCTTCACGCTGATCAGGCCCTTACCCTGACCCCGCCCTTACACTAACCCAGTCCTTACACTGACCCTGTCGTTACACTGAACCAGTCGTTACACAGAGCCAGACGTAACCCTGACTCCGTCCTTACACTGACCCAGGCCTTACACTGACACTGCCCTTACACTGACCCAGCCCTTACACTGACCCTAGACTTACACTTACCCAGCCCTTACACTGACCCAGCCCTTACACTGACCTAGCCCTTACACTGAATTAGCACTTACACTGACCCTGTCTTTACGCTTATCCAGCCCTTATAATGACCCTGCCCTTACACTGACCCGGCCCTTACACTGACCCTGCCCTTAAACTGACCCTGCCCTTACACTGACCCAGGCCTTACACTGACCGAGCTCTTACACTGACCTAGCACTTACACTGACCCAGCCCTTACACTGAGCCAGTCCTTACACTGAGCCTGCCCTCACACTGACCGAGTCTTTACACTAATCCAGCCATTACACTGACCCTGCCATTACTCTGACCCTCCACTTACACTGGCCCAGCCCTTACACTGAGCCAACCTTTACACTGACCCAACACTTACACTGACCCTGCCCTTACACTGACCCAGTGTTTACACTGATCCAGCCATTACACTGACCCTGCCCTTACACTGACCCTGACCTAACACTGAATCAGCACTTACACTGACCCAGCATTTAAACTGACCCAGCCCTTATCCTGACCTGCCCTTACACTGACCGAGCACTTACACTGACACAGCCCTTACACAGACTCTACACTTACACTGACCCAGCCCTTGCACTGACCAAGCCCTTACACTGACCCAGCCCTTACACTGACCCACCCCTTACACAGACACTGCCCTTACACTGACCCAGTCTTTACACAGAGCCAGATCTTACACTGACCCAGTCCTTACACTGACCCAGCCATTAAACTGACCCAGCCGTTACACTGACCCAGTCTTTACACAGAGCCAGATCTTACACTGACCCAGGCTTTACACTGAACCCGTCCTTTCACTGACCCAGCCTTTAAACTGACCCAGCCCTTACCCTGACTGCCGCCCTTACACTTACCCAGTCTTTACACTGATCAGGCCCTTACCCTGACCCCGTCCTTACACTGACCCAGCTCTTACACTGACCCTGTCGTTACACTGAACCAGACTTTACACTGTGCCAGACCTTACCCTGTGCCAGACCTTACCATGACCCCGTCCTTACACTGACATAGTCCTTACACTGACCCTGCCCTTACACTGACCCAGCCCTTACACTGACCCAGCCCTTACATAGACACTGCCCTTACACTGACCCAGTCTTTACACAGAGCCAGATCTTACACTGACCCAGTCCGTACACAGACCCAACCATTAAACTGACCCAGCCCTTACACTAACCCAGCTCTTACACTGACTCTGCCCTTAAACTGACCCAGCCCTTACACTGACCGAGCACTGACACTGACCCAGTACTTACACAGACTCTACACTTACACTGACCCAGCACTTACACTGAACCAGTGTTTACACCGATCCAGCCATTACACTGACTCTGCGCTTACACTGACCGAGCCCTTAAACTGACCCTGCCCTTACACTGACACTGCCCTAACACTGACCGAGCCCTTACACTGACCCAGCCCTTACCCTGACCCCGTCCTTACACTGACTCAGCCCATAAACTGACACACTCTTTACACTAATCCAGACATGTCACAGACCCAGTCCACACACTGACCAATTCCTTCTACTGACCCAGCCCTTACACTAACCCAGCCTTTACAGAGACCCAGCCCTGACACTGACCCAGTGTTTACACTGATTCAGCCATTACACTGGCCCTGCCCTTACACTGACCCTGACCTAACACTGAATCAACACTTACACTGACCCAGCCTTTAAACTGACCCAGCCCTTACACTGACCCCATCCTTACACTGAGCCTGCCCTCACACTGACCGAGTCTTTACACTAATCCAGCCATTACACTGACCCTGCCATTACTCTGACCCTCCACTTACACTGGCCCAGCCCTTACACTGAGCCAACCTTTACACTGACCCAACACTTACACTGACCCTGCCCTTACACTGACCCAGTGTTTACACTGATCCAGCCATTACACTGACCCTGCCCTTACACTGACCCTGACCTAACACTGAATCAGCACTTACACTGACCCAGCATTTAAACTGACCCAGACCTTATCCTGACCTGCCCTTACACTGACCGAGCACTTACACTGACACAGCCCTTACACAGACTCTACACTTACACTGACCCAGCCCTTGCACTGACCAAGCCCTTACACTGACCCAGCCCTTACACTGACCCACCCCTTACACAGACACTGCCCTTACACTGACCCAGTCTTTACACAGAGCCAGATCTTACACTGACCCAGTCCTTACACTGACCCAGCCATTAAACTGACCCAGCCGTTACACTGACCCAGTCTTTACACAGAGCCAGATCTTACACTGACCCAGGCTTTACACTGAACCCGTCCTTTCACTGACCCAGCCTTTAAACTGACACAGCCCTTACCCTGACTGCCGCCCTTACACTTACCCAGTCTTTACACTGATCAGGCCCTTACCCTGACCCCGTCCTTACACTGACCCAGCTCTTACACTGACCCTGTCGTTACACTGAACCAGACTTTACACTGTGCCAGACCTTACCCTGTGCCAGACCTTACCATGACCCCGTCCTTACACTGACATAGTCCTTACACTGACCCTGCCCTTACACTGACCCAGCCCTTACACTGACCCAGCCCTTACATAGACACTGCCCTTACACTGACCCAGTCTTTACACAGAGCCAGATCTTACACTGACCCAGTCCGTACACAGACCCAACCATTAAACTGACCCAGCCCTTACACTAACCCAGCACTTACACTGACTCTGCCCTTAAACTGACCCAGCCCTTACACTGACCGAGCACTGACACTGACCCAGTACTTACACAGACTCTACACTTACACTGACCCAGCACTTAAACTGAACCAGTGTTTACACCGATCCAGCCATTACACTGACTCTGCGCTTACACTGACCGAGCCCTTAAACTGACCCTGCCCTTACACTGACACTGCCCTAACACTGACCGAGCCCTTACACTGACCCAGCCCTTACCCTGACCCCGTCCTTACACTGACTCAGCCCATAAACTGACACACTCTTTACACTAATCCAGACATGTCACAGACCCAGTCCACACACTGACCAATTCCTTCTACTGACCCAGCCCTTACACTAACCCAGCCTTTACAGAGACCCAGCCCTGACACTGACCCAGTGTTTACACTGATTCAGCCATTACACTGGCCCTGCCCTTACACTGACCCTGACCTAACACTGAATCAACACTTACCCTGACCACGTACTTACACTGACCCAGCCCTTAAATTGTCCCTGCCCTTACACTGACCCAGCCCTTACACTGACCCTGTCCTTACACTGACCCAGTCCTTACACTGACCCAGCCCTTACACAGATACTGCCCTTACACTGACCCAGTCTTTACACAGAGCAAGATCTTACACTGACCCAGTCCTTACACTGACCCAACCATTAAACTGACCCAGCCCTTACACTGACCCAGCTCTTACACTGACCCGGCCCTTACACTGACCGAGCGCTTACACTGACCCAGCATTTACATTGACCCTACACTTACACTGACCGAGCCCTTACACTTACCCAGTCTTCACGCTGATCAAGCCCTTACCCTGACCCCGCCCTTACACTAACCCAGCCCTTACACTGACCCTGTCGTTACACTGAACCAGTCTTCACACTGAGCCAGACGTAACCCTGACTCCGTCCTTACACTGACCCAGGCCTTACACTGACCCTGTCTTTACGCTTATCCAGCCCTTACACTGACCCTGCCCTTACACTGACCCGGCCCTTACACTGACCCTGCCCTTACACTGACCGACCCCTTACACTTACCCAGACCTTACCCTGACCCCGTCCTTACACTGACTCAGCCCATAAACTGACACAGTCTTTACACTAATCCAGTCATGTCACAGACTCAGACAACACACTGACCAATTCCTTCTACTTGCCCAGCCCTTACACTAACCCAGCCCTTACACAGACCCAGCCTTTACACTGACCCAGTGTTTACACTGATCCAGCCATTACATTGACTCTGCCCTTACACTGACCCTGCCCTTACACTGACCCTGACCTAACACTGAATCAGCGCTTACACTGACCCAGCCCTTACACTGACCGAGCACTTACACTGACCCAGCACTTACGCTGATCCAGCTATTACACTGACGCTTCTCTTACACTGACCGAGCCCTTGCACTGACCCAGCTTTACACTGAACCGGCCCTTACACTGACCGAGCCCTTGCACTGACCCAGCCCTTACACTGACATAGTCTTTACACTGATTCTGCCCTTCCACTGACCCAGGCCTAACATCGACGCTACACTTACACTGACCCAGCCCATCCACTGAGCCAGCCCTTCCCCAACCCTGCTCTTACGCTGACCCTGTCTTTACACTTATCCAGCCCTTACGCTGACCCTGCCCTTACATTGACCCAGCCCTTACACTGACCAAGCCCTTACACTGACCCAGTCCTTACACTGACCCAGTCCTTACCCTGACCCAGCCCTTACACTGACTCAGCCCTTACACTGACCCAGCCCTTACACTGATCGAGCTCTTACACTGACCCAGCACTTACACTGACGCTACACTTACACTGACCCAGCCCTTACACTGAGCCAGTCCTTACACTGAGCCTGCAGTCATACTGACCGAGTCTTTACACTGATCCAGCCATTACACTGACCCTGCCATTACTGTGACCCTCCACTTACACTGAGCCAACCCTTACACTGACCCAACACTTACACTGACCCTGCCCTTACACTGACCCAGTGTTTACACTGATCCAGCCATTACACTGACTCCGCCCTTACACTGACCCTGCCCCTACACAGACCCTGACCTAACACTGAATCAGCACTTACACTGACTCAGCCGTTAAACTGACCCAGCCCTTACCCTGACCCTGCCCTTACACTGACCGAGCACTTACACTGACCCAGCACTTACACAGACTCTACACTTACACTGACCAGGCCCTTACACTGATCAAAGCCCTTACACTGACCAAGCCCTTACACTGACCCAGCTCTTACAGAGACACAGCCCTTACACTGACCCAGTCTTTACACAGAGCCAGATCTTACACTGATCCAGTCCTTACACTGACCCAGCCATTTTACTGACCCAGCCCGTACACTAACCCAGCTCTTACACTGACCCGGCACTTACACTGACCCTACACTTACACTGACCCAGCCCTAACACTGACTCAACACTTACACTGACCCAGCCGTTACACTGACCCAGTCTTTACACAGAGCCAGATCTTACACTGACCCAGCCGTTACACTGAACCCGTCCTTACACTGACCCTGTCTTTACGCTTATCCAGCCCTTACACTGACCCGGCCCTTACACTGACCCTGCCCTTAAACTGACCCCGTCCTTACACTGACTCAGCCCATAAACTGACACAGTCTTTACACTAATCCAGTCGTGTCACAGACCCAGACCACACACTGACCAATTCCTTCCACTGACGCAGCCCTTACACAGACCCAGACCTTACACTGACCCAGTGTTTACGCTGATCCAGCCATTACATTGACTCTGCCCTTACACTGACCCTGCCCTTACACTGACCCTGACCTAACACTGAATCAGCACTTACACTGACCCAGACTTTAAACTGACCCAGCCCTTACACTGACCCAGCCCTTACACTGACCGAGCACTTACACTGACACAGCACTTACACTGATCCAGCCATTACACTGACCCTGCCCTTACACTGACCCAGTCTTTACATGATCGAGCCATTACACTGACCCTTCTCTTACACTGACCGAGCCCTTGGACTGACCCAGGCGTTACACTGAAGCCGTCCTTTCACTGACCCAGCCTTTAAACTGACCCAGCCCTTACCCTGACCCAGCCCTTACACTGACCGAGCACTGACACTGACCCAGCACATACACAGACTCTACACTTACACTGACCCAGCACTTACACTGACTCAGTGTTTACACTGATCAAGCCATTACACTGACCGAGCCCTTAAACTGACCCAGCCCTTACACTGACTGCCGCCCTTACACTTACCCAGTCTTTACACTTATCAGGCCCTTACCCTGACCCCGACCTTACACTGACCCAGCCCTTACCCTGACCCTGTCGTTACACTGAACCAGACATTACACTGTGCCAGACCTTACCCTGACCCCGTACTTACACTGACCCAGCCCTTAAACTGACCCAGCTCTTACACTGACCCAGCCCTTACACTGACCCTGCACTTACACTGACCCAGTTCTTACACTGACCCAGCCCTTACACAGATACTGCCCTTACACTGACCCAGTCTTTACACAGAGCAAGATCTTACACTGACCCAGTCCTTACACTGACCCAGCCATTAAACTGACCCAGCCCTTACACTGACCCAGCTCTTACACTGACCCGGCCCTTGCACTGACCGAGCGCTTACACTGACCCAGCACTTTCACTGACCCTACACTTACACTGACCCAGCCCTTACACTTACCCAGTCTTCACACTGATCAGGCCTTTACCCTGACCCCGTCGTTACACTAACTGAGCCCTTACACTGACCCTGTCGTTACACTGAACCAGTCTTTACACTGAGCCACACGTAACCCTGACTCCGTCCTTACACTGACCCAGGCCTTACACTGACCCTGCCCTTACAGTGACCCAGCCCATCCACTGAGCCTGCCCTTCCCCGACCCTGCTCTTACGCTGACCCTGTCTTTACACTGACCCAGCCCTTACACTGAATTAGCACTTACACTGACCCTGCCCTTACACTGACCCTGCCCTTACACAGACCCAGTCCTTACACTGACCCAGCCCTAACACAGACACTGCCCTTACACTGATCTAGTCTTTACACAGAGCCAGATCTTACATTGACCCAGTCCTTACACTGACCGAGCCATTAAACTGACTCAGCCCTTACACTGACCCAGCTCTTACACTGACCCGGCCCTTACACTGACCGAGCTCTTACACTGACCCAGCACTTACACTGACGCTACACTTACACTGACCCAGCCCTTACACTGAGCCAGTCCTTACACTGAGCCTGCCCTCACACTGACCGAGTCTTTACACTAATCCAGCCATTACACTGACCCTGCCCTTACACTGACCCTGCCCTTACACTGACACTGACCTAACACTGAATCAGCACTTACACTGACCCAGCCCTTACACTGACCGAGCACTTACACTGACCCAGCCCTTACACAGATACTGCCCTGACACTGGCCCAGTCTTTACACAGAGCAAGATCTTACACTGACCCAGTCCTTACACTGACCAAGCCATTAAACTGACCCAGCCCTTACACTGACCCAGCTCTTACACTGACCCAGTCTTTACATGATCGAGCCATTACACTGACCCTTCTCTTACAGTGACCCAGCCCTTACACTGACACAGTCTTTACACTGATCCTGCCCTTCCACTGACCCAGGCCTAACACATACCCTACACTTACACTGACCCAGCCCATCCACTGAACCAGCCCTTCCCCGACCCTGCTCTTCCGCTGACCCTGTCTTTACACTTATCCAGCACTTACACTGACCCTCCCCTTACACTGACCCTGCCCTTACACTGACACAGCTCTTACACTGACACAGCTCTTACACTGACCCGGCCCTTACACTGACCGAGCTCTTACACTGACCCAGCACTTACACTGACCCTACACTTACACTGAGCCAGTCCTTACACTGAGCCTGCCCTCACACTGACCGAGTCTTTACGCTGATCCAGCCATTACACTAACCCTGCCATTACTCTGACCCTCCACTTACACTGTCCCAGCCCTTACACTGAGCCAACCCTTACACTAACCCAACCATTACACTGACCCTGCGCTTACACTGACCCAGTGTTTACACTGATCCAGCCATTACACTGACTCTGCCCTTACACTGACCCTGACCTAACACTGAATCAGCACTTACACTGACCCTGTCTTTACACTTATCCAGCCCTTACACTGACCCTGCCCTTACCCTGACCCAGCCCTTACACTGATCAAGCCATTACACTGACCCAGCCGTCACACTGAGCCAGTCTTTACACAGAGGCAGATCTTACACTGACCCAGCTGTTACACTGAACCAGTCCTTACACTGACACAGCCTTTAAACTGACCCAGCCCTTACCCTGACCCAGCCCTTACACTGACCGAGCACTTACACTGATCCAGCCATTACACTGACTCTGCCCTTACACTGACCCTGCCCTTACACTGACCCTACATTTACACTGACCCAGCCCATCCACTGAGCCAGCCCTTCCCCGACCCTGCTCTTACACTGACCCTGTCTTTACACTTATCCAGCCCTTACACTAACCCTGCCCTTACACTGACCCAGCCATTACACTGACCCAGCCCTTACACTGACCAAGCCCTTACACTGACCCAGCCCTTACACAGACACTGCCCTTACACTGACCCAGTCTTTACACAGAGCCAGATCTTAAAATGACCCAGTCCGTACACAGAACCAGCCATTAAACTGACCCAGCCCTTACACTAACCCAGCTCTTACACTGACCCGGCCCTTACAGTGACCCGGCCCTTACACTGGCCGAGCTCTTACACTGACCCAGCACTTACACTGACCCTACACTTACACTGATCCAGCACTTACACTGACCCAGTGTTTACAGTGATCCAGCAATTACACTGACTCTGCCCTTACACTGACCGAGCCCTTACACTGACCCAGCCGTTACACTGAACCCTCCTTTCACTGACCCAGCCCTTACCCTGACCCAGCCCTTACACTGACCGAACACTGACACTGACGCAGCACTTACACAGACTCTACACTTACACTGATCCAGCACTTACACTGACCCAGTGTTTACAGTGATCCAGCAATTACACTGACTCTGCCCTTACACTGACCGAGCCCTTACACTGACCCAGCCCTTACACTGACCCAGTCTTTACACTTATCAGGCCCTGACCCTGACCCCGTCCTTACACTGACCCAGCCCATACACTTACCCTGTCGTTAGACTGAACCAGACATTACACTGTGCCAGACCTTACCCTGACCCCGTACTTACACTGACCCAGCCCTTAAACTGACCCTGCCCTTACACTGACCCTGCCCTTATACTGACCCAGTCCTCACACTGACCCTGCCCTTACACTGACCCAGTCCTTACACTGACCCAGCCCTTACCCTGACCCCGTCCTTACACTGACTCAGCCCATAAACTGACAGTCTTTACACTATTCCAGTCATGTCACAGACCCAGTCCACACACTGACCAATTTCTTCTACTTGCCCAGCCCTTACACTAACCCAGCCCTTACACTAACCCAGTATTTACACTGATCCAGCCATTACATTGACTCTGCCCTTACACTGACCCTGCACTTACACTGACCCTGACCTAACACTGAACCAGCACTTACACTGACCCAGCCTTTAAACTGACCCAGCCCTTACCCTGACTGCCGCCCTTACGCTTACCCAGTCTTTACACTGATCAGGCCCTTACCCTGACCCCGTCCTTACACTGACTGAGCACTGACACTGACCCAGCACTTACACAGAATCTACACTTACACTGACCCAGCACTTACACTGACCCAGTGTTTACACCGATCCAGCCATTACACTGACTCTGCCCTTACACTGACCCAGCCCTTACACTGACTGCCGCCCTTACACTTACCCAGTCTTTACACTGATCAGGCCCTTAAACTGACCGAGCACTTAAACTGACCCTGCCCTTACACTGACCCTGCCCTTACACTGACCCAGCGTTACACTGACCCAGCCCTTACACTGACCCAGCCTTACACTGACCCAGCCCTTAAACTGACCCAGCCCTTACACTGACCGAGCCCTTACACTGACCCAGCCCTTACACTTATCCCGTCCTTACACTGACCCAGCCCTTACGCTGATCCTGTCGTTTCACTGAACCAGACGTTACACTGTGCCAGACCTTACCCTGACCACGTACTTACACTGACCCAGCCGTTAAATTGACCCTGCCCTTACACTGACCCAGCCCTTACACTGACCCTGTCCTTACACTGATCCAGTCCTTACACTGACCCAGCCCTTACACAGATACTGCCCTTACACTGACCCAGTCTTTACACAGAGCAAGATCTTACACTGACCCAGCCCTTACACTGACCCAGCTCTTACACTGACCCGGCCCTTACACTGACCGAGCGCTTACACTGACCCAGCACTTACACTGACCCTACACTTACACTGACCCAGCCCTTACACTTACCCAGTCTTCACGCTGATCAGGCCCTTACCCTGACCCCGCCCTTACACTAACCCAGCCCTTACACTGACCCTGTCGTTACACTGAACCAGTCTTTACATGATCGAGCCATTACACTGACCCTTCTCTTACACTGACCGAGCCCTTGCACTGACCCAGCCCTTACGCTGATCCTGTCGTTTCACTGAACCAGACGTTACACTGTGCCAGACCTTACCCTGACCACGTACTTACACTGACCCAGCCCTTAAATTGACCCTGCCCTTACACTGACCCAGCCCTTACACTGACCCTGTCCTTACACTGATCCAGTCCTTACACTGACCCAGCCCTTACACAGATACTGCCCTTACACTGACCCAGTCTTTACACAGAGCAAGATCTTACACTGACCCAGCCCTTACACTGACCCAGCTCTTACACTGACCCGGCCCTTACACTGACCGAGCGCTTACACTGACCCAGCACTTACACTGACCCTACACTTACACTGACCCAGCCCTTACACTTACCCAGTCTTCACGCTGATCAGGCCCTTACCCTGACCCTGCCCTTACACTAACCCAGCCCTTACACTGACCCTGTCGTTACACTGAACCAGTCTTTACATGATCGAGCCATTACACTGACCCTTCTCTTACACTGACCGAGCCCTTGCACTGACCCAGCCCTTACACTGACATAGTCTTTACACTGATTCTGCCCTTCCACTGACCCAGGCCTAACACTGACGCTACACTTACACTGACCCAGCCCATCCACTGAGCCAGCCCTTCCCCGACCCTGCTCTTACGCTGACCCTGTCTTTACACTTATCCAGCCCTTACACTGACCCTGCCCTTACATTGACCCAGCCCTTACACTGACCAAGCCCTTACACTGACCCAGTCCTTACACTGACCCAGTCCTTACACTGACCCAGCCCTTACACAGACACTGCCCTTACACTGACCCAGTCTTTACACAGAGCCAGATCTTACACTGATCCAGTCCTTACACTGACCCAGCCCCTACACTGACCCTGACCTAACACTGAATCAGCACTTACACTGACTCAGCCGTTAAACTGACCCAGCCCTTACCCTGACCCAGCCCTTACACTGACCGAGCACTTACACCGACCCAGCACTTACACAGACTCTACACTTACACTGACCAGGCCCTTACACTGATCAAAGCCCTTACACTGACCAAGCGCTTAAACTAACCCAGCCCTTACACAGACACAGCCCTTACACTGACCCAGCCCTTACACTAACCCAGCTCTTACACTGACCCGGCACTTACACTGACCCTACACTTACACTGACCCAGCCCTAACACTGACCCAGCACTTACACTGACCCAGCCGTTACACTGACCCAGTCTTTACACAGAGCCAGATCTTACACTGACCCAGCCGTTACACTGAACCCGTCCTTACACTGACCCTGTCTTTACGCTTATCCAGCCCTTAAACTGACCCTGCCCTTACACTGACCCGGCCCTTACACTGACCCTGCCCTTAAACTGACCCAACCCTTACACAGACCGACCCCTTACACTGACCCAGCCCTTACCCTGACCCCGTCCTTACACTGACTCAGCCCATAAACTGACACAGTCTTTACACTAATCCAGACATGTCACAGACCCAGTCCACACACTGACCAATTCCTTCTACTGACCCAGCGCTTACACTAACCCAGCCTTTACAGAGACCCAGCCCTGACACTGACCCAGTGTTTATACTGATTCAGCCATTACACTGGCCCTGCTCTTACACTGACCCTGACCTAACACTGAATCAGCACTTACACTGACCTAGCCTTTAAACTGACCCAGCCCTTACATGACCCCGTCCTTACACTGACCCAGCCCTTACGCTGACCCTGTCGTTACACTGAACCAGACGTTACACTGTGCCAGACCTTACCCTGAACACGTACTTACACTGACCCAGCCCTTAAACTGACCCTGCCCTTACACTGACACAGCCCTTACACTGACCCTGTCCTTACACTGACCCAGTCCTTACACTGACCCAGCCCTTACACAGATACTGCCCTTACACTGACCCAGTCTTTACACAGAACAAGATCTTACACTGACCCAGTCCTTACACTGACCCAGCCATTAAACTGACCCAGCCCTTACACTGACCCAGCTCTTACACTAACCCAGCCCTTACACTGACCCTGTCATTACACTGAACCAGTCTTTACACTGAGCCAGACGTAACCCTGACTCTGTCCTTACACTGACCCAGGCCTTACACTGACACACTGCCCTTACACTGACCCAGCCCTTACACTGACCCTAGACTTACACTTCCCCAGCCCTTTCACTTACCTAGCCCTTACACTGACCTAGCCCTTACACTGAATTAGCACTTACACTGACCCTGTCTTTACACTTATCCAGCCCTTACACTGACCCTGCCCTTACACTGACCCTGCTCTTACACAGACCAACCCCTTACACTGACCCAGACCTTACCCTGACCCCGTCCTTACAGTGACTCGGCCCATAAACTGACACAGTCTTTACACTAATCCAGTCATGTCACAGACCCAGACCACACACTGACCAATTCCTTCAACTGACGCAGCCCTGACACAGACCCAGACCTTACACTGACCCAGTGTTTACACTGATCCAGCCATTACATTGACTCTGCCCTTACACTGACCCTGCCTTTACACTGACCCTGACGTAACACTGAATCAGCACTTACACTGACCCAGCCTTTAAACTGACCCAGCCCTTACACTGACCCAGCCCTTACACTGACCGAGCACTTACACTGACCCAGCACTTACACTGATCCAGCCATTACACTGACCTGCCCTTACACTGACACAGTCTTTACATGATCGAGCCATTACACTGACCCTTCTCTTACACTGACCGAGCCCTTGCACTGACCCAGCTCTTACACTGAACCGGCCCTTACACTGACTGAGCTCTTACACTGACCCAGCACTTACACTGAGCCAACCTTTACACTGACCCAACACTTACACTAACCCTGCCCTTACACTGACCCAGTGTTTACACTGATCCAGCCATTACATTGACTCTGCCCTTACACTGACCCTGCCCTTACACTGACCCTGACCTAACACTGAATCAGCACTTACACTGACCCAGCCTTTAAACTGACCCAGCCCTTACACTGACCCAGCCCTTACACTGACCCAGCACTTACACTGATCCAGCCATTACACTGACCCTTCACTTACACTGACCGAGCCCTTGCACTGACCCAGCTCTTACACTGAACCGGCCCTTACACTGACCGAGCTCTTACACTGACCCAGCCCTTACACTTACCCAGTCTTCACACTGATCAGGCCCTTACCCTGACCCCATCCTTACACTAACCCAGCCCTTACACTGACCTGGTCGTTACACTGAACCAGTCTTTACACTGAGCCAGACGTAACCCTGACTCCGTCCTTACACTGACCCAGGCCTTACACTGACCCTGCCCTTAATCTGACCCAGCCCTTACACTGACCCAAGACTTACACTGAACCGGCCCTTACACTGACCGAGCTCTTACACTGACCCAGCACTTACACTGACCCTGCCCTTACACTAACCCAGCCCTTACACTGACCCAGCCCTTACACTGACCGAGCACTTACACTGACCCAGCACTTACACTGATCCAGCCATTACACTGACCCAGTCCTTACACTGACCCTGCCCTTACACTGACCCAGTCTTTACATGATCGAGCCATTACACTGACCCTTCTCTTACACTGACCGAGCCCTTGCACTGACCCAGCCCTTACACTGACATAGTCTTTACACTGATTCTGCCCTTCCACTGACCCAGGCCTAACACTGACCCAGTCCATCCACTGAGCCAGCCCTTCCCCGACCTTGCTCTTACGCTGACCCTGTCTTTACACAGAGCCAGATCTTACACTGATCGAGTCCTTACACTGACCCAGCCATTAAACTTACCCAGCCCTTACACTAACCCAGCTCTTACACTGACCCTGACCTAACACTGAATCAGCACTTACACTGACCCTGCCCTTACACTGACCCTGACCTAACACTGAATCAGCACTTACACTGATCCAGCCTTTAAACTGACCCAGCCCTGACACTGACCCAGCCCTTATACTGACCGAGCCCTTATACTGACCGAGCACTTACACTGACCCAGCACTTACACTGACCCTGCCCTTACACTGACCCTGTCCTTACACTGACATAGTCTTTACATGATCGAGCCATTACACTGACCCTTCTCTTACACTGACCGAGCCCTTGCACTGACCCAGCCCTTACACTGACACAGTCTTTACACTGATCCTGCCCTTCCACTGACCCAGGCCTAACACAGACCCTAAACTTACACTGACCCAGCCCATCCACTGAACCAGACCTTCCCCGACGCTGCTCTTACGCTGACCCTTACTTGTCACTTATCCAGTCCTTACACTGACCCAGCCATTAAACTGACCCAGCCCTTACACTGACACAGCTCTTACACTGACCCGGCCCTTACACTGACCGAGCTTTTACACTGACCCAGCACTTACACTGACCCTACACTTACACTGACCCAGCCCATCCACTGAGTCAGCCCTTCCCCGACCCTGCTCTTACGCTGACCCTGTCTTTACACTGACCCAGCCCTTACACTGACCCAGCCCTTACACAGAGAGTGCCCTTACACTGGCCCAGCCGGTACACTGAACCCGTCCTTTCACTGACCCAGCCTTCAAACTGACCCTGCCCTTACACTTACCCAGCCCTTACACTGACCCTGCCCTTACACTGACCCAGTCCTTACACTGACCCAGCCCTTACACTGACCAAGCCCTTACACTGACCAAGCCCTTACACTGACCCAGCCCTTACACAGACACCGCCCTTACACTGGCCCAGTCTTTACACAGAGCAAGATCTTACACTGACCCAGTCCTTACACTGACCAAGCCATTAAGCTGACCCAGCCCTTAAACTGACCCAGCTCTTACACTGACCCAGTCTTTACATGATCGAGCCATTACACTGACCCTTCTCTTACACTGACCGAGCCCTTGCACTGACCCAGCACTTACACTGACACAGTCTTTACACTGATCCTGCCCTTCCACTGACCCAGGCCTAACACAGACCCTACACTTACACTGACCCAGCCCATCCACTGAGCCAGCCCTTCCCCGACCCTGCTCTTACGCTGACCCTGTCTTTACACTTATCCAGCCTTTACACTGACCCTGCCCTTACACTGACCCAGCCTTTAAACTGACCCAGCCCTTACACTGACACAGCTCTTACACTGAGCCAGCCCTCACACTGACCGAGTCTTTACGCTGATGCAGCCATTACACTAACCCTGCCATTACTCTGACCCTCCACTTACACTGTCCCAGCCCTTACACTGAGCCAACCCTTACACTAACCCAACCATTACACTGACCCTGCACTTACACTGACCCAGTGTTTACACTGATCCAGCCATTACACTGACTCTGCCCTTACACTGACCCTGACCTAACACTGAATCAGCACTTACACTGACCCTGTCTTTACACTTATCCAGTCCTTACACTGACCCTGCCCTTACCCTGACCCAGCCCTTACACTGATCAAGCCATTACACTGACCCAGCCGTCACACTGACCCAGTCTTTACACAGAGGCAGATCTTACACTGACCCAGCACTTACACAGACTCTACACTTACACTGACCCAGCACTTACACTGATCCAGCCATTACACTGACTCTGCCCCTTACACTGACCCTGCCCTTACACTGACCCTGACCTAACACTAACCCAGCTCTTACACTGACCCGGCCCTTACACTGACCCGGCCCTTGCACTGACCGAGCTCTTACACTGGCCCAGCACTTACACTGACCCTACACTTGCACTGACCCAGTCTTTACACAGAGCCAGATCTTACACTGACCCAGCCGTTACACTGAACCCTCCTTTCACTGACCCAGCCCTTACCCTGACCCAGCCCTTACACTGACCGAACACTGACACTGACCCAGCACTTACACAGACTCTACACTTACACTGACCCAGCACTTACACTGACCCAGTGTTTACACTGATCCAGCCATTACACTGACTCTGCCCTTACACTTAACCAGTCTTTACACTGATCAGGCCCTTACCCTGACCCCGTCCTTACACTAACCCAGCCCTTACACTGACCCTGTCGTTACACTGACCCACACCTTACACTGACCCTGCCCTTAATCTGACCCAGCCCTTACACTGACCCAGCCCTTACACTGAATCAGCACTTATACTGACCCTCCCTTTACACTTATCCAGCCCTTAAACTGACCCTGCCTTTAAACTGACCGAGCCCTTAAACTGACCCTGCCCTTACACTGACCCTGCCCTTACACTGACCCTACCCTTACAGTAACCAAGCCCTTACACTGACCAAGCCCTTACCCTGACCCCGTCCTTACACTGACTCAGCCCATAAACTGACACAGTCTTTACACTAATCCAGACATGTCACAGACCCAGTCCACACACTGACGAATTCCTTCTACTTACCCAGCCCTTACACTAACCCAGCCCTTACACAGACCCAGCCCTTACACTGACCCAGTGTTTACACTGATCCAGCCATTACATTGACTCTGCCCTTACACTGACCCTGCCCTTACACTGACCCTGATCTAACACTGAATCAGCACTTACACTGACACAGCCTTTAAACTGACCCAGCCCTTACACTGACCCTGCCCTTACACTGACCGAGCCCTTAAACTGACCTTGCCCTTACACTGACCGAGCCCTTAAACTGACCTTGCCCTTACACTGACCGAGCCCTTACCCTGACCCCGTCCTTACACTGACTCAGCCCATAAACTGCCACAGTCTTTACACTAATCCAGACATCTCACAGACCCAGTCCACACACTGACCAATTCCTTCTACTTACCCAGCCCTTACACTAACCCAGCCCTTACACAGACGCAGCCCTTAGACTGACCCAGTGTTTACACTGATCCAGCCATAACACTGACTCTGCCCTTACACTGACCCTGACCTAACACTGAATCAGCACTTACACTGACCCTGCCCTTACACTGACCCTGACCTAACACTGAATCAGCACTTACACTGATTCAGCCTTTAAACTGACCCCGCCCTGACACTGACCCAGCCCTTATACTGACCGAGCCCTTATACTGACCGAGCACTTACACTGACCCAGCACTTACACTGACCCTGCCCTTACACTGACCCTGCCCTTACACTGACCCAGTCTTTACATGATCAAGCCATTACACTGACCCTTCTCTTACACTGACCGAGCCCTTGCACTGACCCAGCCCTTACACTGACACAGTCTTTACACTGATCCTGCCCTTCCACTGACCCAGGCCTAACACAGACCCTAAACTTACACTGACCCAGCCCATCCACTGAACCAGCCCTTCCCCGACGCTGTTCTTACGCTGACCCTTACTTGTCACTTATCCAGTCCTTACACTGACCCAGCCATTAAACTGACCCAGCCCTTACACTGACACAGCTCTTACACTGACCCGGCCCTTACACTGACCGAGCTTTTACACTGACCCAGCACTTACACTGACCCTACACTTACACTGACCCAGCCCATCCACTGAGCCAGCCCTTCCCCGACCCTGCTCTTACGCTGACCCTGTCTTTACACTGACCCAGCCCTTACACTGACCAAGCCCTTACACTGACCCAGTCCTTACACAGACCCAGTCCTTACACTGACCCAGCCCTTACACAGACACTGCCCTTACACTGATCCAGTCTTTACACAGAGCCAGATCTTACATTGACCCAGTCCTTACACTGACCCAACCATTAAACTGACTCAGCCCTTACACTGACCCAGCTCTTACACTGACCCGGCCCTTACACTGACCGAGCTCTTACACTGACCCAGCACTTACACTGACGCTACACTTACACTGACCCAGCCCTTACACTGAGCCAGTCCTTACACTGAGCCTGCCCTCATACTGACCTAGTGTTTACACTGATCAAGCCATTACACTGACTCCGCCCTTACACTGACCCTGCCCTTACACTGACCCTGACCAAACACTGAATCAGCCCTTACCCTGACCCAGCCCTTACACTGACCGAGCACTTACACTGACCCAGCAATTACACAGACTCTACACTAACACTGACCAGGCCCTTACACTGACCAAGCCCTTACACTGACCAAGCCCTTACACTGACCCAGCCCTTACCCTGACCCAGCCCTTACACTGACCCAGCCCTTACATTGACCCCGCCCTTACACTGACCAAGCCCTTACACTGACCCAGTCCTGACACAGACCCAGTCCTTCCACTGACCCAGCCCTTACACAGACACTGCCCTTACACTGATCCAGTCTTTACACAGAGCCAGATCTTACATTGACCCAGTCCTTACACTGACCCAACCATTAAACTGACTCAGCCCTTACACTGACCCAGCTCTTACACTGACCCGGCCCTTACACTGACCGAGCTCTTACACTGACCCAGCACTTACACTGACGCTACACTTACACTGACCCAGCCCTTACACTGAGCCAGTCCTTACACTGAGCCTGCCCTCATACTGACCCAGTGTTTACACAGATCAAGCCATTACACTGACTCCGCCCTTACACTGACCCTGCCCTTACACTGACCCTGACCAAACACTGAATCAGCCCTTACCCTGACCCAGCCCTTACACTGACCGAGCACTTACACTGACCCAGCACTTACACAGACTCTACACAAACACTGACCAGGCCCTTACACTGACCAAGCCCTTACACTGACCAAGCCCTTACCCTGACCCAGCCCTTACACTGACCCAGTCTTTACACAGAGCACAGAGCCAGATCTTACACTGATCCAGTCCTTACACTGACCCAGCCATTAAACTGACCCAGCCCTTACACTAACCCAGCTCTTACACTGACCCGGCCCTTACAATAACCCAGCTCTTACACTGACCCAGCACTTACACTGACCCTACACTTACACTGACCCAGCCCTAACACTGACCCAGCACTTACACTGACCCAGCCGTTACACTGACCCAGTCTTTACACAGAGCCAGATCTTACACTGACCCAGCCGTTACACTGAACCCGTCCTTTCACTGACCCAGCCTTTAAACTGACCCTGCCCTTACACTGACCCAGCCCTTACACTGACCCTGCCCTTACACTGACCCAGTCCTTACACTGACCCAGCCCTTACACTGACCAAGCCCTTACACTGACCAAGCCCTTACACTGACCCAGCCCTTACACAGACACTGCCCTTACACTGGCCCAGTCTTTACACAGAGCAAGATCTTACACTGACCCAGTCCTTACACTGACCAAGCCATTAAACTGACCCAGCCCTTACACTGACCCAGCTCTTACACTGACCCAGTCTTTACATGATCGAGCCATTACACTGACCCTTCTCATACACTGACCGAGCCCTTGCACTGACCCAGCCCTTACACTGACACAGTCTTTACACTGATCCTGCCCTTCCACTGACCCAGGCCTAACACAGACCCTACACTTACACTGACCCAGCCCATCAACTGAACCAGCCCTTCCCCGACCCTGCTCTTATGCTGACCCTTTCTTTACACTTATCCAGCCCTTACATTGACCCTGACCTTACACTGACCCAGTCCTTACACTGACCCAGCCATTAAACTGACCCAGCCCTTACACTGACACAGCTCTTACACTGACCCAGCCCTAACACTGACCGAGCTTTTACACTGACCCAGCACTTACACTGACCCTACACTTACACTGACCAAGCCCATCCACTGAGCCAGCCCTTCCCCGACCCTGCTCTTACGCTGACCCTGTCTTTACACTTATCCAGCCCTTACACTGACCCTGCCCTTACACTGACCCAGCCTTTAAACTGACCCAGCCCATACACTGACACAGCTCTTACACTGACCCGGCCCTTACACTGACCGAGCTCTTACACTGACCCAGCACTTACACTGACCCTACACTTACACTGAGCCTGCCCTCACACTGACCGAGTCTTTACGCTGATCCAGCCATTACACTAACCCTGCCATTACTCTGACCCTCCACTTACAATGTCCCAGCCCTTACACTGAGCCAACCCTTACACTAACCCAACCATTACACTGACCCTGCGCTTACACTGACCCAGTGTTTACACTGATCCAGCCATTACACTGACTCTGCCCTTACACTGACCCTGACCTAACACTGAATCAGCACTTACACTGACCCTGTCTTTACACTTATCCAGTCCTTACACTGACCCTGCCCTTACCCTGACCCAGCCCTTACACTGATCAAGCCATTACACTGACCCAGCCGTCACACTGATCCAGTCTTTACACAGAGGCAGATCTTACACTGAACCAGCACATACACAGACTCTACACTTACACTGACCCAGCACTTACACTGATCCAGCCATTACACTGACTCTGCCCTTACACTGACCCTGCCCTTACACTGACCCTGACCTAACACTGAATCAGCACTTACACTGACCCAGCCTTTAAACTGACCCAGCCCTTACACTGACCCTACATTTACACTGACCCAGCCCATCCACTGAGCCAGCCCTTCCCTGACCCTGGTCTTACACTGACCCTGTCTTTACACTTATCCAGCCCTTACACAAACACTGCCCTTACACTGACCCAGCCCTTACACTGACCAGGCCCTTGCACTGACCGAGCTCTTACACTGACCCAGCACTTACACTGACCCTACACTTGCACTGACCCAGTCTTTACACAGAGCCAGATCTTACACTGACCCAGCCGTTACACTGAACCTTCCTGTCACTGACCCAGCCCTTACACTGACCGAACACTGACACTGATCCAGCACTTACACAGACTCTACACTTACACTGACCCAGCACTTACACTGACCCAGTGTTTATACTGATCCAGCCATTACACTGACTCTGCCCTTACACTTACCCAGTCTTTACACTGATCAGGCCCTTACCCTGACCCCGTCCTTACACTAACCCAGCCCTTACACTGACCCTGTCGTTACACTGAACCAGACATTACACTGTGCCAGACCTTACCCTGACCCCGTAATTACACTGACCCAACCCTTAAACTGACCCTGCCCTTACACTGACCCAGCCCTTACACTGACCCTGCCCTTACACTGACCCAGTCCTTACACTGACCGAGCACTTACACTGACCCAGCACTTACACTAATCCAGCCATTACACTGACCCAGTCCTTACACTGACCCTGCCCTTACACTGACCCAGTCTTTACATGATCGAGCCATTACACTGACCCTTCTCTTACACTGACCGAGCCCTTGCACTGACCCAGCTCTTACACTGACCCAGCTTTTACACAGACCGAGCTCTTACACTGACCCAGCACTTACAATGACCCTACACTTACACTGACCCAGCCCTTACACTTACCCAGTCTTCACACTAATCAGGCCCTTACCCTGACCCCGTCCTTACACTAACCCAGCCCTTACACTGACCCTGTCGTTACACTGAACCAGTCTTTACACTGAGCCAGACGTAACCCTGACTCCGTCCTTACACTGACCCTGCCCTTACACTGACCCTGCCCTTACACTGACCCTTCCCTTACACTAACCGAGCCCTTATACTGACCCAGCCCTTACCCTGACCCCGTCCTTACACTGACTCAGCCCATAAACTGACACAGTCTTTACACTAATCCAGACATGTCACAGACCCAGTCCACACACTGACGAATTCCTTCCACTTACCCAGCCCTTACACTAACCCAGCCCTTACACAGACCCAGCCCTTACACTGACCCAGCCCTTACACTGACCCAGTGTTTACACTGACCCAGCCATTACATTGACTCTGCCCTTACACTGACCCTGCCCTTACACTGACCCATATCTAACACTGAATCAGCACTTACACTGACCCAGCCTTTAAACTGACCCAGCCCTTACACTGACCCAGCCCTTACACTGACCGAGCACTTACACTGACCCAGCCCTTACACTGACCGAGCACTTACACTGACCCTGCCCTTACACTGACCCAGTCTTTACATGATCAAGCCATTACACTGACCCTTCTCTTACACTGACCGAGCCCTTGCACTGACCCAGCCCTTACACTGACATAGTCTTTACACTGATACTGCCCTTCCACTGTTCCAGGCCGAACACTGACCCTACACTTACACTGACCCAGCCCATCCACTGAGCCAGCCCTTTCCCGAACCTGATCTTACGCTGACCCTGTCTTTGCACTTATCCAGCCCTTACACTGACCCTGCCCTTACATTGACCCAGCCCTTACACTGACCAAGCCCTTACACTGAACCAGTCCTTACAATGACCCAGCCCTTACACTGACCCAGCCCTTACACAGACAGTGCCCTTAATCTGACACAGTATTTACACAGAGCCAGATCTTACACTGACCCAGTCCTTACACTGACCCTGCCATTAAACTGACTCAGCCCTTACACTGACCCAGCTCTTACACTGACCTGGCCCTTACACTGACCGAGCTCTTGCACTGACCCAGCACTTACACTGACCCTACACTTACACTGACCCAGCTCTTACACTGAGCCAGTCCTTACACTGAGCCTGCCCTCATACTGACCGAGTCTTTACACTGATCCAGCCATTACACTGACCCTGCCTTACTCTGACCCTCCACTTACACTGGCCCAGCCCTTACACTGAGCCAACCCTTGCACTGACCCAACACTTACACTGACCCTGCCCTTACACTGACCCAGTGTTTACACTGATCCAGCCATTACACTGACTCCGCCCTTACACTGACCCTGCCCTTACACTGACCCTGACCTAACACTGAATCAGCACTTACACAGACCCAGCCGTTAAACTGACCCAGCCCTTACCCTGACCCAGCCCTTACACTGACCGAGCACTTACACTGACCCAGCACTTACACAGACTCTACACTTACACTGACCAGGCCCTTACACTGACCAAGCCCTTACACTGACCCAGCCCTTACACAGACACAGCCCTTACACTGACCCAGTCTTTACACAGAGCCAGATCTTACACTGATCCAGTCCTTACACTGACCCAGCACTTACACTGACCCAGCCCTTACACTGACCGAGCACTTACACTGACCCTGCCCTTACACTGACCCAGTCTTTACATGATCAAGCCATTACACTGACCCTTCTCTTACACTGACCGAGCCCTTGCACTGACCCAGCCCTTACACTGACATAGTCTTTACACTGATACTGCCCTTCCACTGTTCCAGGCCGAACACTGACCCTACACTTACACTGACCCAGCCCATCCACTGAGCCAGCCCTTTCCCGAACCTGATCTTACGCTGACCCTGTCTTTACACTTATCCAGCCCTTACACTGACCCTGCCCTTACATTGACCCAGCCCTTACACTGACCAAGCCCTTACACTGAACCAGTCCTTACAATGACCCAGCCCTTACAATGACCCAGCCCTTACACAGACAGTGCCCTTAATCTGACCCAGTCTTTACACAGAGCCAGATCTTACACTGACCCAGTCCTTACACTGACCCTGCCATTAAACTGACTCAGCCCTTACACTGACCCAGCTCTTACACTGACCCGGCCCTTACACTGACCGAGCTCTTGCACTGACCCAGCACTTACACTGACCCTACACTTACACTGACCCAGCTCTTACACTGAGCCAGTCCTTACACTGAGCCTGCCCTCATACTGACCGAGTCTTTACACTGATCCAGCCATTACACAGACCCTGCCTTACTCTGACCCTCCACTTACACTGGCCCAGCCCTTACACTGAGCCAACCCTTGCACTGACCCAACACTTACACTGACCCTGCCCTTACACTGACCCAGTGTTTACACTGATCCAGCCATTACACTGACTCCGCCCTTACACTGACCCTGCCCTTACACTGACCCTGACCTAACACTGAATCAGCACTTACACAGACCCAGCCGTTAAACTGACCCAGCCCTTACCCTGACCCAGCCCTTACACTGACCGAGCACTTACACTGACCCAGCACTTACACAGACTCTACACTTACACTGACCAGGCCCTTACACTGACCAAGCCCTTACACTGACCCAGCCCTTACACAGACACAGCCCTTACACTGACCCAGTCTTTACACAGAGCCAGATCTTACACTGATCCAGTCCTTACACTGACCCAGCACTTACACTGACCCAGCCCTAACACTGACCCAGCACTTACACTGACCCAGCCCTTACACTGACCAAGCCCTTACACTGACCAAGCCCTTACACTGACCCAGCCCTTACACTGACCCTGTCGTTACACTGAACCAGACTTTACACTGTGCCAGACCTTACCCTGACCCCGTACTTACACTGACCCAGCCCTTAAACTGACCCTGCCCTTACACTGACCCAGCCCTTACACTGACCCCAGACTTACACTTACCCAGCCCTTACACTGACCCTGCCCTTACACTGACCCAGCCCTTACACTGACCCTGCCCTTACACTGACCGAGCCCTTACACTGACCCAGCCCTTACACTGACCGAGCCCTTAAACTGACCCTGCCCTTACACTGACCGAGCCCTTCAACTGACCCTGCCCTTACACTGACCCTGCCCTTATACTGACCCTGTCCTTACACTGACCCAGCCCTTACACTTACCCAGTCTTCACACTGATCAGGCCCTGACTCTGACCTCGTCCTTACACTGACCCAGCCCTTACACTGACCCTGTCGTTGCACTGAACCAGTCTTTACACTGAGCCAGACGTAACACTGACTCCGTCCTTACACTGACCCAGGACGTACACTGACCCTGCCCTTACACTGACCCAGCCCTTACACTGACCCCAGACTTACACTTACCCAGCCCTTACACTGACCCAGCCCATACACTGAATCAGCACTTACACTGACCCTCTCTTTACACTTATCCAGCCCTTACACTGACCCTGCCCTTACACTGTCCCAGTCCTTACACTGACCCTGCCCTTAAACTGACCCTGCCCTTACACTGACCGAGCCCTTAAACTGACCCTGCCCTTACACTGACCGAGCCCTTCAACTGACCCTGCCCTTACACTGACCCTGCCCTTACACTGACCCTGCCCTTAAACTGACCCTGCCCTTACACTGACCCAGCCCTTACCCTGACCCCGTCCTTACACTGACTCAGCCCATAAACTGCCACAGTCTTTACACTAATCCAGACATGTCACAGACCCAGTCCACAGACTGACCAATTCCTTCTACTTACCCAGCCCTTACACTAACCCAGCCCTTACACAGACCCAGCCCTTAGACTGACCCTGTGTTTACACTGATCCAGCCATTACACTGACTCTGCCCTTACACTGACCCTGACCTAACACTGAATCAGCACTTACACTCACCCTGCCATTACACTGACCCTGACCTAACACTGAATCAGCACTTACACTGATCCAGCCCTTACTGACCCTGCCCTTACACTGACCCTGACCTAACACTGAATCAGCACTTACACTGATCCAGCCTTTAAACTGACCCAGCCCTTACTCTGACCCAGCCCTTATACAAATCGAGCACTTACACTGACCCAGCACTTACACTGACCCTGCCCTTACACTGACCCAGCCCTTACACTGACCCTGCCCTTAAACTGACCCTGCCCTTACACTGACCCTGCCCTTACACTGACCGAGCCCTTACACTGACCCAGCCCTTACACTGACCGAGCCCTTAAACTGACCCTGCCCTTACACTGACCGAGCCCTTCAACTGACCCTGCCCTTACACTGACCCTGCCCTTATACAAACCCTGTCCTTACACTGACCCAGCCCTTACACTTACCCAGTCTTCACACTGATCAGGCCCTGACTCTACCTCGTCCTTACACTGACCCAGCCCTTACACTGATCCTGTCGTTACACTGAACCAGTCTTTACACTGAGCCAGACGTAACACTGACTCCGTCCTTACACAGACCCAGGACGTACACTGACCCTGCCCTTACACTGACCCAGCCCTTACACTGACCCCAGACTTACACTTACCCAGCCCTTACACTGACCCTGCCCTTACACTGACCCAGCCCTTACACTGACCCAGCCCTTACACTGACCCAGCCCTTACACTGACCGAGCACTTACACTGACCCAGCACTTACACAGACTCTACACTTACACTGACCAGGCCCTTACACTGACCAAGCCCTTACACTGATCCAGTCCTTACACTGACCCAGCCATTAAACTGACCCAGCCCTTACACTAACCCAGCTCTTACACTCACCAGTGCTTACACTGACCCAGCCCTTACACTAACCCAGTCTTTACACTGATACAGCCCTTACACTGACCCAGCCCTTACACTGACCCTGTTGTTACACTGAACCAGTCTTTACACTGACCCACCCCTTACACTGACCCCGTCCTTACACTGACCCTGCCCTTACACTGACCCTGCCCTTACAATGACCCAGCCCATCCACTGAGCCAGCCCTTCCCCAACCCTGCTCTTACACTGACCCAGTCTCTACACTGATCGAGGCATTACACTGACCCTGCCCTTACACTGACCGAGCCTTACACTGACCCAGCCCTTACACTGACTGCCGCCCTTACACTTACCCAGTCCTTACACACATCAGGCCCTTACCCTGACCCCGTCCTTACACTGACCCAGCCCTTACACTGACCCTGCCCTTACACTGACCCAGCCCTTACACTGACCCAGTCCTTACACTGACCCAGCCCTTACACAGACACTGCCCTTACACTGACCCAGTCTTTACACAGAGCCAGATCTTACACTGACCCAGCTCTTACACTGACCCGGCCCTTACACTGACCGAGCTCTTACACTGACCCAGCACTTACACTGACCCTACACTTCCACTGACCAAGCCCTTACACTTACCCAGTCTTCACACTGATCAGGCCCTTACCCTGACCCCGTCCTTACACTGACCCAGCCCTTAAACTGACCCTGTCGTTACACTGTACCAGTCTTTACACTGAGCCAGACCTTACCCTAACCCCGTCCTTACACTGACTCAGCCCTTAAACTGACCCTGCCCTTACACTGACCCAGCCCTTACACTGACCCAGCCCTTACACTGACCAAGCCCTTACACTGACCCAGCCGTTACACTGACCCAGTCTTTACACAGAGCCAGATCTTACACTGACCCAGCCGTTACACTGAACCCGTCCTTACACTGACCCAGCCCATACCCTGACCCAGCCCTTACACTGACCGAGCACTTACACTGACCCAGCACTTACACAGACTCTACACTTACACTGATCCTGCCCTTACACTGACCCAGTCTTTACACTGATCGAGGCATTACACTGACCCTGCTCTTACACTGACCGAGCCCTTACACTGACCCAGCCCTTACACTGACTGCCGCCCTTACACTTACCCAGTCTTTACACTTATCAGGCCCTGACCCTGACCCCGTCCTTACACTGACCCAGCCCATACACTGACCCTGCCCTTACACTGACCGAGACCTTACACTGACCCAGCCCTTGCACTGAACCCATCCTTACACTGACTCAGCCCTTAAACTGTCACAGTCTTTACACTAATCCAGACATGTTACAGACCCAGTCCATACACTGACCAATTCCTTCCACTGACCCAGCCCATACACTAACCCTACCCTTACACGGACCCAGCCCTTACACTGACCCAGTCCTTACACTGATCCAGCCCTTACACTCACCAGTGCTTACACTGACCCAGCCCTTACACTCACCAGTGCTTACACTGACCCAGCCCTTACACTGACCCTGTCGTTAGACTGAACCAGTCTTTACACTGAGCCAGACCTTACCCTGACCCCATCCTTACACTGACCCAGCCCTAACACTGACCCTGCCCTTACACTGACCCAGCCCTTACACTGACCCAGCCCCTGTACTGACCCAATGTTTACACTGATCCAGCCCTTACACTAACCCAGTCCTTCACCTGACTCAGACATTACACTGACCCAGCCCTTACCCTGACCTCATCCTTACACTGATCCAGCCCTTACACTGACCCTGCCCTTACACTTACCCAGCCCTTACACTGCCCCAGACCTTACACTGACCAAGCCCTTACACTGACCCAGCCCTTACACTGACCGTACACTTGCACTGATCCAGTCCTTACACTGAAGCAGTCTTCACACTAGCCCAGTCCTGTCACTAACCCAGTCCATACACTGACTAATTCCCTTCACTGACCCAGCCCTTACACTAACCCAGCTCTTACACTGATCCTGCGTTTATACTGATCAAGACCTTATACTGATCCAGTCCTTACACTGACCCAGCTCTTACATGACGGAGCCCTTTCATTGACCCAGCCATTACACTGACCCTGCCCTTACACTGACCCATTCCTTACACTGACCCAGCCCTTACACTCACCAGTGCTTACACTGACCCAGCCCTTACAATTACCCAGTTTTGACACTGATACAGCCCTTACACTGACGCCGTCCTGACCCTGACCCAGCCCTTACACTGACCCTGCAATTACACTGACCTAGTCTTTACACTGATCATGCCCTTACACTGACCGAGCCCTTACACTGACCCTACACTTACACTGACCCAGCCCTAACACTGACCCTACACTTACACTGACCCAGCCCTAACACTGACCCAACTCTTAATTTACCCGGCCCTTACACTGACCCAGTCCTGAAAACAGGCACAATCTAAACACATACCCAGTCCTTACACAGATCCAGCCCTGTCACTGATCCAGACCTTACACTGCCCCAGCTCTTACACTGAACCAGGCCTTGAACTGACCCTGCCCTTGCACTGACCCAGTCCTTACACAGATCCAGTCCTTACACAGATCCACTCCTTACACTGACCTGGTCCTTACACTGACCCAGTAATTACACTGACCAGGCCCTTACACTCATCCAGCCTTTATACTGACCTGGCCCTTACACCGACCCATCTTACACTGATCCAGCCGTACACTGACCTGGTCCTTACACTCATCCTGCCCTGACCCTGTCCTTGCACTGCCCAGGTCCTTAGACTGACCCAGCCCTGACGCTGCTCAGATTCTTACACTGATCCAGCCCTTATACTGTCCCAACCCTGACACTGTCCCTGCCCTTACACTGACCCAGTCCTTACACTGACCAAGCCCTTACACTGACCCAGTCCTTACACTGACCCAGTCCTTACACTGACCCAGCCATTAAACTGACCCAGCCCTTACACTGACCCAGCTCTTACACTGACCCGGACCTGACACTGACCGAGCTCTTACACTGACCCAGCACTTACACTGACCCTACACTTACACTGACCCAGTCCTTACACTGAGCCTGCCCTTCCACTGACGCTGCCCTTACGCTTACCCAGTCTATACAATGATACAGCCCTTACACTGATGCCGTCCTGACACTGACCCAGGCCTAACACTGACCCAGCTCTTACACTGACCCGGCCTTTACACTGACCGTGCTCTTACACTGACTCAGCACTTACACTGAGCCAGTCCTTAAACTGCGCCTGCCCTAACACTGACCGAGTCTTTACACTGATCCAGCCATTACACTGACCCTGCCATTACTCTGACCCTCCACTTATACTGGCCTAGCCCTTACACTGAGCCATCACTTACACTGACTCAACACTTACACTAACCCTGCCCTTAGACGGACCCAGCCCTTACACTGTCCGAGCCCTTACACTGACCCAGCACTTACACTGACCCTGCCCTTACACTAACCCAGTCCTGACACTGACCCTGCCCTTAAACTGACCCAGTTTTAATACTGATCCAGCCCTTACACTGATCCAGCCCTTACACTGACCCAGCCCTTACACTGACCCTGCCCTTACACTGCCCCAGACCTTACACTGTCCGAGCCCTTACACTGACCCAGCCCTTACACTGACCGTACACTTGCACTGATCCAGCCCTTACACTGACGCAGTCTTCACAGTAGTCCAGTCCTGTCACTAACCCAGTCCATACACTGACTAATTCCTTTCACTGACCCAGCCCTTACACTAACCCAGCTCTTACACTGATCCTGCCTTTATACTGATCAAGACCTTATACTGATCCAGTCCATACACTAACCCAGCTCTTACACTGATCCTGCCTTTATACTGATCAAGACTTTATACTGATCCAGTCCTTACACTGACCCAGCTCTTACATGACGGAGCCCTTTCATTGACCCAGCCATTACGCTGACCCTGCCCTTACACTGACACAGCCCTTACACTGACCCAGTCCTTACACAGACCCAGCCCTTACACTGACCCAGTCCTTACACTGACCCAGCCCTTAAACTGACCCTGCCCTTACACTGACCGAGCCCTTACACTGACCCAGTCCTTACACTGACTCAGCCCATAAACTGACACATCTTTATACTAATCCAGACATGTCACAGACCCAGTCCATACACTGACCAATTCCTGCCACTAACCCAGCGATTACACTAACCCAGCCTTTACACAGACCCAGCCCTTACATTGTCCGAGCCCTTACACTGTCGGAGCCCTTACACAGACCCCGCCCTTCCACTGACCCTGCCCTTACACTAACCTAGTCCTGAAACTGACCCTACCCTTACACTGACCCAGTTTTTATACTGATCCAGCCCTTACACTGACCCTGCCCTTACACTGACCCAGCCTTTACACTGACGCAGTCTTTACACTGAGCCAGTCCTGTCACTAACCCAGTCCATACACTGACTAATTCCTTTCGCTGTCCCAGTCCTTACACTAACCCAGCACTTACACTGATCCTGCCTTTACACTGATCAAGACCTTATACTGATCCAGTCCTTACACTGACCCAGCTCTTACATGACGGAGCCCTTTCATTCACTCAGCCATTACGCTGACCCTGCCCTTACACTGACCGAGCCCTTAAACTGACCCAGCCCTTACACTGACCCTGCCCTTACACTGACCCTGCCCTTACACTGACCGAGCCCTTACACTGACCCAGCCCTTACCCTGACCCCGTCCTTACACTGACTCAGCCCATAAACTGACACAGTCTTTACACTAATCCAGACATGTCACAGACCCAGTCCACACACTGACCAATTCCTTCTACTGACCCATCCCTTACACTAACCCAGCCCTTACACAGACCCAGTCCCTACACTGTCCGAGTACATACACTGACCCAGCCCTTACACTGAGCCAGTCATGTCACTAACCCAGTCCATACACTGACTAATTCCTTTCACTGACCCAGCCCTTACACTAACCCAGCTCTTACACTGATCCTGCCTTTATACTGATCAAGACCTTATACTGATCCAGTCCTTACACTGACCCAGCTCTTACATGACCGAGCCCTTTCATTCACTCAGCCATTACGCTGACCCTGCCCTTACACTGACCCAGCCCTTACACTGACCCAGCCCTTCCACTGACGCTGCCCTTACGCTTACCCAGTCTATACAATGATACAGCCCTTACACTGATGCCGTCCTGACACGGACCCAGGCCTAACACTGACCCTGCCCTTATACTGACCCAGCCCATCCACTGAGCCAGCCCTTCCCCAACCCTGCTCTTACACTGACCCTGTCTTTACACTTATCCAGCCCTTACACTGACCCTGCCCTTACACTGACCCAGCCCTTACACTGACTCAGCCCTTACACTGACCCTGCCCTTACACTGACCAAGCCCTTACACTGACCCAGTCCTTACACTGACACAGCCATTAAACTGACCCAGCCCTTGCACTGACCCAGTCCTTACACTGACACGGCCCTTACACTGACCGAGCTCTTACACTTACCCAGCACTTACACTGACCCTACACTTACACTGACCCAGCCCTTACACTGAGCCAGTCCTTACACTGAGCCTGCCCTCACACTGACCCAATCCTTACACTGACCCTGCCCTAACACTGACCGGGTCTTTACACTGATACAGCAATTACACTGACCCTGCCATTACTCTGACCCTCCACTTATACTGGCCTAGCCCTTACACTGAGCCATCACTTACACTGACTCAACACTTACACTAACCCTGCCCTTACACGGACCCAGCCCTTACACTGTCCGAGCCCTTACACTGTCCGAGCCCTTACACTGACCCAGCACTTACACTGACCCTGCCCTTACACTAACCCAGTCCTGACACTGACCCTGCCCTTAAACTGACCCAGTTTTAATACTGATCCAGCCCTTACACTGATCCAGCCCTTACACTGACCCAGCCCTTACACTGACCCTGCCCTTACACTGCCCCAGACCTTACACTGACCGAGCCCTTACACTGACCCAGCCCTTACACTGACCGTACACTTGAACTGATCCAGCCCTTACACTGACGCAGTCTTCACACTAGTCCAGTCCTGTCACTAACCCAGTCTATACACTGACTAATTCCTTTCACTGACCCAGCCCTTACACTAACCCAGCTCTTACACTGATCCTGCCTTTATACTGATCAAGACCTTATACTGATCCAGTCCTTACACTAACCCAGCTCTTACACTGATCCTGCCTTTATACTGATCAAGACTTTATACTGATCCAGTCCTTACACTGACCCAGCTCTTACATGACGGAGCACTTTCATTGACCCAGCCATTACGCTGACCCTGCCCTTACACTGACACAGCCCTTACACTGACCCAGTCCTTACACAGACCCAGCCCTTACACTGACCCAGTCCTTACACTGACCCAGCCCTTAAACTGACCCTGCCCTTACACTGACCGAGCCCTTACACTGACCCAGTCCTTACACTGAGTCAGCCCATAAACTGACACATCTTTATACTAATCCAGACATGTCACAGACCCAGTCCATACACTGACCAATTCCTTCCACTAACCCAGCGATTACACTAACCCAGCCCTTACACAGACCCAGCCCTTATATTGTCCGAGCCCTTACACTGTCCGAGCCCTTACACTGACCCCGCCCTTCCACTGACCCTGCCCTTACACTAACCTAGTCCTGAAACTGACCCAACCCTTACACTGACCCAGTTTTTATACTGATCCAGCCCTTACACTGACCCTGCCCTTACACTGACCCAGCCCTTCCACTGACGCAGTCTTTACACTGAGCCAGTCCTGTCACTAACCCAGTCCATACACTGACTAATTCCTTTCGCTGACCCAGTCCTTACACTAACCCAGCTCTTACACTGATCCTGCCTTTACACTGATCAAGACCTTATACTGATCCAGTCCTTACACCGACCCAGCTCTTACATGACGGAGCCCTTTCATTCACTCAGCCATTACGCTGACCCTGCCCTTACACTGACCCAGCACTTATACTGACCCTGCCCTTAAACTGACCCTGCCCTTACACTGACCGAGCCCTTAAACTGACCCTGCCCTTACACTGACCCTGCCCTTACACTGACCGAGCCCTTACACTGACCCAGCCCTTACCTTGACCCCGTCCTTACACTGACTCAGCCCATAAACTGACACAGTCTTTACACTAATCCAGACATGTCACAGACCCAGTCCACACACTGACCAATTCCTTCTACTGACCCATCCCTTACACTAACCCAGCCCTTACACAGACCCAGTCCCTACACTGTCCGAGTACATACACTGACCCAGCCCTTACACTGAGCCAGTCCTGTCACTAACCCAGTCCATACACTGACTAATTCCTTTCACTGACCCAGCCCTTACACTAACCCAGCTCTTACACTGATCCTGCCTTTATACTGATCAAGACCTTATACTGATCCAGTCCTTACACTGACCCAGCTCTTACATGACCGAGCCCTTTCATTCACTCAGCCATTACGCTGACCCTGCCCTTACACTGACCCAGCCCTTACACTGACCCAGCCCTTCCACTGACGCTGCCCTTACGCTTACCCAGTCTATACAATGATACAGCCCTTACACTGATGCCGTCCTGACACGGACCCAGGCCTAACACTGACCCTGCCCTTACACTGACCCAGCCCATCCACTGAGCCAGCCCTTCCCCAACCCTGCTCTTACACTGACCCTGTCCTTACACTTATCCAGCCCTTACACTGACCCTGCCCTTACACTGACCCAGCCCTTACACTGACTCAGCCCTTACACTGACCCTGCCCTTACTCTGACCAAGCCCTTACACTGACCCAGTCCTTACACTGAGCCTGCCCTCACACTGACCGAGTCTTTACACTGATACAGCAATTACACTGACCCTGCCATTACTCTGACCCTCCACTTATACTGGCCTAGCCCTTACACTGAGCCATCCCTTATACTGACCCAACACTTACACTGACCCTCCCCTTACACTGACCCAGTGTTTACACTGATCCAGCCATTACACTGACTCTGCCCTTACACTGACCCTGCCCTTACACTGACCCTGACCTAACACTGAATCAGCACTTACACTGACCCAGCATTTAAACTGACCCAGCCCTTACACTGACTAAGCCCTTACACTGACCGAGCACTTACACTGACCCAGCACTTACACAGACTCTACACTTACACTGACCCAGCACTTGCACTGACCCAGCACTTGCACTGATCCAGCCCTTACACTGACCCAGTCCTTACACTGACCCTGCCCTTACACTGACCCAGTCTTTACATGATCGAGCCGTTACACTGACCCTTCCTTTACACTGACCGAGCCCTTGCACTGACCCAGCCCTTACACTGACATAGTCTTTACACTGATCCTGCCCTTCCACTGACCCAGGCCTAACACTGTCCCTACACTTACACTGACCCAGCCCATCCACTGAGCCAGCCCTTCGCCGACCCTGCTCTTACACTGACCCTGTCTTTACACTTATCCAGCCCTTACACTGACCCTGCCCTTACACTGACCCAGCCCTTACACTGACCCAGCCCTTACACTCACCAAGCCCTTACACTGACCCAGTCCTTACACTGACCCAGCTCTTACACTGACCCGGCCCTTACACTGACCGAGCTCTTACTCTGACCCAGCCCTTACACTGAGCCAGTCCTTACACTGAGCCTGACCTCACACTGACCCAATCCTTACACTGACCCTGCCCTAACACTGACCGAGTCTTTACACTGATACAGCCATTACACTGACCCTGCCATTACTCTGACCCTCCACTTACACTGGCCCAGCCCTTACACTGAGCCAACCCTTACACTTACCCAACCCTTACACTGACCCTGCCCTTACACTGACCCAGTGTTTACACTGATCCAGCCATTACACTGACTCTGCCCTTACACTGACCCTGACCTAACACTGAATCAGCACTTACACTGACCCTGTCTTTACACTTATCCAGCCCTTACACTGACCCTGCCCTTACACTGACCCAGCCCTTACACTGACCCAGCCCTTACACTGACCCAGTCCTTACACTGACCCTGCCCTTACTCTGACCCAGTCTTTACACTGATCGAGGCATTACACTGACTCTGCCCTTACACTGACTGAGCCCTTACACTGACCCAGCCCTTACACTGACTGCCTCCCTTACACTTACCCAGTCTTTACACCGATCAGGTCCTTACCCTGACCCCGTGCTTACACTGACTCAGCCCTTACACTGACCCAGCCCTTACACTGACCCTGCCCTTACACTGACCCAGTCCTTACACTGACCCAGCCCTTACACAGACCCAGCCCTTACACAGACACTGCCCTTACACTGACCCAGTCTTTACACAGAGCCAGATCTTACACTGACCCAGTCCTTACACTGACCCAGATCTTACACTGACCCGGCCCTTACACTGACCGAGCTCTTACACTGACCCAGCACTTACACTGACCCTACACTTACACTGACCCTGCCCTTACACTGTCCCTGCCCTTACACTGACCCAGCCCTTACACTGACCCAGCCCCTGTACTAACCCAATGTTTACACTGATCCGGCCCTTACTCTAACCCAGACCTTCTACTGACTCAGACATTACACTGACCCAGTCCATACACTGACCAATTTCTTCCACTGACCCAGCCCATACACTAACCCTGCCCTTACACGGACCCAGCCCTTACATTGTTCGAGCCCTTACATTGACCCAGCACTTACACTGACCCTGCCCTTACACTAACCCAGTCCTGACACTAACCCTGCCCTTACACTTACCCAGCCCTTACACTGCCCCAGACCTTACACTGACCAAGCCCTTACACTGACCCAGCCCTTACACTGACCGTACACTTGCACTGATCCAGCCCTTACACTGACGCAGTCTTCACACTAGTCCAGTCCTGTCACTAACCCAGTCCATACACTGACTAATTCCTTTCACTGACCCAGCCCTTACACGAACCCAGCTCTTACACTGATCCTGCGTTTATACTGATCAAGACCTTATACTGATCCAGTCCTGACACTGACCCAGCTCTTACATGACGGAGCCCTTTCATTGACCCTGCCATTACGCTGACCCTGCCCTTACACTGACCCAGCCCTTACACTTACCCAGTTTTTACACTGATACAGCCCTTACACTGACGCCATCCTGACCTTGACCCAGCCCATACACTGACCCAGCCCTTACACTGACCCTGCAATTACACTGACCTAGTCTTTACACTGATCATGCCCTTACACTGACCGAGCCCTTACACTGACCTTACACTTACACTGACCCTACACTTACACTGACCCAGCCCTAACACTGACCCTACACTTACACTGACCCTACACTTACACTGACCCAGCCCTAACACTGACCCAACTCTTACACTTATCCAGCCCTTACACTGACCCAGTCCTGAAAACAGGCACAATCTAAACACATACCCAGCCCTTACACAGATCCAGCCCTGTCACTGATCTGGACCTTACACTGACCCAGCCCTTACACTGAACCAGGCCTTGAATTGACCCTGCCCTTGCACTGACCCAGTCCTTACACCGATCCAGTCCTTACACAGATCCACTCTTTACACTGACCTGGTCCTTACACTGACCCAGTAATTACACTGACCAGGCCCTTACACTCATCCAGCCTTTATACTGACCTGGCCCTTACACCGACCCAGCTCTTACACTGATCCAACCCGTACACTGACCTGGTCCTTACACTCATCCTGCCCTGACCCTGTCCTTGCACTGCCCCGGCTCTTACACTGACCCGGCTCTTACACTGACCCGGCCCTTACACTGACCGAGCTCTTACACTGACCCAGCACTTACACTGACCCTACACTTACACTGACCCAGCCCTTACACTGAGCCAGTCCTTACACTGAGCCTGCCCTCACACTGACCCAATCCTTACACTGACCCTGCCCTAACACTGACCGAGTCTTTACACTGATCCAGCCATTACACTGACACTGCCATTACTCTGACCCTCCACTTACACTGGCCCAGCCCTTACACTGAGCCAGCCCTTACACTTAGCCAACCCTTACACTGACCCAACCCTTACACTGACCCTACCCTTACACTGACCCAGTGTTTACACTGATCCAGCCATTACACTGACTCTGCCCTTACACTGAATCAGCACTTACACTGACCCTGCCTTTACACTTATCCAGCCCTTACACTGCCCCAGCCCTTACACTGACCCAGCCGTTACTCTGACCCAACCCTTACACTGACCCAGCCGTTACACTGACCCAGTCTTTACACAGATCCAGATCTTACACTGACCCAGCCGTTACACTGAACCTGTCCTTACGCTGACCCAGTTTTTAAACTGACCCAGCCCTTACCCTGACCCAGCCCTTACACTGACCGAGCACTTACACTGACTGCCGCCCTTACACTTACTCAGTCTTTACACTCATCAGGCTCTTACCCTGACCCCGTCCTTACACTGACCCAGCCCTTACACTGACCCTGTCGTTACACTGACCCTGCCCTTACACTGACCAAGCCCTTACACTGACCCAGCCCTTACACTGACCCTGTCGTTACACTGACTCAGCCCATAAACTGTCACAGTCTTTACACTAATCCAGACATGTCACAGACCCAGGCCATACACTGACCAATTCCTTCCACTGACCCAGCCCATACACTGTCCGAGCCCTTACACAGACCCTGCCCTTACACTAACCCAGTCCTGACACTGACCCTGCCCTTACACTGACTCAGCTTTAATACTGATCCAGCCCTTACACTGACTCAGCTTTAATACTGATCCAGCCCTTACACTGCCCCAGACCTTACACTGACCCAGCCCTTACACTGACCCAGCCCTTACACTGACCGTACACTTGCACTGATCCAGCCCTTACACTGACCCAGTCTTTACACTGAGCGAGGCATTACACTGACCCTGCCCTTACACTGACCCTGCCCTTACACTGACCCAGCCCTTACACTGACTACCGCCCTTACACTTACCCAGTCTTTACACTGATCAGGTCCTTACCCTGACCCCGTCCTTACACTGACCCAGCCCTTACACTGACCCAGTCGTTACACTGAACCAGTCTTTACACTGAGCCAGACCTTACCCTGACCCCGTCCTTACACTGACCTAACCCTTACACTGACCCTGCCCTTACACTGACCCAGCCCTTACACTCACCCTGCCCTTACACTGACCCAGTCCATACACTGACCAAGCCCTTACAAAGACACTGCCCTTACACTGACCCAGTCTTTACACAGAGCCAGATCTTACACTGACCCAGTCCTTACACTGACCCAGCCATTAAACTGACCCAGCCCTTACACTGACCCAGCTCTTACACTGACCCGGCCCTTACACTGACCGAGCTCTTACACTGACCCAGCACTTACACTGACCCTGCACTTACACTGACCCAGCCCTTACACTTACCCAGTCTTTACACTGATCAGGCCCTTACCTTGACCCCGTACTTAAACTGACCCAGCCCTTACACTGACCCTGTCGTTACACTGAACCAGTCTTTACACTGAGCCAGACCTTACCCTGACCCCGTCCTTACACTGACCCAGCCCTCACATTGACACTGCCCCTGTACTGACCCAATGTTTACACTGATCCAGCCCTTACACTAACGCAGTCCTTCTACTGACTCAGACATTACACGGACCCAGCCCTTACCCTGACCCCATCCTTACACTGACCCTGCCCTTACACTGACTCAGCCCATAAACTGTCACAGTCTTTACACTAATCCAGACATGTCACTAACCCAGTCCATACACTGACCAATTCCTTCTACTGAACCAGCCCTTACACTAACCCAGTCCTTACACTGACCCAGCCCTTACACTCACCAGTGCTTACACTGACCCAGCCCTTACACTTACCCAGTCTTTACACTGATACAGCCCTTACACTGACACCGTCCTGACACTGACCCAGCCCTTACACTGACCCAGCCCTTACACTGACACTGTCGTTACACTGAACCAGTCTTTACACTGACCCACCCCTTACACTGACCCCGTCCTTACACTGACCCAGCCCTAACACTGACCCTGCCCTTACACTGACCCTGCCCTTACGCTGACCCAGCCCTTACACTGACCCAGCCCCTGTACTGACCCAATGTTTACACTGATCCAGCCCTTACACTAACCCAGTCCTTCTACTGACTCAGACATTACACGGACCCAGCCCTTACCCTGACCCCATCCTTACACTGACCCTGCCCTTACACTGACTCAGCCCATAAACTGACACAGTCTTTACACTAATCCAGACATGTCACAGACCCAGAGCATACACTGACCAATTCCTTCCACTGACCCAGCCCATACACTAACCCTGCCCTTACACGGACCCAGCCCTTACATTGTTCGAGCCCTTACACTGACCCAGCACTTACACTGACCCTGCCCTTAGACTAACCCAGTCCTGACACTGACCCTGCCCTTACACTGACCCAGTTTTTATACTGATCCAGCCCTTACACTGATCCTGCCCTTACACTAACCCAGCCCTTACACTGCCCCAGACCTTACACTCACCAAGCCCTTACACTGACCGTACACTTGCACTGATCCAGCCCTTACACTGACGCAGTCTTCACACTAGTCCAGTCCTGTCACTAACCCAGTCCATACACTGACTAATTCCTTTCACTGACCCAGCCCTTACACTAACCCAGTCCTTACACTGACCCAGCCCTTACACTCACCAGTGCTTACACTGACCCAGCCCTTACACTGACCCTGCAATTGCACTGCCCTAGTCTTTACACTGATCATGCCCTTACACTGACCGAGCCCTTATACTGACCCTACACTTACTCTGACCCAGCCCTAACACTGACCCAACTCTTACACTTACCCAGCCCTTACACTGACCCAGTCCTGAAAACAGGCACAATCTAAATACATACCCAGTCCTTACACAGATCCAGCCCTGTCACTGATGCAGACCTTACACATACCCAGTCCTTACATTGATCCAGCCCTGTCACTGAACCAGCCCTTACACTGACCGAGCCCTTACACTGACCCAGCCCTTACACTGACCGTACACTTGCACTGATCCAGCCCTTACACTGACGCAGTCTTCACACTAGTCCAGTCCTGTCACTAACCCAGTCCATACACTGACTAATTCCTTTCACTGACCCAGCCCTTACACGAACCCAGCTCTTACACTGATCCAGCCTTTATACTGATCAAGACCTTATACTGATCCAGTCCTTACACTAACCCAGCTCTTACACTGATCCTGCTTTTATACTGATCAAGACCTTATATTGATCCAGTCCTTACACTGACCCAGCTCTTACATGACGGAGCCCTTTCATTGACCCAGCCATTACGCTGACCCTGCCCTTACACTGACACAGCCCTCACACTGACCCAGTCCTTACACTGACCCAGCCCTTACACTCACCAGTGCTTACACTGACCCAGCCCTTACACTTACCCAGTCTTTACACTGATACAGCCCTTACACTGACCCAGCCCTTACACTCACCCTGTTGTTACACTGAACCAGTCTTTACACTGACCCACCCCTTACACTGACCCCGTCCTTACACTGACCCAGCCCTAACACTGACCCTGCCCTTACACTGACCCAGCCCTTACACTGACCCAGCCCCTGTACTGACCCAATGTTTACACTGATCCAGCCCTTACACTAACCCAGTCCTTCTACTGACTCAGACATTACACGGACCCAGCCCTTACCCTGACCCCATCCTTACACTGACCCTGCCCTTACACTGACTCAGCCCATAAACTGTCACAGTCTTTACACTAATCCAGACATGTCACTAACCCAGTCCATACACTGACCAATTCCTTCTACTGAACCAGCCCATACACTAACCCTGCCCTTACACTGACCCAGCCCTTACACTCACCAGTGCTTACACTGACCCAGCCCTTACACTTACCCAGTCTTTACACTGATACAGCCCTTACACTGACACTGTCCTGACACTGACCCAGCCCTTACACTGACCCAGCCCTTACACTGACCCTGTCATTACACTGAACCAGTCTTTACACTGACCCACCCCTTACACTGACCCCGTCCTTACACTGACCCAGCCCTAACACTGACCCTGCCCTTACACTGACTCAGCCCATAAACTGACACAGTCTTTACACTAATCCAGACATGTCACAGACCCAGAGTATACACTGACCAATTCCTTCCACTGACCCAGCCCATACACTAACCCTGCCCTTACACGGACCCAGCCCTTACATTGTTCGAGCCCTTACACTGACCCAGCACTTACACTGACCCTGCCCTTAGACTAACCCAGTCCTGACACTGACCCTGCCCTAACACTGACCCAGTTTTTATACTGATCCAGCCCTTACACTGATCCTGCCCTTACACTAACCCAGCCCTTACACTGCCCCAGACCTTACACTCACCAAGCCCTTACACTGACCGTACACTTGCACTGATCCAGCCCTTACACTGACGCAGTCTTCACACTAGTCCAGTCCTGTCACTAACCCAGTCCATACACTGACTAATTCCTTTCACTGACCCAGCCCTTACACTAACCCAGTCCTTACACTGACCCACCCCTTACACTCACCAGTGCTTACACTGACCCAGCCCTTACACTGACCCAGCCCTTACACTGACCCTGCAATTGCACTGCCCTAGTCTTTACACTGATCATGCCCTTACACTGCCCCAGACCTTACACTGACCGAGCCCTTACACTGACCCAGCCCTTACACTGACCGTACACTTGCACTGATCCAGCCCTTACACTGACGCAGTCTTCACACTAGTCCAGTCCTGTCACTAACCCAGTCCATACACTGACTAATTCCTTTCACTGACTCAGCCCTTACACTAACCCAGCTCTTACACTGATCCAGCCTTTATACTGATCAAGACCTTATACTGATCCAGTCCTTACACTAACCCAGCTCTTACACTGATCCTGCTTTTATACTGATCAAGACCTTATATTGATCCAGTCCTTACACTGACCCAGCTCTTACATGACGGAGCCCTTTCATTGACCCAGCCATTACGCTGACCCTGCCCTTACACTGACACAGCCCTCACACTGACCCAGTCCTTACACTGACCCAGCCCTTACACTCACCAGTGCTTACACTGACCCAGCCCTTACACTAACCCAGTCTTTACACTGATACAGCCCTTACACTGACCCAGCCCTTACACTGACCCTGTTGTTACACTGAACCAGTCTTTACACTGACCCACCCCTTACACTGACCCCGTCCTTACACTGACCCAGCCCTAACACTGACCCTGCCCTTACACTGACCCAGTCCTTACACTGACCCAGCCCCTGTACTGACCCAATGTTTACACTGATCCAGCCCTTACACTAACCCAGTCCTTCTACTGACTCAGACATTACACGGACCCAGCCCTTACCCTGACCCCATCCTTACACTGACCCTGCCCTTACACTGACTCAGCCCATAAACTGTCACAGCCTTTACACTAATCCAGACATGTCACAGACCCAGACCATAAACTGACCAATTCCTTCCACTGACCCAGCCCATACACTAACTCTGCCCTTACATGGACCCAGCCCTTACATTGTTCGAGCCCTTACACTGACCCAGCACTTACACTGACCCTGCCCTTAGACTAACCCAGTCCTGACACTGACCCTGCCCTTACACTGATCCAGTTTTTATACTGATCCAGCCCTTACACTGACCCTGCCCTTACACTAACCCAGCCCTTACACTGACCAAGCCCTTACACTGACCGTACATTTGCACTGATCCAGCCCTTACACTGACGCAGTCTTCACACTAGTCCAGTCCTGTCACTAACCCAGTCCATACACTGACTAATTCCTTTCACTGACCCAGCCCTTACACTCACCAGTGCTTACACTGACCCAGCCCTTACACTTACCCAGTTATTACACTGATACAGCCCTTACACTGACGCCGTCCTGACACTGACCCAGCCCTTACACTGACCCAGCCCTTACACTGACCCTGCAATTGCACTGCCCTAGTCTTTACACTGATCATGCCCTTACACTGACCGAGCCCTTATACTGACCCTACACTACAGTGACCCAGCCCTAACACTGACCCTACACTTACACTGACCCAGCCCTAACACTGACCCAACTCTTACACTTACCCAGCCCTTACACTGACCCAGTCCTGAAAACAGGAAACACATACCCAGTCCTTACACAGATCCAGCCCTGTCACTGATGCAGACCTTACACATACCCAGTCCTTACACTGATCCAGCCCTGTCACTGATCCAGACCTTACACTGACCCAGCCCTTACACTGAACCAGGCCTTGAACTGACCCTGCCCTTGCACTGACCCAGTCCTTACACAGATCCCGTCCTTACACAGATCCACTCCTTACACTGACCTGGTCCTTACACTGACCCAGTAATTGCACTGACCAGGCCCTTACACTCATCCAGCCTTTATACTGACCTGGCTCTTACACCGACCCAGCTCTTACACTGATCCAGCCCGTACACTGACCTGGTTCTTACACACATCCTGCCCTGAACCTGTCCTTGCACTGCCCAGGTCCTTAGACTGACCCAGCCCTGACGCTGCTCAGATACTTACACTGATCCAGCCCTTATACTGTCCCAACCTTGACACTGTCCCTGCCCTTACACTGACCCAGTCTTTACACTGATCCAGCCCCTCCACTGACCCAGTCCTTACAGCCGACCCAGACCTTACACTGATCCAGCCCTACTCTGACCCAGCCCTTACACTGACTCTGCCCTTACACTGACCCAGTCTTTTCCCTGATTCAGCTCTTACACTGACCCTGCCCTTACACTGATCCAGTCCTTACACTGACAGAGTCCTTACACTGACCCTGTCATAGTTCGGTCAGTGAAGTCCGTATTCCTGTTCAAGGTCCAGTCCAAAGTTCCTTATTCCAGGATTTCTGGTTTTCCCCAGTTTCTGTGCTAGAGACGATTCTCATTTTGGTGCTGAGACATAAATATCTCTGCAAACCACTGATTCCCTGCTGGACTGTTCTGTTCCTCTCCTTGTCTCCCTCCCAGCACCCCCCGCCCCCGCCACCTCGCCTGGCTCTCTGCCTGCTCACCTCGCCTGGTTACTCTGCCTGTATACCCCGCCTTTATTGCTGAAGTTTGACCGCCCGAGCAAGACAGGAGCCTTGTTAGGTCAAGATAAGGAACTGTGTATCGTTGTGTGGAATTGTGTCTCTGTGTCCAAGGCTTCGCCAGGTAGGTCCGGCCGTTTGCCGCTACCTAGTATTGCGGACTGTCTCTGTGTCCACGCCTTCGCTAGGTGGGTCCTTCTGTTTGCTGCAATCTTTTGTAGGGATCCTCCACTTCATGTTCAGCGTTCTGTGTATGAGTCCTGGCACTACGTCCTGTTCCCAAGAAGACGTCCCGGCTCTGTGTTCCGTGCTCCCGTCTCTTCTAGTCCGAGGTTCCGTGCTCCAGAAGGACCTCGTCCAATCTGTGCCTAGTCCAGTCCTATCCGAGTCCTATCAATGTGCCTTTACTTTCCCTCCTGTCTCACCCTACCCAGGTGTTTCTCACCTAAGCCATGTCCAGTACTGTAGCCCTGTTTTGACCTCACCTACTTCTGGAGTCTGAGCCCAAGTCAAGTTCCAGGTTCTGGGTCCTTCCCAGTCTCTGGCAGGGAGTTCATACCCAAGCCTCAAAGAACCCAGGAACCTTAAGTCTGTGTGCAAGCCTCAAGACTCAAGACCCCAAGCCAGTCTCCAAGCCTCAAGCCTCGAGAGCCCCAGCATGTGTCCAAGCCACAAGCCTCGAGACCCCCCCAGGCTGTCTCCAAGACTCAGGCCTCGAGACCCCCAGGCTGTCTCCAGGCCTCAGGCCTCGAGACCCCCAGGCTGTCTCCAGGCCTCAGGCATTGAGACACCCAGGCTGTCTCCAGGCCTCAGGCCTCGAGACACCCAGGCTGTCTCCAGGCCTCAGGCCTCAAAAACCCCAGGCTGTCTCCAAGCCTCAAGACCCCCAGCCGGTCTTCAAGCCACAAGCCTCAAGACCACTAGCAGGTCCCCAACCCTAAAGCCTCAAGACCCCCAGGCTGTCTCCAAGCCTCAAGCCGCAAGACCTCCAACCTGACTCCAACCCTCAAGCCCCAAGACCCCCAGCCGGTCTCCAAGCCTCAAGCGTCAAGACACCCAGCCGGACTCCAAGCCTCTAGCCTCAAGACGCCCAGCCGGTCTCCAAGCCACAAGTCTCAAGACCACCAGCCGGTCCCCAACCCTAAAGCCTCAAGACCCCCAGCCTGTCTCCAAGCGTCAAGCCTCAAGACCCCCAGCATGCCTCCAACCCTCAAGCCTCAAGACCTCCAACCTGTCTCCAAGCCTCAAGCCCCAAGACCCCCAGCCGGTCTCCAAGCCACAAGAGTCAAGACACCCAGCCGGTCTGCAAGCCTCAAGCGCCAAGACCCCCAGCCGGTCTGCAAGCCTCAAGCCTCACACACCCAGCTGGTCTCAAAGCCTCAAGCCACAAATCCCCCAGCCGGTCTCCAAGCCAGAAGCCTCAAGTTCCCCAGATGGTCTCCGAGCCTCAAGCCTCAAGAGACCAAGCCTTTCTCCAAGCCTCAAGCCTCAAGAGCCCAAGCCTGTCAGCAAGCGTCAGGACTCAATTCACCAAGACTGTCTCCAAACTTCAAGCCTCAAGCTTCAAGACCTAAAGCCTGTCTCCGAGCCTCAAGGTTCAGAAGCCCAAGCCAGTCTCCAAGCCTCAAGGCTCAAGACACCCAGCCCATCACTAATCCTCAAGCCTCAGGACACCCAGCCTATCTCCAAGCCTCAAGCCCCCCAGCCTGTCTCCAAGCCTCAAGCCTCAAGACCCCATGCCTGTCTCCAAGCCTCAAGACCCCCAACCTATCTCCAAGCTCAAGACCACCAGCCAGTACCCAAGCCTGTCTCCAAGCCTCAAGCCTCGGAACCCGCAGGCTGACTCCAAGCCTCAAGCCTCAAGATCCCCAGGCTGTCTCAGAGCCTCAAGCCTCGAGACCCCCAGGCTGTCTCCAAGCCGCAATCCTCAAGAGCCCAAGCCAGTCTCCAAGCCTCAAGCCTCCAGAGCCCAAGCCTGTCTCCAAGCCTCAAACCTCAAGAGCCCAAGCCTGTATCCAAGCCTCAATCCTCCAGAGCTCAAGCGTGTGTCCAAGCCTCAGGCCTCAAGACCCCAAGCCTGCCTCCAAACCTCAAGCCTCAAGCTTCAAGACCCCAAGCCAGTCTCCAAGCCTCAAGCCTCAGGACACCCAGCCTGTCTCCAAGCCTCAAGCCTCAGGACATCCAGCCAGTCTCCAACCCTCAAGCCACCCAGACTGTCTCCAAGCCTCAAGGTCCGCAGCCTGCCTCCAACCCTCAGGCCTCAAGACCCCCAGCATGTCTCCAAGCCTGTCTCGAAGCCTCAAGGCCCGCAGCCTGTCTCCAAGCCTCAAGATCCCAGGCCTGTCGCCAAGCCTCAACACCCCCAGCCCATCTCCAAACCTCAAGACTCCCAGCATGTCTCCAAGCCTGTCTCGAAGCCTCAAGGCCCGCAGCCTGTCTCCAAGCCTCAAGATCCCAGGCCTGTCGCCAAGCCTCAACACCCCCAGCCCGTCTCCAAACCTCAAGACCCCCAGACGTCTCCAAGCCTCAAGCCCCCCAGCTTCTCAAGCCTCAAGACCCCCAACCTATCTCCAAGTATCAAACCTCAAGACACCCAGCCTGTCACCAAGCCACAAGCCTCAAGACATCCAGATGCTGTCTACAAGCCTCAAGCCACAAAGTGCCCAGCCTCTCTCCAAGCCTCAAGACTCCCAGACTGTCTCCAAGCCTCAAGCCTCAAGACCCCCAGCCTGTCTCCAACCCTCAAACCTCAAGACCCCCATTCCTGTCTCCAATCCTCAAGCCTCAAGACCCCCATTCCTGTCTCCAAGCCTCAAGCTTCAAGACCCAAAGCCTGTCTCCAAGCCTCAAGCCTGAAGACCCCATCTCTGTCTCCAATCCAAAAGCTACCCAGCCTGTCTCCAAGCCTCAAGAAACCCCATCGGGTCCCCAAGACTGTCTCCAAGCCTCAGGATACCCAGCCTGTTCCCAAGCCTCAAGAGCCCCAGTCTGTCTCCAAGCCTCAAGACCCCCAGCCCATCTCCAAGCCTCAAGACCCACAGCGCGCCTCCAAGCATCAAGTCGCCCAGCCCATCTCCAAGCCTCAAGACCCCCAGCCTGTCTTCAAGCCTAAAGTCTCCCAGCCTGTGTCCAAGTCTCAAGACTCAAGACACCGAGCCTGTCAGCAAGCCTCAAGACTCCCAGACGTTGTCTACAAGCCTCAAGCCTCAAGACACCCAGACTGTCTCCAAGCCTCAAGCCTCAATACGCCCAGCCTCTCTCCAAGCCTCAAGATGCCCAGACTGTCTCCAAGCCTCAAGCCTCAAAAACCCCAGTCGGTCTCCAAGCCTCAAGCCTCAAGACCCGTAGCAGTGTCCAAGCCTCAAGCCTCAAGACCCCCAGCCAGTCCCCAAGCCCCAAGACTCAAGACCCAAAGCCTGTCTCCAAGCCTCAAGCCTCAAGACCCCCAGCCTGTCTTCAATCCTCAATTCTCAAGACCCCCAGCCCATCTCCAAGCCTCAAGACCCATAGCGCGTCTCCAAGCATCAAGACGCCCAGCCCATCTCCAAGCCTCAAGACCCCCAGCCTGTCTTCAAGCCTAAAGTCCCCTAGCCTGTGTCCAAGTCTCCAGACTCAAGACACCGAGCCTGTCAGCAAGCCTCAAGACTCCCAGACGTTATCTACAAGCCTCAAGCCTCAAGATACCCAGCCTGTCTCCAAGCCTCAAGCCTCAATACGCCCAGCCTCTCTCCAAGCCTCAAGATGCCCAGACTGTCTCCAAGCCTCAAGCCTCAAGAACCCCAGTCGGTCTCCAAGCCTCAAGCCTCAAGACCCGCAGCAGTGTCCAAGCCTCAAGCCCCCCAGCTAGTCCCCAAGCCCCAAGACTCAAGACCCAAAGCCTGTCTCCAAGCCTCAAGCCTCAAGACCCCCAGCCTGTCTTCAATCCTCAATTCTCAAGACCAGCAGCCTGTCTCCAAGCCTCAAGCCTCAAGATCCTCATTCCTGTCTCCAAGCCTCAAGCCCCAAAATCCTCATTCCTGTCTCCAAGCCTCCAGCTTCAAGACACAAATCCTGTCTCCAAGCCTCAAGCCTGAAGACCCCAACCCTGTCTCCAAACCGTAAGCCTCAAGCTTCAAGAGCCCAAGCCTGTCACCAAGCCTCAAGCTTCACAACCTGTCTCCAAGCCTCAAGACCCCCATTTGGTCCCCAAGACTGTCTCTGAGCCTCAAGCCTCAGGACACCCAGCCTGTCTCCAACCCTCAAGCCACCCAGCCTGTCTCCAAGCCTCAAGAGCCCCATCCAGTCTAGAAGCCTCAAGCCTCAAGACCTAAAGCCTGTCTCGAAGCCTCAGGCCTCAAGACCCCCAGTCTGTCTCCAAGCCTCAGGCCTCAAGACCCCCAGTCTGTCTCCAAGCCTCAAGCCGAAGGACACCCAGCCAGTCTCCAAGCCTCAAGCATTAGGACGCCCAGCCTGTCTCCAAGCCTCAAGCATCAGGACGCACAGCCTGTCTGCAAGCCTCAAGCATCAGGACGCACAGCCTGTCTGCAAGCCTCAAGCCGAAGGACAACCAGCCAGTCTCCAAGCCTCAAGCCTCAGTACACCCAGCCTGTCTCCAAGCCTCAAGCCCCCCAGCCTGTCTCCAAGCATCAAGCCTCAAGACCACCTGCTAGTCCACAAGCCCAAGCCTCAAACACCACAGTGGGACCCCAAGGCTCAATCCTCAAGATCCCCAGCCAGGCCTCAAGCCTCATGACCCAAAGCCTGTCTCCAAGCCTCAGGCCTCAAGCCCCCCAGCCTGTCTCCAAGCCTCAAGAAACACCAAACGGTCCCCAAGACAGTCTCCAAGCCACAAGACCCCCAGCCTGTCGCCAAGCCTCAAAACCCCCAGCCCGTCTCCAAGCCTCAAGACCCACAGCTCATCTCAAAGCCTCAAGACCCCCAGCCTGTCTTCAAACCTAAAGACACCCAGCCTGTCTCCAAGCCTCAAGCCTCAAGACACCCAGCCTGTCTCCAAGCCTCAAGCCTGAACACCCCATCCTGTCTCCAAACCGCAAGCCTCAAGCTTCAAGACCACAAGCCAGTCTCCAAGCCTCAAACCCCCAACCTGTTGCCAAGCAACAAGCCCCCCAGACTGTCTCTAAGCCTCAAGAACCCCATTCAGTCTCCAACCCTCAAGCCTCAGAACACCCAGCCTGTCTACAAGCGTCAAGCTACCTAGCCTGTCTCCAAGCCTCAAGACCTCCAACCTGTATCCAGGCCTCAAGAAGCCTCAGGCATCAAGACGCCCAGCCTGTCTCCAAGCCTCAAGCATCAGGACACACAGCGAGTCCTCAAGCCCCAAGCCTCAAACACCACAGCCGGTCCCCAAGACTCAAGCCTCAAGACCTCCAACCTGTATCCAGGCCTCAAGAAGCCTCAGGCATCAAGACGCCCAGCCTGTCTCCAAGCCTCAAGACGCCCAGCCTGTCTCCAAGCCTCAAGCATCAGGACACACAGCGAGTCCTCAAGCCTCAAACACCACAGCCGGTCCAAGACCCAAGCCTCAAACCTCCAGACGGTCCCCAAGCCTCAAGACTCAAGACCCCAAGCCTGTCTCTAAGCCTCAAGCCTCAAGACCCCCAGCTTGTCTCCAAGCCTCAAGTTCAAGACCCCCAGCTTGCCTCCAAGCCTCAAGTTCAAGACCCCCATTCCTGTCTCCAAGGCTCAAGCTTCAAGACCCAAAGCCTGTCTCCAAGCTTCAAGCCTGAAGACCCCAACCCTCTCTCCAAACCGCAAGCCTCAAGCTTTAAGACCCCAAGCCTGTCTCCAAGCCTCAAGCATCAAGACCCCCAGTCCATCTCCAAGCCTCAAGACCCCTAGCCTGTCTTCAAGCCTAAAGACCCCCAGCCTGTCTCCAAGTCTCAAGACCCCCAGCCAGTCTCCAAGACTGTCTCCAACCCGTGAGGCTCCCAGCCTCTATCCAAGCCACAAGCCTCAAGCCCCCCAGCCGTTCTCCAAACCTCAAGACATCCAACCTGTCTCCAAGTCTCAAGACGCCCAGCCAGTCCCCAAGCCTGTCTCCAACCCTTGAGACTCCCAGCCTGTATCCAAGCCACAAGCCTTAAGATGCCCAGCCTGTCTCCAAGCCTCAATCCTCCAGACCCCGAGCCAGACTCCAAGCCTCAAGCCTCAAGATCACCAGCTAGTCCCCAACCCTCAAAGACCACAGCCGGTCCCCAAGACTCAATTTTCAAGACCACCAGCCTGTCTCCAAGCCTCAAGCATCAGGACACACAGCCTCTCTCCAAGCCTTAAGCATTAGGACACCCAGCCTGTCTCCAAGCCTCAAGCCTCAAGAACCCCATCTAGTCTAGCAGCCTCAAGCCTCACGACCCAAAGTCTGTCTCAAAACCTCAGGCCTCAAGATGCCCAGCCTGTCTCCAAGCCTCAAGCATCAATATGCCCAGCCTGTCTCCAAGCCTCAAGCATCAGGACACACAGCCTGTCTCCAAGCCTCAAGCCTCAGGACAGCGAGACTGTCTCCAAACCTCAAGCATCAGGACAGCCAGCCTGTCTCCAGGCCTCAAGCCCCACAGCCTGTCTCTAAGCCTCAAGACTCAAGACCCTGAGCCAGACTCCAAGCCTCAATCTTCAAGACCACCATCTAGCCCCCAACCCTCAAGGACCAAAGCCGGTCCCCAAGACTCAATTCTCAAGACCACCAGCCTGTCTCCAAGCCTCAAGCTTCAAGACCCAAAGCCTGCCTCCAAGCCTCAATCCTGAAGACTCCAACCCTGTCTCTAAACCGCAAGCCTCAAGCTTCAAGACCCCAAGCCAGTCTCCACGCCTCAAACCCCCAACCTGTCTCCAAGCCTCAAGAAACCCCATCCGGTCCCCAAAACTGTCTCCAAGCCTCAAAACACCCAGCCAGTCGCCAAGCCTCAAGAGCCCCAGCCCATCTCCAAGCCTCAAGAACCCCAGCTCATCTCCAAACCTCAAGACCCCCAGCTCATCTCCAAGCCTCAACACCCCCAACTGTCTCCAAGCCTCAAGCCTCAAGACACCCAGACGGTCTCCAAGCCTCAAGCCTCAAGACACCCATACATTGTCTACAAGCCTCAAGACTCAAGAAACCGAGCCTGTCTCCAAGCGTCAAGCCGCAAGACGCCCAGCCAGTCGCCAAGCCTCAAGAGCCCCAGCCCATCTCCAAGCCTCAAGACCCCCAGCTGATCTCCAAGCCTCAAGACCCCCAGCCTGTCTTCAAGCCTAAAGACACCCAGACATTGTCTACAAGACTCAAGCCTCAAGACACCCAGCCTGCCCCCAAGCCTCAAGCCTCAAGTAGCCCAGCCTTTCTCCAAGCCTCAACACCCCCGACTGTCTCCAAGTCTCAAGCCTCAAGACACCTAGTCGGTCTCCAAGCCTCAAGCCTCACTCCTCCAGCGGTCTTCAAGCCACAAGCCTCAAGACACCCAGACATTGTCTACAAGCCTCAAGCCTCAGAAACCGAGCCTGTCTCCAAGCCTCAAGCCACAAGACGCCCAGCCTGCCTCCAAGCCTCAAGACCCCCAGCCCATCTCCAAGCATCAAGACCCCTAGCCTGTCTTCAAGCCTAAAGACCCCCAGCCTGTCTCCAAGTCTCAAGCCTCAAGACACCCAGCCTGTCTCCAAGCCCCAAGCCTCAAGCCTCAAGACACCCAGACGTTATCTACAAACCTCAAGCCTCAAGACACCCAGACTGTCCCCAAGCCTCAAGCCTCAAGAAAGCCCAGCCTCTCTCCAAGCCTCAAGACCCCCAGACTGTCTCCAAGCCTTAAGCCTCAAGACCCCCAGCCGGTCGCCAAGCTTCAAGGCTCAAGACCCCCAGCGGTCTCCAAGCCTTAAACCTCAAGACCCCCAGTGTGTCTTCAAGCCTCAAGCATCAAGACCCCCAGCCTGTCTCCAAGCCTCAAGCCTCAAGAACCCCAATCCTGTCTCCAAGCCTCAAGCTTCAAGACCCCCATTCCTGTGTCCAAGCCTCAAGCCTCAAGACCCCCATTCCAGTCTCCAATCCTCAAGTATCAAGACCCCAAGTATGTCTCTAAGCTTCAAGCCTGAAGACCCCCAGCTTGTCTCCAAGCCTCAAGTTCAAGACCCCTATTCCTGTCTCCAAGCCTCAAGCTTCAAGACCCAAAGCCTGTCTCCAAGCTTCAAGCCTGAAGACCACAACCCTGTCTCCAAACCGCAAGCCTCAATCTTCAAGACCCCAAGCCTGTCTCCAAGCCTCAAGCTTCAGGACCCCAAGCCAGTCTCCACGCCTCAAACACCCAACCTGTCTCCAAGCCTCAAGAAACCCCATCCGGTCCCCAAAACTGTCTCCAAGCCTCAAGACACCCAGCCAGTTGCCAAGCCTCAAGAGCCGTCCCATCTCCAAGCCTCAAGACCCCCAGCTCATCTCCAAGCCTCAAGACCCTCAGCCTGTCTTCAAGCCTAAAGACACCCAGATGTTGTTCTCAAGCCTCAAGCCTCAAGACACCCAGCCTGTCCCCAAGCCTCAAGCCTCAAGTAGCCCAGCCTCTCTCCAAGCCTCAACACCCTCGACTGTCTCCAAGCCTCAAGCCTCAAGACACCCAGTCGGTCTCCAAGCCTCAAGCCTCACTCCTCCAGCGGTCTCCAAGCCATAAGCCTCAAGACACCCAGACATCGTCTACAAGCCTCAAGCCTCAAGAAACCGAGCCTGTCTCCAAGCCTCAAGCCACAAGACGCCCAGCCAGTCGCCAAGCCTCAAGAGCCCCAGCCCATCTCCAAGCTTCAAGACCCCCAGCTCATCTCCAAGCCTCAAGACCCCCAGCCTGTCTTCAAGCCTAAAGACACCCAGAAGTTGTCTACAAGACTCAAGCCTCAAAACACCCAGCCTGCCCCCAAGCCTCAAGCCTCAAGTAGCCCAGCCTTTCTCCAAGCCTCAACACCCCCGACTGTCTCCAAGCCTCAAGCCTCAAGACACCCAGTCGGTCTCCAAGCCTCAAGCCTCACTCCTCCAGCGGTCTCCAAGCCACAAGTCTCAAGACACCCAGACATTGTCTACAAGCCTCAAGCCTCAAGAAACCCAGACTGTCCCCAAGCCTCAAGCCTCAAGACACCCAGACATTATCTACAAGCCTCAAGCCTCAAGACACCCAGACTGTCCCCAAGCCTCAAGCCTCAAGACACCCAGACTCTCTCCAAGCCTCAAGACCCCCAGACTGTCTCCAAGCCTTAAGCCTCAAGACCCCCAGCCGGTCACCAAGCTTCAAGGCTCAAGACCCCTAGCAGTCTCCAAGCCTCAAACCTCAAGACCCCCAGTGTGTCTTCAAGCCTCAAGCATCAAGACCCCCAGCCTGTCTCCAAGCCTCAAGCCTCAAGAACCCCAATCCTGTCTCCAAGCCTCAAGCTTCAAGACCCCCATTCCTGTGTCCAAGCCTCAAGCCTCAAGACCCCCATTCCAGTCTCCAATCCTCAAGTGTCAAGACCCCAAGCCTGTCTCTAAGCCTCAAGCCTGAAGACCCCAGCTTGTCTCCAAGCCTCAAGTTCAAGACCTCCATTCCTGTCTCCAAGCCTCGAGCTTCAAGACCCAAAGCCTGCCTCCAAGCTTCAAGCCTGAAGACCCCAACCCTGACTCCAAACCGCAAGCCTCAAGCTTCAAGACCCCAAGCCTGTCTCCAAGCATCAAGCATCAAGACGACCAGCGCGTCTCCAAGCCTTCAGACCTCCAGCCGATCTCCATTCCTCCAAGCCCCCAGCCTGTCTTCAAGCCTAAAGTACCCCAGCCTGTCTCTAAGTGTCAAGCCTCAATACACCCAGACATTGTCTACAAGCCTCAATCCTCAAGAAACCTAGCCTGTCTCCAAGCCTCAATCCTCAAGACGCCCAGCCTCTCTCCAGGCCTCAAGACCCCCAGACTGTCTCAAAGCCTCAAGCCTTAAGACCGCCAGTCGGTCTCCAAGCCTCAAGCCTCAAGACCTCCAGCAGTCTCTAAGCCTCAAGCGTCAAGACCCCCAGCTAGTCCCCAAGACTCAAGCTTCAAACACCACAGCCGGTCCCCAAGCCTCAAGTCTCGAGACCCCCAACTGTCTCCAAACCTCAATTCTCAAGACCACCAGCCTGTCTCCATGCCACAAGCCTCAGGACTCCCATTCCTGTCTCCAGGCTTCAAGCTTCAAGACCCAAACCCTGTCTCCAAGCTTCAAGCCTGAAGACCCCAACCCTGTCTCAACTACAAGCCTCAAGCTTTAAGACCCCAAGCCCATCTCCAAGCCTCAAGACCCCTAGCCTGTCTTCAAGCCTCAAGCCTCAAGACACCCAGACGTTATCTACAAGCCTCAAGCCTCAAGACACCCAGACTGTCCCCAAGCCTCAAGCTTCAAGACGCCCAGCCTCTCTCCAAGCCTCAAGAACCCCAGACTGTCTCCAAGCCTCAAGCCTCAAGACTCCCAGCCGGTCGCCAACCCTCAAGGCTCAAGACCCTCAGCGAGTCTTCAAGCCTCAAGCATCAAGACTCCCAGCCTGTCTCCAAGCCTCAAGAACCCCAATCTTGGCTCCAAGCCTCAAGCTTCAAGACCCCTATTCCTGTATCCAAGCCTCAAGTGTCAAGACCCCAAGCCTGTCTCCAAGCCTCAAGCCTGAAGACCACAACCCTGTCTCCAAACACCAAGCATGAAGCTTCAAGAACCAAAGCCTGTCTACAAGCCTCAAGCTTCAAGCCCCCCAGCTTGTCTCCAGGCCTCAAGCCCCACACCCTGTCTCCAAGCCTCAAGCATCAAGACCCCCGTTCCTGTCTCCAAACCTCAAGCCTCGACCTACATTCCAGTCTCCAGTCCCCAAGAGTCAAGACTCCAAGACTGTATCCAAGCCTCAAGCCTGAAGACCACAACCCTGTCTCCAAACCTCAAGCATGAAGCTTCAAGGACCAAAGCCTGTCTACAAGCCTCAAGCTTCAAGCCCCCCAGTTTGTCTCCAAGTCTCAAGCCCCCCACCCTGTCTCCAAGCCTCAAATTCAAGACCCCCATTCCTGTCTCCAAGCCTCAAACTTCAAGACCCCAAGCCTGTCTTCAAGCATCAAGCATCAAGATGACCAGCGCGTCTCCAAGCCTTCAGACCCCCAGCCCATCTCCATTCCTCAAGACCCCCAGCCTGTCTTCAAGCATAAAGTACCCCAGCCTGTCTCCAAATCTCAAGCCTCAAGACACCCAGCCTGTCAGCAACCCTCAATACACCCAGACGTTGTCTACAAGCCTCAAGCCTCAAGAAACCGAGCCTGTCTCCAAGCCTCAAGCCTCAAGACGTCCAGCCTCTCTCGAGGCCTCAAGATCCCCAGACTGTCTCCAAGCCTCAAGCGTCAATACCCCCAGCTAGTCCCCAAGTCCCAAGCCTCAAACACCACAGCCAGTCCCCAAGACTCAAGCCTCAAGACCCCCAACCGGTCCCCAAGACTCAAGCCTCAAGACCCCCAGCTGTCTCCAAACCTCAATTCTCAATTCTCTCTCCAAGCCTCAAGACCCCCAGACTGTCTCCAAGCCTCAAGCCTCAAGACCCCCAGCGTATCTCCAAGCCTCAAGCATCAAGACCCCCAGCCTGTCTCCAAGCCTCAAACCTCAAGAACTCCAGCCTGTCTCCAACCCTCAAGCTCAAGAGCCCCAATCTTGTCTCCAAGCCTCAAGCTTCAAGACCCCCATTCCTGAGTCCAAGTCTCAATCCCCCCACCCTGTCTCCAACCCTCAAGCATCAAGACCCCCGTTCCTGTCTCCAAGTCTCAAGCCTCGACCCTCATTCCAGTCACCAATGCCCAAGTGTCAAGACCCCAAGACTGTCTCCAAGCCTCAAGCCTGAAGACCACAACCCTGTCTCCAAACCTCAAGCATGAAGCTTCAAGGACCAAAGCCTGTCTTCAAGCCTCAAGCTTCAAGCCCTCCAGTTTGTTTCCAAGCTTCAAGCCCTCCACCCTGTCTCCAAGCCTCAAGCATCAAGACCCCTATTCCTGTCTCCAAGCCTCAAGCCTCAAGACCCCCATTCCAGTCTCCAATCCTCAAGTGTCAAAACCCCAAGCCTGTCTCCAAGCCTCAAGACCCCCAACCCATCTCCAAGCCACAAGACCCCAGCCTGTCTTCAAGTCTCAAGAACCCCAGCCAGTCCCCAAGACTCAAGCATCAAGACCCCCAGCCTGTCTTCAAGCCTAAAGACACCCAGCCTGTCTCCAAGTCTCAAGACCCACAGCCAGTCCCCAAGACTGTCTCCAACCCGTGAGACTCCCATCCTGTATCCAAGCCTCATGCATCAAGACGCCCAGCCTGTCTCCAAGCCTCAAGCCCCCAAGCCTGTCTCCAAGCCTCAAGCCCCCCAGACTGTCTCCAAGCCTCAAGCCTCAAGACCCCAAGCCAGACACCAAGCCTCAAGCCTCAAGATCACCAGCTAGTCCCCAACCCTCAAAGACCCCAGCCGGTCCCCAAAACTCAATTCTCAAGACCATCAGCCTGTCCCCAAGCCTCAAGCATCAAGACCCGCATTCCTGTCTCCAAGCCTCAAGCTTCAAGACCCAAAGCCTGTCTCCAAGCTTCAAACCTGAAGACCCCAACCCTGTCTCCAAACCGCAAGCCTCAAGCTTCAAGACTCCAAAGACTGTCTTCAAGCATCAAGCATCAAGACGACCAGCACGTCTCCAAGCCTTCAGACCCCCAGCCCATCTCCAATCCTCAAGACCCCCAGCCTGTCTTCAAGCCTAAAGTACCCCAGCCTGTCTCCAAGTCCCAAGCCTCAATACACCCAGCCTGTCAGCAACCCTCAAGACACCAAGACGTTGTCTACAAGCCTCAAGCCTCAAGAAACCGAGCCTGTCTCCACGCCTCAAGCCTCAAGACACCCAGACATTATCTACAAGCCTCAAGCCTCAAGACACCCAGACTGTCCCCAAGCCTCAAGCCTCAAGACGCCCAGACTCTCTCCAAGCCTCAAGACCCCCAGACTGTCTCCAAGCCTTAAGCCTCAAGACCCCCAGCCGGTCGCCAAGCTTCAAGGCTCAAGACCCCCAGCAGTCTCCAAGCCTCAAACCTCAAGACCCCCAGTGTGTCTTCAAGCCTCAAGCATCAAGACCCCCAGCCTGTCTCCAAGCCTCAAGCCTCAAGAACCCCAATCCTGTCTCCAAGCCTCAAGCTTCAAGACCCCCATTCCTGTGTCCAAGCCTCAAGCCTCAAGACCCCCATTCCAGTCTCCAATCCTCAAGTGTCAAGACCCCAAGCCTGTCTCTAAGCCTCAAGCCTGAAGACCCCCAGCTTGTCTCCAAGCCTCAAGTTCAAGACCCCCCATTCCTGTCTCCAAGCCTCGAGCTTCAAGACCCAAAGCCTGCCTCCAAGCTTCAAGCCTGAAGACCCCAACCCTGACTCCAAACCGCAAGCCTAAAGCTTCAAGACCCCAAGCCTGTCTCCAAGCATCAAGCATCAAGACGACCAGCGCGTCTCCAAGCCTTCAGACCTCCAGCCAATCTCCATTCCTCCAAGCCCCCAGCCTGTCTTCAAGCCTAAAGTACCCCAGCCTGTCTCTAAGTGTCAAGCCTCAATACACCCAGACATTGTCTACAAGCCTCAATCCTCAAGAAACCTAGCCTGTCTCCAAGCCTCAATCCTCAAGACGCCCAGCCTCTCTCCAGGCCTCAAGACCCCCAGACTGTCTCAAAGCCTCAAGCCTCAAGACCGCCAGTCGGTCTCCAAGCCTCAAGCCTCAAGACCTCCAGCAGTCTCTAAGCCTCAAGCATCAAGACCCCCAGCTAGTCCCCAAGACTCAAGCTTCAAACACCACAGCCGGTCCCCAAGCCTCAAGTCTCGAGACCCCCAACTGTCTCCAAACCTCAATTCTCAAGACCACCAGCCTGTCTCCATGCCACAAGCCTCAGGACTCCCATTCCTGTCTCCAGGCTTCAAGCTTCAAGACCCAAACCCTGTCTCCAAGCTTCAAGCCTGAAGACCCCAACCCTGTCTCAACCACAAGCCTCAAGCTTTAAGACCCCAAGCCCATCTCCAAGCCTCAAGACCCCTAGCCTGTCTTCAAGCCTCAAGCCTCAAGACACCCAGACGTTATCTACAAGCCTCAAGCCTCAAGACACCCAGACTGTCCCCAAGCCTCAAGCTTCAAGACACCCAGCCTCTCTCCAAGCCTCAAGAACCCCAGACTGTCTCCAAGCCTCAAGCCTCAAGACTCCCAGCCGGTCGCCAACCCTCAAGGCTCAAGACCCTCAGCGAGTCTTCAAGCCTCAAGCATCAAGACTCCCAGCCTGTCTCCAAGCCTCAAGAACCCCAATCTTGGCTCCAAGCCTCAAGCTTCAAGACCCCCATTCCTGTATCCAAGCCTCAAGTGTCAAGACCCCAAGCCTGTCTCCAAGCCTCAAGCCTGAAGACCACAACCCTGTCTCCAAACACCAAGCATGAAGCTTCAAGAACCAAAGCCTGTCTACAAGCCTCAAGCTTCAAGCCCCCCAGCTTGTCTCCAGGCCTCAAGCCCCACACCCTGTCTCCAAGCCTCAAGCATCAAGACCCCCGTTCCTGTCTCCAAACCTCAAGCCTCGACCTCCATTCCAGTCTCCAATCCCCAAGAGTCAAGACCCCAAGACTGTCTCCAAGCCTCAAGCCTGAAGACCACAACCCTGTCTCCAAACCTCAAGCATGAAGCTTCAAGGACCAAAGCCTGTCTACAAGCCTCAAGCTTCAAGCCCCCCAGCTTGTCTCCAGGCCTCAAGCCCCACACCCTGTCTCCAAGCCTCAAGCATCAAGACCCCCGTTCCTGTCTCCAAACCTCAAGCCTCGACCTCCATTCCAGTCTCCAATCCCCAAGAGTCAAGACCCCAAGACTGTCTCCAAGCCTCAAGCCTGAAGACCACAACCCTGTCTCCAAACCTCAAGCATGAAGCTTCAAGGACCAAAGCCTGTCAACAAGCCTCAAGCTTCAAGCCCACTAGTTTGTCTCCAAGCCTCAAGCCCCCCACCCTGTCTCCAAGCCTCAAATTCAAGACCCCCATTCCTGTCTCCAAGCCTCAAGCTTCAAGACCCAAAGCCTGTCTCCAAGCTTCAAGCCTGAAGACCCCAACCCTGTCTCCAAACCGCAAGCCTCAAACTTCAAAACCCCAAGCCTGTCTCCAAGCCTCAAGACCCCCAACCCATCTCCAAGCCACAAGACCCCAGCCTGTCTTCAAGTCTCAAGAACCCCAGCCAGTCCCCAAGACTCAAGCATCAAGACCCCCAGCCTGTCTTCAAGCCTAAAGACACCCAGCCTGTCTCCAAGTCTCAAGACCCACAGCCAGTCCCCAAGACTGTCTCCAACCCGTGAGACTCCCATCCTGTATCCAAGCCTCATGCATCAAGACGCCCAGCCTGTCTCCAAGCCTCAAGCCCCCAAGCCTGTCTCCAAGCCTCAAGCCCCCAAGCCTGTCTCCAAGCCTCAAGCCCCCCAGACTGTCTCCAAGCCTCAAGCCTCAAGACCCCAAGCCAGACACCAAGCCTCAAGCCTCAAGATCACCAGCTAGTCCCCAACCCTCAAAGACCCCAGCCGGTCCCCAAAACTCAATTCTCAAGACCATCAGCCTGTCCCCAAGCCTCAAGCATCAAGACCCGCATTCCTGTCTCCAAGCCTCAAGCTTCAAGACCCAAAGCCTGTCTCCAAGCTTCAAGCCTGAAGACCCCAACCCTGTCTCCAAACCGCAAGCCTCAAGCTTCAAGACTCCAAAGCCTGTCTTCAAGCATCAAGCATCAAGACGACCAGCGCGTCTCCAAGCCTTCAGACCCCCAGCCCATCTCCAATCATCAAGACCCTCAGTCTGTCTTCAAGCCTAAAGTACCCCAGCCTGTCTCCAAGTCTCAAGCCTCAATACACCCAGCCTGTCAGCAACCCTCAAGACACCAAGACGTTGTCTACAAGCCTCAAGCCTCAAGAAACCGAGCCTGTCTCCAAGCCTCAAGCCACAAGACGGTCAGCCTGTCTCTGAGCCTCAAGCCTCAAGACCCCCAGCGAGTCCCCAAGCCCCAAGCCTCAAACACCACAGCCGGTCCCCAGGACTCAAGCCTCAAGACCCCCAGCTGGTCCCCAAGCCTTAAGACTCAAGACTCCAAGCTTGTCTCCAAGCCTCAAGCTTCAAGCCCCCCAGTTTGTCTCCAAGCCTCAAGCCCCCACCCTGTCTCCAAGCCTCAAGCCTCAAGACCCCCAGCTTGTCTCAAAACCTCAAGTTCAAGACCCCCATTCCTGTCTCGAAGCCTCAAGCTTCAAGACCCAAAGCCTGTCTCCAAGCATCAAGCATCAAGATGACCAGAGCGTCTCCGAGCCTTCAGACCTCCAGCCCATCTCCATTCCTCAAGACCCACAGCCTGTCTTCAAGCCTAAAGTCCCCCAGCCTGTCTCTCAGTCTCAAGCCTCAATACACCCAGACATTGTCTACAAGCCTCAATCCTCAAGAAACCCAGCCTGTCTCCAAGCCTCAAGCCTCAAGACGCCCAGCCTGTCTCCAAGCCTCAAGAAACACCATCCGGTCCCCAAGACTGTCTCCAAGCCTCAAGACACCCAGCCAGTCGCCAAGCCTCAAGAGTCCCAGTCCATCTCCAAGTCTCAAGCGTCAAGACCCCCAGCTAGTCCCCTAGCCCCAGGCCTCAAACAGCACAACTGGTCCCCAAGACTCAAGCCTCAAGACCCCCAGCTGGTCCCCAAGCCTCAAGACTCAAGACCCAAAGCCTGTCTCCAAGCCACAAGCCTCAAGACACCCAGATGTTATCTACAAGCCTCAAGCCTCAAGACATCCACACTGTCCCCAAGCCTCAAGCCTCAAGATGTCCAGCCTCTCTCCAAGCCTAAAGACCCCCAGACTGTCTCCAAGCCTCAAGCCTCAAGACCCCCAGCCGGTCTCCAAGCCTCAAGCCTCAAGAACCCCAGCCTGTCTCCAAGCCTCAAGACCCCCATTCCAGTCTCCAATCCTGAAGTGTCAAGACCCCAAGCCTGTCTCCAAGCCTCAAGCCTGATGACCACAACCCTGTCTCCAAACCTCAAGCATGAAGTTTCAAGAACCAAAGCCTGTCTACAAGCCTCAAGCTTCAAGCCCCCCAGTCTGTCTCCAAGCCTCAAGCCCCCCACCCTGTCTCCAAGCCTCAAGCCTCAAGACCCCCATTCCAGTCTCCAATCCTCAAGTGTCAAGACCCCAAGCCTGTCTCCAAGCCTCAACACCCGCAGCCCGTCTCCAAGACTCAAGACCCCCAGCCCATCTCCAAGCCACAAGACCCCCGGCCTGTCTTCAAGCCGAAAGAACCCCAGCCTGTCTCCAAGTCTCAAGACCCACAGCCAGTCCCCAAGACTGTCTCCAACTCGTGAGACTCCCAGCCTGTATCCAAGCCACAAGCCTCAAGACGCCCAGCCTGTCTCCAACCCTCAAGCATCAAGACGCCCAGCCTGTCTCCAAGCCTCAAGCATTAGGACACCCAGCCTGTCTCCAAGCCTCAAGCCTCAAGCACCCCATCCAGTCTAGGAGCCTCAAGCCTCATGACCCAAAGCCTGTCGCGAAGCCTCAGGCCTCAAGACCTCCAGCCTGTCTCCAAGCCTCAAGCATCAGGACACACAGCCTGTCTCCAAGCCTCAAGCATCAAGACGCCCAGCCTGTCTCCAAGCCTCAATCATCAGGACACATAGCCTGTCTCCAACCCACAAGCATCAGGACACACAGCCTGTCTCCAAGCCTCAAGCCTCAGGATAGCGAGCCTGTCTCCAAACCTCAAGCATCAGGACAGCCAGCCTGTCTCCAGGCCTCAAGACCCCCAGCCTGTCCCTAAGCCTCAAGCCTCAAGACCCCGAGCCAGACTCCAAGCTTCAAGCCTCAAGACCACCATCTAGCCCCCAACCCTCAAAGACCACAGCCGGTCCCCAAGACTCAATTCTCAAGAACACCAGCCTGTCTCCAAGCCTCAAGCCTCAAGACCCCCATTCCTGTTTCCAAGCCACAAGACCCCCAGCTTGTCTTCAAGACTCAAGTCTCAAGACCCCCCAGCCGGTCCCCAAGCCTCAAGACTCAAGACCCAAAGCCTATGTCCAAGCCTCAAGCATTAAGACCACCAGCCTGTCTCAAAGCCTCAAGACTCCCAGCCAGTCTCCAAGCCTCAAGACCCCCAGCCCATCTCCAAGCCACAAGACCCCCATCCTGTCTTCAAGACTGTCTCCAACCCATGAGACTCCCAGCCTCTATCCAAGCCACAAGCCTCAAGATGCCCAGCCTGTCTCCAAGTCTCAAGACTACCAGCTAGTCCCCAACCCTCAAAGACCACAGCCGGTCCCCAAGATTCAATTCTCAAGACCACCAGCCTGTCTTCAAGCCTCGAGACCCGCATTCCTGTCCCCAAGCCTCAAGACCCGTATTCCTGTCTCCAAGCCTCAAGCCTCAACACCTCCAGCCTGTCTCTAAGCCTCAAACCTCAAGAACCCCAGCCTGTCTCCAAACCTCAATTCTCAAGACCACCAGCCTGTCTCCAACCCTCAATTCTCAAGACCACCAGCCTGTCTCCAAGCCTCAGGCATCAAGACCCCCATTCCTGTCTCCAAGCCTCAAGCTTCAAGACCAAAGCCTGTCTCCAAGCTTCAAGCCTGAAGACCCCAATCCTGTCTCCAAACCGCAAGCCTCAAGCTTCAAGACCCCAAGCCTGTCTTCAAGCATCAAGCATCAAGACGACCAGCGCGTCTCCAAGCCTACAGACCCCCAGCCCATCTCCATTCCTCAAGACCCCCTGCCTGTCTTCAAACCTAAAGTACACCAGCCTGTCTCCAAGTCACAAGCCTCAAGAAACCCAGCCTGTCAGCAACCCTCAAGACACCCAGACGTTGTCTAAAAGCCTCAAGCGTCAAGAAACCGAGCCTGTCTCTAAGCCTCAAGCCTCAAGACCCCGAGCCAGTCTCCGAGCCTCAAGCCTCAAGACCCCCAGCGAGTCCCCAAGCCCCAAACCTCAAACACCACGGCCGGTCCGCAGCACTCAAGCCTCCAGACCCCCAGCCGGTCCCCAAGCCTCAAGACTCAAAACCCCAAGCCTGTCTCCAAGCCTCAAGCCTCAAGCCACCAAGCCTGTCTCCAAGCCTCAAACCCCCCAGCCTGTTGCTAAGCCTCAAGGCTCAAGACCCCGAGCCAGACTCCAAGCCTCAAGCCTCGAGACCACCAGCTAGTCCCCAACCCTCAAAGACCACAGCCGGTCCCCAAGACTCAATTCTCAAGACCACCAGCCTGTCTCCAAGCCTCAAGCGTCAAGACCCGCATTCCTGTCTCCAAGCATCAAGCTGCAAGACCCAAAGCCTGCCTCCAAGCCTCAAGCCTGAAGACCCCAACCCTGTCTCCAAACCACAAGCCTCAAGCTTCAAGACCCCAAGCCTGTCTTCAAGCATCAAGCATCAAGACGACCAGCGCGTCTCCAAGCCTACAGACCCCCAGCCCATCTCCATTCCTCAAGACCCCCTGCCTGTCTTCAAGCCTAAAGTACACCAGCCTGTCTCCAAGTCTCAAGCCTCAAGAAACCCAGCCTGTCAGCAACCCTCAAGACACCCAGACGTTGTCTAAAAGCCTCAAGCGTCAAGAAACCGAGCCTGTCTCTAAGCCTCAAGCCTCAAGACCCCGAGCCAGTCTCCGAGCCTCAAGCCTCAAGACCCCCAGCGAGTCCCCAAGCCCCAAACCTCAAACACCACGGCCGGTCCGCAGCACTCAAGCCTCAAGACCCCCAGCCGGTCCCCAAGCCTCAAGACTCAAAACCCCAAGCCTGTCTCCAAGCCTCAAGCCTCAAGCCACCAAGCCTGTCTCCAAGCCTCAAACCCCCCAGCCTGTTGCTAAGCCTCAAGGCTCAAGACCCCGAGCCAGACTCCAAGCCTCAAGCCTCGAGACCACCAGCTAGTCCCCAACCCTCAAAGACCACAGCCGGTCCCCAAGACTCAATTCTCAAGACCACCAGCCTGTCTCCAAGCCTCAAGCCTCAAGACCCGCATTCCTGTCTCCAAGCATCAAGCTGCAAGACCCAAAGCCTGCCTCCAAGCCTCAAGCCTGAAGACCCCAACCCTGTCTCCAAACCACAAGCCTCAAGCTTCAAGACCCCAAGCCTGTCTTCAAGCATCAAGCATCAAGACGACCAGCGCGTCTCCAAGCCTACAGACCCCCAGCCCATCTCCATTCCTCAAGACCCCCTGCCTGTCTTCAAGCCTAAAGTACACCAGCCTGTCTCCAAGTCTCAAGCCTCAAGAAACCCAGCCTGTCAGCAACCCTCAAGACACCCAGACGTTGTCTAAAAGCCTCAAGTGTCAAGAAACCGAGCCTGTCTCTAAGCCTCAAGCCTCAAGACCCCGAGCCAGTCTCCGAGCCTCAAGCCTCAAGACCCCCAGCGAGTCACCAAGCCCCAAACCTCAAACACCACGGCCAGTCCGCAGCACTCAAGCCTCAAGACCCCCAGCTGGTCCCCAAGCCTCAAGACTCAAAACCCCAAGCCTGTCTCCAAGCCTCAAGCCTCAAGCCACCAAGCCTGTCTCCAAGCCTCAAACCCCCCAGCCTGTCGCTAAGCCTCAAGCCTCAAGACCCTGAGCCAGACTCCAAGCCTCAAGCCTCGAGACCACCAGCTAGTCCCTAACCCTCAAAGACCACAGCCGGTCCCCAAGACTCAATTCTCAAGACCACCAGCCTGTCTCCAAGCCTCAAGCCTCAAGACCCGCATTCCTGCCTCCAAGCCTCAAGCCTGAAGATCCCAACCCTGTCTCAAAACCACAAGCCTCAAGCTTCAAGACCCCAAGCCTGTCTTCAAGCATCAAGCATCAAGACGACCAGCGCGTCTCCAAGCCTACAGACCCCCAGCCCATCTCCATTCCTCAAGACCCCCTGCCTGTCTTCAAGCCTAAAGTACACCAGCCTGTCTCCAAGTCTCAAGCCTCAAGAAACCCAGCCCGTCAGCAACCCTCAAGACACCCAGACGTTGTCTAAAAGCCTCAAGTGTCAAGAAACCAAGCCTGTCTCTAAGCCTCAAGCCTCAAGACCCCGAGCCAGTCTCCGAGCCTCAAGCCTCAAGACCCCCAGTGAGTCCCCAAGCCCCAAACCTCAAACACCACGGCCAGTCCGCAGCACTCAAGCCTCAAGACCCCCAGCCGGTCCCCAAGCCTCAAGACTCAAGACCCGCATTCCTGCCTCCAAGCCTCAAGCCTGAAGATCCCAACCCTGTCTCCAAACCACAAGCCTCAAGCTTCAAGACCCCAAGCCTGTCTTCAAGCATCAAGCATCAAGACGACCAGCGCGTCTCCAAGCCTACAGACCCCCAGCCCATCTCCATTCCTCAAGACCCCCTGCCTGTCTTCAAGCCTAAAGTACACCAGCCTGTCTCCAAGTCTCAAGCCTCAAGAAACCCAGCCCGTCAGCAACCCTCAAGACACCCAAACGTTGTCTAAAAGCCTCAAGTGTCAAGAAACCAAGCCTGTCTCTAAGCCTCAAGCCTCAAGACCCCGAGCCAGTCTCCGAGCCTCAAGCCTCAAGACCCCCAGTGAGTCCCCAAGCCCCAAACCTCAAACACCACGGCCAGTCTGCAGCACTCAAGCCTCAAGACCCCCAGCCGGTCCCCAAGCCTCAAGACTCAAAACCCCAAGCCTGTCTCCAAGCCTCAAGCCTCAAGCCACCAAGCCTGTCTCCAAGCCTCAAACCCCCCAGCCTGTCGCTAAGCCTCAAGCCTCAAGACCCCGAGCCAGACTCCAAGCCTCAAGCCTCGAGACCACCAGCTAGTCCCCAACCCTCAAAGACCACAGCCGGTCCCCAAGATTCAATTCTCAAGACCACCAGCCTGTCTCCAAGCCTCAAGCCTCAAGACCCGCATTCCTGTCTCCAAGCATCAAGCTGCAAGACCCAAAGCCTGCCTCCAAGCCTCAAGCCTGAAGACCCCAACCCTGTCTCCAAACCACAAGCCTCAAGCTTCAAGACCCCAAGCCTGTCTTCAAGCATCAAGCATCAAGACGACCAGCGCGTCTCCAAGCCTACAGACCCCCAGCCCATCTCCATTCCTCAAGACCCCCTGCCTGTCTTCAAGCCTAAAGTACACCAGCCTGTCTCCAAGTCTCAAGCCTCAAGAAACCCAGCCTGTCAGCAACCCTCAAGACACCCAGACGTTGTCTAAAAGCCTCAAGCGTCAAGAAACCGAGCCTGTCTCTAAGCCTCAAGCCTCAAGACCCCGAGCCAGTCTCCGAGCCTCAAGCCTCAAGACCCCCAGCGAGTCCCCAAGCCCCAAACCTCAAACACCACGGCCGGTCCGCAGCACTCAAGCCTCAAGACCCCCAGCCGGTCCCCAAGCCTCAAGACTCAAAACCCCAAGCCTGTCTCCAAGCCTCAAGCCTCAAGCCACCAAGCCTGTCTCCAAGCCTCAAACCCCCCAGCCTGTCGCTAAGCCTCAAGCCTCAAGACCCCGAGCCAGACTCCAAGCCTCAAACCTCGAGACCACCAGCTAGTCCCCAACCCTCAAAGACCACAGCCGGTCCCCAAGACTCAATTCTCAAGACCACCAGCCTGTCTCCAAGCCTCAAGCCTCAAGACCCGCATTCCTGTCTCCAAGCATCAAGCTGCAAGACACAAAGCCTGCCTCCAAGCCTCAAGCCTGAAGACCCCAACCCTGTCTCCAAACCACAAGCCTCAAGCCTCAAGACCCGCATTCCTGTCTCCAAGCATCAAGCTGCAAGACCCCAAGCCTGTCTCCAAGCCTCAAGCCTGAAGACCCCAACCCTGTCTCCAAACCACAAGCCTCAAGCCTCAAGACCCGCATTCCTGTCTCCAAGCATCAAGCTGCAAGACCCCAAGCCTGTCTCCAAGCCTCAAGCCTGATGACCACAACCCTGTCTCCAAACCTCAAGCATGAAGTTTCAAGAACCAAAGCCTGTCTACAAGCCTCAAGCTTCAAGCCCCCCAGTTTGTCTCCAAGCCTCAAGCCCCCCACCCTGTCTCCAAGCCTCAAGCCTCAAGACCCCCATTCCAGTCTCCAATCCGCAAGTGTCAAGACCCCAAGCCTGTCTCCAAGCCTCAACACCCGCAGCCAGTCTCCAAGACTCAAGACCCCCAGCCCATCTCCAAGCCACAAGACCCCCGGCCTGTCTTCAAGCCTAAAGAACCCCAGCCAGTCTCCAAGCCTCAAGACCCCCAGCCCATCTCCAAGCCACAAGACCCCCATCCTGTCTTCAAGACTGTCTCCAACCCATGAGACTCCCAGCCTCTATCCAAGCCACAAGCCTCAAGATGCCCAGCCTGTCTCCAAGTCTCAAGACTACCAGCTAGTCCCCAATCCTCAAAGACCACAGCCGGTCCCCAAGATTCAATTCTCAAGACCACCAGCCTGTCTTCAAGCCTCGAGACCCGCATTCCTGTCCCCAAGCCTCAAGACCCGTATTCCTGTCTCCAAGCCTCAAGCCTCAATACCTCCAGCCTGTCTCTAAGCCTTAAACCTCAAGAACCCCAGCCTGTCTCCAAACCTCAATTCTCAAGACCACCTGCCTGTCTCCAACCCTCAATTCTCAAGACCACCAGCCTGTCTCCAAGCCTCAAGCATCAAGACCCCCATTCCTGTCTCCAAGCCTCAAGCTTCAAGACCAAAGCCTGTCTCCAAGCTTCAAGCCTGAAGACCCCAATCTTGTCTCCAAACCACAAGCCTCAAGCTTCAAGACCCCAAGCCTGTCTTCAAGCATCAAGCATCAAGACGACCAGCGCGTCTCCAAGCCTACAGACCCCCAGCCCATCTCCATTCCTCAAGACCCCCTGCCTGTCTTCAAGCCTAAAGTACACCAGCCTGTCTCCAAGTCTCAAGCCTCAAGAAACCCAGCCTGTCAGCAACCCTCAAGACACCCAGACGTTGTCTAAAAGCCTCAAGCGTCAAGAAACCGAGCCTGTCTCTAAGCCTCAAGCCTCAAGACCCCCATTCCTGTTTCCAAGCCACAAGACCCCCAGCCTGTCTCCCAGCCACAAGACCCCCAGCTTGTCTTCAAGACTCAAGCCTCAAGACCCCCCAGCCGGTCCCCAAGCCTCAAGACTCAAGACCCAAAGCCTATGTCCAAGCCTCAAGCATTAAGACCACCAGCCTGTCTCAAAGCCTCAAGACTCCCAGCCAGTCTCCAAGCCTCAAGACCCCCAGCCCATCTCCAAGCCACAAGACCCCCATCCTGTCTTCAAGACTGTCTCCAACCCATGAGACTCCCAGCCTCTATCCAAGCCACAAGCCTCAAGATGCCCAGCCTGTCTCCAAGTCTCAAGACTACCAGCTAGTCCCCAATCCTCAAAGACCACAGCCGGTCCCCAAGATTCAATTCTCAAGACCACCAGCCTGTCTTCAAGCCTCGAGACCCGCATTCCTGTCCCCAAGCCTCAAGACCCGTATTCCTGTCTCCAAGCCTCAAGCCTCAATACCTCCAGCCTGTCTCTAAGCCTTAAACCTCAAGAACCCCAGCCTGTCTCCAAACCTCAATTCTCAAGACCACCTGCCTGTCTCCAACCCTCAATTCTCAAGACCACCAGCCTGTCTCCAAGCCTCAAGCATCAAGACCCCCATTCCTGTCTCCAAGCCTCAAGCTTCAAGACCAAAGCCTGTCTCCAAGCTTCAAACCTGAAGACCCCAATCTTGTCTCCAAACCACAAGCCTCAAGCTTCAAGACCCCAAGCCTGTCTTCAAGCATCAAGCATCAAGACGACCAGCGCGTCTCCAAGCCTACAGACCCCCAGCCCATCTCCATTCCTCAAGACCCCCTGCCTGTCTTCAAGCCTAAAGTACACCAGCCTGTCTCCAAGTCTCAAGCCTCAAGAAACCCAGCCTGTCAGCAACCCTCAAGACACCCAGACGTTGTCTAAAAGCCTCAAGCGTCAAGAAACCGAGCCTGTCTCTAAGCCTCAAGCCTCAAGACCCCCATTCCTGTTTCCAAGCCACAAGACCCCCAGCCTGTCTCCCAGCCACAAGACCCCCAGCTTGTCTTCAAGACTCAAGCCTCAAGACCCCCCAGCCGGTCCCCAAGCCTCAAGACTCAAGACCCAAAGCCTATGTCCAAGCCTCAAGCATTAAGACCACCAGCCTGTCTCAAAGCCTCAAGACTCCCAGCCAGTCTCCAAGCCTCAAGACCCCCAGCCCATCTCCAAGCCACAAGACCCCCATCCTGTCTTCAAGACTGTCTCCAACCCATGAGACTCCCAGCCTCTATCCAAGCCACAAGCCTCAAGATGCCCAGCCTGTCTCCAAGTCTCAAGACTACCAGCTAGTCCCCAACCCTCAAAGACCACAGCCGGTCCCCAAGATTCAATTCTCAAGACCACCAGCCTGTCTTCAAGCCTCGAGACCCGCATTCCTGTCCCCAAGCCTCAAGACCCGTATTCCTGTCTCCAAGCCTCAAGCTTCAATACCTCCAGCCTGTCTCTAAGCCTCAAACCTCAAGAACCCCAGCCTGTCTCCAAACCTCAATTCTCAAGACCACCAGCCTGTCTCCAACCCTCAATTCTCAAGACCACCAGCCTGTCTCCAAGCCTCAAGCATCAAGACCCCCATTCCTGTCTCCAAGCCTCAAGCTTCAAGACCAAAGCCTGTCTCCAAGCTTCAAGCCTGAAGACCCCAATCCTGTCTCCAAACCGCAAGCCTCAAGCTTCAAGACCCCAAGCCTGTCTTCAAGCATCAAGCATCAAGACGACCAGCGCGTCTCCAAGCCTACAGACCCCCAGCCCATCTCCATTCCTCAAGACCCCCTGCCTGTCTTCAAACCTAAAGTACACCAGCCTGTCTCCAAGTCACAAGCCTCAAGAAACCCAGCCTGTCAGCAACCCTCAAGACACCCAGACGTTGTCTAAAAGCCTCAAGCGTCAAGAAACCGAGCCTGTCTCTAAGCCTCAAGCCTCAAGACCCCGAGCCAGTCTCCGAGCCTCAAGCCTCAAGACCCCCAGCGAGTCCCCAAGCCCCAAACCTCAAACACCACGGCCGGTCCGCAGCACTCAAGCCTCAAGACCCCCAGCCGGTCCCCAAGCCTCAAGACTCAAAACCCCAAGCCTGTCTCCAAGCCTCAAGCCTCAAGCCACCAAGCCTGTCTCCAAGCCTCAAACCACCCAGCCTGTTGCTAAGCCTCAAGCCTCAAGACCCCGAGCCAGACTCCAAGCCTCAAGCCTCGAGACCACCAGCTAGTCCCCAACCCTCAAAGACCACAGCCGGTCCCCAAGACTCAATTCTCAAGACCACCAGCCTGTCTCCAAGCCTCAAGCCTCAAGACCCGCATTCCTGTCTCCAAGCATCAAGCTGCAAGACCCAAAGCCTGCCTCCAAGCCTCAAGCCTGAAGACCCCAACCCTATCTCCAAACCACAAGCCTCAAGCTTCAAGACCCCAAGCCAGTCTCCACGCCTCAAACCCCCAACCTGTCTCCAAGCCTCAAGTCCCCCAGCCTGTCTCCAAGCCTCAAGAAACACCATCCGGTCCACAAAACTGTCTCCAAGCCTCAAGACACCCAGCCGGTCGCCAAGCCTCAAGAGCCCCAGCCCATCTCCAAGCCTCAAGCCTCACTCCTCCAGCGGTCTCCAAGACACAAGCCTGAAGACACCCAGACGTTGTCTAAAAGCCTCAAGCCTCAAGAAACCAAGCCTGTCTCCAAGCCTCAAGCCACAAGACGCCCAGCCTGTCTCCAAGACTCAAGATCCCCATTCCTGTCTCCAAGCCTCAAGCCTCAAGAGCCCGAGCCAGTCTCCGAGCCTCAAGCCTCAAGACCCCCAGCGAGTTCCCAAGCCCCAAGCCTCAAACACCACAGCCGGTCCCCAAGACTCGAGCCTCAAGACCCCCAGCCGGTCCCCAAGCCTCAATACCCAAAACCCTAAGACTGACTCCAAGCCTCAAGCCTCAAGACCCCCAGCTTATCTCCAAGCCTCAAGTTCAAGACTCCCATTCCTGTCTCCAAGCCTCAAGACCGCCAGTTAGTCTCCAAGCCTCAAGCCTCAAGACCTCCAGCAGTCTCCAAGCCTCAAGCGTCAAGACCCCCAGCTAGTCCCCAAGCCCCAAGCCTCAAACACCACAGCTGGTCCCCAAGCCTCAAGACTCAAGACCCAAAGCCTGTCTCCAAACTTCAAGCCTGAAGACCCCAACCCAGTCTCAACCGCAAGCCTCAAACTTTAAGACCCCAAGCCTCAAGCATCAAGAAGCCCAGCCCGTCTCCAAGCCTCAACACGCCCAGCCATCTCCAAGCCTCAAGACCCCTAGCCTGTCTTCAAGCCTAAAGACCCCCAGCCTGTCTCCAAGTCTCAAGCCTCAAGACACCCAGCCTGTCAGCAAGCCTCAAGCCTCAAGACACCCAGACATTATCTACAAGCCTCAAGCCTCAAGACACCCAGACATTATCTACAAGCCTCAAGCCTCAAGACACCCAGACTGTCCCCAAGCCTCAAGCCTTAAGACGCCCAGCCTGTCTTCAAGCCTAAAGGCCCCCAGACTGTCTCCAAGAATCAAGACTCAAGACCTCCCAGCCGGTCCCCAATCCTGAAGACTCAAGACCCAAAGCCTGTCTCCAAGCCTCAAGCATTAAGACCACAAGCCTGTCTCAAAGCCTCAAGACCCCCAGCCAGTCTCCAAGCCTCAAGACCCCCAGCCCATATCCAAGCCACAAGCCTCAGGATACCCAGCCTGTCTCCACGTCTCAAGCATCAAGACGCCCAGCCTGTCTCCAAGCCTCAAGCATCAGGACACCCAGCCTGTCTCCAAGCCTCAAGCCTCAAGACCCCCATTCCTGTCTCCAAGCCTCAAGCTTCAAGACCCAAAGCCTGTCTCCAAGCTTCAAGCCTGAAGACACCAACCCTGTCTCCAAACCGCAAGCCTCAAGCTTCAAGACCTGAAGCCTGTCTTCAAGCATCAAGCATCAAGACGACCAGCGCGTCTCCAAGCCTTCAGACCCCCAGCCCATCTCCATTCCTCAAGACCCCCAGCCTGTCTTCAAGCCTAAAGTACCCCAGCCTGTCTCCAAGTCTCAAGTCTCAAGACACCCAGCCTGTCATCAACCCTCAATACACCCAGACGTTGTCTACAAGCCTCAAGCCTCAAGAAACTGAGCCTGTCTCCAAGCCTCAAGCCACAAGACGCCCAGCCTGTCTCCAAGACTCAAGACCTCCATTCCTGTCTTTAAGCCTCAAGCCTCAAGACCCCCAGCGAGTCCCCAAGCCGCAAACCTCAAACACCACAGCCGGTCCCCACGACTCAAGCCTCAAGACCCCCAGCCGGTCCCCAAAACTCAAAACTCAAGACCCCAAGCCTGTCTCCATGCCTCAGTCCTCAACCCACCTAGCCTGTCTCCAAGCCTCAAACCCCCCAGCCTGTCTCTAAGCCTCAAGCCTCAAGATCACCAGCTAGTCCCCAACCCTCAAAGACCACAGCCGGTCCCCAAGACTCAATTCTCAAGACCATCAGCCTGTCTCCAAGCCTCAAGCCTCAAGACCCGCATTCCTGTCTCCAAGCCTCAAGCTTCATGACCCAAAGTCTGCCTCCAAGCCTCAAGCCTGAAGACCCCATCCGGTCCTCAAGACTGTCTCCAAACCTCAAGACACCCAGCCGGTCACCAAGCCTCAAGCCTCAAGTAGCCCAGCCTCTCTCCAAGCCTCGACACCCCCAGACTGTCTCCAAGCCTCAAGCCTCAAGACACCCAGTCGGTCTCCAAGCTTCAAGCCTCACTCCTCCAGCGGTCTCCAAGCCACAAGCCTGAAGACACCTAGACATTGTCTACAACCCTCAAGCCTCAAGAAACAGAGCCTGTCTCCAAGTCTCAAGCCACAAGACACCCAGCCTGTCTCCAAGCCTCAAGTTCAACACTCCCATTCCTGTCTCCAAGCCTCAAGACCGCCAGTTAGTCTCCAAGCCTCAAGCCTCAAGACCTCCAGCAGTCTCCAAGCCCCAAGCGTCAAGACCCACAGCTAGTCCCCAAGCCCCAAGCCTCAAACACCACAGCTGGTCCACAACCCTCAAGCCTCAAGACCCCGAGCCAGCCTCCAAGCCTCAAGCCTCAAGACCCCCATTCCAGTCTCCAATCCTCAAGTGTCAAGACCTCAAGCCTGTCTCCAAACCTCAACACCCACAGCCCGTCTCCAAGCCTCAAGACCACCAGCCCATCTCCAAGCCACAAGACCCCCAGCCTGTCTTCAAGCCTAAAGAACCCCAGCCTGTCTCCAAGTCTCAAGACCCACAGCCAGTCCCCAAGACTGTCTCCAACTCGTGAGACTCCCAGCCTGTATCCAAGCCACAAGCCTCAAGACGCCCGGCCTGTCTCCAAGCCTCAAGCATTAGGACACACAGCCTGTCTCCAAGCCTCGAGCCTCAAGCACCCCATCCAGTCTAGAAGCCTCAAGCCTCATGATCCAAAGCCTGTCGCGAAGCCTCAGGCCTCAGGACCTCCAGCCTGTCTCCAAGCCTCAAGCATCAGGACACACAGCCTGTCTCCAAGCCTCAAGCATCAAGACGCCCAGCCTGTCTCCAACCCACAAGCATCAGGACACTCAGCCTGTCTCCAAGCCTCAAGCCTCAGGATAGCGAGCCTGTCTCCAAACCTCAAGCATCACGACAGCCAGCCTGTCTCCAGGCCTCAAGACCCCCAGCCTGTCTCTAAGACTCAAGCCTCAAGACCCCGAGCCAGACTCCAAGCCTCAAGCCTCAAGACCATCATCTAGCCCCCAACCCTCAAAGACCACAGCCGGTCCCCAAGACACAATTCTCAAGAACACCAGCCTGTCGCCAAGCCTCAAGCCTCAAGACACCCATTCCTGTTTCCAAGCCACAAGACCCCCAGCCTGTCTCCCGGCCACAAGACCCCCAGCTTGTCTTCAAGACTCAAGCCTCAAGACCCCCCAGCCGGTCCCCAAGCCTCAAGACTCAAGACCCAAAGCCTATGTCCAAGCCTCAAGCATTAAGACCACCAGCCTATCTCAAAGCCTCAAGACCCCCAGCGAGTCTCCAAGCCTCAAGACCCCCAGCCCATCTCCAAGCCACAAGACCCCCAGCCTGTCTTCAAGACTGTCTCCAACCCGTGAGACTCCCAGCCTCTAACCAGGCCACAAGCCTCAAGACGCTCAGCCTGTCTCCAAGCCTCAAGCCTCAAGCCCCCCAGCCTTTCTCCAAACCTCAAGACACACAACCTGTCTCCAAGTCTCAAGACGCCCAGCCAGTCCCCAAGCCTGTCTCCAACCCTTGAGACTCCCAGCCTGTATCTAAGCCACAAGCCTCAAGCTGCCCAGCCTGTCTCCAAGTCTCAAGCATCAAGACGCCCAGCCTGTCTCCAAGACTCAAGCATCAGGAAACCCAGCCTGTCTCCAAGCCTCAAGCTTCAGGACACCCAGCCTGTCTCCAAGCCTCAAGCATGAGGACACCCTGCCTGTCTCCAAGCCTCAAGCATCAGGACACGCAGACTGTCTCCAAGCCTCAAGCCACCAAGCCTGTCTCCAAGCCTCAAACCCCCCAGCCTGTCTCTAAGCCTCAAGCCTCAAGACCCCGAGCCAGACTCCAAGCCTCAAGCCTCAAGACCACCAGCCAGTCCCCACCCTCAAAGACCACAGCCGGTCCCCAAGACTCAATTCTCAAGACCACCAGCCTCTCTCCAAGCCTCAAGCCTCAAGACCCGCATTCCTGTCTCCAAACCGCAAGCCTCAAGCTTGAAGACCCCAACCTGTCTCCAAGCCTCAAGCCCCCCAGCCTGTCTCCAAGCCTCAAGAAACACCATCCGGTCCCCAAGACTGTCTCCAAGCCTCAAGACACCCAGGCCATCTCCAAGCCTCAGGACCCCCAGCCCATCTTCAAGCCTCAAGACCCCCAGCCTTTCTTCAAGCCTAAAGACACTCAGACGTTGTCTACGAGCCTCAAGCCTCAAGACCCCCAGTTGGTCTCCAAGCCTCAAGCCTCACACCCCCAGCAGTCTCCAAGCCACAAACCTCAAGACCCAAAGCCTGTCTCCAAGCCTAAAGCCTCAAGACCTCCAGCTTGTCTCCAACCCTCAAGCCTCAAGACCCCCAATCCTGTCTCCAAGCCTCAAGACTCAAGACCCCCATTCCTGTCTCCAAGCCTCAGGCCTCAAGACCCAGAGCCAGTCTCCAAGCCACAAGCCTCAAGACCCCCAGCTAGTCCCCAAGCCTCAAGACTCAAGACCCAAAGCCTGTCTCCAAGCCTCAAGCCTCAAGACCCCCAGCCTGTCTCCAAGCCTCAAGGCTCAGGAACCCCAGCCTGTCTCCAAGCCTCAAACCTCAAGACCCCCGGCCTGTCTCCAAACCTCAATTCACAAGCCACAGGCCTGTCTCCAAACCTCAAATCTCAAGACCATCAGCCTGTCTCCAAGCCTCAAGCCTCAAGAACCCCAGCCTGTCTCCAAGCCTCAAGACCCCCATTCCAGTCTCCAATCCTGAAGTGTCAAGACCCCAAGCCTGTCTCCAAGCCTCAAGCCTGATGACCACAACCCTGTCTCCAAACCTCAAGCATGAAGTTTCAAGAACCAAAGCCTGTCTACAAGCCTCAAGCTTCAAGCCCCCCAGTTTGTCTCCAAGCCTCAAGCCCCCCACCCGTCTCCAAGCCTCAAGCCTCAAGACCCCCATTCCAGTCTCCAATCCTCAAGTGTCAAGACCCCAAGCCTGTCTTCAAGCCTCAACACCCGCAGCCCGTCTCCAAGACTCAAGACCCCCAGCCCATCTCCAAGCCACAAGACCCCTGGCCTGTCTTCAAGCCTAAAGAACCCCAGCCTGTCTCCAAGTCTCAAGACCCACAGCCAGTCCCCAAGACTGTCTCCAAGCCTCAAGAAACACCATCCGGTCCCCAAGACTGTCTCCAAGCCTCAAGACACCCAGGCCATCTCCAAGCCTCAGGACCCCCAGCCCATCTTCAAGCCTCAAGACCCCCAGCCTTTCTTCAAGCCTAAAGACACTCAGACGTTGTCTACGAGCCTCAAGCCTCAAGACCCCCAGTTGGTCTCCAAGCCTCAAGCCTCACACCCCCAGCAGTCTCCAAGCCACAAACCTCAAGACCCAAAGCCTGTCTCCAAGCCTAAAGCCTCAAGACCTCCAGCTTGTCTCCAACCCTCAAGCCTCAAGACCCCCAATCCTGTCTCCAAGCCTCAAGACTCAAGACCCCCATTCCTGTCTCCAAGCCTCAGGCCTCAAGACCCCGAGCCAGTCTCCAAGCCACAAGCCTCAAGACCCCCAGCTAGTCCCCAAGCCTCAAGACTCAAGACCCAAAGCCTGTCTCCAAGCCTCAAGCCTCAAGACCCCCAGCCTGTCTCCAAGCCTCAAGGCTCAGGAACCCCAGCCTGTCTCCAAGCCTCAAACCTCAAGACCCCCGGCCTGTCTCCAAACCTCAATTCACAAGCCACAGGCCTGTCTCCAAACCTCAATTCTCAAGACCATCAGCCTGTCTCCAAGCCTCAAGCATCAAGACCCCCAGCCGGTCTCCAAGCCTCAAGCCTCAAGAACCCCAGCGGTCTCCAAGCCTCAAGCCTCAAGAACCCCAGCCTGTCTCCAAGCCTCAAGACCCCCATTCCAGTCTCCAATCCTGAAGTGTCAAGACCCCAAGCCTGTCTCCAAGCCTCAAGCCTGATGACCACAACCATGTCTCCAAACCTCAAGCATGAAGTTTCAAGAACCAAAGCCTGTCTACAAGCCTCAAGCTTCAAGCCCCCCAGTTTGTCTCCAAGCCTCAAGCCCCCCACCCTGTCTCCGAGCCTCAAGCCTCAAGACCCCCATTCCAGTCTCCAATCCTCAAGTGTCAAGACCCCAAGCCTGTCTCCAAGCCTCAACACCCGCAGCCCGTCTCCAAGACTCAAGACCCCCAGCCCATCTCCAAGCCACAAGACCCCTGGCCTGTCTTCAAGCCTAAAGAACCCCAGCCTGTCTCCAAGTCTCAAGACCCACAGCCAGTCCCCAAGACTGTTTCCAACTCGTGAGACTCCCAGCCTGTATCCAAGCCACAAGCCTCAAGACGCCCAGCCTGTCTCCAACCCTCAAGCATCAAGACGCCCAGCCTGTCTCCAAGCCTCAAGCATTAGGACACCCAGCCTGTCTCCAAGCCTCAAGCCTCAAGCACCCCATCCAGTCTAGAAGCCTCAAGCCTCATGATCCAAAGCCTGTCGCGAAGCCTCAGGCCTCAAGACCTCCAGCCTGTCTCCAAGCCTCAAGCATCAGGACACACAGCCTGTCTCCAAGCCTCAAGCATCAGGACACACAGCCTGTCTCCAAGCCTCAAGCCTCAGGACAGTGAGCCTGTCTCCAAACCTCAAGCATCAGGACAGCCAGCCTGTCTCCAGGCCTCAAGACCCCCAGCCTGTCTCTAAGCCTCAAGCCTCAAGACCCCGAGCCAGACTCCAAGCTTCAAGCCTCAAGACCACCATCTAGCCCCCAACCCTCAAAGACCACAGCCGGTCCCCAAGACTCAATTTTCAAGAACACCAGCCTGTCTCCAAGCCTCAAGCCTCAAGACCCCCATTCCTGTTTCCAAGCCACAAGACCACCAGCCTGTCTCCAAACCTCAAGCATCAAGACCCCCATTCCTGTCTCCAAGCCTCAAGCTTCAAGACCAAAGCCTGTCTCCAAGCTTCAAGCCTGAAGACCCCAATCCTGTCTCCAAACCACAAGCCTCAAGCTTCAAGACCCCAAGCCAGTCTTCAAGCATCAAGCATCAAGACGACCAGCGCGTCTCCAAGCCTACAGACCCCCAGCCCATCTCCATTCCTCAAGACCCCCTGCCTGTCTTCAAGCCTAAAGTACACCAGCCTGTCTCCAAGTCTCAAGCCTCAAGAAACCCAGCCTGTCAGCAACCCTCAAGACACCCAGACGTTGTCTAAAAGCCTCAAGCGTCAAGAAACCGAGCCTGTCTCTAAGCCTCAAGCCTCAAGACCCCGAGCCAGTCTCCGAGCCTCAAGCCTCAAGACCCCCAGCGAGTCCCCAATCCCCAAACCTCAAACACCATGGCCGGTCTGCAGCACTCAAGCCTCAAGACCCCCAGCTGGTCCCCAAGCCTCAAGACTCAAAACCCCAAGCCTGTCTCCAAGCCTCAAGCCTCAAGCCACTAAGCCTGTCTCCAAACCTCAACACCCACAGCCCGTCTCCAAGCCTCAAGACCACCAGCCCATCTCCAAGCCACAAGACCCCCAGCCTGTCTTCAAGCCTAAAGAACCCCAGCCTGTCTCCAAGTCTCAAGACCCACAGCCAGTCCCCAAGACTGTCTCCAACTCGTGAGACTCCCAGCCTGTATCCAAGCCACAAGCCTCAAGACGCCCAGCCAGTCTCCAACCCTCAAGCAACAAGACGCCCGGCCTGTCTCCAAGCCTCAAGCATTAGGTCACCCAGCCTGTCTCCAAGCCTCAAGCCTCAAGCACCCCATCCAGTCTAGAAGCCTCAAGCCTCATGATCCAAAGCCTGTCGCGAAGCCTCAGGCCTCAAGACCTCCAGCCTGTCTCCAAGCCTCAAGCATCAGGACACACAGCCTGTCTCCAAGCCTCAAGCATCAAGACGCCCAGCCTGTCTCCAAGCCTCAAGCATCAGGACACACAGCCTGTCTCCAACCCACAAGCATCAGGACACTCAGCCTGTCTCCAAGCCTCAAGCCTCAGGATAGCAAGCCTGTCTCCAAACTTCAAGCATCAGGACAGCCAGCCTGTCTCCAGGCCTCAAGACCCCCAGCCTGTCTCTAAGACTCAAGCCTCAAGACCCCGAGCCAGACTCCAAGCCTCAAGCCTCAAGACCACCATCTAGCCCCCAACCCTCAAAGACCACAGCCGGTCCCCAAGACACAATTCTCAAGAACACCAGCCTGTCTCCAAGCCTCAAGCCTCAAGACACCCATTCCTGTCTCCCAGCCACAAGACCCCCAGCTTGTCTTCAAGACTCAAGCCTCAAGACCCCCCAGCCGGTCCCCAAGCCTCAAGACTCAAGACCCAAAGCCTATGTCCAAGCCTCAAGCATTAAGACCACCAGCCTATCTCAAAGCCTCAAGACCCCCAGCGAGTCTCCAAGCCTCAAGACCCCCAGCCCATCTCCAAGCCACAAGACCCCCAGCCTGTCTTCAAGACTGTCTCCAACCCGTGAGACTCCCAGCCTCTAACCAGGCCACAAGCCTCAAGACGCTCAGCCTGTCTCCAAGCCTCAAGCCTCAAGCCCCCCAGCCTTTCTCCAAACCTCAAGACATACAACCTGTCTCCAAGTCTCAAGACGCCCAGCCAGTCCCCAAGCCTGTCTCCAACCCTTGAGACTCCCAGCCTGTATCCAAGCCACAAGCCTCAAGATGCCCAGCCTGTCTCCAAGACTCAAGCATCAGGAAACCCAGCCTGTCTCCAAGCCTCAAGCTTCAGGACACCCAGCCTGTCTCCAAGCCTCAAGCATGAGGACACCCTGCCTGTCTCCAAGCCTCAAGAAACACCATCTGGTCCACAAGACTGTCTCCAAGCCTCAAGACACCCAGCCGGTCGCCAAGCCTCAAGAGCCCCAGCCCATCTTCAAGCCTCAAGCCTCACTCCTCCAGCGGTCTCCAAGACACAAGCCTGAAGACACCCAGACGTTGTCGACAAGCCTCAAGGCTCAAGAAACCGAGCCTGTCTCCAAGCCTCAAAACCCCTAGCCTGTCTTCAAGCCTAAAGAACCCCAGCCTGTCTCCAAGTCTCAAGCATCAAGACACCCAGCCTGTCAGCAAGCCTCAAGCCTGAAGACACCCAGACGTTGTCGACAAGCCTCAAGGCTCAAGAAACCGAGCCTGTCTCCAAGCCTCAAAACCCCTAGCCTGTCTTCAAGCCTAAAGAACCCCAGCCTGTCTCCAAGTCTCAAGCATCAAGACACCTAGACTGTCCCCAAGCCTCAAGCCTCAAAATGCCCAGTCTGTCTTCAAGCCTAAAGGCCCCCAGACTGTCTCCAAGCCTCAAGCCTCAAGACCACGAGCCAGTCTCCGAGCCTCAAGCCTCAAGACCCCCAGTGAGTCCCCAAGCCTCAAACACCACAGCCGGTCCCCAAGACTCAAGCCTCAAGAACCCCAGCCGGTCCCCAAGCCTCAATACTCAAGACCCCAAGACTGACTCCAAGCCTCAATCCTCAAGACCCCCAGCTTATCTCCAAGCCTCAAGTTCAAGACTCCCATTCCTGTCTCCAAGCCTCAAGACCGCCAGTTAGTCTCCAAGCCTCAAGCCTCAAGACCTCCAGCAGTCTCCAAGCCTCAAGCGTCAAGACCCCCAGCTATTCCCCAAGCCTCAAACACCACAGCTGGTCCCCAACCCTCAAGCCTCAAGACCCAAAGCCTATCTCCAAACTTCAAGCCTGAAGACCCCAACCCTGTCTCAATCACAAGTCTCAAACTTTAAGACCCCAAGCCTGTCTCCAAGCCTCAAGCATCAAGAAGCCCAGCCCGTCTCCAAGCCTCAACACGCCCAGCCCATCTTCAAGCCTCAAGACCCCTAGCCTGTCTTCAAGCCTAAAGACCCCCAGCCTGTCTCCAAGTCTCAAGCCTCAAGACACCCAGCCTCTCAGCAAGCCTCAAGCCTCAACACACCCAGACGTTATCTACAAGCCTCAAGCCTCAAGACACCCAGACGTTATCTACAAGCCTCAAGCCTCAAGACACCCAGACTGTCCCCAAGCCTCAAGCCTCAAGACGCCCAGCCTGTCTTCAAGCCCAAAGGCCCCCAGACTGTCTCCAAGAATCAAGACTCAAGACCCCCCAGCCGGTCTCCAAGCTTCAAGCCTAAAGACCCCAACCCTGTCTCCAAACCGCAAGCCTCAAGCTTCAAGACCTCAAGCCTGTCTTCAAGCATCAAGCATCAAGACGACCAGCACGTCTCCAAGCCTTCAGACCCCCAACCCATCTCCATTCCTCAAGACCCCCAGCCTGCCTTCAAGCCTAAAATACCCCAGCATGTCTCCAAGTCTCAAGCCTCAAGACACCCAGCCTGTCATCAACCCTCAATACACCCAGACGTTGTCTCCAAGCCTCAAGCCACAAGACGCCCAGCCTGTCTCCAAGACTCAAGACCCCCATTCCTGTCTTTAAGCCTCAAGCCTCAAGACCCCCAGCGAGTCCCCAAACCCCAAACCTCAAACACCACAGCCGGTCCCCAGGACTCAAGCCTCAAGACCCCCAACCGGTCCCCAAGCCTCAAAACTCAAGACCCCAAGCCTGTCTCCATGCCTCAGTCCTCAAGCCACCAAGCCTCAAACCCCCCAGCCTGTCTCTAAGCCTCAAGCCTCAAGACCCTGAGCCAGATTCCAAGCCTCAAGCTCAAGACCACCAGCTAGTCTCCAACCCTCAAAGACCACAGCCGGTCCCCAAGACTCAATTCTCAAGACCACCAGCCTGTCTCCAAGCCTCAAGCCTCAAGACCCGCATTCCTGTCTCCAAGCCTCAAGCTTCATGACCCAAAGTCTGCCTCCAAGCCTCAAGCCGGAAGACCCCAACCCTGTCTCCAAACCGCAAGCCTCAAGCTTCAAGACCCCAAGCCTGTCTCCAAGCCTCAAGCTTCAAGACCCCAAGCCAGTCTCCACGCCTCAAACCCCCAAACTGTCTCCAAGCCTCAAGGCCCCAGCCTGTCTCCAAGCTTCAAGAAACCCCATCCGGTCCTCAAGACTGTCTCCAAGCCTCAAGACACCCAGCCGGTCGCCAAGCCTCAAGCCTCAAGTCGCCCAGACTCTCTCCATACCTCAACACCTCCAGACTGTCTCCAAGCCTCAAGCCTCAAGACACCCAGTCGGTCTCTAAGCTTCAAGCCTCACTCCTCCAGCGGTCTCCAAGCCACAAGCCCGAAGACACCCAGACATTGTCTACAACCCTCAAGCCTCAAGAAACTGAGCCTGTCTCCAACTCTCAAGCCACAAGACACCCAGCCTGTCTCCAAGCCTCAAGTTCAAGACTCCCATTCCTGTCTCCAAGCCTCAAGACCGCCAGTTAGTCTCCAAGCCTCAAGCCTCAAGACCTCCAGCAGTCTCCAAGCCTCAAGCGTCAAGACCCCCAGCTAGTCCCCAAGCCCCAAGCCTCAAACACCACAGCTGGTCCGCAACCCTCAAGCCTCAAGACCCCGAGCCAGTCTCCGAGCCTCAAGCCTCAAGAACGCCAGCGAGTCCCCAAACCCCAAGCCGCAAACACCACAGCCAGTCCCCAAGACTCAAGCCTCAAGACCCCCAGCCGCTCCCCAAGCCTCAATACTCAAGACCCCAAGACTGACTCCAAGCCTCAATCCTCAAGACCCCCAGCTTATCTCCAAGCCTCAAGTTCAAGACTCCCATTCCTGTCTCCAAGCCTCAAGACCACCAGTTAGTCTCCAAGCCTCAAGACCTCCAGCAGTCTCCAAGCCTCAAGCGTCAAGACCCCCAGCTAGTTCCCAAGCCCCAAGCCTCAAACACCACAGCTGGTCCCCAAGCCTCAAGACTCAAGACCCAAAGCCTGTCTCCAAACTTCAAGCCTGAAGACCCCAACCCTGTCTCAACCACAAGCCTCAAACTTTAAGACCCCAAGCCTGTCTCCAAGCCTCAAGCATCAAGAAGCCCAGCCCATCTCCAAGCCTCAACACCCCCAGCCCATCTCCAAGCCTCAAGACCCCTAGCCTGTCTTCAAGCCTAAAGACCCCCAGCCTGTCTCCAAGTCTCAAGCCTCAAGACACCCAGCCTGTCAGCAAGCCTCAAGACACCCAGACGTTATCTACAAGCCTCAAACCTCAAGACATCCAGACTGTCCCCAAGCCTTAAGCCTCAAGACGCCCAGCCTGTCTTCAAGCCAAAAGGCCCCCAGCCTGTCTCCAAGAATCAAGACTCAAGACCCCCCAGCCGGTCCCCAATCCTCAAGACTCAAGACCCAAAGCCTATCTCCAAGTCTCAAGCATTAAGACCACCAGCCTGTCTCAAAGCCTCAAGACCCCCAGCCAGTCTCCAAGCCTCAAGACCCCCAGCCCATATCCAAGCCACAAGACCCCCAGCCTGTCTTCAAGACTGTCTCCAACCCGTGAGACTCTCAGCCTCTATCCAAGCCACAAGCCTCAAGACGCCCAGCCTGTCTCCAAGCCTCAAGCCTCAAGCCCCCCAGCCTTTCTCCAAACCTCAAGACACCCAACCTGTCTCCAAGTCTCAAGACGCCCAGCCAGTCCCCAAGCCTGTCTCCAACCCTTGGGACTCCCAGCCTGTATCCAAGCCACAAGCCTCAGGATGCCCAGCCTGTCTCCAAGTCTCAAGCATCAAGACGCCCAGCCTGTCTCAAAGGCTCAAGCATCAGGACACCCAGCCTGTCACCAAGCCTCAAGCATGAGGACACCCAGCCTGTCTCCAAGCCTCAAGCCTCAAGACTCCCATTCCTGTCTCCAATCCTCAAGCTTCAAGACCCAAAGCCTGTCTCCAAGCTTCAAGCCTGAAGACCCCAACCCTGTCTCCAAACCGCAAGCCTCAAGCTTCAAGACCCCAAGCCTGTCTTCAAGCATCAAGCATCAAGATGACCAGCGCGTCTCCAAGCATTCAGACCCCCAGCCCATCTCCATTCCTCAAGACCCCCAGCCTGTCTTCAAGCCTAAAGTACCTCAGCCTGTCTCCAAGTCTCAAGCCTCAAGACACCCAGCCTGTCATCAACCCTCAATACACCCAGACGTTGTCTACAAGCCTCAAGCCTCAAGAAACCGAGCCTGTCTCCAAGCCTCAAGCCACAAGACGCCCAGCCTGTCTCCAAGCCTCAAGCCTCAAGACCACCATCTAGCCCCCAACCCTCAAAGACCACAGCTGGCCCCCAAGACTCAATTCTCAAGACCCCCATTCCTGTCTCCAAGCCTCAAGCTTAAAAACCCAAAGCCTACCTCCAAGCCTCAAGCCTGAAGACCCCAACCCCGTCCCCAAACCGCAAGACCCAATCCTCAAATCCCCAACCTGTCTCCAAGCCTCAAGCCCCCCCGCCTGTCTCCGAGCATCAAGAAACCCCATCTGGTCCCCAAGACTGTCTCCAAGCCGCAAGACACCCCGCCGATCGCCAAGCCTCAGGTGCCCCAGCCCGCCTCCAAGCCTCAAGACCCCCAGCCCATCTCCAAGCCTCAAGACCCCCAGCCTGTCTTCAAGCCTAAGGGCCCCCAGCCTGTCTCCAAGACTTAAGACTCAAGAACCCCCAGCCGGTCCCCAAGCCTCAAGACTCAAGACCCAAAGCCTATGTCCAAGCTTCAAACATTAAGACCACCAGCCTGTCTCAAAGCCTCAAGACCACCAGCCAGTCTCCAAGCCTCAAGACCCCCAGCCCATCTCCAAGCCACAAGACCTCCAGCCTGTCTTCAAGACTGTCTCCAACCCGTGAGACTCCCAGCCTCTATCCAAGCCACAAGCCTCAAGACGCCCAGCCTGTCTCCAAGCCTCAAGCCTCAAGCCCCCCAGCCTTCCTCCAAACCTCAAGACACCCAACCTGTCTCCAAGTCTCAAGACGCCCAGACAGTCCCCAAGCCTGTCTCCAACCCTTGAAACTCCCAGCTTGTATCCAAGCAACAAGCCTCAAGATGCCCAGCCTGTCTCCAAGTCTCAAGACCACCAGCTAGTCCCCAACCCTCAAAGACCACAGCTGGTCCCCAAGATTCAATTCTCAAGACCACCAGCCTGTCTCCAAGCCTCAAGCATCAAGACCCCCATTCCGGTCTCCAAGCCGCAAGACCCGCATTCCTGTCCCCAAGCCTCAAGCATCAAGACCCCCATTCCTGTCTCCAAGCCTCAAGCTTCAAGACCAAAGCCTGTCTCCAAGCGTCAAGCCTGAAGACACCAACCCTGTCTCCAAACTGCAAGCCTCCAGCTTCAAGACCCCAAGCCTGTCTTCAAGCATCAAGCATCAAGACGACCAGCGCGTCTCCAAGCCTACAGACCCCAGCCCATCTCCATTCCTCAAGACCCCCAGCTTGTCTTCAAGCCTAAAGTACCCCAGCCTGTCTCCAAGTCTCAAGCCTCAAGACTCCCAGCCTGTCAGCAACTCTCAAGACACCCAGACGTTGTCTACAAGCCTCAAGCCTCAAGAAACCGAGCCTGTCTCCAAGCCTCAAGCCACAAGACGCCCAGCCTGTCTCCAAGACTCAAGACCCCCATTCCTGTCTCTAAGCCTCAAGCCTCAAGACCCCGAGCCTCAAGCCTCAAGACCCCCAGTGAGTCCCCAAGCCCCAAACCTCAAACACTACAGCTGGTCCGCAGGACTCAAGCCTCAAGATCCCCAGCCGGTCCCCAAGCCTCAAGACTCAAAACCCCAAGCCTGTCTCCAAGCCCAAGCCACCAAGCCTGTCTCCAAGCCTCAAGCTTCAGGACACCCAGCCTGTCTCCAAGCCTCAAGCATTAGGACACCCAACCTGTCTCCAAGCCTCAATCCTCAAGCACCCCATCCAGTCTAGAAGCCTCAAGCCTCACGATCCAAAGCCTGTCGTGAAGCCTCAGGCCTCAAGACCCCCACCCTCTTTCCAAGCCTCAAGCATCAAGACACCCAGCCTGATCCCAGCCTCAAGCATCAAGACGCCCAGCCTGTGTCCAAGCCTCAAGCCTCAGGACACACAGCCTGTCTCCAAGCCACAAGTCTCACGACAGCGAGCCTGTCTCCAGGCCTCAAGCCTCCCAGCCTGTCTCTAAGCCTCAAGCCTCAAGACCCCGAGCCAGACTTCAAGCCTCAAGCCTCAAGACCACCATCTAGCCCCCAACCCTCAAAGACCACAGCCGGCCCCCAAGACTCAATTCTCAAGACCCCCATTCCTGTCTCCAAGCCTCAAGCTTCAAAACCCAAAGCCTACCTCCAAGCCTCAAGCCTGAAGACCCCAACCCCATCTCCAAACCGCAAGCCCCAAGACTCAAATCCCCAACCTGTCTCCAAGCCTCAAGCCCCCCAGCCTGTCTCCGAGCATCAAGAAACCCCATCTGGTCCCCAAGACTGTCTCCAAGCCGCAAGACACACCGCCGATCGCCAAGCCTCAAGTGCCCCAGCCCGTCTCCAAGCCTCAAGACCCCCAGCCCATCTCCAAGCCTCAAGACCCCCAGCCTGTCTTCAAGCCTAAGGGCCCCCAGCCTGTCTCCAAGACTCAAGACTCAAGACCCCCCAGCCGGTCCCCAAACCTCAAGACTCAAGACCCAAAGCCTATGTCCAAGCTTCAAACATTAAGACCACCAGCCTGTCTCAAAGCCTCAAGACCTCCAGCCAGTCTCCAAGCCTCAAGACCCCCAGCCCATCTCCAAGCCACAAGACCTCCAGCCTGTCTTCAAGACTGTCTCCAACCCGTGAGACTCCCAGCCTCTATTCAAGCCTCAAGCCTCAAGCCCCCCCAGCCTTTCTCCAAACCTCAAGACACCCAACCTGTCTCCAAGTCTCAAGACGCCCAGCCAGTCCCCAAGCCTGTCTCCAACCCTTGACACTCCCAGCTTGTATCCAAGCGACAAGCCTCAAGATGCCCAGCCTGTCTCCAAGTCTCAAGACCACCAGCTAGTCCCCAACCCTCAAAGACCACAGCTGGTCCCCAAGACTCAATTCTCAAGACCACCAGCCTGTCTTCAAGCCTCGAGACCTGCATTCCTGTCTCCAAGCCGGAAGACTCCCATTCCTGTCTCCAAGCCTCAAGCCTCACTCCTCCAGCAGTCTCCAAGACACAGGCCTGAAGACACCCAGACGTTGTCGACAAGCCTCAAGCTTCAAGAAACCGAGCCTGTCTCCAAGCCTCAAACCACAAGACGCCCAGCCTGTCTCCAAGCCTCAAGATCCCCATTCCTGTCTCCAAGCCTCAAGCCTCAAGACCCCCAGCTTGTCTCCAAGCCTCAAGTTCAAGACCCCCATTCCTGTCTCCAAGCCTCAAGCTTCAAGACCCAAAGCCCGTCTCCAAGCTTCAAGCCTGAAGACCCCAACCCTCTCTCTAAACCGCAAGCCTCAAGCTTCAAGACCCCAAGCCTGTCTCCAAGCATCAAGCATCAAGACGACCAGCGCGTCTCCAAGCCATCAGACCTCCAGCCCATCTCCATTCTTCAAGACCCCCAGCCTGTCTTCAAGCCTAAAGTCCCCCAGTCTGTCTCTAAATCTCAAGCCTCAAGACACCCAGCCTGTCATCAACCCTCAATACACCCAGACGTTGTCTACAAGCCTCAATCCTCAAGAAACCCAGCCTATCTCCAAGCCTCAAGCCTCAAGACGCCCAGCCTCTCTCTAGGGCTCAAGACCCCCAGACTGTCTCCAAGCCTCAAGCCTCAAGACCCGCAGCTGGTCCCCAAGTCTCAAGACTCAAGACCCAAAGCCTGTCTCCAAGCCTCAAGCCTCAAGACCCCCCAGCTATCTATAAACCTCAATTCTCAAGAACAACAGCCTGTCTCCATGCCTCAAGCCTCAAGACCCCCATTCCTGTCTCCAAGCTTCAAGCTTCAAGACCCAAAGCCTGTCTCCAAGCTTCAAGCCTGAAGACCCCAACCCTGTCTCCAAACCGCAAGCCTCAAACTTCAAGACCCCAAGCCTTTCTCCAAGCCTCAAGCTTCAAGACCCCAAGCCAGTCTCCACGCCTCAAGCCTCACGCCCCCAGCGGTCTCCAAGCCACAAACCTCAAGACCCAAAGCAAGTCTCCATGCCTCGAGCCTCAAGACCTCCAGCTTGTCTCCAACCCTCAAGCCTCAAGACCCCAGCCTGTCTCTAAGCCGCAAACCTCAAGACCCCCAGCCTGTCTCCAAATTTCAATTCTCAAGACCAGCAGCCTGTCTCCAAACCTCAATTCTCAAGACCACCAGCCTGTCTGCAAGCCTCAAGCATCAAGACCCCCATTCCTGTCTCCAAGCCTAAAGCATCAAGACCCCCATTCCTGTCTCCAAGCCTCAAGCTTCAAGACCCAAAGCCTGTCTCCAAGCTTCAAGCCTGAAGACCCCAACCCTGTCTCCAAACCACAAGCCTCAAGCTTCAAGACCCCAAGCCTGTCTTCAAGCATCAAGCATCAAGACGACCAGCGAGTCTCCAAGCCTTCAGACTCCCAGCCCATCTCCATTCCTCAAGACCCCAAGCCTGTCTTCAAGCCTAAAGTACCCCAGCCTGTCTCCAAGTCTCAAGCCTCAAGACACCCAGCCTGTCAGCAACCCTCAAGACACCCAGACGTTGTCTACAAGCCTCAAGCCTCAAGAAACCGAGCCTGTCTCCAAGCCTCAAGCCACAAGACGCCCAGCCTGTCTCCAAGCCTCAAGCCTCAAGACCCCGAGCCAGTCTCCAACTCTCAAGCCTCAAGAACCCCAATCCTGTCTCCAAGCCTCAAGCTTCAAGACCTCCATTCCTGTGTCCAAGCCTCAAGCCTCAAGACCCCCATTCCAGTCTCCAATCCTCAAGTGTCAAGACCCCAAGCCTGTCTCCAAGCCTCAAGCCTGATGACTACAACCCTGTCTCCAAACCTCAAGCATAAAGCTTCAAGAACCAAAGCCTGTCTACAAGCCTCAAGCTTCAAGCCCCCCCAGCTTGTCTTCAAGTCTCAAGCCCCACACCCTGTCTCCAAGCCTCAAGTCTCAAGACCCCCATTCCAGTCTCCAATCCTCAAGTGTCAAGACCCCAAGCCTGTCTCCAAGCCTCAAGCATCAAGACGCCCAGCCTGATCCAAGCCTCAAGCATCAGGACACACAGCCTGTCTCCAACCCACAAGCATCAGGAGACACAGCCTGTCTCCAAGCCTCAAGCCTCAGGACAGCAAGCCTGTCTCCAAACCTCAAGCATCAGGACAGCTAGCCTGTCTCCAGGTCTCAAGCCCCCCAGTCTGCCCTTAAGCCTCAAGCCTCAAGACCCCGAGCCAGACTCCAAGCCTCAAGCCTCAAGACCACCATCTAGCCCCCAACCCTCAAAGACCACAGCCGGTCCCCAAGACTCAATTCTCAAGAACACCAGCCTGTCGCCAAGCCTCAAGCCTCAAGACTCCCATTCCTGTTTCCAAGCCACAAGACCCCCAGCCTGTCTCCAAGCCACAAGACCCCCAGCCTGTCTTCAAGACTCAAGTCTCAAGACCCCCCCAGCTGGTCCCCAAGCCTCAAGACTCAAGACCCAAAGCCTATGTCCAAGCCTCAAGCATTAAGACCTCCAGCCTGTCTCAAAGCCTCAAGACCTCCAGCCAGTCTCCAAGCCTCAAGACCCCCAGCCCATCTCCAAGCCACAAGACCCCCAGCCTGTCTTCAAGACTGTTTCCAACCCGTGAGACTCCCAGCCTCTATCCAAGCCACAATCCTCAAGACGCCCAGCCTGTCTCCAAGCCTCAAGCCTCAAGCCCCCCAGCCTTTCTCCAAACCTCAAGACACCCAACCTGTCTCCAAGTCTCAAAACGCCCAGCCAGTCCCCAAGCCTGTCTCCAACCCTTGAGACTCCCAGCCTGTATCCAAGCCACAAGCCTCAAGATGCCCAGCCTGTCTCCAAGTCTCAAGCCTCAAGACGCCCAGCCTGTCTCCAAGACTCAAGCATCAGGACACCCAGCCTGTCTCCAAGCCTCAAGCTTCAGGACACCCAGCCTGTCTCCAAGCCTCAAGCATGAGGACACCCAGCCTGTCTCCAAGCCTCAAGCCTCAAGAACCCCATCCAGTCTAGAAGCCTCAAGCCTCACGACCCAAAGCCTCTCTCCAAGCTTCAAGTTGAAGACCCCAACCCTGTCTCCAAACCTCAAGCATGAAGCTTCAAGGACCAAAGCCTGTCTACAAGCCTCAAGCTTCAAGCCCCCCAGTTTGTCTCCAAGCCTCAAGCCCCCCACCCTGTCTCCAAGCCTCAAGCATCAAGACCCCCATTCCTGTGTCCAAGCCTAAGCCTCAAAACCCCCATTCCAGTCTCCAATCCTTAAGTTTCAAGACCCCAAGCCTGTCTCCAAGCCTCACGCCTGAAGACCACAACCCTGTCTCTAAACCTCAAGCATGAAGCTTCAAGAACCAAAGCCTGTCTACAGGCCTCAAGCCCCCCAGCCTGTGTCCAAGCCTAAAGATCCAAGACCCCCAGCCTGTCTGCAAGAGTCAAGACTCCCAACCTGTCTCCAAGTCTCAATACCACCATCCAGTTCCCAAACCTCAACACCCCCAGGCTGTATGCATATAATAAAAATAATGAGAGGTATAGATAGGTTAGACAGCTGGTACCATTTAATAATGAGAGGTATAGATAGGCTGGGCAGCTGGTACCTGTTTATAATGAGAGGTATAGATAGGCTATACAGCTGGAACCTTTTAATAATGAGAGGTACAGACTGGCTGGACAGCTGATACCTTTTAACAAGGAGTGTTATAGACAGGCTAGACAGATGGTACCATTTAATAATGAGGGGTATAGATAGGCTGGGCAGCTGGTACCTTTTAACAATGAGAGGTATAGATAGGCTAGAGAGCTGGTATCTTTTAAAAAGGAGAGGTAGAGATAGGCTAAACAGCTGGTACCTTTTACTATGACAGATATAGATAGGCTGGGCAGCTGGTACCTTTTAACAATGAGAGGTATAGATAGGCTAGAGAGCTGGTATCTTTTAAAAAGGAGAGGTAGAGATAGGCTAAACAGCTGGTACCTTTTACTATGACAGATATAGATATGCTAGACATCTGGTACCTATTAATAGTGCGAGGTATAGATAGGCTGGACAGTTGGTACCTTTTAATAAGGAGAGGTATAGACAGGCTGGACAGCTGGTTCCTTTTAACAAGGAGAGGTATAGATAGGCTAGACAGCTGGTACCTTTTAATAATGAGAGGCATAGATAAGCTAGGCAGCTGGAACCTGTTTATAATGAGAGGTATAGATAGGCTGGACAGCTGGTTCCTTTTAACAAGGAGAGGTATAGATAGGCTAGACAGCTGGTACCTTTTAATAAGGAGAGGTACAGACAGGCTAGACAGCTGGTACCTTTTAATAATGAGAGGTATAGACATGCTAGACAGCTGGTACCTTTTAATAAAGAGTGGTATAGATAGGCTAGACAGCTGGTACCTTTTAATAATGAGAGGTACAGACAGGCTGGACAGCTGGTACCTTTTAATGAGATGCTGGGTGTGAAGATGCTGTTGTAAGAGTTAGTGTTAGTAATTGGTTTATTATTGTCATGTGTACTGAGATACAGTCACAAAGCTTCAGTTTGCATGTTATCCAGACAGACTGTTCCACAATAAATGCATTAAGGCAGTAAAATGGGTAAACAGAAGATAGAATATAGAAATACAGAGAAAGTGTGTTGCAGCATAAACAGCCAAGATGCAAGGTATTGTAGATTGGCGTCATAAGGGCTCAGCTGGGAACGGACACAGACACTGAAGTACTAGGGACAGGACAAGGATACAGGGCGATAGCAAGGACATGGACAGGAAAACCAGGAACCTGGAACAGGACTGGACAAGAGAGCAAGGAGCCTGGGCTTGAACTCCAAGCCAGAGACTGGACAAGGACCCAGTACCTCAGTCTTGCCTGTGGCTCGGACCCCAGAACTAGGCAACGATGAGGCTTGGCAGGCAGGCAGGACGAGGCAGAATTCTACAGGCTTGAAGCTTGAGGCTAGAGGCTAGAGACTTGGCTTGGCTTGGCAAGAGGCTAGAGGCTAGAGGCTGGAGTCTTCAGGCTTGAGGCTAGGCAAGAGACGAGGCGAGGCTTGGCAGGAGGCTGGAGTCTTGAGACTAGAGGTGAGGCTGCAGGCTGGAGGCTTGAGACTTGAGGCGAGGTGAGGCTGGAGGCTTGAGACTTGAGGCGAGGTGAGGCTAGAGGATGGAGACTGGAGACTTGAGGCGAGGTGAGGCTGGAGGCTGGAGACTTGAGGCGAGGCCTGACAGGCTCCTCCTGGGCAGGGCGCGGATCACCACCCGACAGAGGCAAGGGACAGGAAGGGACAGAACCAACCCCAGGTAACGACAAGACGGCCTGGCTTACCTGGGCGGAGGCAAGGGACAGGAAAGGAGCTAGGAACAGGGTGGCTCCGGGACCAGATAGCAAAATAAGGCAAGGTTACTGGCAAAGCAAGGCAAGATGAAAACTCAGGTGAGGCGAGAGTTACCGGCAAGACAAGGCAAGGCAAGGCTTCAGACGAGGAAACAGAAGGCAGGGGAAGGGATACGAGGAGTAAGGTCAAGAACAATCCAGCAGCCACACCCCGGTCTCTGCAGGTATTTATGCAGCCAGCCCCAACTAGCATCAGCTGACTCAGTTAGAGCTCAACAAAACAGAAACAGGGTAGATAGGAAAAACTGGAGCAAGGGTCAATGGACCGGACCGTGAACCAGAATATAGACTTCATGGACCGGACTATGCGAGGGGCATAGATCGGCTAGACAGCTGGTACCTTTTAACAAGAAGAGTTACAGACAGGCTAGACAGCTGGTCCCTTTTAATAAGGAGAGGCAGAGACAGGCTAGACAGCTGGTACCTTTTAATAAGGAGAGGTATAGATAGGCTAGAGAGCTGGTATCTTTTAAGAACGAGAGGTATAGATAGGCGAGAGAGGAGGTACCTTTTAATAAGGAGAGGTACAGACAGACTGGACAGCTGGTACCTTTTAATAATGAGAGATATGGACAGGCAAGACAGCTGGTACCTTTAAACAAGGAGAGGTATAGATAGGCTAGACAGCTGGTACCTATTTGTAAAGAGAGGTACAGATAGGCTAGGCAGCTGGTACCTTTTAATAAGGAGAGGCATAGACAGGCTAGGCAGCTGGTAGCTAACAGCATTGAGAGGTATAGACAGGCGAGAGAGCTTGTACCTTTTAATAAGGAGAGGTACAGACAGGCTAGACAGCTGCAACCTTGTAATAATGATAGGTATAGACAGGCTGGACAGCTGGTACCTTTTAATAAGGAGAGGTATACACAGGCTAGACAGCTGGTACTTTTTAATAATTAGGGGCATGGACATGCTAGACAGCTGGTACCTTTTAACAGGGAGGAGAGGTATAGATAGGGTAGACAGCATGTACCTTTTAATAATGAGAGGTATAGATAGGCTATACAGTTGGTATCTTTTAACAACGAGAGGCAGAGATAGGTTGGACAGCTGGCACCTTTTAATAACGAGAGGTATAGACAGTCTGGACAGCTGGTCCCTTTTAACAAGCAGTGGTATAGACAGGCTAGACAGCCGGTACCTTTTAATAATGAGAGGTATAGATAGGCTAGACATAGAAACATAGAAAACATAGAAAATAGGTGCAGGAGTAGGCCATTCGGCCCTTCGAGCCTGCACCGCCATTTATTATGATCATGGCTGATCATCCAACTCAGAACACCGCCCCAGCCTTCCCTCCATACCCCCTGACCCCTGTAGCCACAAGGGCCATATCTAACTCCCTCTTAAATATAGCCAATGAACTGGCCTCAACTGTTTCCTGTGGCAGAGAATTCCACAGATTCACCACTCTCTGTGTGAAGAAGTTTTTCCTAATCTCGGTCCTAAAAGGCTTCCCCTTTATCCTCAAACTGTGACCCCTCGTTCTGGACTTCCCCAACATCGGGAACAATCTTCCTGCATCGAGCCTGTCCAATCCCTTTAGGATCTTATACGTTTCAATCAGATCCCCCCTCAATCTTCTAAATTCCAACAAGTACAAGCCCAGTTCATCCAGTCTTTCTTCATATGAAAGTCTTGCCATCCCAGGAATCAATCTGGTGAACCTTCTCTGTACTCCCTCTATGGCAAGGATGTCTTTCCTCAGATTAGGGGACCAAAACTGCACACAATACTCTGGGTGTGGTCTCACCAAGGCCTTGTACAACTGCAGTAGTACCTCCCTGCTCCTGTACTCAAATCCTCTCGCTATCAATGCCAGCACACCATTCGCCTTTTTCACCGCCTGCTGTACCTGCATGCCCACTTTCAATGACTGGTGTATAATGACACCCAAGTCACGTTGCACCTCCCCTTTTCCTAATCAGCCACCATTCAGATAATAATCTGTTTTCCTATTTTTGCCACCAAAGTGGATAACTTCACATTTATCCACATTAAATTGCATCTGCCATGAATTTGCCCACTCACCCAACCTATCCAAGTCACCCTGCATCCTCTTAGCATCCTCCTCACAGCTAACACTGCCACCCAGCTTCGTGTCATCCGCAAACTTGGAGATGCTGCATTTAATTCCCTCATCCAAGTCATTAATATATATTGTAAACAACTGGGGTCCCAGCACTGAGCCTTGCGGTACCCCACTAGTCACCGCCTGCCATTCTGAAAAGGTCCCGTTTATTCCCACTCTTTGCTTCCTGTCTGCTAACCAACTCTCCACCCACACCAATACCTTACCCCCAATACCGTGTGCTTTAAGTTTGCACACTAATCTCCTGTGTGGGACCTTGTCAAAAGCCTTTTGAAAATCCAAATATACCACATCCACTGGTTCTCCCCTATCCACTCTACTAGTTACATCCTCAAAAAATTCTATGAGATTCGTCAGACATGATTTTCCTTTCACAAATCCATGCTGACTTTGTCCGATCATTTCACCGCTTTCCAAATGTGCTGTTATCACATCCTTGATAACTGACTCCAGCAGTTTCCCCACCACCGACGTTAGGCTAACCAGTCTATAATTCCCCGGTTTCTCTCTCCCTCCTTTTTTAAAAAGTGGAGTTACATTAGCCACCCTCCAATCCTCAGGAACTAGTCTAGAATCTAACGAGTTTTGAAAAATTATCACTAATGCATCCACTATTTCTTGGGCTACTTCCTTAAGCACCCTGGGATGCAGACCATCTGGCCCTGGGGATTTATCTGCCTTCAATCCCTTCAATTTACCTAACACCACTTCCCTACTAACATGCATTTCGCTCAGTTCCTCCATCTCACTGGACCCTCTGTCCCCTACTATTTCTGGAAGATTATTTATGTCCTCCTTAGTGAAGACAGAACCAAAGTAATTATTCAATTGGTCTGCCATGTCCTTGCTCCCCATAATCAATTCACCTGTTTCTGTCTGCAGGGGACCTACATTTGTTTTTACCAGTCTTTTCCTTTTTACATATCTATAAAAACTTTTACAGTCCGTTTTTATGTTGCCTGCCAGTTTTCTCTCATAATCTTTTTTCCTCTTCCTAATTAAGCCCTTTGTCCTCCTCTGCTGAACTCTGAATTTCTCCCAGTCCTCAGGTGAGCCACTTTCTCTGGCTAATTTGTATGCTTCTTCTTTGGAATTGATACTATCCCTAATTTCTCTTGTCAGCCACAGGTGCACTACCTTCCTTGATTTATTCTTTTGCCAAACTGGGATGAACATTTGTTGCAGTTCATCCATGCAACCTTTAAATGCTTGCCATTGCATATCCACCGTCAATCCTTTAAGTGTCATTTGCCAGTCTATCTTAGCTAATTCACGTCTCATACTTTCAAAGTTACCCCTCTTTAAGTTCAGAACCTTTGTTTCTGAATTAACTATGTCACTCTCCATCTTAATGAAGAATTCCACTATATTATGGTCACTCTTACCCAAGGGGCCTCTCACGACAAGATCACTAATTAACCCTTCCTCATTGCTCAAAACCCAGTCCAGAATAGCTTGCTCTCTAGTCGGTTCTTCGACATGTTGGTTCAAAAAACCATCCCGCATACATTCCAAGAAATCCTCTTCCTCAGCACCTTTACCAATTTGGTTCACCCAATCTACATGTAGATTGAAGTCACTCATTATAACTGCTGTTCCTTTATTGCACACATTTCTAATTTCCTGTTTAATACCATCTCCGACCTCACTACTACTGTTAGGTGGCCTGTACACAACTCCCACCAGCGTCTTCTGCCCCTTAGTGTTACGCAGCTCTACCCATATCGATTCCACATCTTCCTGGCTTATGTCCTTCCTTTCTATTGCATTAATCTCTTCTTTAACCAGCAACGCCACCCCACCTCCCTTTCCTTCACGTCTATCCCTCCTGAATATTGAATATCCCTGAACATTGAGCTCCCATCCCTGGTCACCCTGGAGCCATGTCTCTGTGATCCCAACTATATCATAATCATTAATAACAATCTGCGCTTTCAATTCATCCACCTTATTACGAATGCTCCTTGCATTGACACACAAAGCCTTCAGGCGCTCTTTTACAACTCTCTTAGTCCTCTTACAATTATGCTGAAAAGTGGCCCTCTTTAATGCTTGCCCTGGATTTGTTGGCCTGCCACTTTTACTTTTCTCCATAGTACTTTTTGCTTCTACCCTCACTTTACACCCCTCTGTCTCTCTGCACTGGTTCCCATCCCCCTGTAGTGAACTAACCTCCTCACGCCTAGCCTCTTTAATTTGATTCCCACCCCCCAACCATTCTAGTTTAAAGTCACCTCAGTAGCCCCCGCTAATCTCCCTGCCAGGATATTGGTCCCCCTAGGATTCAGGTGCAACCCGTCCTTTTTGTACAGGTCACGCCTGCGCCATAAAAGGTCCCAATGATCCAAAAACTTGAATCCCTGCCCCCTGCTCCAATCCCTCAGCCACGCATTTATCCTCCACCTCATCGCGTTCCCGAGATTACTACCTTTGCGGGCCTTTTTCTCAACTCCCTTCCTAGCTCCCTATATTCTCCTTTCAGAATGCCAAATGAATGCCAAACCTCCCTCGCCTCGCCCATTTCCGCCTAAGCCAGTTGAGCCGAAGCCCTTAAGTCTTCACTCTGCTCCCGGCTCACTCCACTGCCCGCAAACTCCGCTGCCCGCTCTATGAGGCTCTGTTCCTTTTAAATCTGCCGCGCTGCACAGCCCGACGTCACACGCCTGCGCAGTCCCGCCTCTCAGAATGCCGTTGGAGAAAAAAAAATAGTGAAAATTTCAAAAATGTCTTTCTCGGCACTCCCACTCAGACCCTCAGACTCCTTCTTCGAATCTTTTAATAATGTGAGGTATAGATAAGCTCGGCAGCTGGAACCTGTTTATGATGAGAGATATAGATAGGCTAGACATCTGGTAACTTTTAATAATGTGAGGTATAGAAAGGCTAGACAGACGGCACCTTTTAAAAAGGAGTGGTACAGACAGGCTGGACAGCTGGTACCATTTAATGATGAGAGGTATAGATATGCTAGACAGCTGGTGCCTTTTAATAATCAGAGGTATAGCCAGGCTAGACAGCTGGTAACTTTTCATAATTAGAGGCATTGCCAGGCTAGACAGCTGGTCCCTTTTAAAATGGAGAGCCAGAGACAGGCAGGACAGCTGGTACCTTTCCATAAAAAGAGTTATAGACAGGCTAGAAGTCTGGTGCCTTTTAATAATGAGAGGTATAGATAGGCTAGACAGCTGGTACCTTTTTATAAAGAGAGGTATATTTTGGCTGGACAGCTGTTACCATTTAATAATGAGAGCTATAGATAGGCTAGGCAGCTGGAACCTGTTTATAATGAGAGGTATAGATAGGCAGAAACCTTACCCGCAACTGCTAAGTTAACGGATGAATACGCGTTAACGCACAAAGCGAAGTTTACACCGAGTAAAAGCTACCAGAAGGGGAGTCAAGAGGGCGGAGGAAGTCCGCCAGAAAAGTCAGAAGGTAAGTCGGGGACTAGTCAGAAGGATAAGGTAGACCGGGAGCAGTTTGGTAGGAAGTCTCCTGGAGTCGTATGCTATAATTGTGGGAAAGCAGCTCACTTTGCGTCCAGGTGCTTTGCCCCAAAGAAGGAGACGGGGAAAGGAAAAACGACGGTTCCAACTGGCTGTATTGAGCTGGCAAACAAACCGCTAGGGGAGAAGAGGTCTGATAAAGTTCAGGAAGAGCGCGAGAAGTTGATTTCGGCTGGATTGGTGTCGGTGAAGAAGGGGTCAAACCCAGTTCCAGGACGGATCTGGAGAGACACTGGAGCTTATCAGTCATTGATCTTAAAGAGTGTATTTGACTTTAGTTCAGGGACCCAGACTGGGGAGGTCATGGTGATAAAAGGCATTAGGAAAGGGACTGAAGCAGTACCTTTGCACCAGATACACCTAAAAAGCGACTTGGTCTCCGGACCGGTCACGATCGGGGTGAGGCCCGAATTACCGATGGATGACATGGAGGTCTTACTTGGTATTGACCTTGCAGGCGGAAAGGTGTTCTCAGCAGTAACACTGACAAGCCAGCCTGCCAGGATTGAGGCCCCGCCCATGGACTCACAGGTTTACCCCGTTTGAGCAGTGAATCGGCGCATGTCCAGAAAGGCTGCCGAAGCGAATATAGATTTAGCTGAGACGTTTTTACCAGCCTTGTACCAGGAGGGGTTAGAAAGTGAGACGCAGCGTAGTGAAACGGAAGTTGAGGTAGACTTATCATTAGCAAGGAAGGAATTTATACAGGCACAGGAGTGAGACGAGGAGCTGATGGTTTTGGTGGAGACAGCTCTCTCCGAAGCAGAATTAAAAAGGGAGCCAGTGGGCTATTATGTGAAGGAGTGAGTACTAATGAGGAAATAGAGACCACGTACCGTGCCTGCAGATGAGGAATGGGGGGGTGGTACACCAACTGGTAGTGCCGAAAATTTATAGGGGCGAGATTTTTAACCTGGCCCACAAGATACCCCTCGGTGGACATTTTGGGGTGAGGAAGGCAGTCAATAGAATCATGAAAGAGTTTTACTGGCCACACAGGAGGAAGGATGCTATTGACTATTGTAGATGTGAGCTAACACAATTACAGGCTATTGATATGCTAACAGCTTACCACGATCAGAAAACAGGCCTAGTCGGTGTTATCATGAAAATTAATGAGGCTAAGGTGCCACCTGATAAGGGGAAAACCCATTTTGAAAAGATAAGTATGGTGCCGACCAGATGGGAGAACAATAGTTTTGGCCAACTTTCTGATGAGTTCTCTCACTTAACCCCCATCTGCCGCTGCGAGCCGCTGAAGAAGCTAATTAACCGGCACGCAGACGTATGTCCGGACATCCCGAGGTGATGCAAAGAGCTGGGACATGGTGTTGTTGTCACATCAGGTCAGCCTAGTGAGCAACACCCCTATAGGATGATTAATTCAGTGACAAAAGGGCTAAGGAATGCAGAAGAGTATATTGACGATTTAGTGGTCTGGAGTGACACGTGGGAGGAGCACATTGTGGCAGTAGAGAAACTATGTAAAAAGCTGGCTGAAGCCTGCCTGACAGTGAACCTCACAAAAACAGGGCAGCTGGCTCCGATGCAGGCTAAGGTGCGGGCTATCTCTGAAGTCCCCACCCCAACAGACAAGAGAGCCCTGAGAAGGCTCTTGGGGATGGTGGGGTACTATCGGAAGTTTTGCAAAAACTTTGCGGATATTGCCCTCCCTCTTACTAAGCTCTTGCCAAAAAATGCAAAGTTTGTGTGGGACGACCTTTGTAACCACTGAGAAGTTACACTGATCACAACCCATTAGTGTATTTGGCCACTATGAAGGATAAAATCAAAAGGTTGCTAAATTAGAGCATGGTCTTAGAGGATATTAAAATAACACATATAAAAGGAACGGAAAATGTGATTGCTGACTCTTTGTCAAGGTGTTGACAACTTAAAGTTCTCTGTATTAGCCAAACAGCTGATGACCATGTATATTAGTGTGTATCTAATAATGTATTCATGCCCATAATTTTTACCCCGGTAAAAATCCTTTGAAGGATAGGGGTGTGACGAAAAACCAAGTTATCAGAAGATTGATGCTAATGAGAGAGAGATAAGTGAGACAATGGAGAAACATTCAAAATGCTAATAAGAGAGAAGAGAGAGATTGACGAGAAAGAAACACATTTCAGAATATTGACAGAGCGGTTGCTTTGAACCTGAACTGTTTGAAGTTTGATGCACAGGCGATACCCCAGCAGGGGGATACAAAGAACAGGTCCGCTAAGGCAGGCCACACACCACGAGATCACGAGGTAACGAGACCCTGGAAGAGTGGTGTGCAACAGCACAACAGTGATCACTGCGAACTGTACTAAGCTGAACTGAACTCTGCGTCACTTGAGACTGATCATTTTACCCCTAGACTGCGATAGAATTTGATTGATTCCTATTACCCTAGTTCTGTGTACATTTGTGTTTTATCATTGCTATCTTGTTGCATTTATATCCTTACGATTAGAGTACTGTGCTACTTATTTCTTTAATAAAACTTTATTAGTTTCTGTTAAACCAGACTCCAACTAAGTGGTCCATTTCTGCTGGTTTGAATAACTTTTAATAACAAGAGGTATAGATAGGCTAGACAGCTGCTAGCTTTTAACAGGCAGAGGTATAAATAGGCTAGATTGCTGGTACCTTTTAATAATGAGGGGTATAGATAGGCTAGACAGCTGGTGCCTTTGTATAAAGAGAGGTATAGATAGGCTAGACAGCTGGTACCTTATAATAATGAGGTATAGATACGCTAGACAGCTGGTAGCTTTTAACAAGGAGAGGTAAAAATAGACTAGACAGTTGGTACCTTTTAATAAGGAAAGGTATAGATAGGCTAGACAGCTGGCACCTTTTAACAACGACAGGTATAGATAGGCTAGAGAGCTGATACCTTTTAATAAGTAGAGATACAGACGGTCGAGACAGCTGGTACCTTTTAATAAGGAGGGGTACAGACAGGATAGACAGCTGGTACCTTGTAACAATGAGAGGTATAGACAGTCTGGAGAGCTTGTACCTTTTTACATGTAGAGGTATAGATGGGCTAGACTGCTGGTACCTTTTAATAATGACAGGTCGAGATAGGCTGGACAGCTGTTACCATTAAATAATAAGAGGTTTAGGTAGGCTAGACAGCTGGTACCTTTTAATAATGAGAGGTAGAGATGGGCTGGACAGCTGGTACCTTTTAATAATGAGCAGTAGAGACAGGCTAGACAGCTGCTACATTTTAATAATGAGAGGTATAGACAGGCTGGACAGCAGGCATCTTTTAACAACGAGAGGTATAGATAGGCTAGAGAGCTGGTACCTTTTAATAAGGAGAGGTACAGACAGGCTAGACAGCTAGTATCTTTAATAATGAGAGGTATTGATAGGCTAGACAGCTGGTAGCTTTTAATAATGAGAGGTATTGCCAGGCTAGACAGTTGGTCCCTTTTAATAATGAGAGGTATAGACAAGATAGACAGCTAATACCTTTTAATAATAAGAGGTATAGACAGATACCTTTTATAATAAGAGGTATTGACAGGCTGGACAGCTGGTAGCTTTATACATGTAGAGGTATGGATAGGCTAGACTGCTGGTACCTTTAAATAATGCGAGATAGAGATAGGCTAGACAAATGGTAGGTTTAAAAAATGAGAGGTATAGATAGGCAAGACAGCTGGTACCTTTTAATACTGTGAGGTAGAGATGGGCTGGACAGCTGGTAGCTTTTATAATGACAGGTAGAGACAGGCTAGACAGCACGTACCTTTTAACAAGGAGAGCCATAGACAGGCCACAGAGCTGGTACGTTTTAATAATGAGAGGTATAGATGCGCTAGACAGCTGGTACCTTTTAATAATGAAAGGTATAGCCAAGCTAGATATCTGGTAACTTTAAATACTGAGAGGTATAGCCAGACTAGACAGCTGGTCCCTTTTTATAAAGAGAGGTACAGACAAGCTGGACAGCTGGCACCATTTAATAATGTGAGGTATAGATAGGCTAGACAGCTGGTACCTTTAAATAATGAGAGGTATAGACTGGCTGGACAGCTGGTATCTTTTAACATGGAGTGATATTGACAGGCTATACAGCTGATACCTTTTAACATGTAGAGGTACAGACAGGCTAGACAGCTGGTACCATTTAATAATGAGAGGTATAGATAGGCTGGACAGCTGGTACCTTTTAATAATGACAGGTATAGAAAGGCTAGACAGCTGGTACCTTTTAACAAGGAGAGGTATAGATAGGCTAGACATCTGGAACCTTTTAATAATGAAAGGTATAGACTGGCTGGACAGCTGGTACCTTTTAAGATGGAGTGATATCGACAGGCTAGACAGCTGATTTCTTTTAACAAGTAGAGGTACAGACAGGCTAGACAGCTGGTACCATTTAATAATGAGAGGTATAGATAGGCTGAACAGCTGGTACCTTTTTACAGTGAGAGATATAGATAGGCTAGACAGCTGGAAACTTTTAATAGTGAGAGGTATAGCCAGGCTAGACAGCTGGTAACTTTTCATACTGAGATGTATAGCGAGGCTAGACAGCTGGTCCCTCTTTATAAGGAGAAGTATAGCCAGGCTAGACAGCTGGTCCCTTTTAATAAGGAGAGGTATAGACAGGCTAGATAGCAGGCACCTTTTAACATGGTGAGCCAGAGACAGGCAGGACAGCTGGTACCTTTCTATAAAGAAAGTTATAGACAGGCTAGACAGCTGGTGCCTTTGTATAAAGAGAAGTAGAGATAGGCTAGACAGCTGGATCCTTTTTATAAAGAGAGGTATAGATAGGCTAGACAGCTGGTACCTCTCAATAATGAGAGGTACAGGCAGGCTGGACAGCTGGCAGCTTTTAATAGAGTGAGGTATAGACAGGCTAGACGGCTGGTACCTTTTAATAATGAGAGGTATAGATAGGCTAGACAGATGGTTCTATTTAATAAGGTGAGGCACAGACAGGCTAGACAGCTGCTACCATTTAATAACGAGAGGTATAGATAGGCTGGACAGCTGGTACCTTTTAACAACGAGAGGTATCGATAGGTTGGAGAGCTGGTACTTTTTAATAATGAGAGGTAGAGGTAGGCTAGACAGCTGGTAACTTTTACTAATGACAAGTATAGATAGACTAGACAGCGGATACCTTTTAATAATGAGAGGTATAGCCAGCCTAGACAGCTGGTAACTTTTCATAATGAGAGGTATAGCGAGGCTAGACAGCTGGTCCTTTTTCAGAAGGAGTGGTATAGATAGGCTAGACAGCTGCTACCTTTTAATAATGAGAGGTACCGACATGCTAGACAGCAGGTACCTTTTAACATGGAGAGCCAGAGACAGGCAGGACAGCTGGAAACTTTCTATAAAGAGAGTTATGGACAGGCTAGACAGATGGTGCCTTTGTATAAAGAGCGTTATAGACAGGCTAGACAGCTGGTGCCTTTGTACAAAGAGAGGTATGGATAGGCTAGACAGCTGGTGCCTTTTAAGACTGTGAGGTAGAGATGGGTTGGACAGCTGATAGCTTTTAATACTGTGAGGTAGTGATGGGCTGGACAGTTGGTAGCTTTTAATAATGAGAGGAAGAGACAGGCTAGACAGCTGGTACCATTTAATAATGAGCGGTATAGACATGCTAGTCAGCAGGTACCTTTTAACATGGAGAGCCAGAGACAGGCAGGACAGCTGGAACCTTTCTATGAGTTATGGACAGGCTAGACAGATGGTGCCTTCCTATAAAGAGAGTTATGGACAGGCTAGACAGATGGTGCCTTTGTATAAAGAGAGTTATAGACAGGCTAGACAGCTGGTGCCTTTGTATAAAGAGAGGTATGGATAGGCTAGACAGCTGGTGCCTTTGTATAAAGAGAGGTATGGATAGGCTAGACAGCTGGTGCCTTTTAAGACTGTGAGGTAGAGATGGGTTGGACAGCTGGTAGCTTTGAATACTGTGAGGTAGTGATGGGCTGGACAGTTGGTAGCTTTTAATAATGAGAGGTAGAGATAGGCTAGACATCTGGAACCTTTTAATAATGAAAGGTATAGACTGGCTGGACAGCTGGTACCTTTTAAGATGTAGTGATATCGACAGGCTAGACAGCTGGTTTCTTTTAACAAGTAGAGGTACAGACAGGCTAGACAGCTGGTACCAGTTAATAATGAGAGGTATAGATAGGCTGGACAGCTGGTACCTTTTAATAATGACAGGTATAGAAAGGCTAGACAGCTGGTAACTTTTCATACTGAGATGTGTAGCGAGGCTAGACAGCTGGTCCCTCTTTATAAGGAGAAGTATAGCCAGGCTAGACAGCTGGTCCCTTTTAATAAGGAGAGGTATAGACAGACTAGACAGCTGCCACCTTTTAATAATGAGAGGTATAGACATGCTAGACAGCAGGAACCTTTTAACCTGGAGAGTCAGAGACAGGCAGGACAACTGGTACCTTTCTATAAAGAGAGTTATGGACAGGCTAGACAGCTGGTGCCTTTGTATAAAGAGAAGTAGAGATAGGCTAGACAGCTGGATCCCTTTTATAAAGAGAGGTATAGATAGGCTAGACAGCTGGTACCTTTCAATAATGAGAGGTACAAGCAGGCCAGATTTCTGGCAGCTTTTAATAGAGTGAGGTATAGACAGGCTAGATGGCTGGTAACTTTTAATAATGAGAGGTATAGACAGGCTAGACAGATGGTACCATTTAATAATGAGATGTATAGATAGGCTAGACAGATGGTTCTATTTAATAAGGTGAGGCACAGACAGGCTAGGCAGCTGGTATCTTTTAACAACGAGAGGTATAGATAGGCTAGAGAGCAGGTACCTTTTAATAATGAAAGGTAGAGGTAGGCTAGACAGCTGGTGACTTTTACTAATGACAAGTATAGATAGGCTAGACAGCGGGTACCTTTTAATACTGTGAGGTAGAGATGGGCTGGACAGCTGGTAGCTTTTAATAAAGAGCGGTAGAGACAGGCTAGACAGCTGGTACCATTTAATAATGACAGGTATAGCGAGGCTAGACAGCTGATCCCTTTTTAGAAGGAGAGGTATAGACAGGCTAGACAGCTGCTACCTTTTAATAATGAGAGGTATCGACATGCTACTCAGCAGATACCTTTTAACATGGAGAGCCAGAGACAGGCATGACAGCTGGAACTTTTCTATAAAGAGAGTTATGGATAAGCTAGACAGCTGGTACCTTTGTATAAAGAGAGGTATGGATAGGCCAGACAGCTAGTGCCTTTTAATACTGTGAGGTAGAGATGGTTTGGACAGCTGGTAGCTTTTAATACTGTGAGGTTGTGATGGGTTGGACAGTTGGTAGCTTTTAATAATGAGAGGTAGAGACAGGCTAGACAGCTGGTACCATTTAATAATGAGCAGTATAGACATGCTAGTCAGCAGGTACCTTTTAACATGGAGAGCCAGAGACAGGCAGGACAGCTGGTACCTTTTTATAATGAGAGTTATAGACAGGCTAGACAACTGGTGCCTTTGTATAAAGAGAGGTATGGATAGGCTAGACAGCTGGTGCCTTTCAATACTGTGAGGTAGAGATGGGCTGGACAGCTGGTAGCTTTTAATAATGAGAGGTAGAGACAGGCTAGACAGCTGGTACCTGTTAATAATGAGAGGTATAGCCAGGCGAGACATCTGGTAACTTTTAATAATGAGAGGTATAGACAGGCTGCTCAGCTGGTACCCTTTAATAATGAGAGGTATAGACAGGCTAGACAGATGGTTCTATTTAATAAGGTGAAGCATATACAGGCGAGACAGCTGGTACCTTTTAAAAAGGAGAGGTAGAGACCGGCTAGACAGCTGCTACCTTTTAATAATGAGAGGCATAGACAGGCTAGACAGCAGGCACGTTCTAACATGGAGAGCCAGAGACAGGCAGGACAGCTGGTACCTGTCTATAAAGAGAGTTATAGACAGGCTAGACAGCTGGTGCCTTTGTATAAAGAGAGGTATAGATAGGCTAGACAGCTGGATCCTTTTAAAAAGGAGAGGTAGAGACAGGTTAGACAGCTGATACCATTTAATAATAAGAGGTATAGACAGATACCTCTTAATAATAAGAGGTAAAGACAGGCTGGACAGCTGGTACCTTTTAATAATGCGAGGTAGAGATAGGCTAGACAGCTGGTACCTTTTAATACTGTGTGGTAGAGATGGGCTAGACAGCTGGTACCATTTAATAATGAACGGTATAGACAGACTGGACACCTGGTACCTTTAAACAATGAGAGGTATAGCCAGGCTAGACAGCTGGTCCCTTTTTATAATGAGAGGTATAGATAGGCTAGACAGCTGGTACCTTTCAATAATGAGAGGGATACATAGGCTAGACATCTGGTACCTTTTAACAACGAGAGGTATAGATAGGCTAGAGAGCTGGTACCTTTTAATAATGAGAGGTATAGACAGGCTAGACAGCTGGTAACTTTTACTAATGACAAGTATAGATAGGCTAGTCAGCTGGTACCTTTAAATAATGAGAGGTATAGATAGGCTAGACAGCTGGTACCTATTAATAGTGTGAGCTGTAGATAGGTTAGACAGCTGGTACATTTTAATAATGAGATGTACCTATAGGCTAGACAGCTGGTACCATTTAATAGTGAGAGGTATAGCCAGCCTAGACAGCTGGTCCCTTTTTCTAAAGAGAGGTATAGCCAGGCTAGACAGCGGCTACCTTTTAATAATGAGAGGTACAGACATAATAATGAGAGGTACTGGATAGCTGGTATGTTTTAATAATGAGAGGTATTGAAAGGCTGGACAGCTAGTACCTTTTAATAAAGAGAGGTAGAGATAGGCTAGACAGCTGGTACCTTTTAATAATGAGAGGTATGGCCAGGCAAGACAACTGGTAACTTTTCATAATGAGAGGTATAGCCAGGCTAGACAGCTGGTCCCTTTTTATAAGCAGAAGTGTAGCCAGGATAGACAGCTGGTTCTATTTAAGAAGGTGAGGCACAGACAGGCTAGACAGCTGGTACCTTTTAATAAGGAGAGGTATAGACAGGCTAGACAGCTGATAACTTTTAATAATAAGAGTTATAGACAGATACCTTTTAATAATCAGAGTTATAGACAGGCTGGACAGCTTGTACCTTTATACACGTAGTGGTGTGGATAGGCTAGACTGCTGGTACCTTTTAATAATGCGAGTTAGAGATAGGCTAGACAACTGGTACGTTTAAATAACGAGAGGTATAAATAGGCTAGATAGCTGGTACCTTTTAATACTGTGAGGTAGAGATGGGCTGGACAGCTGGTAGCTTTTAATAATGAGAGGTAGAGAGAGGCTAGACAGTTGGTACCAAATAATAATAACTAGTATAGACAGGCTGGACACCTGATACCTGTTAATAATGAGAGGTATAGACAAGCTAGACAGCAGGTACCTTTTAACAAAGAGAGTCACAGACAGGCTAGAGAGCTGGTACGTTTTAATAATGAGAAGTATAGAAAGGCTAAACAGCTGGTACCTTTTAATAATGAGAGGTATAGCCAGGCTAGACATCTGGAAACTTTTAGTAATGAGAGGTATAGCCAGGCTAGACAGCTGCTACCTTTTAACAATGAGATGTATAGATAGGCTCGACAGCTTGCTCTATTTAATAAGGTGAGGCATAGACAGGCTAGACAGCTGGTACCTTTTAACAAGTAGAGGTACAGACAGGCTAGACAGCTGGTACCTTTTAATGATGAGAGGTACAGACCAGCTGGACAGCTGGTACCATTTAATAATGAGAGGTATAGGTATGCTAGAGAGCTAGTACCCTTTACTATTGAGATGTGTAGATAGGCTAGACAGCTGGTGCCTTTTAACAACGAGATGTATAGATAGGCGAGACAGCTGCTAGCTTTTAACAATGAGAGTTATAGACAGTCTAGAGAGCTAGTACCTTTATAGAAGGAGAGATATAGATAGGCTAGATAGCAGGTACCATTTAATAATGAGAGGTATAGATAGGCTAGACAGCTGGTAACTTTTAATAATGACAGGTATACATAGGCAAGACAGCTGATACCATTAAATAATGAGAGGTATAGACAGGCTAGACAGCTGGTAGCTTTTGATTCTGACAGGTATAGATAGGCTACACAGCCGGTACCTTTTAATAATGAGAGGTGTAGATAGGCCAGACAGCTGGTACCTTTTGACAAGGAGAGGCATAGACAAGCTAGACAGCTGGTACTTTTTAATAATGAGAGTTATAGACAGATACCTTTTAATAATCAGAGTTATAGACAGGCTGGACAGCTGGTACCATTTAATAATGAGAGGTATAGATAGGTTAGACAGCTGGTACCTTCTAATAATGAGAGGTATGGCCAGGCAAGACAACTGGTAACTTTTCATAATGAGAGGTATAGCCAGGCTAGACAGCTGGTCCCTTTTTATAAGCAGAAGTGTAGCCAGGATAGACAGCCGGTCCCTTTTAATAAGTAGAGGGAGACACAGGCTAGACAGCTGGTTCCTTTTAATAATGAGAGGTATGGACAGGCTAGACAGCTGGTTCTATTTAATAAGGAGAGGTATAGACAGGCTAGACAGCTGATAACTTTTAATAAGAGTTATAGACAGATACCTTTTAACAATCAGAGTTATAGACAGGCTGGACAGCTTGTACCTTTATAAATGTAGAGGTGTGGATAGGCTAGACTGCTGGTACCTTTTAATAATGCGAGTTAGAGATAGGCTAGACAACTGGTACGTTTAAATAACGAGAGGTATAAATAGGCTAGATAGCTGGTACCTTTTAATACTGTGAGGTAGAGATGGGCTGGACAGCTGGTAGCTTTTAATAATGAGAGGTAGAGAGAGGCTAGACAGTTGGTACCAAATAATAATAACTAGTATAGACAGGCTGGACACCTGATACCTGTTAATAATGAGAGGTATAGACAAGCTAGACAGCAGGTACCTTTTAACAAAGAGAGTCACAGACAGGCTAGAGAGCTGGTACGTTTTAATAATGAGAAGTATAGAAAGGCTAAACAGCTGGTACCTTTTAATAATGAGAGGTATAGCCAGGCTAGACATCTGGAAACTTTTAGTAATGAGAGGTATAGCCAGGCTAGACAGCTGCTACCTTTTAACAATGAGATGTATAGATAGGCTCGACAGCTTGCTCTATTTAATAAGGTGAGGCATAGACAGGCTAGACAGCTGGTACCTTTTAACAAGTAGAGGTACAGACAGGCTAGACAGCTGGTACCTTTTAATGATGAGAGGTACAGACCAGCTGGACAGCTGGTACCATTTAATAATGAGAGGTATAGGTATGCTAGAGAGCTAGTACCCTTTACTATTGAGATGTGTAGATAGGCTAGACAGCTGGTGCCTTTTAACAACGAGATGTATAGATAGGCGAGACAGCTGCTAGCTTTTAACAATGAGAGTTATAGACAGTCTAGAGAGCTAGTACCTTTATAGAAGGAGAGATATAGATAGGCTAGATAGCAGGTACCATTTAATAATGAGAGGTATAGATAGGCTAGACAGCTGGTAACTTTTAATAATGACAGGTATACATAGGCAAGACAGCTGATACCATTAAATAATGAGAGGTATAGACAGGCTAGACAGCTGGTAGCTTTTGATTCTGACAGGTATAGATAGGCTACACAGCCGGTACCTTTTAATAATGAGAGGTGTAGATAGGCCAGACAGCTGGTACCTTTTGACAAGGAGAGGCATAGACAAGCTAGACAGCTGGTACTTTTTAATAATGAGAGTTATAGACAGATACCTTTTAATAATCAGAGTTATAGACAGGCTGGACAGCTGGTACCGTTTAATAATGAGAGGTATAGATAGGTTAGACAGCTGGTACCTTCTAATAATGAGAGGTATGGCCAGGCAAGACAACTGGTAACTTTTCATAATGAGAGGTATAGCCAGGCTAGACAGCTGGTCCCTTTTTATAAGCAGAAGTGTAGCCAGGATAGACAGCCGGTCCCTTTTAATAAGTAGAGGGAGACACAGGCTAGACAGCTGGTTCCTTTTAATAATGAGAGGTATGGACAGGCTAGACAGCTGGTTCTATTTAATAAGGAGAGGTATAGACAGGCTAGACAGCTGATAACTTTTAATAAGAGTTATAGACAGATACCTTTTAACAATCAGAGTTATAGACAGGCTGGACAGCTTGTACCTTTATAAATGTAGAGGTGTGGATAGGCTAGACTGCTGGTACCTTTTAATAATGCGAGTTAGAGATAGGCTAGACAACTGGTACGTTTAAATAACGAGAGGTATAGATAGGCTAGATAGCTGGTACCTTTTAATACTGTGAGGTAGAGATGGGCTGGACAGCTGGTAGCTTTTAATAATGAGAGGTAGAGAGAGGCTAGACAGTTGGTACCAAATAATAATAACTAGTATAGACAGGCTGGACACCTGGTACCTGTTAATAATGAGAGGTATAGACAAGTTAGACAGCTGGTACCCTTTAATAATGAGAGGTATAGACAGGCTAGACAGCAGGTACCTTTTAACAAGGAGAGTCACAGACAGGCTAGAGAGCTGGTACGTTTTAATACTGAGAAGTATAGAAAGGCTAAACAGTTGGTACCTTTCATTAGAAACAGAGAAACATAGAAAATAGGTGCAGGAGTAGGCCATTCGGCCCTTCGAGCCTGCACCGCCATTTATTGTGATCATGGCTGATCATCCAACTCAGAACCCTGCACCACCCTTCCCTCCATACCCCCTGATCCCTTTAGCCACCAGGGCCATATCTAACTCCCTCTTAAATATAGCCAATGAACTGGCCTCAACTGTTTCCTGTGGCAGAGAATTCCACAGATTCACCACTCTCTGTGTGAAGAAGTTTTTCCTAATCTCGGTCCTAAAAGGCTTCCCCTTTATCCTCAAATTGTGACCCCTCATTCTGGACTTCCCCAACATCGGGAACAATCTTCCTGCATCTAGCCTGTCCAATCCCTTTAGGATTTTATACGTTTCAATCAGATCCCCCTTCAATCTTCTGAATTCCAACGAGTATAAGCCTAGTTCATCCAGTCTTTCATCATATGAAAGTCCTGCCATCCCAGGAATCAATCTGGTGAACCTTCTTTGTCCTCCCTCTATGGCAAGGATGTCTTTCCTCAGATTAGGGGACCAAAGCTGCACACAATACCCCAGGTGTGGTCTCAGTAGTACCTCCCTGCTCCTGTACATGAATCCTCTCGCTATAAATGCCAGCATACCATTTGCCTTTTTCACCGCCTGCTGTACCTGCTTGCCCACTTTCAATGACAGGTGTATATGACACCCAGGTCTCGTTGCACCTCTCCTTTTCCTAATCAGCCTCCATTCAGATAATAATCTGTTTTCCTGTTTTTGCCACCAAAGTGGATAACTTCACATTTATCCACATTAAATTGCATCTGCCATGAATTTGCCCACTCACCCAACCTATCCAAGTCACCCTGCATCCTCTTAGCATCCTCCTCACAGCTAACACTGCCGCCCAGCTTCGTGTGTGACAAGAATACACATGGATTAAGATGTTAGCTGTCCTGTGTGATCAGCAGTTGGTCTGCCACCTGTCTTCAGGAGAGAGAAAGATAAGGAAAACAATGCAGCATTTGGAGATGTTAATGAAGGAAGGAGAGCTGTCAAGAGCGGCTCTCCCTTTGAACCCTGAACTGTTTGAAGTGATGGACAGGTGATACCCCAGCAGGGGGATAAAAAGGGACAGGTTCGCTAAGGCAGGACACACACGACACCCGAGGTAACAAGACCCTGGAAGCGGTGCGTCTCCCACAAGTCGGTGGGAAGTACCGGGCCATAAACGCACAGGGTGGAAAGGCACGATCGGCGGGAACCTGGTGTGTGTCCACCCTTGCCTGGGTGCCAGGTTCAGCGCAGGGAAACGATCGTATCTGGAAACGGAGGGGTCAAGGTCAGTGACCTCAGATGACATCACAAAGGACTCGCCCGACAGCCGACTGCGAAGGTCTGTGTGGAAGCCGTTTGAATATTCATTCGTTTTTGCGCTCTCTCTCCTTCCCCCACACTGTCCATCTCCCACGGCAGCGATTACTGCGAACTGAATTGAACTTTGCGTCACTTTGAAACTGGTCATTTGCCCCTAGACAACGATAGAGCTTGATTGATCCTGTTATCTAAATTCTGTGTACATGTATGTTTATCATTGCTGAAGTGTTGCATTCATTATCCTTTTGATTAGAGTACTGTGTTGCTTGTTTCTTTAATAAAACTTTCTTAGTTCTAGTAATCCAGACTCCAACTGAGTGATGCATTTCTGCTGGTTTGGCAACCCAGTTACGGGGTATGTAACACGTGTCATCCGCAGACTTGGAGATGCTGCATTTAATTCCCTCATCCAAGTCATTAATATATATTGTAAACAACTGGGGTCCCAGCACTGGCCTTGCGGTACCCCACTAGTCACTGCCTGCCATTCTGAAAAGGTCCTGTTTATTCCCACTCTTTGCTTCCTGTCTGCCAATCAATTCTCTATCCACATCAATACCTTACCCCCAATACCGTGTACCTTAAGTTTGCACACTAATCTCCTGTGTGGGACCTTGTCAAAAGTCTTTTGAAAATCCAAATATACCACATCCACTGGTTCTCCCCTATCCACTCTACTAGTTACATCCTCAAAAAATTCTATTTGATTCGTCAGACATGATTTTCCTCTCACAAATCCATGCTGACTTTGTCCGATGATTTCACTGCTTTCCAAATGTGCTGTTATCACATCTTTGATAACTGACTCTAGCAGTTTCCCCACCACTGATGTTAGGCTAACCGGTCTATAATTCCCTGGTTTCTCTCTCCCTCCTTTTTTAAAAAGTGGGGTTACATTAGCCATCCTCCAATCCTCAGGAACTCGTCCAGAATCTAAAGAGTTTTGAAAAATTATTGCTAATGCATCCACTATTTCTTGGGCTACTTCCTTAAGCACTCTAGGATGCAGACCATCTGGCCCTGGAGATTTATCTGCCTTCAATCCCTTCAATTTACCTAACACCACTTCCCTACTAACATGTATTTCCCTCGGTTCCTCCATCTCACTGGACCCTCTGTCCCCTACTATTTCAGGAAGATTATTTATGTCCTCCTTAGTGAAGACAGAACCGAAGTAATTATTCAATTGGTCTGCCATGTCCTTGCTCCCCATAATCAATTCACCTGTTTCTGTCTGTAGAGGACCTACATTTGTCTTAACCAATCTTTTTCTTTTCACCTATCTGTAAAAGCTTTTACAGTCAGTTTTTATGTTCCCTGCCAGTTTTCTCTCATAATCTTTTTTCCCCTTCCTAATTAAGCCCTTTGTCCTCCTCTGCTGAACTCTGAATTTCTCCCAGTCCTCAGGTGAGCCACTTTTTCTGGCTGATTTGTACGCTCCTTCTTTGGAATTGATACTATCCCTAATTTCCCTTATCAGCCACGGGTGCACTACCTTCCTTGATTTATTCTTTTGTCAAACTGGGTTGAACAATTGTTGTAGATCATCCATGCAATCTTTAAATGCTTGCCATTGCATATCCACTGTCAACCCTTTAAGTGTCATTTGCCAGTCTATCTTAGCTAATTCACGTGTCATACCTTCAAAGTTACCCTTCTTTAAATTCAGAACTTTTGTTTCTGAATTAACTATGTCACTCTCCATCTTAATGAAGAATCCCAAGGGGCCTCTCACGACAAGATTGCTAATTAACCCTTCCTCATTGCTCAATACCCAGTCTAGAATAGCCTGCTCTCCAGTTGGTTCCTCGACATGTTGGTTCAAAAAACCATCCTGCATACATTCCAAGAAATCCTCTTCCTCAGCACCCTTACCAATTTGGTTCACCCAGTCTACATGTAGATTGAAGTCACCCATTATAACTGCTGTTCCTTTATTAATGAGAGGTATAGCCAGGCTAGACAGTTGGTCCCTTTTTATAAAGGGAGGTATAGCCAGGCTAGACAGCTGCTACCTTTTAACAATGAGAGGTATAGAGAGGCTAGACAGCTGGAACCTTTTAATAATAAGAGGTATAGATAGGCTAGACAGCAGGCTCTATTTAATAAGGTGAGGCATAGACAGGCTAGACAGCTGGTACCTTTTAACAAGTAGAGGTACAGACAGGCTAGACAGCTGGTACCATTTAATGATGAGAGGTATAGGTATGCTAGAGAGCTAGTACCCTTTACTATTGAGATGTGTAGATAGGCTAGACAGCTGGTGCCTTTTAACAACGAGACGTATAGATAGGCGAGACAGCTGCTAGCTTTTAATAATGAGAGTCATAGACAGCCTAGAGAGCTGGTACCTTTATAGAAGGAGAGATATAGATAGGCTAGATAGCAGGTACCATTTAATAATGAGAGGTATAGATGGGCTAGACAGCTGGTACCTTTTAAAAATGACAGGTATTGATAGGCAAAACAGCTGGTACCATTAAATAATGAGAGGTATAGACAGGCTAGACAGCTGGTAGCTTTGGATTCTGACAGGTATAGATAGGCTACACAGCCAGTACCTTTTAATAATGAGAGGTGTAGATAGGCCAGACAGCTGGTACCTTTTGACAAGGAGAGGCATAGACAGGCTAGACAGCTGTTACCTTTTAATAATGCGAGGGATAGACAGGCAGGACAGCTGGTACCTTTTAATAATGAAAGGTATAGGTAGGCTAGACAGCTGCTACCTTTTAATAAAGAGAGGTATAGATAGGCTAGACAGTTGCTGCCTTTCAACAAGGAGAGGCACAGACAGGCTAGACAGCTGGTACCTTTTAATAATGAGAGGTATAGGTAGGCTAGATAGCTGGTACCATTTAATCAGGAGAGCAAATGACAGGCTAGACAGCTGGTACCTTTAATAGTGAGAGGTATAGATAGGCCAGACAGCTGCTACCTTTTAACATGGAGAGGCACAGACAAGCTAGACAGCTTCTACCTTTTAATAATGAGTGGCACAGACAGGCTAGACAGCTGGTACCTTTTAACAAGGAGAGAAGTAAATAGACTGGACAGCTGGTACCTTTTAATAATGAGCGGCACAGACAGGCTAGACAGCTGGTATCTTTTAATAATGAGAGGTATAGATAGGCTAGACAGCTGGTACCTTTTAATAATGAGAGGTATAGATGTGCTTGAGAGTTAGAACCCTTTAGTAACGAGATGTTTAGATAGGCTAGGCAACTGGTGCCTTTTAACAATGGGTGGTATAGATAGGCTAGAGAGCAAGAAGCTTTTAATGATGAGAGGTATAATCAGTCCAGAAAGCTGGTAGCTTTATAGAAGGAGAGGTAAATATAGGCTAGTTAGCTGGTACCATTTAATAAAGAGAGGTATAGATAGGCTACACAGCTGGTACCTTTTAATAATGAGAGGTAGAGACTGGCTAGACAGCTGGAAGCCTTTTAATAATGAGAGGTATAGACAGGCTAGACAGCTGGTACCTTTTAATAATGAGAGGCACAGACAGGCTGGACAGGTGGTACCTTTAATAATGAGATTTATCTACTGGCAAGACAGCTGGTCCCTCTTAATAAGGAGAGGTATTGACAGGATAGACATCTGGGACGACTTAATAATGAGGGGCATAGACAGTCTAGACAGCTGGTCCCTTTTAACAAAAAGAGAAGTAAATAGACTGGACAGCTTGTGCCTTTTAATAATGAGAGGTACAGACAGGCTAGACAGCTGGTACCTTTTAATGATGAGAAGTACAGACCAGCTGGACAGCTGGTACCATTTAATAATGAGAGGTATAGGTATGCTAGAGAGCTAGTACCCTTTACTATTGAGATGTGTAGATAGGCTAGACAGCTGGTGCCTTTTAACAACGAGATGTATAGATAGGCGAGACAGCTGCTAGCTTTTAACAATGAGAGTTATAGACAGTCTAGAGAGCTAGTACCTTTATAGAAGGAGAGATATAGATAGGCTAGATAGCAGGTACCATTTAATAATGAGAGGTATAGACAGGCTAGACAGCTGGTAACTTTTGATTCTGACAGGTATAGATAGGCTACACAGCCAGTAACTTTTAATAATGAGAGGTGTAGATAGGCCAGACAGCTGGTACCTTTTGACAAGGAGAGGCATAGACAGGCTAGACAGCTGTTACCTTTTAATAATGCGAGGGATAGACTGGCAGGACAGCTGGTACCTTTTAATAATGAAAGGTATAGGTAGGCTAGACAGCTGCTACCTTTTAATAAAGAGAGGTATAGATAGGCTAGACAGTTGCTGCCTTTCAACAAGGAGAGGCACAGACAGGCTAGACAGCTGGTACCTTTTAATAATGAGAGGTATAGGTAGGCTAGATAGCTGGTACCATTTAACAAGGAGAGAAGTAAATAGACTGGACAGCTGGTACCTTTTAATAATGAGCGGCACAGACAGGCTAGACAGCTGGTACCTTTTAATAATGAGAGGCACAGACAGGCTGGACAGGTGGTACCTTTAATAATGAGATTTATCTACTGGCAAGACAGCTGGTCCCTCTTAATAAGGAGAGGTATTGACAGGATAGACATCTGGGACGACTTAATAATGAGGGGCATAGACAGTCTAGACAGCTGGTCCCTTTTAACAAAAAGAGAAGTAAATAGACTGGACAGCTTGTGCCTTTTAATAATGAGAGGTATAGATAGGTTAGACAGCTGGTATCGTTTCACAACGAGAGGTAGTGATGGGCCAGACAGCTGGTACCTTTTAACACGGAGAGGCACAGACAGGCTAGACAGCTGGTACCTTTTAATGATGTGAGGTATAGACCGGCTGGACAGCGGGTACCTCTTAATTATGAGAGGTATAGACAGGCTAGACAGCTGGTACCTTTTAATAATGACAGGTATAGATAGGCTAGACAGCTGGTACCTTTAAATAATGAGAGGTATAGACAGGCTGGACAGCAAGTATCTTTTAATAACTAGAGGTGGAGACTGGCTAGACAGCTGGTACCTTTTAATAATGAGAGGCATAGACAGGCTGTACAGTTGGTATCTTTTAACAACGAAGGGATAGATAGACAAGACAGCTCGTAGCTTTTAATAATGACAGGTATAGACAGTCTAGAGAGCTGGTACCTTTATACAAGGAGAGGTATAGATAGACTAGTGAGCTGGTACCATTTCATAATGAGAGGTATAGATAGGCGAGACAGCCGGTACCTTTTAACAAGCAGAGGCACAGACAGGCTAGACAGGTGGTACCATTTTATAAAGAGAGGTATAGATAGGGTGGACAGCTGGTACCTTTTAACAACGAGAGGTACAGACAGGCTAGATAGTTGGTACCTTGTAATAATGAGAGGTATAAATAGGCTGGATAGCTGGTCCCTTTTAATAAGGAGAGGTATCGACAGGATAGACACCTGGGACCTTTTAAAATGTGGGGCATCGACAGGCTAGACAGCTGGTAACTTTTAACAAGGAGAAGTGTAGACAGGCTAGACAGCTGGTACCGTTTAACAACGAGAGGTAGTATTGGCGAGAAAGCTGGTACCTTTTAATGATGAGAGGTATAGACAGGCCAGACAGCTGGTAGATTTTAACAAGGAGAGGCACAGACAGGTTAGACAGCTGGTACCTTTTAATAATGCGAGGAGATAGACAGGCTGGACAGTTGGTACCTTTTAATAATGACAGGTATAGACAGGCTGGACAGCTGGTACCTTTTAACAAGGAGAGGCATAGATGGGCTAGACAGCTGTTAATTTTAATAAGGACAGGTATAGACAGGCTAGAAAACTGGTATCTTTTTATATTGAGAGGTATAGATAGGCTAGACAGCTGGTACCTTTTTATAAAGAGAGGTATAGGATCTTTATAAAGCTAATTTTGTTCCCTTAGTAGACCCTATGAAGTATTTATTTAGTAGATGGAGTCCACTTACATTTTCAATTGTTGGTCATATTCATATAGTTAAAATGATGATTCTACCGAAATTTTTATATTTATTTCAGAATATTCCTGTTTTTTTGACTAGGAAGTTTTTTGATCGGATTGATTCTATTATTTTATCTTTTATTTGGAATAATAAAAGACCAAGAATTAGTAAATGTCACTTACAGAAATTGAAAAAGGATGGAGGTCTTGCTTTACCTAATTTTAGAATGTATTATTGGACTGTTAATCTGCAATATATGTCTTTTTGGTTATACTGGATTGATAAGACTGATCGGCCAATTTGGGTAGATCTGGAACTAAAAGTTGTAAAACAGTTTTACTTAACTTTGTTATTAGGGGCTCCTTTACCTATGCAATTAGGTAAAGTTGTTAATTTAAACTTATATCTTGTGATTAAGTATTCTTTACAAATTTGGCTCCAGTTCCGCAATTCTTTTAATCTTAAAAAATTTAAACTTTGTAGTTTAATTTACCGAAATTACTTTTTTAAGCCTTCTTTGAGTGATCCAATTTTTCTACTTTGGAAAAATAAAGGTATTAATTCTTTTTTGGATTTATTTAAAGAAGATAGATTGATGTCCTTTGAACAATTAACTGATAAATATTCTCTTTCATATTCACACTTTCTGCAATACCTTCAAGTTAGACATTTTTTACAAAAATATTTAAGTAATTTCCCTTACATGTTGACCTGTTAGATACTATTATGAGTATGAATCCTTTGATTAAGGGTTCTATTGGATGAATTTATAATTTATTATTACAATTGGATAAGCATCCTTTATCTAAGATTAAACAGGATTGGGAAAAGGAACTTAACTTGACTTTTATGATGGAGGATTGGATGCGGATATTGAAATTGGTTAACTCTTCTTCAATTTGTGCTAGCCACTCATTGATTCAATTTAAAATTGTACATCATTATCATTTGAGTTAATTGATATAATTTTTCCACGATCTAATTGTAAATTTTTTTAGTATATTTTCTTTTCTTGCTGGTGGTTTGATGTTTATTTTTAGAAGCTTTTTGTATGGCGCATGGCTCCAGGGTTGTACACCTAATGGGTTCTCTTTTTTTTTCTCACTTTTCTGCTTAGTAGGTTTTTTTTGTTACCACAAAATTTTGTTTTCTATCTTTAAGATGATGGGTTTTTTTGAGGCATTGTAAGTGTTGTTACTTCGATGTACTCACGTTATTTTTCCTATATATATATATATATATATATATATATATAAATACAATAAAAAGATTTGAAAAGAAAGAAAGAGAGTTATAGATAGCCTGGAAAGCTGGTATCATTTAATAATGAGTGGTACAGACAGGAAGGACAGCAGGTACCTTTTAACAAGAAGAGGTATAGATAGGCTAGACAGCTGGTACTTTTAACAAGGAGAAGCACAGACAGGCTAGACAGCTGGTACCTTTTAATAATGAGAGGTATAGATAAGCTGGACAGCTGGTACCCTTTAACAACGAGATGTATAGACAGGCCAGACAGCTGGTACCTTTGAACAAGGAGTGGTATAGACAGTCCAGACAGCTGGTACCTTTTAATAATGAGAGGTATAGATAGTCTAGACAGCTGGTACCTTTTAATAGTGAGAGGTATAGATTGGCTGGGCAGCTGGTACCTTTTCATAATGAGAGGTATAGACAGGCTAGACAGCTGGTAACTTTTAATAATGTGAGTTATAGATAGGCTAGACAGCTGGTACCTTTTAATAGTGAGAGGTATAGATAGGGTAGACAGCTGGTACCTTTTAATAATGAGATGTATAGACTGGCTGGACAGTTGGTACCTTTTAACAAGGAGTTATATACACAGGCTTAGAGAGCTGGTACATTTTAATAATGAGAGGTATAGACAGGCTAGACAGCTGGTACCTTGTAATAATGAGAGGGGCTGGACAGCTGGTACCTTTTAACAAGAAGAGGTATAGATAGGCTAGACAGCTTGTACCTTTTAATAATGAGAGGTATAGATAGTCTAGACAGCTGGAACCTTTTAATAATGAGAGATATAGATAGTCTAGACAGCTGTTACCTTTTAATAATGAGAGGTATAGATAGGCTAGACAGCTGGTACCTTTTAACAAGTAGAGGTAAAGACAGGCTCGACATCTGGTTCCTTTTAATAACGAAAGGTATAGATAGGCTCAACAGCTGGTCCCTTTTAGTAAGGAGAGGCATAGACAGGCTAGACAGCTTGTACCCTTTAATAAGGAGAGATTTAGATAGGCTAGACAGCTGGTTCCTTTTAACAATGAGAGGTATGGATAGGCTAGACAGCTGGTACCTTTTAATAAGGAGAGGTACAGACAGGCTAGACAGCTGGTACGTTTTAATAATGAGAGGTATAGACCGTCTGGAGAGCTGGTACCTTTTTACAAGTCAGGTCGAGATGGACTAGCCAACTGGTACCTTTTACTAATAACAGGTATAGATAGTCTAGACAGCTGGTACCTATTAATTGTGCGAGGTATAGATCGGCTGGACAGCTGGTACCTTTTCATAATGAGAGGTATAGATGGGCTGGACAGCTGGTACCTTTTAATAATGAGATGTATAGACAGGCTAGACAGCTGGTACCTTTTAAGCGAGGTTGAAATGTCAACTGCGTTTTAGGTGAGAGGGGTAAAGTTTAAAGGAAATCTGAAGTTTTTTTTACACAGATCTAGGGATGGTGGTGAAAGTGCATAGTGGTGTTTCAGCTGTTAGACAGACACGGGGAATGGAGGGATTTTGATCATGTACAGGTTAATTTGTTCTCATTTTGGTCGTACATTGTGGGCCGAATTGCTGTACCTGTACACCCCTGTCCCATGTTCATTTTTTATTGAACTGGCGACACGTTCACTCGACTCCTGCACGTACGCTTGTGCATACTCCCGTGTGTGTTTCCACCAGTGAATGTATGTGCTCACAGCCGTTGTGTTTGGGAGGTGGTGTAAGTCCCCTGTCGAGTCTGTGCACTCTGCTCCGTGCTGCGGGGCCCCGTGCCGCGGGCTCCGGTCCCGGTGGTTCAGGGAGGAGTGTTGAACCCAGCTTGTCGCCCACCACCCCAACTCGGGGCTGCGGCAGTTGCCGTCCGCCTACTCGGTGAAGATGGCGGAGGTGCTGCCAGCGTCTCCTCGGCGCTCAGGTAAGGAGAGCGGCCACTGTCTTCACCGGCCGGCCGGGGCCGGGCTTGGGGGAATGGTCTATGGGTGCGGGAGGTGTCTGCAGGGGTGATTGGTATGGTCGGTACCTAGTTCAGTGACATCCATCAAAGGCAGCGTTGCGGCAAGGGCCACTGCAGTTTTCTGCAGGAACTGTTGTGTGGTCGTTCATTACAGGCACGCGTATGACTGGCTCGTTACCGGTACACGTATGACTGACATTACTGGCAGGCTCATTGCAGTTCTGGTATTTGCAGAGACTGCCGCGGTCGTTCATTAACGTGACGTGATCGGAATGGTCATTGCTGCATTTTGCAAGGACGGCCATGTGGATGTTCATTACAGGCACACGTATCACAGCCAACTTCATAGGCAGGGTCATCGCGGCTCTGGTGTTTGTGGTTGTATAATGAGGACATTGATAGGAGGTATAGTTATCACAGAGAGCATTACAGACATTTGCAAAGACTCACAATTCGTTCAGTCCGGGGATGGAGGTGCCCGAAGGTGATGTCAGACTTTTAGTCCTGTAGTTCTTGACCTTTCTACCCGGGGGAAAAGATCTTTGGGGTATTTCTACCCTCATTTATGCCTCATATAATTTTATAAACTTCAGTTAGGTCTCAGGTCTCACAAAAACATTTGGTACGTGATACAGGATTATTATGGGTGAAGAAGGTAGATTCAGGCTTGTCAGGTCCTGGTTGCATCACTGTCTGGGATGGGGGTGGGGAGGAGGTGCACTGCACAGGATCTGGAAAAACTGCAGAGGGTTTCAAACTAGGCCAGCTCTATTGTGGGCACTCGCCTCCCCAGCACTGAGGACATCTTTAAGGACCCTCATCACCCAGAACATGCCATCTTCTCATCAGGGAGGGGGTACATAGCCTGAAGACACACACTCAATGTTTTAGGAACAGCTTCTTCCTCTCTACCATCAGATTTCTGAATGTACAATGAACCAACCCATAAACAATACCTCATTATTTTTGCACTACTCATTTAATTTAATTGTCTTTTTAAACAATATTTCTGAAACCCCTTTTTACTGGGCGTCTCTAGAGCTACGGCCAGCAGGCTCAGCGGTTAGAAACACCTTTGTCAGACTCCGTACATCCGGGGTAAGTATGACCTGGGTCCCGACAAACCTGTGAGGTTGAGATTTATCGCCAGGCCGAGCCCCGATTTGTGTAATGCTGTATAATTTACTGCCCCTGTCGGCAAGATATAACAAACCGTACACTGCATACAATTATAAGGAAAGTATATTTTAGAATGTTAACTTATCCAGTTAATACAGAAAAGAAAGAACAAAAGAAGAGTCCATCATAATTAAACAGTCAAATGCGCACATAAGTTGGAGCTCATCTTGAACTTGTCTTTAACTGGTGCGGTGGACCCTCGTTCTGCATGAAGGCGCACACTAACTTCCAAGTGTTGCTGAAAATGCATCATGAACAAACCCACAGTCCGTCCTCCTGGAAGCAGTTCATCTGCACAAAGCACCTTGTGCAACAAGGACGGCTTCCTCAGCCACCTTCCCTCCTGTCCTCTCCTAGCCCCCACCAAAAAGACTTCGACCCACACCAGTGTCTGTCACAACAACCTCTCCACCCAGCACTCTCGAGAACCTTCTCGCAATTCCACCACCCTGATAGGAATGTGGTGTCAGCCGAAATTGAATAACAAAGCCCCTTAGCTCAGCTCAGGCTGAAAACGGAACAGACTGCTCTCTTACAGAATGGCTGAATGATATACCTACAGCATGGCAGTAAAAATCTTAACCATTGCATTTCTTATAGTAATTTATAGATGTCTTTGTTTTGCACTGTATTACTGCTGCACAGCAAATTTTGTGATCTATGTCTATGATAGTAAACCTGATTCTGATTCAAAAGTCCTGATGAAGGGTCTCGGCTTGAAACGTCGACTGCACCTCTTCCTACAGATGCTGCCTGGCCTGCTGCGTTCACCAGCAACTTTGATGTGTGTTGTCTGATTCAAAAGTGTTGCTTCATCAGAAATTTTCTTTGTTTGTGAAAGACCGTTTGAAGCTGAACATATATATAATTTCAGCCTACTTGTATCACATAGGCCATGTCTGAGGCAGCAAATAAGTGAACAGAATTGACAGCAAGGTCAATGGGCCTTCATCTGAACACCAATTACACTGGACAACAAAGATTTTGCTTCCTGAATACCTTTAGGTGTATCTTATGAATTTTGGGCTACTGATCATGAAAATCACCATGAAATTTCCCTACCACACACCATTTTGTAAATAAATTTGTGTTTATTATTTCAATTCATAATTCAAGTCAATTAAAATGTTGCCGACAACGTAAGCTGGGAAGTTTCCCATCATGTCCAGGCATGCTTGGGCCTGCTTAGCCAGCGCGACTGCTGCATGGCAGGACGGGTTTCAGTAATAATTATTGGGTTCAGGACTGTAAAGATAGAATTTTCTATCACCAGGCACAATAATTTCTATGAAGGATTTTGATATTTAAGACAAATGCTTCCCAGAATAACTGATGCCAAGATTAAGGAATGCATTTTTGTTGGACCACAAATCAAACAGGTCACCAATGACAGGCAAATTGAAGAATTTCTAGTGAGACCGGAGAAAATCACATGGAAGGCATTCAAAGAAGTTGTTGAAATTTTTCTTGGCGTCGACAGAGCACCAAACTACATGCAGCTGGTTGAAAGCATGCTTCAAGCATATAAAACCATGAAATGCCACATGTCACTAAAGATTCATTTTCTGCATTCCCATTTAGACTTCTTCCCTACAAATCTTGGTGCTGTTACTGACGAGCATGGTGAAAGGTTTCACCAGGACACTGCGGTCATGGAGAAAAGATACCAGGGCAACTGGAATCCATCAATGCTGGCGAATTATTGTTGGATACTTAAGCGAGAAGCCTCAGACACTGAGTACAAATGAAAATCATTCACAAAAGATTTTTAACTTAGTTGAACTATTGCAAAGCATCAGCAGCATTATGCAATTAAACACATTATATTCAATAAAAGTTACTTTGTTGTTTCTCCAAATTCCTACGTGATACAAGTAGTCTGAAATTATATTTGTGTTCATCTTCAAGCAGTCTATCATAAACAAAAAAAAATTCTGAGAAAGCAACACATTCGAAAAAAAATTGTTGTCCAGTGTTATTAGAGCTATAAGGATTCGAGAATCTCGGTTAAAGTCCAGAGATAAGCTCACTTGAGGAATCCACACTCAGTTTGATGTCCTTTTGGTAAAGCATGGTAATTGTACTTTTAGATGTCCACCAATCGAAGAGAGATGATCGACAGAGACTGGCCAAGGAAAGGCGAGAGGAGCGAGACAGATCTTTGGGTAGGTCCGGTAATGTTGCTTCTCAGCTTGTGATGGAGTGTGTGATCAGAGTCAAGGGTGGCCTGAGGCAGCTTCCCAAATCCATAAAGTTGCCATTAATGCTCCACTCTCTGGAGTTCAGAGATTTTCAGCCACCCCGATGAAAGTGAACGTGTTGTCATTTCTATAGCAATAGAACAGAAAGAGCAGAGCACAAGAACAGGCCCTTTAGCCCATAATGCCAAACCAAACTAATCTCTTTTGCCAGCTCATGATCTGTTTCCATCATTCCCTGCATATTCTTTTGTCCAAGCACCACCACAGTATCTGTTCCCACCAATACCCAGGCAGCCCACAACAGGCACCTGCCACTTTCTGTGCCCCACACAACTCTTTTGAACTCCACACCCCCCCCACCCACCTTATGATTTTATACACCTCTGTAAGGTCACCCCTCAATCTCCTATGGTCCAAGGAATAAAATTGTAGTTCAACCTCTCCCTATAACTAAGGTATTCAAGTCCAGGCACCATTCTCGTAAATTTTCTCTACACTCTTTCTAGTGTAATAATGCCTTTTCTGTAGCATGGCCACCACAACTGAACATAAGTGTGGTTTCACCAATATCTTGTACAATTTCTCACCAAAGGCTTGTAAAGTCATATAGTCTTCAATGGCGTGCACCTTGGTCGTAACTTTAGTTATTCCTTGCAGCAATGTTGTTTAGTGTTTGAGATATGGTTTGTGCACTTGATCCTGTCTCCTGTGTCGTCAGCCATGAGAGAGCAGCAAATCCTGCAGAAGGAGAGAAAGGCTCGCCTGCTGTACGAGAAGCAGATGGAGGAGCGGTTGAGAAAGCTAGAGGAGCAGCGTCAACGCGAAGAGCAGCACAGGGTGGCTATAGAGGAGAAAAGAAGGCAGAGGTTTGAAGAAGATAAAGTGAGTGTCTGTATCATTTATTTTGAGTCTTCTGTTTGTGCAACATGGGAGCAGCCCCCTCTGCCCAATCCATCCATGCTGATGTACCAACCCCACCCCACCAAGCTGCTTCCATTTGCCTGCATTTAACCCGTTTCCCTCTAAACCCTCCTATCTATGTACCTGCATTTGACCCATTTCCCTCTAAACACTCCTATCTACGTACCTAATATGTTGGGGAGGATTATGGATTAGTGTAGTTGATGTGTGTGTAACCTCGACTAAGTCCTGCACAGTGGGAGATTTAGGTCACCTTGGATCGAAGGGCAGGCCGAGGTTATGAAACTGGAAAGGACAAAAGGGATCAGGTGAAATATGTTGCTACTGAGCAGCACGTAAGATGCTGGAGGAACTCAGTGAGCCAGGCGGCATCTGTGGGGGAAATTAAACAGTCCAAATCTTGAATTAAGACCCGTCACCTGGACTGATTAGAGAGAAAATAATGGGTGTAAGGAGTTGGGGGGAGGGAAGAGCTGCTAAACAATGTGGATCCAGGTTTGGGGGGTGAGGGAAGGAAGATTTAGAATAGTAATAGAGGCTAGGCGGTCATGGGTGGAAGTGACAAAGAACTGCGGATGATGGAAAGGAAGGCGGAGCATGGAACCAAGGTAGGGAGGTAAGTAAGAAGAGTAGGGGGAGGGGTGTGTGGGTTATGGGCAGATGGAGTGGGTGGAGAAGGGGTATGAGATGGGGTGAAATGGGTCTACGTATATGCAGGAGGAATTGGATGGATCAGGAAGAGAGGGAAGTGTGACAGGGAGCAGTTTACCTGAATTTAGAGATTGGAGATTATTCCACTGGGTTGTAGTCTACCCAGGCAGAATATGAGAAGATTTATGAGGATGTTGCCAGGACTTGAGGGATTGAGTTATAGAGGGAGATTGAGCAGACTGGGACTGCATTGACTGGAGCAGGTGGGACTGAAAGTCATCTTTCAGAGGTGTATAAAATTAGGAGGTATAGGTAGGGTGAATTCACAGTCTTTTTCCCTTCTTTGGAGAATCAAGAACTAGAAGGTTTAGGTTTAGGGTGAGAGACTTAATAGGAAACTAAAGGGCATCTTTGTCACCCAATAGTTGACCCATGTATGTAAGCAGCTGCCAGAGAAAGGTGTTGAAGCATGTACATTGACAACATTGAAAACACTTACTGTACTTGGATAAGAAAGGTTTTGAGGGATGTGGGCCAAATGCAGGCAAATAGGACTCACCTAGATGAAAACCTTGGTCAGCATGAGTGGGTTGAGTTTCTGTGTTGTTTTATTCCAAAACTCTAAGTGGAAAGGGAAGGGTGGAGAGTGGTAGACAAGATTAAGGAAAATTCTAAAGCATTTTATAAGTATATTCAGGGCAAGCGTGGGACCCATTAGGGGCCGAAGAGGTAACCTGCATGTGAGGCTGGAGGGCATGGGTAAGGTCTTAAATTAATACTTATTTGTATTCACTAAGGAAAAGAACATTGTCGCTGGAGAATTCAGGGAAGGACGCAGTGAGATTCTGGAAAATGTTACCATTAAAAAGGAAGTTCTAAATATTTTAGCAGCATTAAAAGTGGATAAATCCTCAGGGTCTGATGAGATATAATCCCAAACTGCTATGGGAGGCAAGAGACAAAATTACTGGGTGCTTTGAAAGAACTTTTTAAGTCTTCTCTGGCCGAGATGAGGTGCCAGATGAGAGCAAGTGTAATACCATCAATGAAGGGATAAATTGGGTAACTACAGGCCAAGTGAATCTAAGTGATAGGGAAGTTACTGGGAAAAATAAATCTGAGGGATGGGATTAATCTACATTTGGAAGAGCAAGAGTTAATCAAAGAAAAAAAGCATGTTTTTTTTACAAGGAGATCCTGTCTGACCAATTTCAATGAGTTTTCAGACGGCTAACAAAATAATAAGGACAGTTGTTGATATAGTCTACATGGGCTTCCACCAGGTCCCATATTGGGGACCGGTCCAATAGTTTAAGACCCATGGAATTGAGGGCAAACAGAATCCAAACTGGCTTGGCTGTAGGAGCCAGTGAGTGGTGGTAGAGGGTTGTCTTTGTAATTGGAACCAGTGACTAGTGGTGTATCACAGAGATAATTGCAGGGATATTATTGTTTGTTGGTCTGTTTATTTTGCATTAATAATATCAATAGGAATGTAAGAGATGTGATAAGTAAGTCTGCAGATGACACAAAAATTGGGGATGTTGTTAACAGTGATCAGTATAGTCTTGGACTGTAGGATGTTATTTGATTAGTTAGTAAGATGGATGAATTTAGTGTATTGTGATGCACTTTGGAGGGCTAATAATGTCAGGTCTAATTAATGAACGGTAGTAGAGTATGGAGGAACTGAGGGACCTCGGTGTACAAGTACAAGGCAGCCCAGGTAGGTGGTGATATCGTGGTGAAGGAAGAAAACAGGAGAAACAAGAGGCTGCAGATTCTGGCATCCCGAGTAACAAACTATCTGTTGGAAGAACTCATTAGGTCATGCAGCATCTGCCCAAGGAACTGAATTGCCAACATTTTGAGTGGACTTTGTTACTTGCCTTCATTATCCAGGGCATGGAATGTAAGGGCAAGGCTGTTATGGTACAAAGTTAGGACACACTGCTGGAGTACTGTGTCACCACACTATAGGAAGGATGTGATTACACTGAAGAGGGTGCAGAAGAGATTCACTAGGATGTTGCCTGAATTGAAGAACTTTAGCTATGGAGAGAGATTGGATAGGCTGGGCTTGTTTTCCCTGGAACAAAGGAGGCTGAGAGGGGATTTGATGGAGGTGGACAAAATTATGAGGAGCACAGGCACAGTAGGTAATAGGAAAGCTTTCTCCATAACCCCTGATCAAAATCCTTTGAGAACAGGTTTAAGATCATGGGAAAGAGGTTTAGAGGGATCCGAGGAAGAACTTTTCAATCAAAAGATATTGGCTCTGGATAACACTGAGGGGTGGTGGAGTAGCCACGCTCACAACATTTAAGAAGTGCTTAAATCACTAAGTTATAGAAGGCAATGGGCAGGTACAGTGATCCGCAGGGAGATGTGAGGCTGTTTCTGTGCTAGATGACTCAATGATTCGGTGACTCTCAGGCCTGGATGAGCGTAATGTTAACACCATCCAGAACAAAATATCTCTCTTAATTGTTCACCACGTATCACCCTAAGGTAGTCAAGAAAGCAAATATCATGCTCGGATGAAGTTTAGAGTACTGAAGGAGGGAAATGTAGAGAGCGAATGTCAGATCTGGAGTGCCTAGAACTTCAAATAGGCAAAATGCCTGTCAGCCCATCGTGTCTGTACTGACCACAACACAAAACTAAACTCTACGTCTGTCTGCACATGGGCTACATCCCTCCATTCCCTGCCTTTGTTGGACTAAATCTCTCTGAAACACGACTATTGTATCTGCTTCCATCACCTCTCCTGGAAATTCATTCCAGGCACCTACCACTATGCACATTTCCTTTAAGCTTTCTGGCTCTCACATTAAACCTATGCTCTCTAGTATCTGACATTTCCATCCTGCCTCTTATAATATTATATACTTCTATCAGGTTTCCCCTCAGCCGAAAACACTCCAGAAAAAGTAATCCAAGCTTGTTTATTCTCCTTGTATCTGACACACTCGAATCCAGGCATCATCCTGGTGAAACCCTTGCACGTCCTTTCTGAAGCTTCCACCTCCTTCCTGTAATACAGTGCCCAGACCTGCACACTTCAAGTGCAGCCTCACCAAAACCTTATCCAGCTGCAGCATGACTTCCTGACTTTTATACGCAACACTCAACCATGGAAGGCAAGACTGCTACACATCTTCTTTACCACCCTTTGACTTGTTTTGCCTCTTTCAGAGAACTGTGGACTTGCACCCCTAGATCCTTCTGGACATCAGTTCTTATAACAGTGCTGTCTTTCATTACAGGATGGTGGGTGGAGATGCGTCTCTACCAAAGGAGGTGTGAGGCGCTCCTTCCCTCCGCTAGCCAGCAGGTCACCCTTGGGCAAGGAGTAGCACCTGCTTAGCCCCAAAATCAGGGTCACGTGAAGCCATGGGAGCAGGCAGTGCACCTCCCAAATCCTGGTTATGTGACCACTGACCCCAGGCACACAACCTCGGAAGAGTATTGATAATGGTTGGGTCACCCGTCTTGTAAAATCACTGCCCAGAAGAAGACAATAGCAAGCCACTTCTGCAGAAAAATTTGCCAAGTACAATGGATAGAGCAAAGAATAGAAGATCTTATTGACTAAAAGCAGATGGAAGCCCCTACGACAAAGCACATAACGATGACGATGATGATGGTGTTTTTTATTACAGTGTGTGGTTTCTGTCCTTTTGCCCAAGGAAGGATACTTGCCATGGAGATAGTGCTTAAGGGCAAAAGTCTTTCCTGGTCACCCCAGTGATGTGCCTGTGATTCTGTTTTGGAATGGAGGTGCCTTTACCTGCAGCCAACTACTTCTGCCAGCCAGTCTGCTTTGCCTGGCTGCCATTGGTTTAATAAGGAGGAGGGAAGTGCCGTTTATTGGAAGTGGCTGGTTCACGCTGTCTTCTTTCGCAAAAGTTCAACGGTTGACAGATTACTGCTCAATTTTCTGAGTAACTGCAATATGTCCAGTTAATTTAATGTAGATGCAAGTCAGCAATTGGAGTGAAGAGTGCCATGACAGAACTGTTTCACTGACATCTGGAAGCCTTCCCAATACAGTCACAAACTTACTAAATGCAAAATGATTTGCCTTTCCAAAAATCTGTAATGTGGTATGAACACTGCATAAGAAAGCCAATGAGGATGACTGGTGAGTCATTAAAACAGAAGAGGCTTACATTGATTATTTATGATTATTTTCCAAAGGGACTTCTGTAGGCAGGGAAATTTGTCAATTATCCGTACTTGTACTGTTCACCAGTACATCATGTGAACCATCTGTTAACTGATGACTTTAGCTTTCTCGGTAGTGATGTCCTTCCTGTTCCTGACATGAGATTGGGTTCTTACCTGGAGCATTACAAGCAGTATATCCACTCTCCTCTCCTCTCCTACCAGATTCTTTCTTCTTCAGCCCTTTACTTTTCCCATTCCAGTTTCCAGTTTCTCACTTCATCTCCCCTCCCCCACCCAGCCCCTTCGCCCTCACCTACTACCCTCAATCTGGCACTGCTTCTCCTCCCCCACCTCCTTACTCTGGCATCTGCCCCTCCCTGATGAAGGGTCTCAGTCCAAAACGTCAGCTGTCCATCAAACCGTCCATTGATGCTGCCTGACTTGCGGAGTTCCTCCAGCATTTTGTGTGTGTTGCAGTATGTGGAAGGCAGGTCTGCAGGTATGCAAGCACTTGTACCTTTCTCCTCATTCCATTGTTTTATCGTACTTATTACATTGTGAAATTCACTTGTTGGTGAGCATTGACTTTAAGCTGTTATCATTTGGTTGCACCATGAGTCAGATTTCAGTATCAGCGGGAGTTTTACCTGAAACATTGACTGCTTATTCCCTTCCATTGTTGCTGCCTGACCTGCTGAACTCCTCCAGCTTGTTGCTTGTGTTGCTCAAGATCTCCAGCCCCTGCAGAATCTCTTGTGTCAAGAGGCTTTAGACTTCTCGCTGACTCTGCATTAGTGGGAGTGTGGGGATGTCAAGCAGGGAACTATCAAGTAATCCCAGTCAACGTGAAGGATCTCCTGGAAATGGTTTGGAGGATTAGTTGGTTAGTTACCATCATCCTGCAGAACACAAAACAGTACATCACAGGAACAGGGCCTTCGTCTCACTAACTCTGCACTGAACACAATGCCAAATTAAACTACATCCCATCAGCCTGTTCACTTGCCTGTCTATCAGCCTCTAACAGACCAACACGCCTGGGAACCTCTTCCTGGCATGTACCGTTCTCCATGTAAAATTAAATTGCCCTGCACACCTCCTTTAAAATGTCTCCCTTTCATCCGAAACAACAGGAATTCTGCAGATGCTGGAAATTCAAGCAACACACATCAAAGTTGCTGGTGAACGCAGCAGGCCAGGCAGCATCTCTAAGAAGAGGTACAGTCGACGTTTCAGGCCGAGACCCTTCGTCAGGACTAACTGAAGGAAGAGTTAGTAAGGGATTTGAAAGTGGGAGGGGGAGGTGGAGGTCCAAAATGATAGGAGAAGACAGGAGGGGGAGGGATGGAGCCAAGAGCTGGACAGGTGATTGGCAAAAGGGATACGAGAGGATCATGGGACAGGAGGTCCGGGGAGAAAGACGGAGGGGTGGGGGGAACCCAGAGGATGGGCAAGGGGTATAGTCAGAGGGACAGAGGGAGAAAAAGGAGAGTGAGAGAAAGAATGTGTGTATAAAAATAAATAACAGATGGGGTACGCGGGGGAGGTGGGGCATTAGCGGAAGTTAGAGAAGTCAATGTTCATGCCATCAGGTTGGAGGCTACCCAGACCGAATATAAGGTGTTGTTCCTCCAACCTGAGTGTGGCTTCATCTTTACAGTAGGGGAGGCCGTGGATAGACATGTCAGAATGGGAATGGGATGTGGAATTAAAATCTGTGGCCACTGGGAGATCCTGCTTTCTCTGGCGGACAGAGCGTAGGTGTTCAGCAAAGCGGTCTCCCAGTTTGCGTCAGGTGTCGCCATTATATAGAAGGCCACATCGGGAGCACCGGACGCAGTATATCACCCCAGCCGACTCACAGGTGAAGTGTCGCCTCACCTGGAAGGACTGTCAGGGGCCCTGAATGGTGGTAAGGGAGGAAGTGTAAGGGCATGTGTAGCACTTGTTCCGCTTACAAGGATAAGTGCCAGGAGGGAGATCAGTGGGGAGGGATGGGGGGGATGAATGGACAAGGAAATCCAAAATTTTATCCCCCCTTGTTCAATCCCTTCCTACCTATGTTCGTGACACTTCTCACGCTTTTAAACTTTTTGATGATTTTAAGTTCCCTGGCCCCCACCGCTTCATTTTCACCATGGATGTCCAGTCCCTATATGCTTCCATCCCCCATCAGGAAGGTCTCAAAGCTCTACGCTTCTTTTTGGATTCCAGAACTAATTAGTTCCCCTCTGCCACCACTCTGCTCCGTCTAGCAGAATTAGTCCTTACTCTTAATAATTTCTCCTTTGGCTCCTCCCACTTCCTCCAAACTAAAGGTGTAGCTATGGGCACCCGTATGGGTCCTAGCTATGCCTGCCTTTTCGTTGGCTTTGTGGAACAATCTATGTTCCATGCCTATTCTGGTATCTGTCCCCCACTTTTCCTTCGCTACATCGACGACTGCATTGGCGCTGCTTCCTGCACGCACGCTGAGCTCGTTGACTTTATTAACTTTGCCTCCAACTTTCACCCTGCCCTCAAATTTACCTGGTCCATTTCCGACACCTCCCTCCCCTTTCTAGATCTTTCTGTCTCTGTCTCTGGAGATAGCTTATCCACTGATGTCTACTATAAGCCTACTGACTCTCACAGCTATCTGGACTATTCCTCTTCTCACCCTGTCTCTTGCAAAAATGCCATCCCCTTCTCGCAATTCCTCCATCTCCACTGCATCTGCTCTCAGGATGAGGCTTTTCATTCTAGGATGAGGGAGATGTCTTCCTTTTTTAAAGAAAGGGGCTTCCCTTCCTCCACTATCAACTCTGCTCTAAAACGCATCTCCCCCATTTCACGCACATCTACTCTCACTCCATCCTCCCGCCACCCCACTAGGAATAGGGTTCCCCGGTCCTCACCTACCACCCCACCAGTCTCCGGATCCAACATATTATACTCCGTAACTTCCCTCACCTCCAACGGGATCCCACCACTAAGCACATCTTTCCCTCCTCCCCTCTCTCTGCTTTCCACAGGGATCGCTCCCTACGCAACTCCCTTGTCCATTCGTCCCCCCCATCCCTTCCCACTAATCTCCCTCCTGGCACTTATCCTTGTAAGCGGACGAGTGCTACACATGCCCTTACACTTCCTCCCTTACCACCATTCAGGGCCCCAGACAGTCCTTCCAGGTGAGGCGACACTTCACCTGTGAGTTGACTGGGGTGATATACTGCATCCGGTGCTCCCGATGTGGCCTTCTATATATTGGCGAGACCCGACGCAGACTGGGAGACCGTATTGCTGAACACCTACGCTCTGTCTGCCAGAGAAAGCAGGATCTCCCAGTGGCCACACATTTTAATTCCACATCCCATTCCCATTCTGACATGTCTATCCACGGCCTCCTCTACTGTAAAGATGCAGCCACACTCAGGTTGGAGGAACAACACCTTATATTCCATCTGGGTAGCCTCCAACCTGATGGCATGAACATTGACTTCTCTAACTTCCGCTAATGCCCCACCTCCCCCTCGTACCCCATCTATTATTTATTTTTATACACACATTCTTTCTCTCTCTCTCTCCTTTTTCTCCCTCTGTCCCTCTGAGTATACCCCTTGCCCATTCTCTGGGTTCCCCCCCACTTGTCTTTCTCTCTGGGCCTCTTATATCCCCTTTGCCAATCACCTGTCCAGCTCTTGGCTCCGTCCCTCCCCCTCCTGTCTTCTCCTATCATTTTGGATCTCCCCCTCCCCCTCCCACTTTCAAATCTCTTACTAACTCTTCCTTCAGTTAGTCCTGACGAAGGGTCTCGGCCTGAAACGTCGACTGTACCTCTTCCTAGAGATGCTGCCTGGCCTGCTGCGTTCACCAACAACTCTGATGTGTGTTGCTTCCCTTTCATCCTAGATAGTTATCTTTCCACCAAACTAATATAAACTGTGTTGTAATTTACCTTATTACCCATGGTGTTGGTATATTTCCTACTTCACTTGAAATAGATTTCATCACTGACATCTTGTGATAGAAAAGCTGGCACGTTATTCTAAATCATGCTTTCCTGCTACTTGCTCTGTGGCTGTGAATGCTCAGTCCTTCATATTTTCTTCTGAATATGGCTGAGAACATTGCTTAGGGTGCTGCTGTGCGGTCAGTTCCAGTGATGTAGTGAGAGGCAGGTATGTGTTGTGCTGCATCCAAGTGTAGCCAGCTTTTCTCTTTCTTCCCCACCTCCACCCACGGCGCCCCCAACTGGTAAACCAGGAAAATGGCAACCGTGGCAGACAAATTCAATGAATCACACAACTGGGGAAATTGGAAGTTTGGTTATCTTTTGGGTTGGTGTAGGGGTGGGGGTGAGAATCTGCTATTTCACAAAAATGCTGACTTTTATGCCCTGTTATTCAGTTATTTAGTTGCATTTAATTGAACTGTGGTTTTAACAGCTGCTATTCAGTAATTATGTTTGGAACCTGTAAGGCTCCAGTTAAGATCACAATGTAATCACTGTGCCAGATCACAAGGACATCACTGCTGAGATAGCTGAAGTCGTCAATTAATTCTATCCTGAACAAAACAGCTCCTCCTTTATAAACCCTGAGAGAGCAGGAAGATTGATGAAGTTGTGTAGAAGTCTGTCAAATGATACAGCAGATATTGATCATGGGCAGAGAAATGGCAGATGGAAATTAATCTGGGCAAGTAACAATTTGGGAGCTGGAAGGAAAGAGGAAAATACACAGTTAACTGTACACGGGGACCTTGAGGTCCAGTATATAGCTCCTGAAAATGGATAAGTTGCCTTTATCAGTTGTGGTAATGAAGATAAGAGTGAGGAAATCATGTTGCAGCTAAATGAAAGTTTTGTTCGACTATATTGGAATATTGTGTACAATTCAGCTTGTCCTATCACAGGAAGATTGTGGAGGCTTTGTAATGACGCAGAAGAGGTTTACCTGGTTGCTGCCTGGATGAGAGAGAATGCGCTATGAGGAGAGGTTGACAAGTTGGCTTGTTTCCTCTTGACCAGCGGAGGCTGATAGAAGTTTATCATGTTTTCAGAGGCATGGATAGGGTACATGTCTGTACCTTTTTCCCACAGTTGAAATGTCCAGTATTAAAGGGCATGTATTCTAAACAGGTTTAAATGGCTCAGCACAGACTAGATGTAGCAAAGGGCCTGTTTCTGTGCTGTACTCTTCTATAACTCTATCTGAAAGTTCAAAGAAGATGTGCAGGGCAATATTTTCTTCTCAACATGGTGGGTACCAGGAAAGCATTGTCAGAGATGGTGATGGTGGCAGATATGATAGCAATGTTTAAGAGGCACTTAAATAGACACATGAGTTTGCAGGGGTGGAGGGATATGGACCATGAAGGGATTAGGAGTCATTTTGCTAAATTAGTTGGGCACAGTATCGTGGGGCCAAGGCTCTGTTCCTGTGTTGTACAATGTTCTATAATCCTTCATACAGATTAGTCAGATGCAGCTGACTTGCATTAGTCAAGGGAAGGACATACCTTACTAACTTAATTGAACTTCTTGGGGTGCCAACAGCAAGGTTGATGAGGGCAGTGCATTTGATGTCATCTGCATGGATTGTAGCAGGGAGTTTAACGTGTTCCTCAAGGCAGCCTCATCAGAAAGGTAAAAGCTCGAGAGAGAAGGGAAAGTGGAAATTGGATGATAAATTGGCTCAATGCAGGAAGCAGAGGACCATGGTTCTTGTGGCTGGAACGCTGTTAGCAATACGATTCCTCTAGTTTCCATACATTTTTCTCATCTAGATTTAATTACACAGGGCACGATAAGTAAGTTTGTAGATTCCAAATGTGGCTGTGTGGTTGTTAGTGGAGGAAAGTAAGACTTTATTCGCATTCTGTTATTGATTATTTTCCCCTTGTATTACCTCAATAAACTGATGTGATAGAATGATCTGTATGGCTGGCATCAGAACATTTCTCACTCCATTAAACTTACCACTCTTAATTGGTTATGGTACACATCAACCACAGACTACCGGTCAACCTAGATGCTTTGCAATTTGCCTACCAGAGCAACAGGTCAACGGCAGATGCCATCTCTCTGGCCCTTAGAACACTTGGAGAATAAAGACGCATACCTAAGGCTCCTTTTCATTGACTACAGCTCTGCTTTTAATACCATCATTCCAAATAATCTGATTCCTAAGCTCCGGAACCTGGGCCTTAGCACTCAGATCTGCAGCTGGATCTTCAACTTCTTCACAGACAGGACTCAGGCTGTAAAAATAGGGGACAAGCTCTCCTCTACAATCTCTCTGAGCACCGGTGCCTCGCAAGGCTGTGTACTCAGCCCCCTGCTGTACTCACTGTACACCCATGATCGTGTAGCCAAGTTTCCATCAAACTCTATATATAAGTTTGCTGATGACATAACAATTGTAGGCCATATCTTGGGTAATGACGAGTTTGAGTACAGAGAGGAAATTAAGAACCTGGTGGCATGGTGCGAAGAGAATAACCTATCCCTCAACGTCAGCAAGACAAAGGAATTGGTTGTTGACTTCAGAAGGAGTAGCGGACCGCATGACCCAATTTACATCGGTGGTGCGCAAGTGGAACAGGTCAAAAGCTTTAAGTTCCTCGGGGTCAATATCACAAATGACCTGACTTGGTCCAACCAAGCAGAGTTCACTGCCAAGAAGGCCCACCAGCACCTTTACTTCCTGAGAAAACTAAAGAAATTTGGCCTGTCCCCTAAAACCCTCACTAATTTTTATAGATGCACCGTAGAAAGCATTCTTCTAGGGTGCATCACAACCTGGTATGGAAGTTGTCCTGTCCAAGACCGAAAGAAGCTGCAGAAGATCGTGAACACGGCGCAGCACATCACACAAACCAATCTTCTGTCCTTGGACTCACTTTACACCACACGCTGTCAGAGCAGTGCTGCCAGGATAATCAAGGACACAACCCACCCGGCCAACACACTTTTCATCCCTCTTCCCTCCAGGAGAAGGCTCAGGAGCTTGAAGATTCATACGGCCAGATTTGGGAACAGCTTCTTTCCAACTGTGATAAGGCTGCTGAACGGATCCTGACCCGGATCTGGGCCGTACCCTCCAAATATCCGGACCTGCCTCTTGTTTTTTTTTGCACTACCTTACTTTCCATTTTTCTATTTTCTATTTATGATTTATAATTTAAATTTTTAATATTTACTTTTTTGTACTATTTTTAATATTTAATATTTGTAATCCAGGGAGCGGAAAGCGCAGAATCAAACATTGCTGTGATGATTGTACGTTCTAGTATCAATTGTTTGGCGACAAAGTATAACGTGATAAAATGTGTTACACTGTCTTAACAAGACGAGTTACACAGTCTTAACGAGCCGTGTTGCACAGTCTGAACGAGACGTTTTACACAGTCTTAAGTAGACGCTTTTGGGAAGAGAGGGAAGCAATAAGACTAGTTTAAGATTAGAACTGTAGGGACATTGTAGTGGGTGTGAATTAATTAAGAATTCAACCATCCAATTTACTGTAAATCATAATCATCCTATTCAATCATCTGTTTAATAAAATCTATCCACTCCTTTCTGTATTTCAAAGATGAACTTCAATAAAAGAGAGTAGAATTAATAGTGTGTTGCCACTACGGTGGGAGAGTTTTAACATCTTCAAGGCAATCAACACTGGTAATAATTCTCTTTAGCTGTTTGAAGATAAATGAGTTTTTCTGGAGATAAAATGGCTTAGTTTTGTTTTGAGCTTAACGTCTGATCAAATAAGTATCTTCAGTGACAGAAACATTTGAGGGGATCTATTTCTCTCTGATCATCTCTCAGAAGATGCAGCATTAACATTTGAGCTACTCTCTGGGTGAAATCAGGAAACTGAAGGTCGGCCTCATCAGCAATAACGATGAGTAAGGAGGAGGTAGAGAGGCTTGTCAAATGGTGTGAGAACTACAAACTGAGTCTCAACACAGACAAGATAAAAGATTTGATTGTGGACTTCAGGAAGGTTCAGGCCGACCACTCTCCATTCCACATCAATGGCTCCACTGTGGAGAGAGTAAAGAGCACAAAATTCCTTGGTGTATGCATAATGGATGATCTAATCTGCCCCACAGCATTTTCTCATTAGTCAAGAAGGCACAGCATTATCTACACTTTCTGAGGAGACTGAGGCAAGTCCCATTCTAGCTACTTTCTACAGGCCTGTCTGGCTACATCACTGTGGCATTGGACCTCCTCCCTATCTGTGACATTTACCGGGACCGTTGTATACAAAGGGCCCAAAGCATTGTTGAGATGCCCACCAACCCATCCCACCATTCCTCTGACCCTCTACCATCAGGAAGGAAGTACAGAAGTATCAGGACTAGGACTGCCAGACTGGGTAACACCTCCCCTCAGGCTGAGAGACTAATGCATGCCCTGCCACCACCGAAGTCTCATCACTAGGACAATGAGCTGTTTACTATTCTGCTTACCTGTGCTGTGCACTGCATGCAATTTCAATTATATTTTTAAAATTTATTGATGGTAATATTTAGGTTTGTGCATTGTGTGTGATATGCTTTGTGGGTGCACCGTACTCCAGAGAAATGCTGTTTCATTTGGTTGCATAAATGTACAGTTAGATGGCAATGAACTTGAACTTGCAGCAGTCTTTCACACAACGGATAGTGGATGCCTGAAGACCCTTCCTTCCAGGAGGTGGATGCTGGAGGAATACCAGACAATCCAAAAATAAGATCAAAGGACTTTTGAGGATGCAAAATAATGTAGAAACTGAAAGATGGAGTGAAAACAGGAGCTGGAGGAACTCAGCAAACCAGGCAGTTCTGGTGGAGGGAAATGGAGAATTGGAATTTCAGTCGAGACCCTTCATCTGGACTGAAAGATAGAGGGGAGCCAGCCCGTGTTAAGAGGTGAGGGGCAGGGGTGGAGAAGGAGCTGGCAAATGATAGGTATATCCAAGTAAGGGGCATGATTGGTAGGTAGCAGTAGGGTGTGTAGGATTGATAGACTTCTGTTGGGCAACTGTTTCAAGGAATATGGAGAATGGTAAATGAAGTACTCGAGCCACAAGCCAGTTAAAAGCTGAGTCTGGCTCAATGGCCTGTAGCTATTCTTACTGCAAACATAAATTTAGCTTATCCATTACCAAGAGAATGCTGCACAGTCAGAGGTAACTGGTATTAAGTGGGTCAGATAGGTGGAACATTGGCACAGTGATGCAGGTGTATAGCCACTGACTCACAGCTCCAGTGACTCAGGTTTGATATTGAGCTTGGATGCTGTCTCTGAGGAGTTTGCAAGTGACTTGGGTTTGATATTGAGCTTGGATGCTGTCTCTGTGGAGTTTGCACATTCTCCTTGTGACTCTGTGGGTTTCCTTGGGTGCTCTGACTTCCTCCCACATCTCAGACATTTGAACTGATCATAGTCATAGTCATACTTTATTGATCCCGGGGAAAACTGGTTTTCATTACAGTTGCACCATAATAATTAAATAGTAATAAAACCATAAATAATTAAATAGTAATATGTAAATTATGCCAATTATGATCAGTTAATTGGCCACTGTAAATTGCCCCGTTGTATAGGTGGCTTTGGCGGGCTTGGGAGAGAGGGGTTACAGGGAAGTAACTGTGGGAATGGGACTGCTTTGAGAGCTGCTGTAGACTTGATGGACTGAATTACAAACATCTGTATTGTAAGGATACAGAGAGCTAGGCGGACCAGAGAGCCTTATCCTGGTTCTGCAAGTGATGAGTTAGGGTGGAATTGGTTTATTGTTGTCATGTGTACTGAGGTACAGTGAAAAGCTTGTCTTGCATACTGTTCACACAGATCAGATCAGATCATTACACAGAGTACCAGGTAAAACAATCACAGGATGTACATGTACAGTGCAGGGAGACAATAAAGTGGAAGATTGTGAGGTCAGGAGTCCATATGATTGTACGAGGGAACTACTCAATAGTCTTATGACAGTGAGATGGAAGCTCTCAAGCTTTTCTATCTTCTGCCGGATGGAAGGGAGCAGGAGGGAGAATGTCTGGGGTCTGTGCGGTCTTTGATGACATTGGCTGCTTTACTGAGGCAGTCAGAAGTATAGACAGAGGCCGTGGTTTGTGTAATATACTGAGCTGTGCCCACAGCCCCAGCAGCTCCTTGTTGTCACAGGCAGAGCAGCTGTCATCTGAAGCCATGATACATCCGGATAGGATGCTGTCAATGGTGCATGGACAAGGGTCGACAGGGATAAGCCTAATTTCTTTAACCTCCTAAGGAAGTAGAGGCACTGGTGAGCTTTCATGACCAAGGGTTTAGCAGAACAGGCTACTGGTGATGCTTATTCTAGGAACAAAGTTCTCGATCCTCTCAACCTCCGTGCTGCTGCAGTATACAGGAACAGGTGCACCACCCCTTTTCTGAAGTCAATGACCATCTCTCGTTTTGCTGACACGGATTGTTATCATAACAACGTGTCACTAAGCTCTCTAACTCCTTCCTGCACATGGTTATTCGGTGTGATGGTGTCATCTGCAGACTTTGATATGAAGCTGGAGCAGACTCTGGGAATGCAGTCACGAGTCAGAGGAGTAGAATAGGGGGCGGAGGGTGCAACCTTGTTTAAAATGATCTTGGCAGAGGTGTTGCTGTTTATCCTTACTGATTATGGTCTGAATGTCAGAAAGTTGAGGATCCAATTGAAAGTGGAGGTCTCCGAGGTCTCAGAGCTTGATGATAGGTTTGCTTAGAATTACAGTACTGAAGGTAGAACTCTAGTCAATGAGCACCAGTGTAACATCAATACCTTTACTCTCCAGATGCTCCAGAGATGACTTTAGGACAAAGACAATGAGATCCACCTTATTCCTCTTTCAATGTTAGGTAGATTGCAGTAGGTCAAGGTTGTCTGGGAGAATGGTGTTGATGTGTGCCACAGCCAGCCACTGGAAGCAGAGGTGGATGTCAGAGCCACTCAGATATACAGATGTTGATCCAATAGAAATGTTTAGGTAGCAATCACAATATTGAACTGAACTGAATGTGTCCAGACTCTTTTGATGTCTTTGTGATTTGTTGTTTTGTATTCTGTATTCTTTTGCTCTTTTTTTGCCATTTCCCCAATTTGTTCTTTTCTTTGCGAGTTGGAGGTTTGATGTTTTTCTTTAAACTGGTTCCATGGTTTTCTCTGTTTGTGACTGTCTGTGGGAAGACGAATCTCAGGGTTGTATACTATATTTTTTTGATGATAAATGTACTTTGAATCTTTTTCAGGTGTAAATAACCAATAAGATCTAAGCATAAAGGCCAATAGACCCTAGAATTAATCAAGTAATGCCTAGTACCTAATACATACTGTAAATCCTTCATTTGTATCCTTATCTTGTCTTGGTATGATGGGTGACCTTGGGTCCGAGGCTTGGACAAACAGGAGCTAAGTTCTCAAGGGCCATGTTCAGCTTGGGTGCTTCTACAATGTCTGCACAATGTCTGCAAAATGTCTCTACAATGCACAAAGTGTGCAAAATGTCTCTACGATGCACAATGTCTTCAAAATGTCTCTACGATGCACAATGTCTTCAAAATGTCTCTATGATGTCTGCACACTGTCTGCAAAATGTCTTTACGATGCACAATGTCCACAAAATGTCTCTACAATGTCTGCACACTGTCTGCAAAATGTCTGTACAATGTCTGCACACTGTCTGCAAAATGACTCTACAATGTCTGCACACTGTCTACAAAATGACCCTATGATGCACACTGTCGCACTGTCCGCAAAATGTCTCTACGATGCACAGTCTGCAAAATTACCCTACGATGCACACTGTCACACTGTCTGCAAAATGTCCCTACGATGTCTGCACACTGTCAATGTCAGCAACTTGTCTTGCTGCAACTTCCGGATTCTGGTTAGCAGAGACCTGGTAGACTGAAGAGCCTGTTTCTGTACTGTTCTGCATTCTAAGAGATGGAAGACAATGAAGTTGTTGCTCTTGGGAGGAGGGAAGAGGAAAAAGGCATTGTTTTCCTTGTGGCAAAGCCTATGTGTTTCATTCAGCCCTATAAATAAGAGGCATAGATTGAGAGGAAAGCTAAAGACCTTTTCCCATGGCTGGAATGGCTCATACCAGGGGGTGTAATTTTAAGGTGATTAGAGCAAAGAATTGGGGAGGGGGATGTCAAAGGTTTGTTTTTTACGCAGAGAATGTTGAGTTTGCAGAATGCCCTGTCAGTCATGATGGTGGAGAGAAATACATTAAAGGCTTTTAAGAGATTCTTAGATAGGCACATAGATGATAGAAAACTGAAGGGCTATGTAGCAATGAGGGATTAGATCTTAGATCATTAAAAGTTTGGCATAACATTGTGGGCTGAAAGGTCTTGTTGCAGCCAACTGTTCAATTGTCACCTTCTTTACAGTTTAACAATTATCAGCTTGTATTCTATATACAGTAATTAATTATCTATAAGTAACTGCTTAGTGTGCTTCCTGGTGGTTACAGTGTGTATATGCAATTGTTCAGTGTGTCCCCTTTTGGTTATATTGGAAGAATTCTCATATTATTCTGGTATGATTCTGGAAGCTTCTCTTGGTATTACATTCTTTGAATAAGAGCTTTCACATTGGTTAAGTCTTAATCAATAAGCTAATTAATAACACCATTATCATAGGCCAAATCAAAGGTGTGATGAATCAGGATATAAGAGGGAGATTGAAAATCTGGATGAGTGGTGATAAAACAATCTTTTACTTAAATGGCAGCCAAGACCAAAGTGCTGATTATTGACTTCAGGTGGAGGAAGCCAGCCTTCATTGGCAGAATCGGAGTTGGAGAGGGCTAGCAACTTTAAATTCCTCTGAGTTTTCATTTCAGAGGACCTGTCCTGGGCCCAGCAGGTCAGCGCCATTTTGAAGAAATCAACTTCCTTAGAAGTTTGCGAAGATTCAGCATGACATGTAAACCTTTGATAAATCTCTATAGATGTGTGGTGGAGAATATATTGATTGGCTGCATCACAGCCTGGTATGGAAACACCAGTGCCCTTGATGCGAAAACCTTATGAAGAGCAGTAGATACTGCACAGTCCATTATGGGTATCCTCACCAATCAGTACACCTACATAGAGCATTGACACAGGAAAGCAGCATCCATCACCAGAGACCCCCACCACCCAGGCCATGCTCCCTTCTCATTGCAACCATTAGGAAGGAGGTACAGGAGTCTCAGGACTCACACCACCATGTTCAGTTCAGTTATTGCCCCTCAACCATCAGGCTCTTGAACCAGAGATGATAACTTCACTTGCCCCAGCATTGAAATATTCCCACAACCTACAGATTCATTTCAAGGACTCTTCATTTCATATTCTCAATATTTATTGCTTATTTGTTTAATATTATTATTTTTTTTCTTTCTTTTTGTACTTGCATGGTTTGCTGTCATTTGCAGACTGGTTGTTTGCCCTGGTGGTGTGGTCTTTCATTGATTCTGTCATGGTTATTGGATTTATTGAGTATGCTTGCAAGAAAATAAATCTCAGGGTTGTATGTGATGATATATACAGTATGTTACTTTGATAATAATTTTACTTTGATCTACAAATTTGAATGGAATTTTCCTTATTTGTGTAGTACAAAAAGAGCTGCACCTCAAGGCAAGTGCATCTTGGATCTTTTGACTTAGCAGACCTCTTAAATAGATAAAAAAAAATTATCAAAATACATATATGTCACCACATATAACCTTGATATTCATTTTCATGTGCTTTATATTTTACTGTGTTTACACCCTGGTTCAAAGAAATGTTTCATTTCTATATACATTAGATGATTATATACATTGTATACATGTATATAGTTAAATGACAATAAACTTGACTTGACTTCTGGGCATAGTCAATAAATCCAGAATGGAATAATAACCATAATAGAATCAGTGAAAGACTGCACCAACTTGGGCATTCAACCAGTTTGCAAATGCAAAAAGAAAGAAAGAATAATAAATAATTAAGCAATAAATATTGAGAGCATGATATTAAGAGTCCTTGAAAGTGAGTCCATAGGTTGTGGGAACATTTCAGTGATGGGGCAAGTGATGTTCAGTGTGCCGTACACAGTTTGTCCTGTCCGTTTCAATTTTCCTTTGTTCTAGTAATGTTTAATAAAGCAATCATGTTTCTTACCTTTTTTCCTGACTTGGAGTACAACATCAGAATCCAGTCCCATAGCCTGCACTGTTTTGTGGTGTTCTATATACTCTTGAGCATGTGGTGAGGGGCTGTTTTGAACGAACATGGTTAAAGTGAAATGGTGTCCAGCACCAGATGCTCTTCTGGCATCCAGGAGACCATGCTCCTCTTGTGTATCTTAACAGCCACGGCCCTTTAAGAGGTAGGTGTGAGAGATTCCACGTCAGATGCCTTAATGAATTGCTGCTGGACATTTGGTGCACAATGGCGGTATGGTTTGAGTAGAGTGAAAGGATGTTTAGAATGTCCTGGGGTTGTGTTTGTGTGTGTGTCCTGAAATCTGCAGGCTGTTCCAAGAATGAGGCTGCAGATTTTAGTGGGTATGCATGGGAGGGAGTAAAGGGGCTTGGTTAGTTGATGTCATTTTGTTGTGTTGTCGTTGCTTGTGTTCTGCCGAGCATCGTGGGCATGTATATTGGCACTGGAATGTGTGGTAATACTTGCAGGCTGCCCCCAACATATGCTTAGGTAGTCTTGGTCGTTAACGCGATAAATAAATGAATCTATCTGTTGACCAACGTTGACTTGGGGTCTCCCGTTATCTCTGGTCAGAGAGTTAGTGCACAAACCCTGTCTCAGTATGTGAACTCACTCTGTGTACGGCACACTTTGCACAACACTGGCGCATTACCTGTAGTGTTCGTGATCGGATCAAATCACCTTCAGATCTTCAAGGTGACTGATCTATGATTTCTATAAACTGTCTCTGATAAAATGATGATTAGACATCTTTTGAAAAGTTAATGTTTGCATCAATAATGGAAACACTTATGAGTTTATCTTCACTGGAAAATTAAAAATGCAACCGGATTGGCAGTTCAGTGCGATTGTCAGCTGTAGTTGTGCATAGTCTGCGCAGTTGGCTAGCATTTCTGCTAAGAATTCTAGTCAGCTATTGATCCCTTGCTCTTAGTTCTCTCTCTGGTTCTGCGGTAATGCTTGTTGGAGCATTATTCATGGGCAGATGCAGTCAGAATCTCCGATGATGTGTAAACCTATGAGAGCAGGTGCTGCTGATGATGTCAAGTGTGATTTGCATAGTGCTTCAGCATCCTCTGCCTTCGTCTACCTCTGGCTGTATTGACATTGTCGGCTGGTTTACCATGGTATATATTCGCTGCTTCTTTTATACTGAATCCTGGCTTTTATCAGTTGAATGCATATGATTTTGCACAACGGCCGTGAGCTCTGAGTTTTTGTTTTAGTTTAGTAGAACTGAATAAGAATGTACTTATCGGCAGGGGTGCGTTACGAACCCACAGGTGATGATGGGTGTTGTTTGTTTGTTGTGTGATTACCAGGAACGTCACGAAGCCCTGCTGCGCCGCACCTCTGAACGTAGCCACCAGTTCGAGTACTGGCAAAAGCGGTGGTCGTGGGGAGGAGTAGCGCCCACGGGGACAGGAGCCCAGGGACAGGACGGTGAGTTAAACCACACCGTCTGCAATGCAGCTTCTAAAATGACATAGCAGAGTGCTGCGTGTGTGTGTGTGAGAGAGAGAGAGCGAGCGCTGTTCTGGGCCGCTTCTGCTTCCCCTCAATAGAATGTAGCCGCCGCCTTCTGATTTCAGCAAGCAGGTCTCTTGTTTCCTCTCCTTCCACGTCCCGCTTATCTCCATATGGAACCCACTTCTTTGCTCAGTATAATATTCCGCTCGATCGTGCAATCTATAGCAATAGCTTTTATTTGGTTCTGGATTTCAGATCATAAAAAATAAGGCTGGCCACATAGTATTTGGTTATAAAGGAGGTGGAGAGCTCTTTAAGTGAGAAGATTCATCCAGAGGCAGTTTTTAAAGCAATGCGATTTTGTATGTCCTAAATTCTATCATCTACAAAGATCGGTTTTCTGAAGCAGTTAAGTACTGACTTATTAAACCACACCAGTTTCGGGCATTTACCGAAGATGGATTAGGATAACTGGGAGCCCTGGCAGCCTGTGAAGCCGAGTTTGTTGGTGCATTTCCTCTGCAGTGCTTCCCGTACACAAACGGATCGATTTCCCAAGACTGCTTCTCAGTTGTACTGGGGAATACATTGTCTGTTGAATAAACGGTATTGTGCTGAGCCGGCAGGGGGGACAGTGGGTGAATTAGAGTTGGGGAGATATAAGATTATAACATACTGAAAGTCTGGGGCCAGGGTCTGAATTTACTCGCCATGCGCTGTCTGTTGAAGTGTAATTTCCTGTAAGCAATGGATCTGTTCCGCGATTCACTTTATTCCAATTCTGTGTCGTATAGGTGAATCAGAAAATGCCACACCCCTTCCTATAGATCTAGCAGCCAACACCTTTCCTTCAGAGCCCGTGATCTGTGATGCTGCTCCTTCTCCGACTGGTACATGTATTTGGGAAAATTACTATTTATCTTACTGTCTGTGTTAAGCATTTCCCACTAACCAATGGCATACCCACCCGGCACCCCGATGGTTTGCTTTTGTATTGTCAATGCTTAGTTTTCTTTTGGGCAATTTATGTGTGTTTGTCATCGATAGTGTGGGTCTTTCTGGTGGACAAGCTACTTTCCCTGATGCTGGTAACCCTCTGTGCTGTCAGACTATTGTGCATGTATGTGCATCGTGGAAACTTTATTTTAACAGAGAAAAAAAATCTGGTCCTCTTTTTTGTGATGACGTAACGATATCAGCGGAACCGATGTGAATGTCCTTGCTAGCTCTCTCCTTGTAGCGGCTGATGGGTTCCCGGCTTCGGCTGTGAACCTTCCCAAGCAAATGGAGTCGCCGGTCCGCAATCTCCTGCCCTCTTTTGCTGCAGAGTTCCCCCTGAAAGGGGCAAGCGATCACGCTGCTGGTATTACTCTTGCCCGCTTCCTCAAAATGTCTCACCCCACTGGCTCCACCGCATTCCTCCATGGGCAGACCACAGGTCATTTTTTAAATGCCCGTCTGGATTTTGATACAGTGTCTGCAATGCGTTTAACAGGTGCTCTGTTCTGGATAGCCTTTTGTTGATAGCTTCCCTCAGAACCTAATAACAGGCCGAGTAACGTTGGTAGGGTGGAGCCACAACGTACAGCACATCGTAGCACTGCCTGTCACACCGCCCCACTAGGGCCATAGTCATAGTGTTACAGCGTAAAATCAGGCCATTCGGTCCAACTCTTCCATGCTGACTAAATTACTTAACTTAGCTACCGGACCCATTTCAATAAGATTACCCTTCAGCCTCCTACGGGCGGGGGCGGGGGGAAGCCCCATCCTAGCCAGTCTCTCCTTAAAACTCAAGGCCTCCAGTGCCAATAACATCCTGATGAAACCTCTGTACCCTTCAGATTAATAACATCCTTTTCTATAGCTGGGTGGCTGGAACTGTAGCAATACTCAACGTGGTCTCACCGATGTCCTGTACAGCTGTAACGTGACGCCCTAATTCCTGTACTCAATGCCCTGACATATTGAAGACAAGCACGCCTTCCTCCAGGGAACTAGGCACCTGTACCCCTAGGTGTCTCCATTCCGATCTGATTTCACCTCAACTCTACATTCCTGCTTGCTTTGCTTCTCATAAAAATACTCAAAGACTGCTTCCACCTGCCTGGATGGAAGATGGTGCCAAAGAATTGAGATCCCCTGTGGGAACGAAGATTTTCCTCATTTATTCTGAAGTATTGACCCCTTGTATTTAAGCAGTAGACCAAGTTCGGGCTTGAGAAGCCTCACAAACAGAGCAGTCATCAGCTCAAATTGGCCATGTCATACCAGAGTATCTTTGAGCTTATCATTGAAGTTCTGTGTGTTCCTTCATTGATGACGAGGATGTGGTGACACAAAACCAAATCCAAACGTGATTAATATTTGCAAATGCTGTTTTCATGCAGCCCTGTTTACTTTTCGACAAGGTTTTATGGTACCGATTTAAAAACCTTACTCCCCTCATTGGTCCTTGTGTACAATATGTAATCTCTAGGCAGTGTAGATGAAGAGAACAGAATTAAAGTGGAACCAATTAGTGGGTTTCAGCTGGTGTTACAGAGTAATGTCCTGCCTCAGGCTTCACTGCGCCTCAGAAAAACTAGTCCTGTTTTGGGATACATGTCACATGAACTAATCTTTCTAGGAGCATGAAGTTTACGGGATTGAGCAGTTTTCACCTTCCTTTGGGATAGAGTAGTTTTAGTCAGCTTTGTAGCTGGCAAGCATTTCCAGAGAAAGATGCTTCCTCGGCACCCAAGTCCTCTGCTGAAGAACATAACATTTTCTTTTGCGCTGAATTAGGATGTAAGGTTGAAGAGCCTTGCTCTCCTTGATGAGAGAGGTCGGGGGTAACATCTTTCAGTTGGTTTTTCATTGTGCTGGTGGTAGGGAGCAATGGTTCAATATGGTCCAAGTCAAACTTAAGTTTATTTTCCTGCACAAGTAAATGTATGAAATGAAAAACCTGCAGCAACATCACTGGAAACTGCTCACAATACTCCAAGTGAGACCTCACCAGTGCTTTATAAATTCTTAACATTACATCCTTGCTTTTATATCCTAGTTCTCTTGAAATGAATGCTAACATTGTATTTGCCTTCTTCACCACAGCACCAACCTGCAAATTAACCTTTAAAGAATCCTGCACAAGAACTCCCAAATCCCTTTGTGCCTCAGTTATTTATATTTTCTCTCCATTTAGAAAATAATCAACCCTTTCATTCCTTCTACCAAAGTGCATGACTCTTCACTTTATGACACTGTATTCCATCTGCCATTTCTTTGCCCATTATCCTATTCTGCCTCTACTTCCTCAAAGCTATCTGCCACTCCACCTATCTTCATACCATTTGCAACAAAGCCATCAATTCCAACATCCAAATCATTGATATATAACGTAAAAGGAATTGGTCTCAACACAGGTCCGGTGTGGAACACCGCTAGTCACTGGCAGCCAACCAGAAAAGGCTCCCTTTATTCCTACTCTTTGCTTCCTGCCAATCAGCTAATGCTTTGTCCATGCCAGAATATTTCCTGTAATACCATGAGCTTGTTAAGCAGCCTCATATGTGGCACCTTGTCAAAGGCCTTCTGAAAATCCAAGTACACACCATCAACAGATTCTACTTGTTATTTCTTCAAAGGATTCCAACAGATTTGTCAGTCAAGATTTCCCCTTAAGGAAACCATGCTGACTATGGCCTATTTTACCACGTGCCTCCAAGTACCCTGAGACCTCGTCCTTGACAATTGACTCCAACATCTTCCCAACCACTGACATCAGACTAACTGGCCTCTAAGTACCTTTCTTCTGCTCATCTCCCTTCTTGAAGAGTGGAGTGTTTTTGTAATTTTCCAGTCTTCTGGAACCATTCCAGAATATAGAGATTCTTGAAAGATGATTACTAATGCCTCCATAATCTCTTCAGCCACCTCTTTCAGAACCTTGGGGTGTTTCCCATCTGGTCCAGGTGACTTATCTACCTTCAGACCTTTCAGCTTCCCAGGAACCTTCTCACTAGTAACACATCTTATGACCCCAACACCCGGCATATCCACCATACTGCTAGTGTCTTCCACAGTGAAGACTAATGCAAAATACTTATTCAGTTTGTCTGCCATTTCATTGACCCCCATTACTACCTCTCCAGTATCGTTTACCAGCAATGCGATATCCACTCTTGCCTCTCTTTTACACTTTATGTATCTGAAGACATTTTTATTATTCTCTTTAATGTTATTGGCTAGCTTACTTTCATATTCCATCTTTATCTTCTTAATGACTTTTTAGTTGCCGCCTTTTGGTTTTTAAAAGCTTCCCAATCCTCTAACTTGCTGTAATTTTTCCTCTATTGTATTCCCTCTCTTTGGCTTATATGTTGGCTCTGACATCCCCTGTCAGCCAAGGTTGTGTCATCTTGCCTTTAGAAGACTTCTTCCTCTTTGGGATGTATATTTCCTGTGCCTTCCAAATTGCTTCCAGAAATTTCAGTCATTGTCATCATCCCTGCCAGTGTTCTTGTCCAAGCAGTTCTGACCAACTCCTCTCTCTTGCCTCTGTAATTCCTTTTACTCCACTGTAATACTGATGCATCTGACTTTAGCTTCTCCTTCTCAAACTTCAGTGTGAATTTGATCATATTATGATCACTTGTCCCTAAGGGTTCCTTTACCTTAAGCTCTTTAATCAATTCTGGTTCATTGTTCAACACCCAATCCAGAATAGCTGATCACCTAGTGGGCTCAACTACGAGGTGCTCTAAAAAGATGAAGGGTCTCGCCATGGATGTTGCCGGACCTGCTGAGCACCTGCAGCATCTATTGTGATTTTGCTATATTAGTAGGACAGCTTGAATCACACTTGTCTGGAGTTGCCAGCCAGAGTCAGGTTGAAGCGAGGCACTGAGGTCAATGAGGAAGCAGCAAGGTTATACCTCAGCCAGAGGCAGGTATCAAAGAAATGGTAATAATGAGGGAATATGTTAACTGCTCTGCTGCTTTCCCTGCTAAACAAATAGCACTTTCTTGAAGTTAACTTTCATGTTGGTCTGCTGCTGATAAACAGATGAGACTTGCTTCTTAAAAGCAACAGTAGGGCAAATCTTGCCCTCAAATCAAGACTGGTCAGAGAGTCTTTTTAAGTTAAAGCATCCATGAGCTTCCCATTTGCATTTGGGCCATGCACCTCTAGTTACTGTTTCCTCTCAGGGGAAAGTTCGATTGATCTTGGAGTGGGTGAGAAGGTTGGCTCTGTGTTCTTGATGGCAGTTGTCTCGATGTTTTCATGTTCCATCCCTATGTCACTAACTGGCAGTTTCAGAAGCTTCTCAAATATCATTGAGAGATGGCAGGCCACGATGGCGATTTCAGGGACAATGCTTGTCAAGTATTGGAATTAAAGGCCTCATTATGAGGCAATCAACCATTTTTGGGAAATGGTGAGCAGATACTCAGCCTGGGGGAACCAAGCCCATTTACCGTGTTGCTATTGAGATAATCAATGGAATTAATGTTGTATCTCATGACAAAGATCCAATTCTTGATGTTCTCTTAGTAGTATTGGAAATCATAAGTGACCAGTTATGACCAAAGGGATATCCAGTACTCTTCTGCTGATTAATGTTGTGCTGTACACATTTTGCATGTCCTCCACAATGGTGCACTAAGAGTCTAGAATAGCATCAGGGAGGGAAGAACCACACTCAACAGTTTAGGAACAGCTTCTTCCCTCTCACATCTCATTTATGAACACGACCTCACCATTCCTCTTTGCACTATTTATTTATTGTAACGTAGTGATTTTTATGTTTTGCTCTGTAATGATTGGAGTGGAGCATTCGACCCAGGGCTCCAAGTTACCAGAGTGCTTCCTGGTGGCTGAGTTCCTGACCTGGTTCCTGTCACGCTCACGCCCTGGTATAACCCAGCTTTACCGTGCCGCCTGGAGCTGGAATCTCCTGGGCTTGTTAGCAGGTGGTCCTGGCCAGAAACTGGGTGTCTAGGTGTTTGGAGAGGCAGCCTCTCACATTCATCACGCTCCAAGCATACCCCCTACCTTGCTGGTGGGATCCGGAGTACGTTTGGTCATGGGGGTGATTGGGAAGTGAATGCTGCTGCCTGTGTGATAGCCTGCCCAACCCATCAGCCAGGGAGGCAGAGGTAATTGGAGCAAAGGGCGGGACCTCATCAGTGGGGGGGAAGGCAGGTCACTCACTGCTGAATGGGAGTGGCTCAGGGTGTGTCGGGATACTAGTCCCAGGAATCATCCAGGATTTCCACCTGTTTGAAGTTCAACACCAATGGTCACCAAGTGCCAAAGGTATGTGGGTTGGTAGGTTAGTTATCCACGGTAAATTTCATTACCTCTTGGTGTAGGTTAGTGGCACAGGCATGTGCCAGGGAGAGCCAGGGCTGTGAGGAAATCAGGGTTGAGTGCAATATGGATTAGTTACAGAGAGAGGTGGAGAATTGGCAAATGGAGTTTCACCTGGCCAACTTTAAAACTTTGCACCTTGAGAGATCAAATGTAAAGAGTCAATGGACTGTTACAAAAATCCTGAACAGTGCAAATGTATAGAGGGATCTTTGGGGCCAAGGTTTTAACACCCTGAAAATGACTGCAGAGATGAATAGGTTGGTAAAGCACTGCTACGTATAATGATCAGACCCAAACCAATTTGAGTGTCCCAGAAATGTGAAAATTGTACAGGCACACGAAGTAACTCAAACCTAATTCATCATAAAATAGAAAACACAAATAAACTACACTCAATGTTATACTGTATAGTAAATTGCAAAGATTTCGGGGCTCATGGTTTGTAGTCTCCATTTGATTGTCGCTGCCGTCAAGGGAGTTGATTGTCACTGTTGTTGGGAGACTCTCAAAATCACCCTAGGTTCGTCTAGGCACCAATCAATCACGATCCATCAGTCTTGGTGTCATCCCAAGAACCGAGCAAAAGTGCCTCAATAAAAGGGGATTCAATCCACAAGCAGAGACAGACACATTCTGATCTTTTGTTCTCATGCCACTGTGCCCACACCAGAAAGTATCCAGCTGCTATTAGCAAACATTTAACAAATCTACAGTACAGACACCTTGCATGCTGCAGGCTCACAAAGAGTTAAAGTGTCACTTGGAATTGTTCAGACTTCCATCTAATATTTTTACAAAGTTTAATACATCGCAACACAGGTGCATGGCATTCTTATTAGTCAAGGAGTTGGAGTCAAGAAGTTGGAATAGGTACATCCAGTATTATTTAGCGTCAGTTAGTCAAACATTTGTCTTAGTATATAGTATATATTTTATCTTTCTATGCATAAAGAAACGTATGTTTCAGCGCCAGGCTCGGGAGCAAAAGTTCCCGAGATCGATCCAGTGACAGACCGCTCCCGAGCTGAGTTGATGTGGAGGATCAAAACCCCAAAACCCAATAATTAAACCACTGCATTGCTTAATAATAATTGTAGCTTTCTTCGGGGCAGGGCCTTTCTCACTTTATCCTTTAAAATTGTTCCGATCGTTGACCGACTGTAGCCTAACGCTTTTCCGATGACCGATGGCATTTCACCTCTTTCCGATCACTTTATTATTTCCACTTTATTTTAAATTGCGATCGTGATTATTTTTGTGAACAGAAACACTGCGGATTCAGAGCTCCACCGCCGGGTCCTAATGTCCACCGCACTGAGACAGGTTAAATAAGGTCCAGGGTTCTGCTGGGTCCTAATGTCCACCGCAATGAGACAGGTTGAATAAGGGACTTGAGCATCTGCATTTTTTGGTATCCGCAAGGAGTCTCGGAACCAATCCCTCGCGGGTAAGGAGGGCCGACTGTATAAGAATTGACCAGTTCTGATGCAAAGCCATGCACCTGTAATGCTAACTGTTTCTCTGTCTGATCTGTTGTGTATTTTCAGCTTCCAGCCTTCGCATGTTACCTTCCTGTTTCTAACTTTCAGCACACATCCATGCTGTCATTGATGGCTCTATTGTTAGTTTGCTCTTTTGCAGCATTGGTACTTTGGTTTTGTATGCACATTACAAATTCTGTTGATCCACATCCTGTAATGATCCATGCTTTCCCATTGTCTGTGGTCTGCTTTTCTACTGTTGCCTCATTGGACCCAATATTATCATCCACTTGCTGAGAGAGGCCTCATTTGGAGTAATGTGGATGTTACCTTGTTAATCGTATAGTTGAAAAAAATGAAAACTATTATTCAATTAAAGCACACAGATCAAAAGATTTACATTTTGATAACAAGAAAGTAATACTTTCCAGCAAAATACATAAAATACTGGAGGAACTCAGCAGCGCTTTGGGCAGCATCTATGGAAAAGAGTACAGTCGACGTTTTGGGCTGAGACCCTTCGGCAGGACTGGGGGAAAAAAACGATGAGAAGTTACAGCAAGAAGGTGGGGAGAGGGGACAAAGAAGCACAGGGTGGTAGGAGATAGGTGAAACCAGGAGACAGGGAGGGGTGAAGTAGTGCTGGAAAGCTGATAGGTGAAAGAGATAAAGGGCTGGAGAAGGAAGAACCTGATAGGAGAGGGTAGAAGATCATGGAAGAAAGAGAAGGGGGTGAAGAACCAGAGGGAGGTGATGGGCAGGTAAGGAGAAGATGTGAGAGAGGAAAATGGGAATGGTGAAGGGGGTGCAATTTCCAGAGGTTTGAGAAATTGATGTTCATGCCATCAGGTTGGAGGCTACCCAGGCGGAATATAAGGTGTTGCTCCTCCATCCCAAGTATGGCCTCATCACAGTAGTAGAGGAGGCCATGGACTGGCATGTCAGAACGGGAATGGGAAGTAGAATTGAAGAGGGTGGCCACCAGGAGATCTAACTTTTTCTGATGGATGGAACGTAGGTGCTCAGCAAAGCGGTTTCCTAATTTACGTTGGGTCTCACTGATACACAGGAGGCCACACCATGAGCACCATATGACCTCACAGGTTAAGTGTCTCCTCACCTGGAAAAGCTGTTGGGGCATTGAATGATAGTGAGAGAAGAGGTGTAGGGGCAAGTATGGCACTTGTTCCACTAGCAAGGATAAGTACCGGGTGGGATGAATGGACAGGGAGTCGCGTGGGGAGCGATCCCTGTGGAAAGCAGAAAGTGTTGGGGGGTGGGTAGGGAAAGATGTACTTTGTTGTGCGATCCCATTGGAGATGGTTGAAGTTACAGAGCGACTGTCAGTCACATTCCCATTCCGACATGTCAGATCTCCTGGTAGCCACTCACTTCAATTCTACTTCCTGTTCTCATTCCAACATAAGAACATAAGAAATAGGAGCAGGAGTAGGCTATCTGGCCCATCGAGCCTGCTCCCCCATTCAATAAGATCATGGCTGATCTGACCGTGGACTCATCTCCACCTATCTGCCTTTTCCCCACAACCCTTAATTCCCCTACTCTGCAAAAATCTATCCAACCTTGTCTTAAGTATACTTACTGAGGTAGCCTCCACTGCTTCATTGGGCAGAGAATTCCACAGATTCACCATTCTCTGGGAAAAGCAGGTTCCTCCTCATCTCTGTTCTAAATCTGCTCCCCTGAATCTTGAGGCTATGTCCCGTAGTTCTAGTCTCACCTACCAAGAGAAAGAACTTTCCTGCCTCTATCTTATCTATCCCTTTCATAATGTTATATGTTTTCATATATTCATTCTTCTGAATTCCAGTGAGTACAGTCCAAGGTGACTCAATCTCTCCGCATAGTCTACCCTCCTCATCTCTGGAATCAACTTGGTGAACCTCTTTGCACCATCTCCAAAGTCAATATATCCTTCCTCAAGTAAGGACACCAGAACTGCACACAGTACTCCAGGTGTGGCCTCACCAGTACCCTGTGCAGTTGCAGCAAGACCTCCCTGCTCTTAAATTTCATCCCTCTAGCAATGAAGGCTAACATTCCATTTGCCTTCTTAATAGACTGCTGCAGCTGCAAACCAACCTTTTGCGATTCATGCAGAAGCACTCCCAAGTCCCTCTGCAGAGCAGCATGCTGCAATCTTTTACCATATAAATTATCATCTGCTCTCTTTCATTTTTCCTTCCAAGGTGGATGACCTCGCATTTACCAACATTGTACTCCATCTCCAGACTCACTTAACATGTCTATATCTCTCTGCAGACCCCTGTATCTTCTGCACAATTTGCTTTTCCACTCAATTTAGTATCACCAGCAAACTTAGTATACTACACTCGGTCCCCTCTTCCAGATTGTCTCTTTGAAAGTCTTCCACTGGCCCTCAACCATCCCACCATATAACCTGTGTTCCCAGTCTACACTAGCCAAATCCTCCCTCATCCCATTGTGTAGGCTGCCGTGATGAGGCCACTCTCAGGTTGGAGGATCAACGCCTTGTATTCTGCCTGGGTAGCCTCCAATCTGTTGGCATAAATATTGATTTCTCAAACTTAAAGTAATTGCCCCCACCCCTGTTCATCATTCCCATTCCCATTTCCCTTTCTCACCTCTTCTCCTTACCTGCCCATCACCTCCCGGTGGTCCTCCCCTTTCCCTTTCTTCTGTGGTCTTCTACCCTCTCTTATCAGATACCCACTTCTCCAGCCCTTTATCTCTTTCACTGATTGACTTTCCAGCTCTTTATTTAATCCTTCCCCCTCTCACGATTTCACTTACCACCTACCACTCTGTACTTCTTCCAGTCCTCCCTCACCTTCTTGCTCCAATTTCTCTTCCTTTTTCTCCAGTCCTGATGAAGGGTCCCGGCCCGAAACGTTGGCTGTTTATTCTTTTCCGAAGATGCTGCCTGGCCTGCTGAGTTTCTCCAGCATTTTGTATGCGTTGCTTGGATTTCCAGCGTCTGCAGATTTTTTCATCTTAATGTTTTCCAGCGTTGTTTTGAACATTCAGCACTAAATAGCTGAACTTATGGGCATATAGTGTAGGGGTTAGTGATGTGGAGTATGTCATGGGCATCACAAAAATGCACGCTGTGGCTCAGGAAGGCCACGCTAGAGTTTCTGCTCCAGTTCCCACCTCATCATCCACCCGTCAATATTTCTTCCTCCCTGGTGCTTGTCCCTAAGTGTGTCACCTGGACGACTTTCTGCTGCTGGATTCCACTCTTTGAGTAGAAAAGCTCTTCCAGGCTTCCTGTTAGGGCTTTGGAAATTCAGATAATAATTGCTTGTAGATGGCCCTTCACCATGTACCTTCTTCACAACCAGTCCTTCCATTACTTTATACACCTTTGCCAGCACAGCTTACAAAGAGCTCCAGTTTCATCAGTTCAACCTTTCTGTTCTGGTGTTGCTATGACATCATCAATGCCTCTATTGCTTTTTCTCAGCCTGAGACTGGAAGTGTACTGTTCTCGCCATGTAAGGCTGAACCAAGTTATTTAACAGCACCAAAGGATCAATTACTTGAGGTGCACAAAATGCTGGAGCTACTCAGCAGGTCAGGCAGCATCTGTGGAGGGGAATAAACAGTTGATGTTTCAGGCTAAGAGTGAGGAAGAAGCCAGAATTAGAAGGTGGGGGGAGAGGATGCTCTGTACACCAGAAGTTTCCTGGTTGTCACTCATTTCAATTTGACTTCCCATTCCAATATGTCAGTTCATGCTCTCCTCTACTGCCACAATGAACCCACTCTCAGACTGGACGAGCAGTACCTCATATTCACTCTTAAGAAGCCTCCAACCTGATGGCACGAATATCGATTTCTCTAACTTCCAGTAATTCCTCCCGCCTTCCCCTTCTCTCTTTTTCCATTCCTCATTGTGGCTGTCTGCTGCCACTTCTCTTCTGCTCACCTGCTCATCACGTCCCTGAGGTGCCCCTTCTCTGTCCCTTTCTCCTCTCCTAGATTTAGATTTTCGATTTAGAGATACAGCATGGTACAGGCCCTTCCAGTCACCCCACGCCACCCAACTACATCCATGTGACCAATAACCAACTGACCCATACATCTTTGGACATGGAAGCAAACCAGAAGACTTGAAGGAAACCCACACAGTGACAGGGAGAATGATCAGACTCCTCGCAGGCACTGGTGGGAATTGAACTCAGTTCACTGACACTGTAATAACATTACACTAACCACTACACTACCATGCTGCTCCAAAGTTTCAGATCAACAAATCCTCTTCTATCAGATTCCTTGTTCAGCCCTTTATCTTTTCCACCCATCACATCCCAGTGTCTTTCTCCATCCCTCTCTTCCTCACCCACTCACCTCACCTGGTCTCACCTATCACAGCTTCCCCAACCCCACCATCTTATTCTGGCTTCTTCCCCCTTCCTTTCCAGTCCTAATGAAGGTCCAAAACATTGACTGTTTTCCCCCTCCGTAGACGCTGCCTGACCTGCTGAGTTCCTCCAGCATTTTGTGTGTTTTTCAAGATTTCCAGCAGCTGTGAATTTCTTGTGTTTCTGTTTTACTTGATGCAGCCATCTCCTGCAGATGTAATTTTCCCTCGTTCACATCATCCACAATAGTCTTGGCGTTTATTCCTTCTCTCTCTGCTCTAAAGCTTTAACTCTTTAGTGTTCTGTGTCTGCCCTTGTGTTGTCTCAGGAAGCCCTCTCAAGCTCCCTTCCAAACCTACAAGTCCAAGCAGAGACAGACAGAGTCCAGCAACCACTTCCAGCTCACCAAGAGAAGTCAAAGAAAGTCCAGCATTGGAGATGCAGCAGGCAGTGCAAACAGTAAGAATTCTAACAAATATATAATGTTGGTGTTATGCCAAAATTCCATGATTTCATCTTTTTGTGTGCTTCTCTTATTGAAATGATTTGGTCAATTTCACTGGCAGACTTGAAACTTGGTTGGTGTTGCCTTTGAAACTTTTAGCCCAAAAAGAACTTCAACAGGGCAAATAGGGTACAGCAAATAGTTTATTCATCTAATATCAATTCAATACTATCAGTTGTTTCCAGTCTTCAAAACACTGATGCTGTTTATAAAAAGATAAGAGGAGATTTTCAAAATGTGTATTTAATTCTGATCAGGATCTAGAATCATGTAAGGACCATTCATTACCTTGAACTCAGATCCTTTATACTATGCATTTCTTCCTGTGTTGCTGCAGAATGTTTCAGACTGCACCAAGGAAGTTAGTTCCTGAACTCCATAAATTGGCCTTTTCTGATACAGTATTGTGGTTGAGGCCCTCTGCTGGTCAGGGTCGACCATGCATCCCGGCTGTCTACACGATACGCAAGCCAGGACAGTGCAATGTGGAGAGCAGGCTGTTTCCCATGTACCAGATTCCACCCTCTCCACCACAGTGAAATATTCATAGACTAAAACAAAATCAGAATTATTGTAATGGGGTAATAATAGAGAATTTACTTCCTTTTCTTACTCTCACTGCACCTTTCTAATTGACTGAGGAGCCATTGCCTTTGGCACCTAATGTAATTCTGACTAGTCTGCAAAAGCCTCAGACTGGAAGCTGTGGAAGTTCACTATCCCCCAGTGGGCTCCATAAGGAGTGGATAGAGAGAGATTTGGAAGGCTTAGGGGATGCAGAGAAGATGCTGGAAACAGTGACGTGCAAGGACAGGAGATATGTCCCGTTGGGGAACAAGCCAATATTGGAGTCTGAACGATGTCTGCCATCCAGCACTTGAGGTTTCTGTATTTGATTGACAACATGAAACAATTAATCTGGTTGTACTTCCTTTAAGTGGATCAAGATAGTAAAAGGATTATATTATAGCCCATCCAATAGTCAGCGGGATTTAAAGGAATAAATGTGTAGAGAGATCATAGGCTGTTGGAAGAAACAGAAGGTTGTGATAGTAGGTGGTCTTCACATTCCACATAATGACTGGAACTCCCATACTGTGAAAGGGCTGGATGGGATAGAGTTTGTTCACGAAAATTTCCATGATCAGCATATGGCAGTCCCAGTTAAAGATAGTTCACTTCCTATTAGAAAATGAGCCTGGGCAGTTAACAGAAATTTGTGGAAGGAAACACTTTGCATCTAGTAATCATAATACCTTTAGTTAGAAGGTAATTATGGAAAAGGATAGGTCTGGTCCTCGGATTGAGGTCCTAAATTGGAGAAGGGCCAATTTTGATGGTACCTGGCAAGTGCGCATCGAGACAGGTAGATTTCTGGCAAAGATGTACTTGTTAAGTGGAAGGCTTTCAAAAGTGTTCCAGTCAGAATAAAATGCAAGGATAACTGGTTTGGAACCTTGATTTTCAAACAATATTGAGGCCATGCTTAAGGAAAAGAAGATACATCACAACTATAGGCAGGTAGGAACAAATGAGAAACGTGAGGAGTATAAGAAATGCAAGAGAGCACTTAAAGGGTGGCATGATAGTGTAGTGGTTAGCACAATGCTTTACAGTACAGGTGACCTGAGTTCGATTCCCACTGATGCCTTTAAGGAGTTTGTACATTCTTCCTCTGGGTGCTCCAGCTCCTTCTGAAGACCAAAGACATACTAGTTAGTGGGTTGGTTGGGTCATCATAATTTGTCCCGTGATTAGGCTAGGATTAAGTTGGGGGATTGCTGGGAGTCGCAGCTCGAAGGGCCAAAAGGACCTACTCTGCTGTATCTCAATAAAAAAAACTAAGGGGGCTAGAAGAAGGCATGAGGTTGTTCTAGCAGACAAGGTGAAGAATCTCATGGGATACTACAGATTTATCAAGAACAAAGGGACAGGAAGGGACAAAATTGGTTCTCTGGAAGATCAGGGTGGTCATCTATGCATGGAGCTGAAAGAGAGGGATATCTAATTACTCAGGTGAACTCTAATTACTCTATAGAAGTGATATAAAGTAACGGTGAGGTTTTACACCATATACAGATTACAGAGCAGGAGGTGTTTGCTGTCTTCTGGAAATTAGGGTGAATCAATCCCTAGGGCCTGACAAAGTGTTCCCTCGAACCTGTGGGAGACACTGGAGAGACATAGATGAGGTGCCAGAGGACTGGAGGATCGCTGAAGTTCCTCTGTTGTTTAAGAAAGACTTTTAAAATAAGGCAGGAAATTATAGTCTGGTGAGCTTGACTTCAGCGGTTGGTAAGTTATTGGAAGGAATTCTAAGGGACTGGATATTTAAGTATTTGGATAGACAGAGACTGATTAGGGATAGTCAACATAGCTTTGTACATGGTAGGTCACGTCTAACCAGTCTTACAGAGTTATTTGAGGAAGTTCGCAGGAAAGCGGATGAAGGCAAGGCAGTGGATGTTGTCTGTACTGTAGAGTTCTGTGAGGCTTTAAGATTCATGTTTAAGTATTATCAGCAGTTCTCAATAAAAGGGATCATCCAGGTACCATCTGAAGCTAAGCAGGGAGTTCTCCTTGGTGTTCCTTTCTTTACTTCTCCCTCTCCTAACATCAGAGAGTCACACTGCTGTTTGTGGGGTAGGGTGTAGTTTCCACATTTCTTTAATTACCAAGTGGTTACATTTCAAAAACTTCAAAGTGCTTCAGTGTGCTCCCAAGTTCTCAATATGTGCTAGTTTTTATTGTCCAAAGTAAGATTAGATAATGCTGGGAACACTCAGCAGGTAGGGTAGCATTTTATATCATCATTTAGAGAAACAGGCCCATCCAACCCAGCTGTCCAATTACACCCTTGTGACCAATTAACTACTAACCTGCATGTCTTTGGACTGCGGGAGGAAACATGAGCACCTATATGAAACCTACATGTTCACAGGGAGAACGTACAAACTCCTTACTGACAGCGGTGGATTTGAATCCCAGTTGCTGGGGCTTATGTCCATCCCTACATTACCATGCCTTCTATCTTTAGAAAGAGAGACAGTTAATTTTTCAAATCAGAAACCCTTTTCAAAACTGTCTCTCCACAGATGCTGTGTGATCTGCTGAGTGTTTACAGCATTTTCAGTTTTTATTTCAGATCCCCAGCATTCTCCTTATTGTGCCAGTTGGAAGCTGTTAAAACTAATTGCTTGAACTGTATTACTGGTTTGAATGAAACACCAGATAATCTATTTCAGAGCTGTTGGTTGATGGATCAGTAATGATCTTGACACTGGGTAGAACACTCCTGAATAAGTTTGTGGTGGTGAGTGAAACAGTTTCTGTCTGGCTAATTTGATTATGTTTGTTTATATGTACATAAAAAGATTCCCCATTAAGTCAAATGTATACCGTATGGAGTGGTGTTTCTGTTATAGTGAAGTCACTACCTATTCATATAGGGAGACAGGAGCAGGCCTCAAAGGAAGGACGTGCCTGGAACCAGCCGAAAGAAGCAGGGAAGGTCTGGAGATGGAGGGAGAACAGAGGTGGTATTACTGAACTCCCAGAGCTCTAGCATGGCATCCCAGTAACAAAAAGCAAGATGAGAAAATATCTGCAAAGAAATATTTTTATTTGAGCTGTAATAATTTGAAAGTATTCCGCAAGCACTGATGATGAGTCGAGGGTACACCATACTTGGGTGGAGTGTTCTGGTGATCATGCCAGCCTCTGTCTCTGTTGGAAGCCAGCAAGGTCACGTTGAATCAGGGCCAGACTTTTTGCAACACAAGAAGGGTCAATGAGTTTGAACACAAGGTTTTGCAGATGCTGGAAATCCAGAGTAGCGCACACAAAATGCTGGGGGAGTTCAACAAGTCAGGCAGCATCTATGGAGGGGAACGAACAGTTGACGTTTAAGGCCAAGGCCCTTCACAATGAAGTCACTCCAGCACTTGTTGCTCAAGATGGGGTACTTTCTTCTTCCCGGTAACCTTTAGCTTTGGCATGAAAAAGGGAATGTTTTTGATGATAGTTTCATAAGAGTCAGGTCCATACAACAGGGAAACAGGAGCTTCAACCCAACAGGTCCACGCCGACGAAGATCTAAACAGGTCCCATGCCTGCATTTGTCTCCTATCCCTCAACCTTTGCTATCCATCTGCCCGAGCAAGTGTCTTTTAAATGTTGTTCATCTACCTGCTGGCTCACTCCATATATGGACCACCCTCTGGGTGAAAAACTTGGCCCTCAGGTTCCTATTAAATCTCTCCCCTCTCACCTTAAAGCCTTCCCCTCTAGTTCTTGATTTTCCAACCTTGGGGAAAACCACCATTCACGTTCATCTGACCCATGACCCATATTTCCCTACACTCCAAAAAATAAAGTTCCAGCCTACTCAACCTCTCTCAGTGTGGGCAACATCCTCATAAATCTCCTCTGTACCCTTTCTAGCTTATTGGCATCTTTCCTATCGTGGGGTGAACAAAGCTGGGTATAGTATTCCAAATGTGGGTTCATCAACTGAGATCACAACGCAACCTCCCAACTGCTATAATGAATGCCCTAAGCCGCCTTTATCACCCTGTCTGTCTGCGACACCATTTTCAGGTAGCCAGGTACTTGTATTCCCAGATCTACAAGACTCCCCTTGGGCCCTACCATTCACTATGAAAATCCTACCTCATACAAGCTAATCAAGATCCCCTTGTAATTCCTGGTGACCAACTTCTTGTTGACCTTGTTGAATTGGAACCCTTTGCTGACCTTTAATGTACCCATTGATCAGTCCAGAGGTTTGAAGCACCATCCAGATAATGTTTGATAGTGATGTAAGTTTCTGGAAGCAACATAGGCAGCATTCTATCCACAAGAGCAAAAATTTCTCATCTGGAGCCAGCCCTGGAGTTTGGAGAAACCCATGATGTAAATAGATTGTTGAAGCTTTGTTCGTCCAACTGCTTACTGAAGGAAAGAAGTGAAGGTATATATCTCAGTGACAGTGCGTGAGTAATGGGTCTGACACACAAGTGCATTGACGTTGAAATGATCTGCATGAAAGCAGCGACTGTGATCTTATCTGGTGGTCAAGTTTGATCCAAAGTTGACTGTTTCTCTTCCTCTGATCAAAGAGCCTGCATATGAAAGACCAAATTCATGAGGAACCAAGAGCAGGAGAGTTAAAGCAGTTAGGTCTTGGTACTTTCTTGTGAGTTTCACTTTACAGGAATCTAAAAGCAGCTTGCTTAATTGTTAGTTATAGACTGGCTAAAGAGCTAATTAGCAACGGTTCAAAGTAAAATTTATTATCAGAGTACATACACGTCACCACATACAACCTTGAGATTCTTTTTCCTGCAGGCATACTCAGAAAATCTATAGAACAGTAACTGTAAACGGGATCAATGAACAACAAACTGTGCAAATGCAAATATTAATAAATAGCAATGAATAACGAGAGCATGAAATAACAAGATAAAGAGTCCTTTAAGTGAGACCATTGGTTGTGTGAACACTGGAAATAGAGTGAGTGTAGTTATACTCTTTTGTTCAAGAGGCTAATGGTTGAGGAGTAGTAACTGTTCTTGAACCTGGGGGTGCAAGTCCTGAGGCACTTGGACCCCCAGGTTCTTCCTGATGGCAGCAGCGAGAAAAGAGCATGGCCTGGGTGGTGAGGATCTTTGATGATGGATGCTGCTTTTTCTACAGCAACATTTCCTGTAAATGTGCTCAATGGTTGGGAGAGCTTTACCCATGATGTACTGGGCTGAATCCACTACCTTTTGTTGGATTTTCTGCTCAAAGACATTGGTGTTCCCATACCCGGCTGTAATATGTCAATCAGCACACTTTCCACCACGTCTATAGAAGTTTGCCAAGATTTTTGATGACGTACCAAATCTCAGCGGACTCCTGGGGAAGTAGAGGCACTGTTGTGCTTTCTTTGCAATTACATTTATATGATGGGTCCACGACAGGTCCTCTGAGATAGTGACACCCAGGAATTTAAAGTTACTGATCCTGTCCAGCTCTGATCCTCCAGTAGTGGCTCATGGACCTCTTGTGTCCCTCTCCTGGTCTACAATCCTTGGTCTTGCCGACATTGAGTGAGAGGTTATTGTTATGACACCATTCAGCCAAATTTTCAATCTCCCTCCTGTATGCTGATTCATCGCCCCATTTGATACAGCCTATAAAAGTGGTGTCATCAGCAAACTCGTATACTGTGCTGGAGCTGTGCTTAGCCACACAGTCTTAGGCATAAAGTGAGTAGAGCAGGGGCTAAGCACACATCCCTGTGGTGCACCTGTGCTGATGGAGATTGTGGAGAAGATGTTTTTGCCAATCTAAACTGACTAGCAGGGAGGAAATCTAGAATCCAATTGCACGAGATGGTATTAGAACCATAGAACCATAGAAACTACAGCACAGAAACAGGCCCTTTGGCCCTTCTTGGCTATGCCGAACCATTTTCTGCCTAGTCCCACTGACCTGCACATGGACCATATCCCTCCATACACCTCCCATCCATGTATCTGTCCAATTTATTCTTAAATGTTAAAAAAGAACCCGCATTTACCACCTCGTCTGGCAGCTCATTCCATACTCCCACCACTCTCTGTGTGAAGAAGCCCCCCCTAATGTTCCCTTTAAACTTTTCTCCCCTCACCCTTAACCCATGTCCTCTGGTTTTTTTCTCCCCTTGCCTCAGTGGAAAAAGGCTGCTTGCATTCACTCTATCTATACCCATCATAATTTTATATACCTCTATCAAATCTCCCCTCATTCTTCTACGCTCCAGGGAATAAAGTCCTAACCTATTCAACCTTTCTCTGTAACTGAGTTTCTCAAGTCCCGGCAACATCCTTGTAAACCTTCTCTGCACTCTTTCAACCTTATTTATATCCTTCCTGTAATTTGGTGACCAAAACTGAACACAATACTCCAGATTCGGCCTCACCAATGCCTTATACAACCTCATCATAACATTCCAGCTCTTATACTCAATACTTAGATTAATAAAGGCCAATGTACCAAAAGCTCTCTTTACGACCCTATCTACCTGTGACGCCACTTTTAGGGAAGTTTATATCTGTATTCCCAGATCCCTCTGTTCCACTGCACTCCTCAGTGCCTTACCATTAACCCTGGATGTTCTATCTTGGTTTGTCCTTCCAACGTGCAATACCTCACACTTGTCTGCATTAAACTCCATCTGCCATTTTTCAGCCCATTTTTCCAGCTGGCCCAAGTCCCTCTGCAGGCTCTGAAAACCTCCCTCACTGTCTACTACACCTCCAATCTTTGTATCATCAGCAAATTTGCTGATCCAATTTACCACATTATCATCCAGATCATTGACATAGATGACAAATAACAATGGACCCAGCACTGATCCCTGTGGCACACCACTAGTCACAGGCCTCCACTCAGAGAAGCAATTCTCTACCACCACTCTCTGGCTTCTTCCATCGAGCCAATGTCTAATCCAATTTACCACCTCTCCATGTATACCTAGCGACTGAATTTTCCTAACTAACCTCCATTGCGGGACCTTGTCAAAGACCTTACTGAAGTCCATGTAGACAATATCCACTGCCTTCCCTTCATCCACTTTCCTGGTAACCTCCTCGAAAAACTCCAATAGATTGGTCAAACATGACCTACCACGCACAAAGCCATGTTGACTCTCCCTAATAAGCCTCTGTCTATCTAAATGCTTGTAGATTCTGTCTCTTAGTACTCCCTCCAATAACTTACCTACTACTGACGTTAAACTCACCGGCCTATAATTTCCTGGATTACTTTTCAATCCTTTTTTATACAACAGAACAACATGAGCCACTCTCCAATCCTCCGGAACTTCACCCATAGACAGGACATTTTAAATATTTCTGCCAGGGCCCCCGCAATTTCAACACTAGTCTCCTTCAAGGTCCGAGGGAACACTCTGTCAGGTCCCGGGAATTTATCCACTTTAATTTTCCTCAAGACAGCAAACACCTCCTCCTTTTCAATCTGTACAGTTTCCATGGTCTCACTACTTGATTCCCTCAATTCCATAGATTTCATGCCAGCTTCCTTAGTAAATACAGACACAAAAAACCTATTTAAGATCTCCCCCATTTCCTTTGGTTCCGCACAAAGCCGACCACTCTGATCTTCAAGAGGACCAATTTTATCCCTTACAATCCTTTTGCTCTTAATATACTTGTAAAAGCTCTTTGGATTATCCTTCACTTTGACTGCCAAGGCAACCTCATGTCTTCTTTTAGCCCTCCTGATTTCTTTCTTAAGTATTTTCTTGCACTTCTTCAGGCCTAAGACTTAGAGTTTACTAATTGGTTTTGAGAGGATGACTCAGAATCAGATCAGGTTTCATATCACTGGCAAATGTTGTGAAATTTGTTGTTTTGTGGCAGCAGTACAATGCAATACATAATAAAACTATAAATTACAATAAGAAATTATATAATATGTATGTACAATAGTACTAGAAAGTTTGTGAGCCCTGTAGAGTTTTCTTTACTTCTGCATAAATGTGACCTAAAATGGGATCAGATCTTCACCCAAGTCCTAAAACTGCTAAAGAGAACCCAATTAAATAAATAACACAAAAACATTACACGTGTTCATTTATTTATTGAGAGAAATGATCCAATATTGTATGTATTTAGTGGAAAAAGTATGTGAACTTTTGCTGTCAGTAACTGGTGTGACCCTCTTGTACAGCAATAACTTCAACATAATGTTTCCGGTAACTGTTGATCAGTCCTGCACATTGGCTTGGAGGAATTTTAGGCCATTCCTCATTTTACAACTGCTTCAACTCTGGGATGTTGATGGGCTTCTTTGCATGAACTGCTTGCTTCTGGTCCTTCCACAACATTTCTGTAGGATTAGGGTCAGGACTTTGACTCGGCCATTCCAAAACACAGATTTTCTTCTTTTTAAACCATTTTGTTGTTGATGTACTCTTGTCCGTTAGGTCATTGTCTTATTGCATTATCCGACTTCTATTAAGCTTCAGGTGACGGACTGCTACCCTGACATTCTCCTGTGAAAATGTCTTGATACAATTTTGAATTCAGTGTTCCCTCAACGATTGCAAGATTTGTAATCCAAGGAGCGGAAAGCACAGAATCAAATATCACTGTGATGATTGTACGTTCTAGTATCAATTGTTTGGTGACCATAAAGTATAAAGCTGTCCAGGCCCTGAGGCAGCAAAGCAGCCCCAAACCATGATGCTCCTTCTACCGTGCTTCACAGTTGAGATGAGGTTTTTGTGTTGCTGTGCAGTGCCCTTTTTCCTCCAAACATCGCAATTTCTGCCAAGATGTTCAACTTTTGTCTCATCTGTTCATAGAACATTGTCCCAGAAGTATTGTGGAACATGCAGGTGGTCTTTTGAAAACTTGAGATGTGTAGCAATGTTCTTTTGGAGAACAGTGGTTTCCATGGTGTCCTTCCATGAAGACCATTCTTGTTCAGTGTTTTTCTTATAGTGGACACATGAACAGAGACTTTAGTAAGTTCTAGAGATTTCTGCGAGTCTTTTGCTGTTACCCTTGGATTCTTTTTCACCTCCTTCAGCATTGCACGTTGTGCTCAGTGTGATCTTTGCAAGATGCCCACTCCTAGGGAGAGTAGCAACAGTACTGAATTTCCTCCATTTGTAGACAATTTCTCTTACTGTGGACTGATGAACACTCAGGTCTTTAGAGATGCTTTTGTAGCCTTTTCCAGCTTCATGCATCTTTATAATTCTTCTTCTAAGGTCCTCTGAAAGTTGTTTTGATCGAGGCATTGTGCACATAAACAGATCTTTCTTGAGAAGAACAGGCTCTGTCAGTAACCTGATATTGTGTGTGTTTTTATAAGGCAGGTCACCTCTACAACCCACCCCTCCAATCTCATCTCATTGATTGGAACACCTGACTCCAGATAGCTTTTGTAAAAGGCATTACCCCAGAGATTAACATACTTTTTCCAACAAGTACATGTAATATTAGATCATTTTCTCAATAAATAAATGAATAAGTATAATGTTTTGTGTTATTTATTTAATTGGGTTCTCTCTATCTAGTTTTAGGACTTGCGTGAAGATAAGGTGACTTACCTGGGACAAACTGGGACAAGCTGTGGCAGCCGGATCTCTGGCACTGAGTCTGGTTCTGCAGTGCAGAAGGAAGGGTGGAAGTAGAGGAGAGCGGTAGTGATAGGGGACTCGATAGTTAGAGGTACAGACAGGAGGTTCTTTGGTCATGATAGAGACTCCCAGGTGCCAGGGTCAGGGATGTCTCCGATCGTGTGCACAGCGTTCTGAAGTGGGATTGTGATCAGCCAGATGTCGTGGTACACATCAGTACCAATGACATAGGAAGAAAGAGTGAGGAGGTCCTGAAGAGTGAGTATAGAGAGCTTGGTAGGAAGTTAAAAAGCAGGACCTCGAGGGTGGTAAACTCAGGATTGCTACCTGTGCTGTGTGCCAGTGAGGGTAGGAATAGGATGGTCTGGCAGATGAACACGTGGCTGAGGAACTGGTGTAGGGGGCACAGTTTCAGATTTCAGGATCATTGGGACCTCTTCTGGGGTAGGTGGGACCTGTACAAGAGAGACGGGTTACACCTGAACTATAAGGGGACCAATATCCTTGCAGGGAGGTTTGTTGGTGCTTTTGGGGAGGGTTTAAACTAGATTTGCAGGGGGATGGGAACCAGAGTGCCAGTGCAGATAGTGGAGTGGGGGTGAAAATAAATGATGTTAAAAGTTTATGCAAAGTCACAAATAGAAGGGTTGTGTGTGGTGGTAATAATCTTCTGAAGTGTGTCTATTTCATTGCGAGGAGTATTGTGGGAAAGGCTGATGAGCTGAGGGCGTGGATTGACACATGGAATTACGACATTATAGCCATTAGTGAAACTTGGCTACAGGAGGGGCAGGACTGGCAGCTTAATATTCCGGGGTTCTGATGTTTCAGACGTGATAGAGGCAGAGGAATAAAGGGTGAGGGGTGGCATTGCTAGTCAGGCAAAATGTTACAGCGGTGCTCAGGCAGGATAGATGAGAGGGCTTGTCTACTGAGTCCTTATGGGTGGAGCTGAGAAACAGGAAAGGTATGGCCACATTAGTGGGATTGTATTACAGACCACCCAATAGTCAGTGAGAATTGGAGGAGCAAATCTGCAGAGAGATAGCAGACAACTGCAGGAAACAAAGTTGTGGTGGTAGGGGATTTTAATTTTCCATATATTGATTGGGACTCCCATACTGTTAGGGGTCTAGATGGTTTAGAGTTTGTAAAATGTGTTCAGGAAAGTTTTCTAAATCAATGTATAGAGGGACCAACTAGAAGGGATGCAATATTGGATCTCCTGTTAGGAAACGAATTAGGGCAAGTGACAGAAGTCTATGTAGAGGAGCACTTTGGTTCCAGTGATCATAACACCATTAGTTTCAATTTGATCATGGACAAGGATAGATCTGGTCCTAGGGTTGAGGTTCTGAACTGGAAGAAGGCCAAATTTGAAGAAATGAGAAAGGATCTAAAAAGCGTGGATTGGGACAGGTTGTTCTCTGACAAGGATGTGATTGCTAAGTGGGAGGCCTTCAAAGGAGAAATTTTGAGAGTGCAGAGTTTGTATGTTCCTGTCAGGATTAAAGGCAAAGTGAGTAAGAATAAGGAACCTTGGTTCTCGAGGGATATTGCAACTCTGATAAAGAAGAAGAGAGAGATATATAACCTGTATAGGAAACGGAGCAAATAAGGTGCTTGAGGAGTATAAAAAGTGCAAAAAAATCTTAAAGAAATCAGGAGGGCTAAAAGAAGACATGAGGTTGCTTTGGCAGTCAAGGTGAAGGATAATCCAAAGAACTTCTACAGGTATATTAAGAACAAAAGGATAGTAAGGGATAAAATTTGTCCTCTTGAAGATCAGAGTGATCGGCTATGTATGGAACCAAAAGAAATGGGGGAGATCTTAAATAGGTTTTTTGTGTTGTTACATACCCCATAACTGGGTTGCCAAACCAGCAGAAATGGACCACTTAGTTGGAGTCTGGATTACTGGAACTAAGAAAGTTTTTATTAAAGAAATAAGTAACACGGTATTCTAATAGTAAGCACATAAATGCAACAGGTTAGCAATGATAAAACACGCATGTACACAGAACTAGGGTAATAGGAATCAATTAAGCTCTATCGCAGTCTAGGGGTAAAATGATCAGTCTCAAGTGACGTAGAGTTCAGTTCAGCTGAGTACAGTTCGCAGTAATCACTGTTGTGCCGTTGGGGGGGGGGGAGAGCGCGAATGATGATATTCAAATCGGATTCAAACAGACCTTTGATATTCCTCGCAGTTAGCTTTCGGGCGAGCCCTTTGTAATGTCTTCTGAGGTCACCAACTGTGACCCTTCCATTCCGGATACAATCATTCTTCTGCGGTGAACCCGGCACCCAGGCAAGGGCGGACACACACACCAGGTTCCCGCCGATCGTACCTTCTCACCCTGTGCGTCTATGGTTGGTCCCACGAACAGACCTCCAAAACTCCCACCAAGTTGTGGGGGGGCACAACGCACTTCCAGGGTCTCGTTATCTCGTGGTGTTGTGGTGTGTCGTGGTGTGTGTCTTGCCTTAGCGAACCTGTTCCTTTTATTCCCCTGCTGGGGTATCGCCTGTCCATCAAACTTCAAACAGTTCAGGTTCAAAGCAACCGGTCTGGCAATACTCGGAACTGTGTCTCTTTTCGTTAATCTCTCTCCTCTCTCTTATTAACATTTGGAATGTTTCTCTCTTTGTCTCTCTTATCAGCATCAATCTTCTGATAACTTGGTCTTTTGTCACACCCCTATCCTTCAAAGGATTTTTACCCGGGTAAAAATTATAGGCATGAATACATTATTAGATACACACAAATATACATGGTCATCAGCTATTTGGCTAATACAGAGAACTTTAAGTTGTCAACACCTTGACAGACAGTCAGCAATCACCTTTCCGTTCCTTTTATATGTGTTATTTTCATAATCGTCTAAGACCAGGCTCCAACTTAGCAAACTTCATAGTGGCCAAAAACACTGAGTTGTGATCAGTGTAATTTCTCAGTGGTTTTCATCCCGGACACAGATAACAAGGGTCGTCCCACACCAACTTGGCATTCTTTGGCAAGGGCTTAGTAAGAGGGTGGGTAATATCCGCAAAGTTTTTTTTTTTGCAAAACTTCCGATAGTACCTCACCATCTCCAAGAACCTTCTCAGGGCTCTCTTGTCTGTCGGGGTGGGGACTTCAGAGATAGCCTGCACCTTAGCCTGCATCAGAGCCAGCTGCCCCTGTCCTACCACACATCCTATATAAGTGACCTTCGCGTGGCCAAATTCACTTTTTGCGAGGTTCACTGTCAGGCTGGCTTCAAACAGCCATTTAAACAGTGCCACACTGTGCTCCTCCCACATGTTGCTCCAGAACACTACATCGCCAATATACGCTTTTGCGTTCTTTAGCCCTTTTGTCACTGAATTAATCAACCTGTTGCTCACTAGGCTGACCTGACGCGACAACAACACCATGTCCCGGCTCTCTGCATCGCCTCGGGACATCCGGACATACGTCTATGTGCCGTTTAATTAGCGCTCTTAGCGGGTCGCTTTGTTCGAGGATTAAGGGAGAGACCTTATCAGCAAAGCTGGCCAAAACAGTAGACTTCTCCCATCTGGTAGGCACCATACTTAGCTTTTCAAAATGGGTTTTCCCCTTATCAGGTGGCACACTAGCCTCATTAATTTTCATGATATCACCAGCTAGATCTGTTTTCTGATCGTGGTGAGCTTTTAACATGTTAATAGCCTCTAACTGTGTTAGCTCACGTCTACAATAGTCAATAACATCCTTCCTCCTGTGCGGCCAGTAGAACTCTTTCATGATTTCATGTATCTTGTGGGCCAGGTTAAGAATCTCATCCCCATAAATTTTCGGCACCACCCCCCATTCCTCATCTGCGGGCATGGTACTTGGTCTCCATTTCTTCTTTAGTACTCCCTCCTTCACATAATAGCCCACTGGCTCCCTTGTTAATTCTGCTTCGGAGAGAGCTGTCTCCATCAAAACCATCAGCTCCTCGTCTCGCTCCTGTGCCTGTACAAAATCCTTCCTTGCTAATGATAAATCTACCTTAATTTCCATTTCACTACGCTGCTCCTCACTTTCTAACCCCTTCTGATACAAGGCTGGTAAAAACGTCTCAGCCAAAGCTATATTTACTTCGGCAGCCTTTCCAGACATGCCCCGAGTCACTGCGCAAACGGGATAAACCTGTGAGTCCATGGGCGAGGCCTCAATCCTGGCAGGCTGGCTTGTCAATCTTACTGCTGGGTACACCTCTCCACCAGCGAGGTCATTACCGAGTAAGACCTCCACGTCTTTCATCGGTAGTTTGGGCCTCACCCCGATCGTGACCGGTCCGGAGACCAAGTCACTTTGTAGGTGTATCTGGTGCAAAGGTACTGCTTCACTCCCTTTCCCAATGCCTTTGATCACACTGACCTCCCCAGTCTCGGTCTCTGAACTAAAGTCTAAAACACTCCTTAAGATCAATGACTGACATGCTCCCGTGTCTCTCCAGATCCGTACTGGAACTGGGTTTAACCCCTCCTTCACCGAGACCAATCCGGCCGAAATAAACTTCCCGCGCCCTTCCTGAACTCTATCAGACCTCTTCTCCCCTAGCGGTTTGTTTGCCGGCTCAATACAGCCAGTCGGAACCGTCGTTTTTCCTTTCCCCGTCCCCTTCTTTGGGGTAAAGCACCTGGACGCAAAGTGACCGGCTTTCCCACAATTATAGCATACGACCCCAGGAGACTTCCTACCAAACTGCTCCCGGTCTTCCTTATCCATCTCACCAGTCCCTGGCTTACTTTCTGACTTTTCTGGCGGACTCTCCCCGTTGTCCTGACTACCCTTCTGGTAGCCTTTACTCGGGGTAAACTTTGTTTTATGTGTCAACGCGTACTCATCCGCTAACTTAGCAGTTGCGGCTAAAGTGTCTGCCTCTTTCTCATCTAGGTAGGGTCTCATACCTTCAGGGACACAACCTTTAAACAGCTCAATCAGGATTAGCTGTAGTAGTTTGTCAAGATCCCCATTTACCCCCTTCGAGGCGCACCAACGCTCACAATATGTCTGCATCTCACGGGCAAACTCTAAATACGTGCGGTCCCACTGCTTCCTCGCATTCCGGAACCTCTGCCGGTATGCCTCCGGGACCAACTCATAAATCCTGAGGATGGCCTCTTTCACCACCTCATACCTCTGGGCATCTTCTGCGGACAAGGCCGAGTAAGCTTGTTGGGCTTTTTCTTTAAGTACACTCTGAAGCAAAACAGCCCACTTATCCCTCGGCCAGTCCTGACTTGCAGCAACTTTTTCAAAATGGAGAAAGTACCGATCAACATCGGTCTTGTCAAATGGGGGAACCAGCCTAACCTCCTGGGTCACCCTGAACCCTCCACCGTGGTTCGGCATGGGCCCCTGCACTGCCGTCATCTTTAACCTCTCCAGCTCAAATTCCCTTTCCCTCTGTTTCTCATTCTAACTGCCTGTCCCAGAACTCGTGCTAGAGTCTCAATTTTTCAATCTGCACCTGTACTGCGTCTCCACCAGGTTTTTCAATAGTTATCACCTCCAGCTTCCCTTGGGGAAACACACCTTTAGATACATAATTCTCTACGATAGCTCTGTGCATCTCCGCTCTCCTCATTGTCGACTTCCCCTTAAAAAGATTCAACCGTTTGGCCACAGCTGCCAATTCCGCTTTCCTGGCATCCTCTAATGCCTCCAAGGTCGGCGCCTTTAGAAATTCCTTAATCTCCATTTCTGCTGTTTGCCTTTTCTTTCTTTCAGGAATTTTAACCCAATCAATTTACCCCGTCCAAAATTTAGCGTTCAAAATCGCGGACGAGAACCCCACTTATGTTACGTACCCCGTAACTGGGTTGCCAAACCAGCAGAAATGGACCACATAGTTGGAGTCTGGATTACTGGAACTAAGGAAGTTTTTATTAAAGAAATAAGTAACACAGTATTCAAATAGTAAGGATATAAATGCAACAGGTTAGCAATGATAAAACACAAATGTACACAGAACTAGGATAATAGGAATTAATCAAGCTCTATCGCAGTCTAGGGGTAAAATGATCAGTCTCAAGTGACACAGAGTTCAGTTCAGCTGAATGCAGTTCGCAGTAATCGCTGTTATGCCGTTGGGGAGAGAGAGAGCGCGCGCGCGAATGATGATATTCAAATCGGATTCAAACAGACCTTTGATATTCCTCGCAGGTAGCTTTCGGGCGAGCCCTTTGTAATGTCTTCTGAGGTCACCGACTGTGACCCCTCCGTTCCGGATACAATCATTCTTCTGCGGTGAACCTGGCACCCAGGCAAGGGCAGGCACACACACCAGGTTCCCGCCGATCGTACCTTCTCACCCTGTGCGTCTATGGTTGGTCCCGCGAGCAGACCTCCAAAACTCCCACCAACTTGTGGGGGGGCACATCGCACTTCCAGGGTCTCGTTATCTCGTGGTGTCATGGTGTGTGTCTTGCCTTAGCGAACCTGTTCCTTTTATCCCCCTGCTGGGGTCTCGCCTGTCCATCAAACTTCAAACAGTTCAGGTTCAAAGCAACCGGTCTGACAATACTCAGAACTGTGTCTCTTTTCGTTAATCTCTCTCCTCTCTCTTATTAACATTTGGAATGTTTCTCTCTTTGTCTGTCTTATCAGCATCAATCTTCTGATAACTTGGTCTTTTGTCACAGCGTATGTATTTACTAAGGAAACTGGAGTCAGTAGAAATAAGGCAAACAAGTAGTGAGGTCATGAAACCTATACAAATTGAAGAGGAGGAGGTGTTTGCTATCTTGAGGCAAATCAGAGTAGATAAATCCCCAGGACCTGACAGGGTATTCCCTCGGACCTTGAAGGAGACTAGTGTTGAAATAGCAGGGTCCCTGGCAGATATATTTAAAATGTCGGTATCTACGGGTGAGGTGCTGGAGGATTGGAGGATAGCTCATGTTGCTCCCTTGTTTAAAAAAGGCTCAAAAATAATCCAGGAAATTATAGGCTGGTAGGTTTGACATCGGTAGTAGGTAAATTCTTGGAAGGAGTACTAAAAGATGGGATCTTCAAGTATTTGGATAGATGGGGACTTATTAGGGAGAGTCAACATGGCTTTGTGTGTGGTAGATCATGTTCAACAAATCTATTAGAGATTTTCGAGGAGGTTACCAGGAAAGTGGATGAAGGGAAGGAAGTGGATGTTGTATATATGGACTTCAGTAAGGTCTTTGACAAGGTCCCGCATGGGAGGTTAGTTAGGAAGATTCAGTCGCTAGGCATACATGGAGAGGTAGTAAATTGGATTAGACATTGGCTCAATGGAAGAAGCCAGAGAGTGGTAGTGGAGGCTTGTGACTGGTGGTGTGCCACAGGGATCAGTGCTGGGTCCATTGTTATTTGTCATCTGTATCAATGATCTGGATGATAATGTGGTAAATTGGATCAGCAAATTTGCTGATGATACAAAGATTGGAGGTGTAGTGGACAGTGAGGAAGGTTTTCAAAGCTTGCAGAGGGATTTGGACCAGCTGGAAAAATGGGCTGAAATATGACAGATGGAGTTTAATACAGACAAGTGTGAGGTATTACACTTTGGAAGGACAAACCAGGGTAGAACATACAAGGTAAATGGTAGGGCACTGAGGAGTGCAGTAGAACAGAGGGATCTGGGAATACAGATACAAAATTCCCTAAAAGTGGCATCACAGGTAGATAGGGTCGTAAAGAGACCTTTTGGTACATTGGCCTTTATAAATCAAAGTATTGAGTACAGGAGTTGGAATGTTATGGTGATGTTGTATAAGACATTGGTGAGGCCGAATTTGGTGTATTGTGTGCAGTTTTGGTCACCTAATTACAGGAAGGATATTAATAAGGTTGAAAGAGTGCAGAGAAGGTTTACAAGGATGTTTCCGTGACTTGAGAAACTCAGTTACAGAGAAAGGTTGAATAGGTTAGGACTTTATTTCCTGGAGCGTAGAAGAATGAGGGGAGATTTGATAGAGGTATATAAAATTATGATGGGTATAGATAGAGTGAATGCAAGCAGGCTTTTTCCACTAAGGCTAGGGGAGAAAAAAACCCAGAGGACTTGGGTTAAGAGTGAAGGGGGAAAAGTTTAAAGGGAACATTGGGGGGGACTTCACACAGAGAGTGGTGGGAGTGTGGAATGAGGTGCCAGATAAAGTGGTAAATGCGGGCTCACTTTTAACATTTAAGAAAAACTTGGACAGGTACATGGATGGGAGGTGTATGGAGGGATATGGTCCAGGTGCAGGTCAGTGGGACTAGGCAGAAAAATGGTTCGGCACAGCCAAGAAGAGCCAAGAGGCCTGTTTCTGTGCTGCAATGTTTCTATGGTTCTAAGATCACATTTTAGGCCATATTTATGCAGAAAAAGAGAAAATTCTACGGGGTTCAGAAACTTTCTAGCACCACTGTGTGTTATCACTGTTCAACAGAGTATTGCGATCACAAGTAAAATGCCCAAGATAATCTCCTATGCATTAGGCCCATTAGGCCTTATTAGGCCAATGGGTCTGTATCTGTGTTGCTTGATGACTATCCATCCCAGACAGAAGCACTGGTGTGCTTGGTATAGGAGCAAGTACAGGCCTAGCTTGCTGTGCACCAACTTCAGTTTTCCCCTCCATAATATTGAGAAAAGAGTAGACAAAATAGAAAATCAGCTCAGTCTGGAGAACTTAGAAACCAGCAGAACAGCTTGCTTTCAATGCCTAATTCTATACACGCGGGTAAAGTGTGAGAACATTCTTCCACAGCATTACTGAATCTGACAATGTTCTTGTGATTACACAACATCGCAATGGGTTCTTGCGTAGGAAGTGCACACCAACCGGTGTGGCGCTCGGAGGTCCAGAACTACACAGCCTGGGCTGGCTACTGGCAATAGTGACTTCCCAGTCCCATCTCCCAGAGGCGTTAATTCTATCCACCTCATTTTTCGCTTTGTTTTCCCAAAATATGCCAGCAGTTTTCTGTTTGAACAAAGTTTCCATGAAACAATCTCTATACCATTTTTCACAACGCTATGGTAAATCACAAAGGATCTCGATAGAATTGAGAATCAGAATTGAGTTTATTATCAGTGATGTATGTAGTGAATTTGGTATTGCGCTGTGCTGCTGCCGTTACCACATTTCAGTGACAATCAAATTGACTGAGATTCTAAATGATTTGAGGGAGGTTATTATACAACAGTGCTTGGCCAATGAATACTTCAACAATTACAGAAATTCTGCATGTTAGAAGTTACTTTCTTTGGTGAACTGGAAAGCAAAAATAATCACCAGTGTGAAGTAATTTCCATGGCCTTCCTTTCCTCCTCTCTACCGCTTCTTTCTATACTTTGCTGCTGCCCTGTATCCTCAGGTGATAGCTTACTGTCAAGCTTCACGCTGTTTTTCTAAATTGCTCTGATTGTAAGAAAGTCCAATGAAAGGCTTTGCTTTACAAAGAAAATTACTTTCAATGATTGTTTTTAATAAGGGCAGCTGTGTCAGGTAACCTTAGACAAAGATTATAAGCCCCAATTGAAGTGTAATATTAACAGTTATAAAAATAGAAAATGCAAGTTGGCTGCATCCTGCTAGCATGTTCAGTTTTGATTTCAAAGTTCTAGCATTTGCAGTATTTCTGATCCATAATATTTGTAGGATATTCCAAACAAGTAATTCTGGATGATCTTGTTTCCTTTAAGACTTTCTGCATTTTACCATCATCAGTCTATGCATCCATGACCCTTGTAATGTGAGCTACTATATTAACAATTCACAAATTAATAGGAATACGAATCTTTTATTTTATCATAATCTATTACAAATTTCCTGTTCCTTTTTTGATTTCTGCCAACATTTGTCAATTGGGTCCACCTTTATCACACATTTCTCCTTGGTGAGTGTCACTCTGCATACTTCGATGAATGGATTCCCATGAAATGCACAAAATTCTTTTCAGTAACTCTGATTTCAGATTTACAAAGATAGGGTTTAAGGATCAAAGTCAAATACATTTTCAGAATTAAACTGAACTGTCTTGGTACATTATTATAGGAAATTTGTTTGCCGATGGTTTAGTTTACTTGTGTGTGTGAGATCTTTGACTGCAATGAACTGAGAAGTGTCATAGAGAAGTACAGCACAGAAACAGGCCCTTTGGCCCATCTAGTCCATGTTAAACCATTTAAACTGCTTACTCCCATTGACCTGCACAAGGACCATAGTCCTCCACACCTCTACCATCCATGTACCTCTCCAAACTCAGTAGAAAAAGCCTGCTTGCATTTACCCTATCTGTATATCTCATAATTTTATATCCTCCATCAAATCTCCTCACAATCTACGTTACAAAGAATGCAATCCTAACCTATTCAATCTTTCCTTATAACTCAAGTCCTCCAGAGCTAGCAATATGCTTATAAATTTTCTCTGCACTCTTTCAACTTTGGTTACATCTTTCCTGTACATTGGTAGCCAAAACTGCACATACAGTAGAGCTCCAAATCTATCTGTGACAGCACTTTCAACAAATTATGTAGCAGTATTCGCAGATCCCTTTCCTCTACCACACTCCTCTGTGACCTGCTGTTCACTGTGTAAGACCTACTCTGGTTGGTCCTACCAAAGTGTAAAACCTTACACTTGTCTATATTAAATTCTGTCTGCCATTTTTCAGCCCATTTTTCCAGCTAATGCAGATCCCTCTGCAAGCAATATAGCCTTCCTCACTGTCCACTAACACCCCTAATCTTGGTGTCACCATAAATTTGCTGATCCACTTACCACATTATCATTCAGATCATTGATATAGATGGCAACTCACAACAAAGGGCCCAGCACTTTGTTGTTTGTCATCCAGTCCCTCAGAATACCTTACAATAAGTTTTCCATAACTGTTGTCAGACTCACCAGCCTGTAATTTCCTAATTTATGTTTAGATCCTTTTTTAAACAGCAGAACAACATTGGTTATCTTCCAATACTTTGGTATCTCTCCTGTCACTGAGAATGATTTAAATATCTCTGACAGGGCAGTTTCTGCATTTGCCTCCTCCAGGGTCCAAGGGAACACGTTGTCAGGCCCTGGGGATTTACCCACCCTGATTTGTCTCACTTCTATACACTCTGTGTCCATCTCCCGAGTAAATACATAGAAACATAGAAAATAGGTGCAGGAGTAGGCCATTCGGCCCGTCGAGCCTGCACCGCTATTTATTATGATCAATACTGATCATCCAACTCAGAACCCCGCCCCAACCTTCCCACCATACCCCCTGACCCCCGTAGCCACAAGGGCAATATCTAACTCCCTCTTAAATACAGCCAATGAACTGGCCTCAACTGTTTCCTGTGGCAGAGAATTCCACAGATTCACCACTCTCTGTGTGAAGAAGTTTTTCCTAATCTCGGTCCTAAAAGGCTTCCCCTCTATCCTCAAACTGTGGCCCCTCGTTCTGGACTTCCCCAACATCGGGAACAATCTTCCTGGATCTAGCCTGTCCAATCCCTTTAGGATCTTATACGTTTCAATCAGACCCCCCCTCAATCTTCTAAATTCTAACGAGTACAAGCCCAGTTCATCCAGTCTTTCTTCATATGAAAGTCTTGCCATCCCAGGAATCAATCTGGTGAACCTTCTTTGTACTCCCTCTATGGCAAGGATGTCTTTCCTCAGATTAGGGGACCAAAACTGCACACAATACTCCAGGTGTGGTCTCACCAAGGCCTTGTACAACTGCAGTAGTACCTCCCTGCTCCTGTACTCGAATCCTCTCGCTATAAATGCCAGCATACCATTCGCCTTTTTCACCGCCTGCTGTACCTGCATGCCCACTTTCAATGACTGGTGTATAATGACACCAGGTCTCGTTGCACCTCCCCTTTTCCTAATCGGCCACCATTCAGATAATAATCTGTTTTCCTACTTTTGCCACCAAAGTGGATAACTTCACATTTATCCACATTAAATTGCATCTGCCATGAATTTGCCCACTCACCCAACCTATCCAAGTCACCCTGCATCCTCTTAGCATCCTCCTCACAGCTAACACTGCCGCCCAGCTTCGTGTCATCCGCAAACTTGGAGATGCTGCATTTAATTCCCTCATCCAAGTCATTAATATATATTGTAAACAACTGGGGTCCCAGCACTGAGCCTTGCGGTACCCCACTAGTCACCGCCTGCCATTCTGAAAAGGTCCCGTTTATTCCCACTCTTTGCTTCCTGTCTGCTAACCAACTCTCCACCCACACCAATACCTTACCCCCAATACCGTGTGCTTTAAGTTTGCACACTAATCTCCTGTGTGGGATCTTGTCAAAGGCCTTCTGAAAATCCAAATATACCACATCCACTGGTTCTCCCCTATCCACTCTACTAGTTACATCCTCAAAAAATTCTATGAGATTCGTCAGACATGATTTTCCTTTCACAAATCCATGCTGACTTTGTCCGATCATTTCACCGCTTTCCAAATGTGCTGTTATCACATCCTTGATAACTGACTCCAGCAGTTTCCCCACCACCGACGTTAGGCTAACCGGTCTATAATTCCCCGGTTTCTCTCTCCCTCCTTTTTTAAAAAGTGGGGTTACATTAGCCACCCTCCAATCCTCAGGAACTAGTCCAGAATCTAACGAGTTTTGAAAAATTATCACTAATGCATCCACTATCTCTTGGGCTACTTCCTTAAGCACTCTGGGATGCAGACCATCTTTCCCTGGGGATTTATCTGCCTTCAATCCCTTCAATTTACCTAACACCACTTCCCTACTAACATGCATTTCGCTCAGTTCCTCCATCTCACTGAACCCTCTGTCCCTTACTATTTCTGGAAGATTATTTATGTCCTCCTTAGTGAAGACAGAACCAAAGTAATTATTCAATTGGTCTGACATGTCCTTGCTCCCCATAATCAATTCACCTGTTTCTGTCTGCAGGGGACCTACATTTGTCTTTACCGGTCTTTTCCTTTTTACATATCTATAAGAGCTTTTACAGTCCGTTTTTATGTTCCCTGCCAGTTTTCTCTCATAATCTTTTTTCCCCTTCCTAATTAAGCCCTTTGTCCTCCTCTGCTGAACTCTGAATTCCTCCCAGTCCTCAGGTGAGCCACTTTCTCTACAGATGCAATGAAGCATCTCAGATCTCCCACATCTGTTTTGGCTCCACACATGGATTACTATTCTGGTCTTCAGAGAACCAATTTTGTCCCTTAGAATTCTTTTGCTCTTAATATATCTATAGAATCGCTTTGAATCCTCCTTCACCTTGTCTGCTCGAGCAACCTCATGCCTTCTTTTAGCCTTCCTGATTTCTTTCTGAAGTGTTCTCTTGCATTTCTCATACTCCATAAGCACCTCTTTTGTTCCTACCAGCCTATACCTGCTATGCACCTCCAGGGACTCAATATCCCTTGAAAACCAAGGTGCCCTACACTTGTTAACTTTACCTTTTATCCTAACAGGCACGAACAAGCTCTGTACTCTCAAAATTTCATTTTGATGGCCTCCTGCTTTCCAAGTACACGTTTGCTGGAAAACAGCCTGTCCCAATCCACAAACAACAGGAATTCTGCAGATGCTGGAATTTCAAGCAACACACATCAAAGTTGCTGGTGAACGCAGCAGGCCAAGCAGCATCTGTAGGAAGAGGTGCAGTCGACGGGTCTCGGCCTGAAACGTTGACTGTACCTCTTCCTACAGATGCTGCTTGGCCTGCTGCGTTCACCAGCAACTTTGATGTGTGTTGCTTGTCCCAATCCACACTTGCCACACTTTCTGATACCATCAAAACTGGCCTTTCTCCAATTTAGAATCTCAACCTGTGGACCAGACCTATCCTTTTGCATATTTACTTTGAAACTTAATGGCATTGTGATCACTAGATGGAGAGTGTTCTCCTACACAAACTTCTGTCACCTGACCTGTAATAGCACATCCAGTATTGTGTACTCTTTTGTTGGGACTTTTACATACTGATGAAGGAAACTTTCCTGAACACATTTGACAAATTCTATCCCTTTTACTGTATGGTATTCCCAGTCAATATGTGGAAAGTTAAAATTATCTACTATCACTACCTTATGTTACTTTCTAAATCCCTCGGACTGTTGGGTAGTCTGTGATACAGCCCCATTAACGTGGTCATACCTTTCCTATTTCTCAGATTCATCCATAATGGATGAACCATAGAACCATAGAAACCATAGAACCACAGGCCCTTTGGCCCTTCTTGGCTGTGCCGAACCATTTTCTGCCTAGTCCCACTGACCTGCACACGAACCATATCCCTCCATACACTTCCCATCCATGTATCTGTCCAATTTATTCTTAAATGTTAAAAAAGAACCCGCATTTACCACCTCGTCTGGCAGCTCATTCCATACTCTCACCACTCTCTGTGTGAAGAAGCCCCCCCAATGTTCCCTTTAAACTTTTCCCCCCTCACCCTTAACCCATGTCCTCTGGTTTTTTTCTCCCCTTGCCTCAGTGGAAAAAGCCTGCTTGCATTCACTCTATCTATACCCATCATAATTTTATATACCTCTATCAAATCTCCCCTCATTCTTCTACGCTCCAGGGAATAAAGTCCTAACCTATTCAACTTTTCTCTGTAACTGAGTTTCTCAAGTTCCGGCAACATCCTTGTAAACCTTCTCTGCACTCTTTCAACCTTATTTATATCCTTCCTGTAATTTGGTGACCAAAACTGAACACAATACTCCAGATTCGGCCTCACCAATGCCTTATACAACCTCATCATAACATTCCAGCTCTTATACTCAATACTTTGATTAATAAAGGCCAATGTACCAAAAGCTCTCTTTACGACCCTATCTACCTGTGATGACACTTTTAGGGAATTTTGTATCTGTATTCCCAGATCCCTCTGTTCCACTGCACGCCTCAGTGCCTTACCGTTAACCCAATATGTTCTACGTTGGTTTGTCCTTCCAACGTGCAATACCTCACACTTGTCAGTATTAAACTCCATCTGCCATTTTTCAGCCCATTTTTCCAGCTGGTCCAAGTCCCTCTGCAGGCTCTGAAAACCTCCCTCACTGTCTACTACACCTCCAATCTTTGTATCATCAGCAAACTTGCTGATCCAATTTACCACATTATCATCCAGATCATTGATATAGATGACAAATAACAATGGACCCAGCATTGATCCCTCTGGCACACCACTAATCACAGGCCTCCACTCAGAGAAGCAATTCTCTACCACCACTCTCTGGCTTCTTCCATCGAGCCAATGTCTAATCCAATTTACCACCTCTCCATGTATACCTAGCGACTGAATTTTCCGAACTAACCTCCCAAGCAGGACCTTGTCAAAGGCCTTACTGAAGTCCATGTAGACAATATCCACTGCCTTCCCTTCATCCACTTTCCTGGTAACCTCCTTGAAAAACTCCAACAGATTGGTCAAACATGACCTACCACGCACAAAGCCATGTTGACTCTCCCTAATAAGCCTCTGCCTATCCAAATGCTTGTAGATTCTGTCTCTTAGTACTCCCTCCAATAACTTACCTACTACTGACGTTAAACTCACCGGCCTATAATTTCCTGGATTACTTTTCAATCCTTTTTTAAACAACAGAACAACATGGGCCACTCTCCAATCCTCCGGCACTTCACCCATAGACAGGACATTTTAAATATTTCTGCCAGGGCCCCCGGAATTTCAACACTAGTCTCCTTCAAGGTCCGAGGGAACACTCTGTCAGGTTCCGGGGATTTATCCACTTAAATTTTCCTCAAGACAGCAAGCACCTCCTCCTTATCAATCTGTACAGTTTCCATGGTCTCACTACTTGATTCCCTCAATTCCATAGATTTCATGCCAGCTTCCTTAGTAAATACAGACACAAAAAACCTATTTAAGATCTCCCCCATTTCCTTTGGTTCCGCACAAAGCCGACCACTCTGATCTTCAAGAGGACCAATTTTATCCCTTACAATCCTTTTGCTCTTAATATACTTGTAAAAGCTCTTTGGATTATCCTTCACTTTGACTGCCAAGGCAACCTCATGTCTTCTTTTAGCCCTCCTGATTTCTTTCTTAAGTATTTTCTTGCACTTCTTATACTCCTCAAGCACCTGATTTACCCCGTTTCCTATACATTTCATACAACTCCCTCTTCTTCTTTATCAGAGTTGCAATATCCCTTGAGAACCAAGGTTCCTTATTCCTATTCAATTTGCCTTTAATCCTGACAGGAACATACAAACTCTGCACTCTCAAAATTTCCCCTTTGAAGGCTTCCTACCTACCAATCACATCTTTGCCAGAGTACAACCTGTCCCAATCCACGCTTTTTAGATCCTTTCTCATTTCTTCAAATTTGGCCTTCTTCCAGTTCAGAACCTCAACCCTAGGACCAGATCTATCCTTGTCCATGATCAAATTGAAACTAATGGTGTTATGATCACTGGAACCAAAGTGCTCCCCTACATAGACTTCTGTCACTTGCCCTAATTCGTTTCCTAACAGGAGATCCAATATTGCATCCCCTCTAGTTGGTCCCTCTATATATTGATTTAGAAAACTTTCCTGAACACTTTTTACAAACTCTAAACCATCTAGACCCCTAACAGTATGGGAGTCCCAATCAATGTATGGAAAATTAAAATCCCCTACCACTACAACTTTGTATCCTGCAGTTGCCTGCTATCTCTCTGCAGATTTGCTCTTCCAAGTCTCGTTGACTATTGGGTGGTCTGTAATACAATCCCACTAATGGATTAGTAAGTATGCAGATGATACTAAGATAGGTGCTGTTGTGGATGATGAGGTAGGTTTTCAAAGCTTGCAGAGAGATTTAGGCCAGTTAGAAGAGTGGGCTGAAAGATGGCAGATGGAGTTTAATGCTGAAAGATGTGAGGTGCTACATTTTGATGGGACTAATCAAAATAGGACATACATGGTCAATGGCAGAGCATGGAAGAATGCTACAGAACAGAGGGATCTAGGAATAATGGTGCATAGTTCCCTGAAGGTGGAATCTCATGTGGATAGGGTGGTGAAGAAAGCTTTTGGTATTCTGGCCTTTATTAATCAGAGCATTGAGTATAGGAGTTGGGATGTAATGTTGAAATTGTATAAGGCATTGGTCAGGCCAAATTTGGAGTATTGTGTACAGTTCTGGTCACCGAATTATAGGAAAGATGTCAATGAAATTGAGAGAGTACAGAGGAGGTTTACTAAAATGTTGCCTGGGTTTCATCTCCTAAGTTACAGAGAAAGGTTGAACAAGTTAGGTCTTTATCCTTTGGAACGTAGAAGGTTGACGGGGGACTTGATAGAGGTGTTTAAAATTATGAGGGGGATTGATAGAGTTGACGTGGATAGGTTTTTATCCATTGAGAATAGGGAGATTCAAACAAAAGGACATGAGTTGAGAGTTAAAGGACAAAAGTTTAGGGGTAACATGAGGGGGAACTTCTTTACTCAGAGAGTGGTAGCTGTGTGGAACGAGCTTCCAGCAGAAGTGGTTGAGGCAGGTTCGATGTTGTCGTTTAAAGTTGAATTGGATAGATAGATGGACAGGAAAGGAATGGAGGGTTATGGGCTGAGTGCAGGTCGGTGGGACTAGGTGAGAGTAAGAGTTTGGCACGGACTAGGAGGGCCGAGATGGCCGTTTCCGTGCTGTAATTGTTCTATGGTTATAATACCTCACTAGACAAGTTCTCTAATCTGTCCTGATGGAGCGTTTTCCCTGACTGGTGACGCCACCCCTCTTCCTTTAGTCCCTCCCGCTCTGTCACGTCTAAAACACTGGAACCCCTGAATATTGAGCTGCTCTTTCTGCAACCCAGTCTCACTAATAGCTACGTCATAATTCCAGGTGTCGATCCATGGCCTGAGCTCAAATGCCTTTCCCACGATACTACCTGCATTGAAATATACGCAGCTCAGGACACGAGTCAACCTTTTGAATCCTGACTTTGAGCTCTTACCACCATCTTCCGTTAACTCTCTGCTAACTGTTCTGGCGCTCTGGTTCCCATCCCCCTGCAACTCTAGTTTGATCAGTACATTGTGAGAATGTGAACTTTGTCTCATTTCTGTGTTTAGTCCTGTTTTTTTCAGTTCAGTAACAGTCCATAAAATCATTTTGACAAATGGGATAGTTTAAAGAATTGTGGAGATTAAAGCTGTATTATTCTTTTTCAATTGCTTGGAAATGAATGTCTGTGAGAGTGGGAGTATAAAATCACTCACAATTATACATGTAGCAACAAATTAGAAAGGGCTTTCTTTCGCCAATAAATAGTTTGCAAAAGCAAAAAGTTAAGTAGTGAGAGGCCAGGCCAATCATTAGATCTGTGGGGCAGAGTTGCAAATTATTGAATCTTTGAAAAGGGATGTCAGTTTAGGACAGGAAGGAGATGACAAAGGAGCCATGAAGAATGGGAAAGTAAGTAGCTAACAGTTGCACCTTTCCGATTCCTGACATTTATCTTCCTCCTGTGAGGAAAACTAAACAGTGAGACCTACACCCATGCCATTCCAACATGAAAATTCTTTCCTGGTCTGTTCGTGTTTACAGTGGGATCTGTGTGCGTTGCTACAATGACACTGAACTGAAGGCTAACAGTTTCCCTTGGCTTCTATTACAATACCATTGTGAAGGAGATATGTGCATGCGGACTGAAGCACATCTGCGAGCCCTGTACTTAAACTAGATTCATGATTCCTGATAACCAGAAGCACAATGAAGTTTCAGCTTGGAGAAATGGGGGGTTAGCTTGGGCTAGCTGAGGCATTTTATAGTGAGCAATTAGTCTCTTTTCGAGCACTGATATCATGTCAATAGTTTTGTAGTTTCCTGTTTTCTGGAAAGTCAGAGTTGAGTTTATTGTCATGTGTATACACAGCTGCAATGGGAAACTTACTTTCAGCAACATCAGGGGCATGACATTCACAAGTAAAATATAAACATTTGTTGCTACATGTATAATTTCTTTCTCCATCTTCTTCAATATTGGGGTTTCATTTGCCACTACCCTCCAACCACAGAAAAAATTCCAGAGTGGATTTTGGAAGGATGAGTTAGATTCCTTGTTCTGATCATTACATCATGTGTGGAAGTCAGGTTATAAACTATGAAGATCATTTCAGTAACTGGACGATATTCAATGGCATAACATCTTTTTGGAGCTTAATTGCTGTTGGTCCATTAATTTTTTCACAAGGGACTGGTCAAATTCCCTCCCGGTCACTGTTCCTTTTGAGTTTAATTCTCCTTGCTTTAACGCAACTGCACACAATAACAAAATTACACCAATGATGGCAAAATGGAAGTCATGTTGCTGGGATAATAAATTTGGTCATGTCCTGCTCACACTTGTAAACACAGTCAGCAAGTTTGATTTTTAAACAAAAAGCCAATGCTGGAATCTTTATTTAAAAGCTGCTTTTGATTTTGGAGCTTTCATTAATGATTACACTGTGCACATTTTTTTTCCTTTTAAAAAAACTTTTTGATTTCAACAACAAAGCAGAATATTATTGAAAATAATGCATAACAAGCTGTAAATGGTTGAAATCTGAAATGTTGATGATACTCTGCAGCTCTGACAAAGTCTGTGGAGGGTTCATTTCAGTCAGAGAAGCTGAGCTAATGTTTCAGGTCAATAAGTTTTCATCTTATGCATTGTTTCCTCCGTAAACTGTACCTCCATCGACGTTCCTTCCATTGACGGTCCCTCTATAGACTGTGTCTGAGCTGTGAATATCCCCAGCACTTCAGCTTTACAGCATCAGGAACTTTTTAATGCTCTTTTATTATTGTTTTTGGAAGTCATTTAAGGTTTTGAAGCAAAATTAGAATAATTTATTTCAGACTGAGAAAACGAAGAAGGAAAAGAAGCACGCATCTGGTGCAGGATCCAGTACAACATCCACGCTCAGAAGATCTCAGTCTCCAGCAAACATGTCCAAAAGGTCATTGTCACCGGCAGTGAAGTAAGTTGAATCAAAGTTGGCATGCTGCTCAGCCCAGTGGTAGCCTTTCCACATCTTTATCAAATCCCTCTCCAGCCAGTCCCTCAGAGAGGAAGTAAGCCTTCCTTTCGCTACCTCCTGGTAGTAGTGACCAAACCTCATCCCACCTACCCATGGCAACAGTGTTACCACATCGTTCCAAATTAGATGTAAAGTGCAGTGCAGGTAGAGAAGTGAGGAGTTTGGCCACAACAGGGTAGATTTGGAAATGCAGAGTTCCATCTTTATTGTATCAGAGATCCGGACAAGAGTTTGATGACAGTGTGATAGAAGCCGCCCTTGAGCTTGGTGGTATGTGTATCTTCTGCCCATAGGGAGTTGGGGGGAGTGGTGAGCAAGAAAGAATGACGGAGGGTGGGAGGTGTTCTGGTTTATACTGGCTGTTTTCCTGAGGCAGAGGGAAGATTAGGCAGAGTCAATGGAAAGGAGACTGGTTTTCATGATGACTAGCCTATATTCATAACCCTCTGCAGTTCCTTGGGCAGAACAGTGGCCATACTAAGTTGGGATGTGTCCAGACAGGATGCCTTCTATGGTGCATTGGTTAAAAAATATATTTATTTATCTAATGAGATGCAATGTGGAGTTGGCCTTTCTGGCCCTTTGAGCTAGGCCACCCAGCGACCCCTAATTTAACCCCAGCCTAATCAGGGATGTTTACAGAAACAACTAACCTACCAACGGGCATGTCTCTGGACTGTGGGAGGAAACCGGAGCACTCAGAGTATACCCATGTTGTCACAGCGGCAAAATACAAACTCCTTACAGACAGTGGTGGAATTGAACCCGGGTTGCTGGTACCTAACCCGTTGTGCTAACCACTATGCCACAGTGCTGCCCAGTTGGTGAAGGTCAGCAGGGACATGCTGACATTCCTTCACCTAGTGAGGAAGCAGAACGCTGTGGAGTTTTTGACCATAGCGTTTGTGTACTTGGACCAGTGCAGATTGTTAGTGCGTTGATCCTGAAACACTCTCCCATTGATATGGACAGGAGTGTGTACTCCACTCAGCATTCCAAAGTAAATTACCAGCTCTTTCGTTGACATTGAGGGAAATGTTGTTGTCTTGACACACATGTCACTAGACTCTCTGTCTCTTTTTTGTGCTGCACTTCTTCGTGGTTTGACATCTACCCTACTATAGTGCTGTCACCTGCAAAATCCTGGATAGAAGGATGTTGGATCAGTGATCAACTGTCTTTCATTTGAAAGGTGGTTTCTCAAATTCGTCCTGGTTGCACTGAAGTAGGAACTTTAGGATTGGCTGGTTCACAAGTGAGAGTGATCACCTGACATCTTCAAAATATAAACAGGTTAACTGCAGCAATTACTCTTACAGCGTTTTTCATCAATGTAACTGCTTAGGTATTTGTTGATATACTTGCTGATTTCCAATAATGCCAGTATTTTGTCTTTATGATGTTCATAAATGCTGGTATTGGCAACTATACTGGGATCCAGATAGAGTAATAATACTCCAGCACTTTGCCACAAATGCATTAAGTGCGTTCAGAGATTTAATATTGCTGAAGAGTTGTTGCTTTGTTTTCTGCAGGCACAGTTCAAAAGCTCGGACTCAGTCACACAGCTCTTCCAAAGAGTTCCCACCATCTCCAACCTCCAGTGGGAAGTCCTCCCCCATGAGAAGACGTCCATCTTCCAACAACATTGCAGAGAGTGGGAAAAAGAGCAGAGAGAAGGGGGAAGTAGCTCGGCAGAGATCCGAGGAGGCAGAGCATGCTGAGGGTGGTACTCCTCCTGCAACGACTCCAGTGAAAGAGCACGAGAGGAGAAAAGCAGCTGTGGTTGAAGGCACGTAGAATGACTACCTGCATTTGTATAGCGCCTTTAATGCAGTGAAATGTCCCAAATGTCTTCAGACAAAAGTGCATCAATGCGGACTGGCCTTTGAAGTGAGATGGGAGTTTAGCAAGGGGAGCTGAAGGTTGTGCTGCCAATAACGGAAAGAAATGAGCACCAGAGGTCTTGGGAAGTCTTGAAATTGGAGCAGGTAGAATAATGAATTCTTCATTTTTTTTTTCAAGATGTAGCTGAGGAAAAGCTAGCATATATTGCACATCCCCAATTGGCCTTGATAAAGTGGTCATTTCAGAGGAGATTGTTCAGAGTTAAGCACAATGTTGTGGCCTGCAGTCACATGGAGAGTGGGTAAGGAAGGCAGATTTCCTTCGTGAACTATTTCCATCTGGTGAAACAGATGGGAATTTTGTGACAATGCATCATTTGATGATCACCATTACTCATGACTAGGATATCCCCAGCTACTGGTGGGATTTGAACCCAGGTTTCTGGATTATTAGTCCAGGTATCTGGTGATATAATCACAACCTCATCATCATATTCCTCAGTGCTGCTTTGCCGATCTGAGGATGCTTTCGACAGCTGGATTTTGGATGCTTTTGATGGCCGGACAGGTCACATTATTGGTGCTGCTGTTATGAAATAGTATGCAGTTTAAAAGACAAAATGAAAAGCTTCACTTCAAGCTGAATGAGAAATGCAGTCCTGGTTAGCAGGAACACGTGTATTTCTGTGACTTAAAACCCACTAGAACACTTTCTAGTTTTCGATTTAAAACTAATAGAACACAGAACATTGAACAGCACTGGAGTGGACTGGAGAGGATTTGAGGAAAGAGAAGCAGAATAAACGGTGTAAGGACAGTAAGGTAGAAGGGCTAAAGTGCGTGTACCTCAATGCAAGAAGCATCAGGAACAAAGGTGATGAACTGAGAGTTTGGATACATACATGGAATTATGATGTAGTGGCCATTACAGAGACTTGGCTGGCACCAGGGCAGGAATGGATTCTCAATATTCCTGGATTTCAGTGCTTTAAAAGCGATACAAGGGTGGGGGGAGGGGAGGAGGGGTGGTATTACTGGTCAGGGATACTATTACAGCTACAGAAAGGGTGGGTAATGTAGCAGGATCCTCTTTTGAGTCAGTATGGGTGGAAGTCAGGAGCAGGAAGGGAGCAGTTACTCTATTAGGAGTATGCTATAGGCCCCCTGGTAGCAGCAGATATAGAGGAGCAGATTGGGAGGCAGATTTTGGACAGGTTCAAAAATAACAGGGTTGTTATCATGGGTGACTTTAACTTCCCTAATATTGATTGGCACCTGATTAGTTCCAAGGGTTTAGATGGGGTAGAGTCCAGTACAGATTCCTGTCACAGTATGTTGACAGGTCGACTAGGGGGAATGCCATACTAGATCTAGTACTAGGTAACGAACCAGGTCAGGTCACAGATCTCTCAGTGAGGGGAAATCTTGCTTAACAAATCTATTGGAATCCTTTGAGGATAGACAAAGGAGAATCACTGGATGTTGTTTACTTGGATTTTCAGAAGGCCTTTAACAAGGTGCCACACATGAAGCTACTGAACAGAATAAGAGTCCTTATTATGACAGGAATAATATTAACATGGATAGAAGATTGCTTTACTGGTAGGAAGCAAAGAATGGGAATAAAGGCATCCTTTCTGGTTGGCTGCTGGTGACCAGTGGTGTTCTGCAGGGTCGGTGTGGGGCACTTCTTATTTTTATGTTATATGTAAATGATCTGGCTGAAGCAATTGATGGCTTTGTGGCCAGGTTTGTGGACGATAAAAAGATGAGGTGGAGGGGGTGGGGGCAGGAAGTCTGCAGAAGGACAGACAGATTAGGAGAATGGGCAAAGAAGAGGCAGATTGAATATAGTATTGGAAGTGTATGGTCATGCCCTTTGGTAGAAGGAATAAAGGCATAGACTATTTTCTGCATGGTGCCAGAGCACTGGAAAATTGCAAATATCACTCCATTCCTTAAGAAAGGAGGAAGGTAGCAGAAAGGAAATAAAAGACCAGTTAGCCTAACCTCAGTGGTTGGGAAGACGTTGGAGTCAATTGTTAAGGATGAGGTTATGGCGTACTTGGTGACACAGGACAAGATAGGACAAAGTCAGCATGGATTCCTTGAGGGAAAATCTTGCCTGACAAACCTGTTGAAATTATTTGAGGATATTACACACAGGATAGATAAAAGGGATGCAGTGGATGTTGTATATTTGGACTATTAGAAGACCTTTGACAAGATGTCACACATGAGGCAGCTTACCAACTTAAGAGCCCATGGTATTATAGGAAAGTTACTGGTTAGAGAATTTGCTGATTGATGGGAGGCACTGAGTGGGAATAAAAGGATCCTTTTCTGGTTGAGCTGCCAGTGTTCCACAGGGGTTGGTATTGGGACCGCTTCTTTTTATGCTGTATATCAATAATTTAGATGATAGAACAGATGGATTTGTTGTCAAGTTTGTAGATGAAACGAAGACTGGAAAAGGGGAAGGTAGTGTTGAGAAAACAGAAGGCCTTAGACAGATTGGGAGAATGGGCAAGAAAGTGGAAAATGAAATGCAATGTTGTATAATGCGTAATCTTGCACTTTGGTAGTAGAAATAAAAATGCAGGCTATTCTCTATACGGGGAGAAAATCCAAAAATCTGAGATGCCAAGGGACATGGGAGTCCTTGTGCAGAGCACCCTAAAGGTTAACTTGCAGGTAGAGACAGTTGTGAGGAAGGCAAATGCAATTTTAGCATTCATTTCAAGAGGTTTAGAATACAAGAGCAGAGATGTGATGCTGAAGCTTTATAAGGCACTGGTGAGGCCTCACCTTAGGTATTATGAACAGCTCTGGGCTCCTCGTCTGAGAAAAGATGTGCTGGCATTGGAGAGGGTTCGGAGGAGGTTCGCTAGTGTGATTCCGGGAATGAAAGGGTTATTATACGAGGTACGATTGATGGCTCTGCATCTGTACTCACTGGAATTTATAAGGATGAGGAAGATCTCATTGAAACTTTTCAAATATTGGAAGGCCTAGACAGAGTAGATGTAGGAAGGATGTTTCCTATGGTGAGGGAGTCTAGGACAAGAGGGCACATCCTCAGGATAGAGGAGCGCCCTTTCAAAACAGGGATGCGGAGAAATTTCTTTGGCCAGAGGGTGGTGAATTTGTGGAATTTGTTACCACAGACAGCTGTGGAGGCCAGATTGTTGGGTGTATTTAAGGCAGAGGTTGATAGGTTCTTGATTGGGCATGGCATCAAAGGTTACGGGGAGAAGGCTGGGGAGTGGGACTGAGCAGGAGAAAAAGGGATCAGCCATGATTGAGTGGTGGAGCAGACTCGAGGGGAGAAATGACCTGAATATGCTCCTATGTCTTATGGTCTAATTTCTTTAGCCAGAGGGTGGTGAATCTGTGGAATTCATTGCCACGGAGGGATATGGAGGCCAAGTCACTGGGTATATTTAAAGTGGAGGTTGATGGGTTCTGGATTAGTTATGGGGAGAAGGCAGGAGAGGGATAATAAATCAGCCATGATGGAATGGTAGAGCAGACTCAATGGGCTAAATGGCCTAATTCTGCTCCTCAGTTTTATCATCTTATTTAGCTAAATATCTAAATCATCCTACCTGCTTACATCATAAATAGGTATCTGTTAGTCTCGTGAGACCATGGATTTGCCCCTTGGAAGGTTTCCAGGGCACAGGCCTGGGCTAGGTTGTATGGGAGACCGAAAGTTACCCATGCTGCAAGTCTCCCCTCTCCATGCCACCAATGTTGTCCAAGGGAAGGGAACTAAGGCCGATACAGCTTGGCACCGGTGTCGTCACAGAGCAATGTGTGGTTAAGTGCCTTGCTCAAGGACATAACACACTGCCTCAGCTGAGGCTCAAACTGACGACCTTCAGATCACTAGACCGACGCCTTAACCACTTGGCCATGTGCCAACACTTGCATGATAACTTGGTATGGAAACGTCTCTGGCTGAGACTGCAAGGACTTGCATCATAACTTGGTGTGGAAACGTCTCTGCCCGAGACTGCAGAGTGTGCACTCAGCTCAGTGCATCAGAAAGCCAGCCGCCCCTCCATGGACTCTTGGTAAAACAGGCAACATAAAGGCACCCCCCCACCCCCCAGAACATTCCCTCCCCCTCGTCTTAATCTACATACAGTATAATGGCTTGACTGACTAACTTGTTTTTCTCTTCCAGACACATCCAGTACAAAGAGTATGGCAGGAACCACTGATCCAGAGGAAGCAGCCAAGCTTCTAGCAGAAAGACGAAGACTTGCACGACTGCAGAAGGAGAAAGAAGAGCAGGAGCGGCGAGAGCAGGAAGAAGCTGAGAGGTAGTGAGCATGCTCCAATGATGCGTGTTATCTTTCTTCTTCCTGAAGTCCTGAAGTTTTGCTTTGTGTGGTGTCTTTAAATTGTTAACACACCAAGATATTTCAGGGATGTACAGTTAATCAAATGCAACACTGGAGCACATGAGGAGATATACAGATAGATGGTAAAAAGCTTGAACATGCATTGATTTAATAGAGAAAAGAGTGAGCGATAAAGAGGATTCCAGAGTGCAAAGTACAACTATTAACTTCAAGGCAGGACAAGAGGCCAGAATTGAGACCTCGGGTTCCGCATGGCCGGAGTCTTGACTACAGAGCTGGGGAGGGGGTGAGATCTCAGAGGGGATTGAAGACATTTATTGTTTCCACTCTGGTGCCTGCACTCAGCCATTACAAATCACCCTGCCTCCTTCAATTGCAAAATGGCACCAGCAACCACCATGACTAATGGCGACAGTTCTTAAACTACTTACTCTTTTAAATACACTTCTACAGCTAATCCGATTGTGACAGGAGTCTGTAAACTTCTACAGCTAATCTGATTGTGACAGGAGTCTGTAAACTTCTACAGCTAATCCGATTGTGACCGGAGTCTGTAAACTTCTACAGCTAATCCGATTGTGACCGGAGTCTGTAAACTTCTACAGCTAATCCGATTGTGACCGGAGTCTGTAAACTTCTACAGCTAATCCGATTGTGACAGGAGTCTGTAAACTTCTCCAGCTAATCCGATTGTGACCGGAGTCTGTAAACTTCTACAGCTAATCCGATTGTGACAGGAGTCTGTAAACTCCTGCAGCTAATCCGATTGTGACCGGAGTCTGTAAACTTCTACAGCTAATCCGATTGTGACCGGAGTCTGTAAACTTCTACAGCTAATCCGATTGTGACAGGAGTCTGTAAACTTCTACAGCTAATCCGATTGTGACAGGAGTCTGTAAACTTCTACAGCTAATCCGATTGTGACAGGAGTCTGTAAACTTCTACAGCTAATCCGATTGTGACAGGAGTCTGTAAACTTCTACAGCTAATCCGATTGTGACAGGAGTCTGTAAACTTCTACAGCTAATCCGATTGTGACCGGAGTCTGTAAACTTCTACAGCTAATCCGATTGTGACAGGAGTCTGCAAACTTCTACAGCTAATCCGATTGTGACAGGAGTCTGTAAACTTCTACAGCTAATCCGATTGTGACAGGAGTCTGCAAACTTCTACAGCTAATCCGATTGTGACAGGAGTCTGTAAACTTCTACAGCTAATCCGATTGTGACCGGAGTCTGTAAACTTCTACAGCTAATCCGATTGTGACAGGAGTCTGTAAACTTCTACAGCTAATCCGATTGTGACAGGAGTCTGTAAACTTCTACAGCTAATCCGATTGTGACCGGAGTCTGCAAACTTCTACAGCTAATCCGATTGTGACAGGAGTCTGTAAACTTCTACAGCTAATCTGATTGTGACAGGAGTCTGCAAACTTCTACAGCTAATCCGATTGTGACAGGAGTCTGCAAACTTCTACAGCTAATCCGATTGTGACAGGAGTCTGCAAACTTCTACAGCTAATCCGATTGTGACAGGAGTCTGCAAACTTCTACAGCTAATCCGATTGTGACAGGAGTCTGTAAACTCCTGCAGCTAATCCGATTGTGACAGGAGTCTGCAAACTTCTACAGCTAATCCGATTGTGACAGGAGTCTGTAAACTTCTACAGCTAATCCGATTGTGACCGGAGTCTGTAAACTTCTACAGCTAATCCGATTGTGACCGGAGTCTGTAAACTCCTGCAGCTAATCCGATTGTGACAGGAGTCTGTAAACTTCTACAGCTAATCCGATTGTGACAGGAGTCTGCAAACTTCTACAGCTAATCTGATTGTGACAGGAGTCTGTAAACTTCTACAGCTAATCCGATTGTGACCGGAGTCTGCAAACTTCTACGGTTGATCTGTGTGTGATTGAAGCCTGTAATTTACACTTTGATAATCTGCCTTTGGGCCACCAAGTGATCTAGTGCTTTGGCTGTCTCCGAGGGAATTTGGCACGGTTGAGAATGGAGTATGTGTCATGAGGAGGGCAAACCTCTGATCTATTACTCACCAATGTCACCAATTAAAATGTCGAACAAGATTGAAATCAAGGAGGATGGGATTGGAAGGTGAGTAGATGTTCAGCGCTCTCTGCTTTTGATGGGTCTCTCTCTCCCTCTTGCTTGCTGCTGCCCCGAAGGTGCAGGCGTCTTGGGTCTTGGGCAAGGCTTGATTGGACTCATTTTTAGGGGACTGCAGTTCATATTAAATGTGCATTTGGTTTCTGGTTACTTTTTTTAATTGCTGTTTTGCATGATTTTGATCAGGGCAATTCGAACTGGGCTGGCTCTACCACCAACAATCAACGAAAGACCCAGCGCTGAATTGAACTGAACCGAACTAGACTGAATCAGAACCAGAATCAGGTTTAATCTGACCAGCATGTCTCGTGAAATTGTTGCTATGTGGCAGCAGTATATTGCAATACCTAATCATAAAAACTGTGAAATTATATGTACTAGTTAAATAGTGCAAAAACAAGTGAGGTTATGTTCATGGGTTTGAGGGCATATTCTAGGTGATGGTGATCCTTAATCGCAATGTCGTGCTGCCTTTTTGAGGCCGTGATCTTTGAAGATGACCTGAATGCTAGGGAGGCTAGTGCCCATGATGGAGCTGACTAGTTGTACAATTCTGCAGCTTTTTTCAATCCTGTGCAGTAACCCCATCCCCCACCCCCAATACCAGACGGTGATGCAGCCAGTTAGAATGTTCACGGTACTTCTGTAGAAATTTGCGAGTGTCTTTGGTGACATACCTAATCTTCTGAAACTCCAAATATAGTATAATTGCTGTCATTTCTTTACAACTGCATCCCTGCATCGAGCCCAGACGTATCGAGTTCAAACGTTAACACCCAGGAATTTGAAACTGCTCACCCTCTCCACTTCTGATCCCCCTATGAGGACTGGTGTGTGTTCCCTCGTCTTACCTTTTCTGAAGTCTGCAATCAATTCTTTGATCTTACTGACATCGAAAGCAAGGTTGTTGCTGTGACACCACTCAACCAGCTGATTTATCTCCCTCCTGAACACCACCTCGTCTCCATTTGAAATTCTGCGAACAATAGTTGTCTCGTCAGCAAATTTATAGATGCCATTTACGCTGCGCCTAGTGACACAGTCATGGGTGTAGAGAGGGTAGAGCAGTGGGCTAAACACGCCTCCTTCCGGTGTGCCAGTGTTATTGTCAGCGAGGTGGAGATGTTATTTCCGACCTGCACAGACTGTGGTCTTTCGGTGATGAAGTCAAGGATCCAGCTGCAGAGGGAGGTACAGAGGCCCAGACAGAACATTCCTTGCTGTTCCAAGGATTCTGCAGTTTGATGTTTAATATTCTGTGTGTTATTCGGTTGTTTTTTTGCCATTTGCGCGACTTGTTCTGTTTTTGCCCATTTGGGTATCTAATGTTTTTGTTTGAACGGTACTCTGGTGTTTCTTTGTTTCATGGCTGTCTGTGGGAAGATGAAGCTCAGGGTTGAAAAGTGCAAACATACTTTGATAATAAATTTGAAACTGTGACCACAAGTTGTAGATGCAGCAAAGCACCAGCAGCTGCACATTCCTCACTAAGTCATTACCTGTGCTGACAAAATAACTCTCTGTTCTTTGATCATCTTTGGTTCTAAATCATGGAATTCCCTATTTAATAAGATTGTGCAGGGGTGATGGGGTGGAGATACGTCTCTACCAAAGGAGGTCTAAGGTGCTCCTTCCCTCTGCTAGCCTGCAGGTCACCCTTGGGCAAGGTGTAGCACCTGTGTAGCCCCCTGATCAAGGTCACATGAAGCCATAGGAGCAGGTGGTGAATGGTCGTATGAGCAGCTGGTGCATATCACAAGTTCTGGTTATGCAACCATTGACACCAGACAGACTATCTCTGAGGAGTATTGATAATGGCCGGGGTCACCTGATTTGTAAAGACATTGCCCAGAAGGAGGTGTGGAAAAATTTGCAAAGGACTATGATGGTCATGAAAAGACCGTGATCGCCCATGTCATATGACATGGCATATAATGATGATCACTAACATCAATCTTATTTCAAGCAGCTGAACCATCATCACTTCAGGAGTTGTGCAGTGAGCACACTTTGCAAAAAATATACATATCCCAAATATAAATTTGAACAACAGTGGAAGGGAGTAAAGGAAGTAGCTTTTGTCTTGCTGTGTATAATTCAGCTCACCCTGTGGTGGGTGGAGGGAGTTTTCCTGTTGTTCTTTTGTTTTGTTGCTGCTGTTGTGTTGTTGTTGCTTGTGATGTTGCAGGCTGCCCCCAGCACATTCTTAGGTTGAGCTGGTTGTTAAGGTTGCATTTGTTCACTGTACGTTTCGATATACATGTAAAGAAATGAATCTGAATCTGAGAAACAGTTTATTGCAGTGGAGGAGTTAAGGGATGTGTGATGGAAAGTGGGAGCCCAAGTGTTGCAAGCAAATGGTGATTTTTGGATGATGTCATCAGTGGCTATTTACCCTAGCCGTCCCTCAGCCCGAAATGCTGACTGTTCCTTTCCACAGATGCTGCCTGACCTGCTGAGTTCCTCCAGCATTTTGCATGTGTTGTCTAACCCACTTGGCTCTGGGGTGATGGATGAATGGGTTATTGTCCATGCTAAGATATGGGAAAAATCAAAATACATTTGGTGTTTGTTAAAGGAAAATGAAGGAAGAGTTGAAGAGAATAGAGGCTGAAAAGAAGGCACATTTTGAAGAAGAGGCACGCAGGCTTGCAGAAGAACGAAGACAGCAGGAGTTGGAATGCCAAAGAAGAGCAGAGGAGGAGAGAATGATGAAGGAACAGCAAGAGAAAGAACTTCTGGCCAGGCTGGAGCAGCAGGTTAGTGATGTCATGTTCCATTTTCCTGTTCTTGTTTCTAACTCTGAATGCAGTGGACAGATATGTGTGTCTGTTTCTAACTGTGAATGCAGTGGACAGATATGTGTGTCTGTCTCGGCACAAGGATGAAAGAACAGTGCAACATTGATTTTAAACAGACATTACAGTTACAGTAGAGCTCCATCCGGGTAAGGTAAGATGTTTAAAACGTACAGTGTTTTGTCTATGTTACTGGAATAACAATGTAAATTAAAAACCAGTCAACATTTTTAACATGGAATTTAAGCAATAATAAAACTGGTAATGAAAGTGTTTGGTTTCCAGCACTCTCAGGGACATTGCAGTCACAAGCAGAGTGCAGATTTAATTGATGTGGTGTGCCCAGGGTTTGGTGGGGGCTTTTTCAAAGTCAAGCTTATTGTCTGTGCACCTGTGCACTTGGTTACCAGAGGAGGAAATACAATAGACCTGGTTTACACCAACGTCCATGGGGTGCACAAGGCTGACACCACCACCCACTCCGTCACTTGCCTGTTATGCTAAACCCTGCATAGAAGCTGCTGCTAAGACAAGTCAAACCAGATCACAGGGAAATCCGGCTCTGGTCCAGCCAGGAGGAGCACCTTCGACATTGCAGCACATACTGGATTATGTTGAGGGAGGCGGCTGCCTGTGATCATCATAAAAACTTTGAATGTGCAGGTTCTGTGAAATGCTGTATGGCAAAGAACATTGAGGGTTTCCCTGTCGTTAAGGTCATCACCATCCGGGCCTCTCTGGGCCTTGCTGAATCAACGGATGCTGCCTTCAGGTCAGCAAGAGCTGTGCTTTCCTGCCCCATCAGCCAGGTGAATGGGACTACACTCAGAAAATCTATAGTCTTTTCTGTGATACCAGGGACAGGCAGTGAATGTGGCAAGGCATTCGGGTCACACTGCACATCTGTGACAGTGACGCCTCACTTGATAGGTTGAATGTTTCCTACACAGTTTGATGCTCTAAACAATGTACAGGTGACGAAAGCCCCCTCCCCCAAGGAGCAGACACTCTGTCTGGCAACAGCCAATGTGAGGAAGATCCTAGTCTTGGTCAACCCTATCTTACACCTGGTCTGGCAGTCCTTTGCTAGGTGCCCTGGCTGCCGGCAAGCAAAACAAACTCTCTGAGACATCACAGCAGCTGCATCCACTATACCCACTTTACGGATTCTCTTGTCTTTTCTTTGGTCTACCTCACTGGCCCATGAAACTATCTCAGAGTAGTTGGACCCCACCGTTATGCCTAAATCTAAAACTTCCATAAGACCATAAGACAAAGGAGCAGAAGTAGGCCATTTGGCCCATCGAGTCTGCTCCGCCATTTTATCATGAGCTGATCCATTTTATCCTATTTAGTCCCACTGCCCTGCCTTCTCACCATAACCTTTGATGCCCTGGCTACTCAGATACCTATCAATCTCTGCCTTAAGTACACCCTATGACTTGGCTTCCACTGCTGCCCGTGGCAACAAATTCCATAGATTCACCACCCTCTGACTAAAAAAATCTTTTCGTGTTTCTGTTCCGAAAGGGCGCCCTTCAATCCTGAAGTCATGCCCTCTTGTACTAGACTCCCCCATCATGGGAAACAACTTTGCCACATCCACTCTGTCCATGCCTTTTAACATTCGAAATGTTTCTGTGAGGTCTCCCCTCATTCTTCTAAGCTCCAAGGAATACAGTCCAAGAGCGGACAAACGTTCCTCATATGTTAACCCTCTCATTCCCGGAATCATTCTAGTGAATCTTCTCTGTACCCTCTCCAACGTCAGCACATCCTTTCTTAAATAAGGAGACCAAAACTGCCCACAGTACTCCAAGTGAGGTCTCACCAGCGCCTTATAGAGCCTCAACATCACATCCCTGCTCCTATACTCTATTCCTCTAGAAATGAATGCCAACATTGCATTCGCCTTCTTCACTACTGACTCAACCTGGAGGTTAACTTTAAGGGAATCCTGTACGAGGACTCCCAAGTCCCGTTGCATCTCAGAACTTTGAATTCTTTCCCCATTTAAATAATAGTCTGCCCGTTTATTTTTTCTGCCAAAGTGCATAACCATACACTTTCCAACATTGTACTTCATTTGCCACTTCTCTGCCCATTCTTCCAATCTATCCAAGCCTCTCTGCAGACTCTCCATTTCCTCAGCACTACCGGCCCCTCCACCTATCTTCGTATTGACAGCAAACTTAGCCACAAAGCCATCTATTCCATAATCCAAATCGTTGATGTACAATGTAAAAAGAAGCGGCCCCAACACGGACCCCTGTGGAACACCACTGGTAACCGGCAGCCAATCAAAATAGGATCCCTTTATTCCCACTCTCTGCTTCCTGCCAATCAGCCAACGCTCTATCCATGTATGTAACTTTCCCGTAATTCCATGGGCTCTTATCTTGTTAAGCAGCCTCATGTGTGGCACCTTGTCAAAGGCCTTCTGAAAATCCAAATATACAACATCCACTGCATCTCCTTTGTCTAGCCTACTGGTAATTTCCTCAAAAAATTGCAATAGGTTTGTCAGGCAGGATTTTCCTTAAAGGAATCCATGCTGAGTTCTACCTATCTTGTCATATGCCTCCAGGTACTCTGTAACCTCATCCTTGACAATCGACTCCAACAACTTCCCAACCACCGACGTCAAGCTAACAGGTCTATAATTTCCTTTTTGCTTCCTTGCCCCCTTCTTAAATAGCGGAGTGACATTTGCAATCTTCCAGTCTTCCGGAACCATGCCAGAATCCATCGACTTTTGAAAGATCATCATTAATGCCTCCGCCATCTCCACAGCTACTTCCTACAGAACACTTCCTGGGGGGCTGTGCTCAGGCCTTCCTTCCGCATTTTTAGGAAGACTGGGTCGTCCCTCCCTGGATTACCCAACCCTGAATACTCCTCATATGCTCGATATTTACATTCTGCATAATCCATGGCTGTCTTTTCAGCCCTCTGGGTCACTGCCATTATCGTTCCCCAGCTACTCTCGCCTCCCCCCAGCCACTGCCTCACTTCCCTTTAAAAGAGCGATTCTTTCTTCATTACTGGCACTCCCGGTAGTTGCCCATGTACAATCCCGCACCCCCAGCCCATCCTGTCCCAGATATTCCTTGGGCACTTCACTTTCACTAACACGTGTACATCTTTAGGGTGCATCTGGTGAATTTCAACAATTTCCTCGAGCTTGCGCCAGAATTCTGAATTCCCACAGGTGACTTTAAGTGAGGGCCACTCAGACAAGATGCTCTGTTTCTCCCCGGAGATGAAGGGCTTATGAATGGTTGTAATCAAGGTCAAGGGCTGGCTCATATCATCAGGGTTCTCAACCTGACATTGCCTGACCTCAATAGGTGCCATTCTGGTAGATCTATCTGGGTAAAACCTCTCCCTGAGATATCTCTATACTAATTCCCACACTACGCAAAATATAAAACCGCAGAGTATGTACTCCACAATCTGCCACTTTTGAGCACCTGAACTCATGATGCCTGCTGTATTCCTTTGCATCACACTTGCAAATGCACACACTGAAATGCAGCTCCCTGAACGAGTATACACGCCCCTACTCTGGCGTCTCGAACCGTACCGTTGGTTACCACCTTTTGCAACTGGTGGTCCAAGTCTCACCAAGTTAACATGCAAAGATTCCTCACTTACATAAACACACGTGCACACGCACACACTACTTTTACCAGTTCAGCTCTCCACGTTCATGATACCTTGTGTTCCCGTGTACCACCGACTGAACAGATCCAAGTGTGAGTGTTACTTTAGAAAAATACTCACCAACTTAGACTGGCCACACAACGGGTCACGAAGCATCCCACTCCTGACACCAAATGTTGTGGCGTGGATGAAATCACCAGAGAGGCAGAGTCACTGGTAGATACAAAGCAGCTTCTTTATTTGACACAACAAGGTACAGCAGGGGGACGGAGGCACTTTCGGTGGAAAGGTCTGCTAGCCCAATGTGGGCTCGATATTTATACGCTAAACACAAAGGCAATGCATAGGCAATGCTTCCTTTTGAAGCTACATACAAACATCATACCTTCTGACTTCACCCTTTTCTTCCGATGCTAACATGTCTGGGTTGGTATCCACAGTCTTTAGGAATACAAGTTTAATCCACAATACATTTATTTGGCATTTTACATGCTAATGTAGAAGACAATTAATATTTATAAAGTATAGATAATACTGTCTTCGAAACTACAGCATCTGGTCAAACTACGGCGCCAGAAGCACCCTGGTATTCACACCTTTTTAGGAAGCGCATTGTTGTGGACTCAATCCACAGTACTTTGTCAAATAGAAGTCTGGTGGCCAAAGTCATTTAAGTGTAAAGGAATCATCTACCCAAAAAACTCACTCTAACAAACTGCGTTAAAACTTTCCTTCACACTACATTGGACTCCTACTAGTTTGCAAATCACCTAAATAGCAATAGCCTCTGCCCTCTACTCAGTCCTGGAGAACAGTGTCACCTATGTCAGAATGCTGTTTGTTGACTTCAGGATGGCGTTCAATATGATTATTTGTCAGAAGCTGGTGGATAAGCTGTCCTAGTTAAGTCTCAACACTCCCCTCTGCCCTCTGTAACTGAATTTTGGACTTGACAGAGAGACTTCGGACAGTCTGTATTATCAAACACGATCTCTAACTCCATCATGGTGAGTAACAATGCCACAGCCACCCCTCCCCCAGGGCTGTGTACTCAGCTGACTGCTGTTCACACTACTGACGTACAACGGTATTGCTAGATCCATCTTTAACCACACCGATGACACAACAGTGATTGGCCTAATCAGTAACAATGATGAATCAACGTACGGAGTTGGTGGACTGGTGTGAACACAACAAATTGAGTCTCAATGTGGACAAGACTAAAGAGATGATTATGGACTTTAGGAAGGTGCAGGCTGACACACCAGTGACTCCTCCGTGGAGAGAGCCAGCAGCACCAAGTTTCTTGGCTTGCACTTCACAAATAATCTCACCTATTTCCCATCCACCACCTCTGTGGTGAAGAAAGCACAACAGTGCCTCCAGTTCCTGAGATTCAGACAAGCAAAGCTCCCCATCCTCATTCTAACTACATTCTACCGGAGCACCATTGAGAGTGTCCTGACCAGCTGTATCACTGTCTGGTGGGGGAATTGCAAGGCAGCTGACCGCAAGACCCTGCAACAGATTATGAGGACTGTTGAGAAAATCTCCTACTGTCAGGCAGACGCACAACAGTACAAGAACAAGGACAGTCAGGGTGAGCAATAGCTTCTTCCCCCGGGCTGTGAGACCTCTGAACACCCTGCTACTGCTCTGTTCACATCATTTATGACAGTGCCAGTAATATTTAATCATGTGTCATATATGCACTTTGTTAACTCCTACATCTACAGAATATTTTTATTATATGTAATGTTATTTAAGATTTAAGATATGTTTTATCTTTTACATCCATGGGAGCAAAATTCTTTACGGTGCTGCTCTGTCGCTATATACAAGCAATAGGGAAGGGAAATGTGGGAGGATATTGCTCAAACACTAAGATTGTATACATTATTTTATATACAGTCAGATAAATATACAGTCGGATACACAGTCAGATAAATATACAGTTGTATACACTGTCAGATCAATGTACAGTCATATGAGTTGCAGTGCAATCAAAGCAAAAAGTACCAAATACTGGACTTAAGGTGTTATACTTAAATGCACGCAGCATAAGGAATAGGGTGGGTAATCTTGTCATACAGCTACAGATTGGCAGGTATGATATTGTGGCCATCACTGAGACCTGGCTAAAGGATGCAAGTCTCTGGGAACTGAACATCTAAGGATACACGGTGTATCGGAAGGATAGGAAGGTAGGCAGAGGGGGAGGCGTGGCTTTATTGGTAAGAAATGATATTAAATCATTAGAAAGAGGTGATATAGGATCAGAAGGTGCAGAATCTTTATGAGTTGAGCTAAGAAATCGCAGGGGTAAAAGGACCCTGATGGCAGTTATTTATAGGCCTCCAAACAGCTGCAGTGATGTGGAGTACAAATTACAACAGGAAATAGAAAAGGCTTGTCAGAAGGGCAGTGTTATGATAATTCTGGAGTTTTTTAACATGCGAGTGGATTGGGAAAATTAGGTCGGAACTGAATCTCGAGAGAGAATTTGTAGAATGTCTGCGAGATGTCTTTTTAGAACAGGTTGTTGTTGAGCCCACTAGGGGATCGGCTGTACTGGATTGGGTATTGTGTAATGAACCAGAGGTGATTAGAGAGATTGAGGTGAAGGAACCCTCAGGAGGCAGTGATCATAACATAACTGAGCTCACTGTGAAATTTGAGAATGAGAAGCCGAAATCTGATGTGTCGGTATTTCAGTGGAGTAAAGGAAATCACAGTGGCATGAGAGAGGAACTGGCCAAAGTTGACTGGAAAGGGACACTGGCGGGAAGGATGGCACAGCGGCAGTGGCTGGAGTTTATGCGAGAAGTAAGGAAGGTGCAAGACAGATATATTCCAAAAAAGAAGAGATTTTCTAATGGAAAAAGGATGCAACGGTGGCTGACAAGAGAAGTCAAAGCCAAAGTTAAAGCAAAGGAGAGGGCATACAACGAAGCAAAAATTAGTGGGAAGACAGAGGATTGGGAAGCTTTTAAAAGTTTGCAAAAGGAAACTAAGAAGGTCATTAAGAGGGAAAAGATGAACTATGAAAGGAAGCAAGCAAATAATACCAAAGAGGATACTAAAAGCTTTTTCAAGTATATAAAGAGTAAAAGACAGGTGAGAGTAGATATAGGACCGATAGAAAATGATGCTGGAGAAATTGTAATGGGAGATAAGGAGATGGTGGCGGAACTGAATGAGTATTTTGCATCAGTCTTCACTGAGGAAGACATCAGCAGTATACCAGACACTCAAGGGTGTCAGGGAAGAGAAGTGTGCGCAGTCACAATTACAACAGAGAAAGTACTCAGGAAGCTGAATAGTCTAAGGATAGATAAATCTCCCGGACCAGATGGAATGTACCCTTGTGTTCTGAAGGAAGTAGCTGTGGAGATTGCAGAGGCATTAGCGATGATCTTTCAAAAGTCGATAGATTCTGGCATGGTTCCGGAAGACTGGAAGATTGCAAGTGTCACTCTGCTATTTAAGAAGGGGGCAAGGAAGCAAAAAGGAAATTTATAGACCTGTTAGCTTGACATCGGTGGTTGGGAAGTTGTTGGAGTCAATTGTCAAGGATGAGATTACTGAGTACCTGGAGGCATATGACAAGATAGGCAGAACTCAGCATGGTTTCCTTAAAGGAAAATCCTGCCTGACAAACCTATTGCAATTTTATGAGGAAATTACCAGTAGGCTAGACAAGGGAGATGCAGTGGATGTTATGTATTTAGATTTTCAGAAGGCCTTTGACAAGGTGCTACACATGAGGCTGTTTAACAAGATAAGAGCCCATGGAATTACAGGAAAGTTACATACGTGGATAGAGCATTGGCTGATTGGCAGGAAACAGAGAGTGGGAATAAAGGGATCCTATTCTGGTTGGCTGCCGGTTACCAGTGGTGTTCCACAGGGATCAGTGTTGGGGCCGCTTCTTTTTACATTGTACATCAACGATTTGGGTTATGGAATAGATGGCTTTGTGGCTAAGTTTGCTAATGGTACGAAGATAGGTGGAGGGGCCGGTAGTGCTGAGGAAATAGAGAGTCTGCAGAGAGACTTGGATAGATCGGGAGAATGGGCAAAGAAGTGGCAAATGAAATACAATGTTGGAAAGTGTACGGTTATGCACTTTGGTAGAAGAAGTAAACGGGCAGATTATTATTTAAATGGGGAGAGAATTCAAAGTTCTGAGATGCAACGGGACTTGGGTGTCCTCGTGCAGGATACCCTTAAGGTTAACCTCCAGGTTGAGTCAGTAGTGAAGAAGGCGAATGCAATGTTGGCATTCATTTCTAGAGGAATAGAGTATAGGAGCAGGGATGTGATGTTGAGGCCCTATAAGGCACTGGTAAGACCTCACTTGGAGTACTGTGGGCAGTTTTGGTCTCCTTATTTAAGAAAGGATGTGCTGATGTTGGAGAGGGTTTAGAGAAGATTCACTAGAATGATTCCGGGAATGAAAGGGTTAACATATGAGGAACGTTTGACCGCTCTTGGACTGTATTCCTTGGAGTTTAGAAGAATGAGGGGGGCCCTCATAGAAACATTTTGAATGTTGAAAGGCATGGACAGAGTGGATGTGGCAAAGTTGTTTCCCATGATGGGTGAGTCTAGTACGAGAGGGCATGACTTAAGGATTGAAGGGCACCCATTCAGAACAGAAATGCAAAGAAATTTTTTCAGTCAGAGGGTGGTGAATCTATGGAATTTGTTGCCACGGGCAGCAGTGGAGGCCAAGTCATTGGGTGTATTTAAGGCAGAGATTGATAGGTATCTGAGTAGCCAGGGCATCAAAGGTTATAGTGAGAAGGCGGGGGAGTGGGACTTAATGGGAGAATGGATCAGCTCATGATAAAACGGCAGAGCAGACTTGATGGGCCGAATGGCCGACTTCTGCTCCTTTGTCTTATGGTCTTATATACACAGTTGGATCAATGTACAGTCAGATGTGCTGTTGGATCAATGTACAGTCAGATATGCAGTTGGATCAATATACAGTCAGGTACACAGTCGGATCAATGTGCAGTCGTATATGCTGTTGGATCAACGTACAGTCGGATGTGCAATCAGATCAATGTGTATTGATAATTCTGATGGCCTGGCGAAAGAAACTGTCCTGGAGCCTCTTGATCCTGGCCTTAATGCTGTGGTACCGTTTGCCAAACTGTACCAGCTCAAACGGTTGGTGTGGCTGGTGTCCCTGATAATCCTCCGGGCCCTTCTTACGCACCTGCTGCTGCAAGTGTCTTGGATAGTGGGAAGTTCACATCACAGGTGTGCTGGGCTGTCCACACCACTCTCTGCAGTATCCTGCGATTGAGGGAAGTACAGTTCCCATACCAGGCAGTGATACAGCCAGTCACAATGCTCTTGATTGTGCTCCTGTAGAAAGCCCTGAAGATTTGGGGACTCACGCTGAACTTCTTCAGCCGCCTGAGGTGAAAGAGGTGCTGTTGTGCTTTTTTTCACCACACAGCTGGTGTATACAGTCCAGGTGATGTGTATACTGAGGAACTTGAAGCTACTCACCCACTCGACTACTGTCCCATTGATGTCAATAGGGACTAGCCTGTCTCCGTTCCTCCTGTAATCTGTGACATCTCCTTTGTTTTGTCAACATTGAGGGGGAGGTTGTTTTCTTGACACCACCATGTCAGTGTTTTGACCTCCTCTGTAGGCCATCTTATCATTGTTGGAAATAAGGCCTATCAATGTCGTGTCACTTACAAATTTGATGAGCAGATTGGAGCTGTGTGTAGCAACACAGTCGTGGGCATATAGGAAGTTTGTTGGCGGGGGGGCTTAGGACACAGCCTGGGGTGGGGGGTTCCTGTATTGAGGGGCAGAGGTGAGGGAGCCCACTCTTACCACCTGCCAGTGATCTGACAGGAAGCCCAGGATCCAGTTGCACAAGGCAGGGTGAAGGCTGTGGTCTCTGAGCATCTTGTCAGGTCTGGAGGGAATTATGGTGTTGAATGTTGAACTGTAGTCCAGGAACAACAAACATTCTCACATAAGCACCCCTCCTCTCCAGTGTGTAAAGATGCTGTGTAGATCTGTGGCTATTGCGGCATCTGTCAATCAGTTGTGTCGGTAGGCAAATTGTAGGGATCCAGTGTGGGTGGTAGCAAGCTGCAAATGTAGTCCTTGACCAGCCTCTCAAGACATTTGCGTATGATTGAGGTGAGTATGACAGGACACCAGTCGTTCAGACATGCTACCTTTGGTTTCCTTTGGTACAGGGACAATGGTGGATGTTTTAAAGCAGGAGGGCACTCTACACTGGGTGAGGGAGATTAAAGATGTCTGTAAACACACCAGCCAGCTGTGCCACGCACACTTTGAGTACTCGCCCTGGGTTCCCATCTGGCCCCGCTGCCTTGCGGCTGTTGACATGTAGCAGTGACCTAAGTAACTCGGCCTCGGAGATGACCAAGTTGCAGGTTGTGTCGACGGCTCTCCTCGGGGGTTCAGTGTTAACGACTTCAAAACGAGCGTAAAAAAGACTTTATGTACTGTGTGATAAATGTCTTGCACCTTTGTCCCAGAGGAACATTGTTTGTTTTAGCTGCATGCAAGTGTATGTTTGAATGACAATAAACTTGAACTTGCACAGGGCCAGTGAAAAACTTAGACACATAGCCTCAGGTGAACAGCTTTGACAAGAAAAATATAAATCAGGCATACACAATTTTTACAGGAAAGAATACAAACTGGATGAAGAACTGAGTGGTTGAAGAGGATTAGCTCTTCTTGAAGCTGGTTCTGTGAGATTTCCGGCCTCTGTAGCACCTGCCCGGTGAAGATGACATGGCCTGATGGTGGGGATCTCTGACGATGAATGTTGAAGCTGGTACTGTGAGATTTCCGGCCTCTGTAGCGCCTGCCCGGTGAAGATGACATGGCCTGATGGTGGGGATCTCTGACCTCTTGAGACAGTGTCTCCTGTATTTGCTGCCGAAGCTGGAAGCTGATAAGTATAAAGAAGCTCGCTTGAGGGGAGTAAAGGTCTGAGGATAAAAACTGTTTCCATGTACCCTCCCTGCAGTATTTAGACAACACTGTCTCTTAAAAAGACAGGCTGCTAATTTCACCATGTGAGGGAATTGGAAACTGACAAGCAATTGCTTCTACTGATACTTGTCCATTAAACTCTATAACATTAGTACTTCCAGCTTGCAGTAATAAAATAAATTTATGACTATTAAAAGTGCATTTAGTTTTGAAAATCATGTGGGAAAATAGCTTTGTTGCAAGTCTGAAACTCTGTAGTCCCAAACCCCCTTTCTCCCATTTGTATAATTGTTTTTATAATGCAATTTTTCAAAAATGTGATCTTTGGAATGCAACTGTTGTGTTATAACAGAGCAAACTGGGTTCATCATTACTACCAAAATGAGTTTAAATTCCACAGCTGCCATGTAATGAGAATTGTATTCTCATCTCAGGTTTGTTGGATTACTGAGATGTTAAATGAACCAGTGCACCACTGCCATCCCCTTCGATAAGGGAGAAAGGTCTCAGCCTGAAACAGTGACAGTCCGTTTCCCTCTGTATGACTTCCTCCAGCATCTTGTGTTGCTCCAGATTCCAATACCCGCAGTCTCTTGTGTCCCTGTTCTATCTGAGAGATACAAGAGGTGAAAGAGGCTGGGGTCCCAATGCAGGGTTTGACCCGAAACAGCTCCATTCAACCTGCTAGACTGTTTCACCATCACTTATGGCTTCTATTTTCCACCTTTCTACCACACCTTGCTGTGTGCAACTCTCGTGCAGCTTTGACAGAGCCTTCCTGTGAAAACGTTTTTTATTATTTCATTCCTTATAATCCCAGCTCTCAAACTCCTATGATTGTTCTGAGTAACTCATTTGGATTACTTCTAATCTTTCTTAACCATAAGCCATTTAACTTCAGGTACTATCCTGTAATCGTGGAGATCATTCTAATTCTGCATCATCTTATAACATAACATATATAACATATAAGGCGCGAGGAAGGTGGGAGGAGAAGATAGTGGTGTGACGTAGCACGCGCAGCGCTCCGGTGAAATGATATCGTATTTGTAAGTAGGATGCCGTGCACAATTCGGATTTGATGGAGACAAACATGAGAAGCACGGAGGAACATCTGGAGAAACTTCTGAAATGCCCACTTCGCTGCCGCTGCTACTGTGCGATCGAGAATCTCTGGAGGGAAGGCCCCAAAATCCTCGGCTTTGCCTGCTGCTGGCGGCCGAGGCTGGGGTCGAAGCGCTTGGCAGAGATGGTGCTCGGTGTCGAAGGGCTGGTCAGAGGCTCGAAGTTTTCGGACAACTCAGAGTTGGACTGTGGTCGGGCATGGCAGGGAGAGTTTTCTTTCTTCTCCCGTCTGCGTAAGATGTGGGACTTTCGAGAGACTTTGAACTTTTTTATACTGTGCCCATGGCTTGTTCTTCATCAAGTTATGGTATTGTTTGCACTGTTGTAACTATATGTTATAATTATGTGGTTTTTGTCAGTTTTTCAGTCTTGGTCTGTCCTGTATTTCTGTGATATCACACTGGAGAAATATTGTATCATTTCTTAATGCTTGACAATAAAAGAGGACTGCGTGTCCTCATAATCTATTAATCTAATCTAATATAACAATTACAGCATGGAAACAGGCCATCTCGGCCCTTCTAGTCCGTGCCGAACACTTACTCTCACCTAGTCCCACCGACCTGCACTCAGCCCTTAACTCTCCATTCCTTTCCTGTCCATGTATCTATCCAATTTAACTTTAAATGACAATATCGAACCTGCCTCAACCACTTCTGCTGGAAGCTCGTTCCACACAGCTACCACTCTCTGAGTAAAGAAGTTCTCCCTCATCTTACCCCTAAACTTTTGCCCTTTAACTCTCAACTCATGTCCTCTTGTTTGAATCTCCCCCATTCTCAATGGAAAAACCCTATCCACGTCAACTCTATCAATCCCCCTCATATTTTTAAACACCTCTATCAAGTCCCCCTCAACCTTCTATGCTCCAAAGAATAAAGACCCAACTTGTTCAACCTTTCTCTGTAAGTTAGGTGCTGAAACCCAGGTAACGTTCTAGTAAATCTTCTCTGTACTCTCTCTATTTTGTTGACATCTTTCCTATCATTCGGTGACCAGAACTGTACACAATACTCCAAATTTGGCCTGACCAATGCTTTATACAATTTCAACATTACATCCCAACTCCTATATTCAATGCTCTGATTAATAAAGGCCAGAATACCAAAAGCTTTCTTCACCACCCTATCCACATGAGATTCCACCTTCAGGGAACTATGCACCATTATTCCTAGATCCCTCTGTTCTACAGCATTCTTCAATGTACCATGTATGTCCTATTTTGATTCGTCCTACCAAAATGTAGCACCTCACATTTATCAGCATTAAACTCCATCTGCCATCTTTCAGCCCACTCTTCTAACTGGCCTAAATCTCTCTGCAAGCTCTGCAATCTTGTCGTCTTGCCGTGATAATATTTATTTATTTAATGAGATACATCACTGAATCACCCCTTTGAGCTGCACCCCCTAGCAGTCCCCAAATTTAACCCTAGCCTAATCAGTTGACAATTCTCAATGACCTACTAACTTACCATGGGAGGAGACCGGAGAATCCAGAAGAAACCCATGCATACACAGGGCAGAACATACAAATTCCTTACAGCCAGCAGTGGGAAATGAACTGGGGTCTCCTGTACTGTAAAGTTTTGTGCTAACCATGATGCTACCATGACTTCAGTTTATACAATATAATGAGATAGTTGAGACATGGGTGAAATACTGTTGGGTACAACTAAGGTACAGGAGAAGGAGTCGAGCTTTGATTCCCGTCAGGCAGATCTGAAAGCCGGCTTCTCTTATTTGGAGAGGCACTTAGAGCTCATCTGTGTTCAGGTGCTGGATTGACTAACAGTGGCGATTAGAATTCGATTTTTTTCCCTGAAATTTGCGTTGTTTATTAGGCTAGGGTGCGGATGGCTGTAATTTAAGGCTTTGTGTTATTAATATCTCCCTTATTTCTCTGCTTTCAGAGGGAAGAAGCTGAAGTCAAGGCTCGGGAGGCCGCTGAGCGACAGCGGCAATTGCGGGAGCAGGTCATCCTGCAGATTGAACAGGAGAGGTTGGAGAGAAAAAAGGTAAGTGGGGAGAGATGAAGGAGCAAGCTCCTGATACAGATGGGTTTCAGTTAGAGAAGAATAAAAATTGTCTGATTGACTAACACACACAGTGTGGGAGAAATTTTAAAACGCAAACAACAGGAATTCTATTTGGCGGGTCAGGCAGCATCAAAAGAAAGGAATACGCTGTCAAAGTTTTGGGCTGAGTCCCTTTATCTGGACTGGAAAGGAAGGGGTAAGATGCCAGAAGAAGAAGGCAGGGTTGGGGAAGGAGTACAAGCTGGCAGGTGATTGGTGAAACCAGGTGAAGGAGGTGGGTGGGGGAGGGAAAATGAAGTAAGAAGCTGCGTGATGATAAGTGGAAGAGCTAAAGGGCTGAAGAAGAAGGAATCTGATAGGAGAGGATAATGGTCATGTAAGAAAGGGAAGTAGGAGGTGATGGACAAGCAAGGGGAAGAGAAAATGTGAGCAGAGATTTAGAATGGGGAATTGAAAAAGAAAGAAGGGGGAGGGGAGAAATTACCAGAAGTTAAGAGAAATCAATGTTCATGCCATTGGGTTGGAGACTACCCAGATAGAATATGAGAAGTTGCTCCTCCAACCTGAGTGTGGCCTCTTTGTGGCAGTAGAATAAGTCGTGGACTGACATGTCAGCATGGGGAAAAAAAAGTCAAATTGAAATGGGTGGCCACTTTTTGCTTCACTTTCTGTGGCAAACAGAACAAGGGTGCTTGACAAAGTGGTCTACCAATCTACCAGTCAGGCTTCACTGATGTAAAGGAGGCAGCACCAGTTGCTCCAGATACAGTATCTCTTGATAGATTCACAGGTGAAGTGCTGCCTCACCTGGAAAGACTGTTTAGGGGAATGGTAGTGAGGAAGGATATGTTAGGACAGGTGTAGCACTTATTCTGCTTACAGAGATAAGTGCCAGGAGGGAGATCAGTGGAGAGGAACAAGTGGACAAGGGAGTCATATAGAGAGCAATCCCTGCAGAAAATGGAGAATACGAGGGAGGTAAAGATATGGTTAGTGGTAGGATCCCACTGTAGATGGTGGAAGTTATCTAGAGTAATGTTTTGGGTATTGAAACTCATGGGGTGGTAGGTAAGGACAAGGGGAAACCTATCCCTGTCATTGTAGCAGAAGGATAGGGCAAGGGCAGGTGTGTGGGAAATGTGGATGAGGGCAATATCAATGGTGGTGGAAGTGAAAACCAGTTTTTTGAAGGAGACCATCTCAGGTGTTTTGGAATGGAAAGCCTCATGCTGAGAACAGACAAAAGGGAATAGCATTTGATTGACTATGTTCTTTTCTTCTAGAGAATAGAAGAGATCATGAAACGAACTAGGCGAAGTGATGCTGGAGAGACCAAGGTAACAAACAAGACCGGTAACAAAACTCCCCCATCCATTCTTCTGAGAAACAACTTTTCCCATCACTGAACATTTTCCCATTCTGGAGAATGGTCTTATCTTTGCAAACCAATATTCTCCAGGAGTCAAAGCCAGAAAATTCAGTGGGATTGTTTGCTGAGCTTATTAAGATACAGAGGGCATTTAACCCATTGAGTTAATTCTAGCTTCTTGGGGAATAATCCCATTGGACCTGGTCTTCATCTCCATACTTCCCTGCAGCAACTTCTCTCTTGCTCCCGTCTGTCAACTACCCTTGGATTCTTGTTGGCATTGGGTAATTGACAGCAGCCAGTTAGCTTATCTGCATGTCTTTGGGAGGATGTGTAAAGCCACACGGTCACAGGGAGAACATGCAAACTTCACACAGTGCCCAAGGCCAGGATTGAAACTGTGGCTATAGTGCTCTAATGCAATGGCTGTAATGTCTGTCTCGGTGTGCTGTCTTGTCGGTATCATGTGAAAGGTTGCAGGAAAATAAATGGGAGAATGTAACTAATGGAATTGCTGAATGGGCTGGCATAGATTCAATGGGATAATGGTCTCTGCCATAAGGACGACACAAATAGCTTCCAAGGTCAAGATAGAACACTAGTTGCTGAATTTTTTGCAGCAGCACTACCCTTGCTTGGCCTTTCCTCCATCTGATCTCCATGCATGATTTGAATATAATTAAACAAACTGAAAATGTAGTAGAGGAAGTGTAGTTCATTTTGCATTGCTTTGTATATCTATTAAATACCAGAAAATGGAACCTCTGTATAGTCTATGTGGTACTATCACAGATTGGAATATATGCACCCTGATTGTTTTTTTTTTGTTACCCCATCTTCCCTTCCCATGGAAGCTTATGGGCAGTCATAAGTCTGCATACACAAACATAGGCTAGATAGTACTCAGGTTGTGTGAAAGTAAGTTCAGTCAAGGGCTCCCACTCACTAGCAGTGATTGGCAATACAGTAATTATCCCTGGCATATCTTGTTACAATTCTCTGTGATTATGAGTGTGTCAGCAAGGTTCCCCTGCTGTACAACCAACACACAGACTCGTTTCAGTCAGGAAGGGGTGGTTTCCCTGCTATTTAACCAACACACAGACTGGTTTTGGTCAGGAAGGGACAATTTTCCTGCTATATAACAGACATACAGACTGGTTTTGGTCAGGAAGGGGTGGTTTTCCTGCTATATAACTGACACACAGACTGGTTTTGGTCAGGATGGAATCCACGAGCGGTTCAAGTTGAGGCTACAACCACTTCTGGGTAGAAATGGTGGACAGGCAGTATATCCACTATATCCACAACGAGGGACAATTACTCCATCTTGCTTATCCTTCTCTACTTTCAGAGTCTTGCTGTGGAAAACAGTAATTTGCTCAAGCTTGTATTGCAAAATAAAACAAATAAGGTGACTTTTTTGCTAAGTGGACATGTGTTGTTATTCTTAAGGTAATTGCACATCAGCTTCCTTTGGAGTTAAGTACCCGATTCTCAGAAGAGCCTCTCAGAAAGCATGCCCACGTGTTCTCTGTGATGCCCAGCTGTTCCCTGGCATTGGGGACAGTGTCTCCAGCTGTTACTGCCAGCTACTGTGCTTCCTCATATTATGTCATAGACTTGTTCACCATGTCATTTGGCTGGAATATAGATTCCAAATCAGGAGCTCAGAAGGGTGCCTGAGAGTAGTGGAAATTATTCACATAATTGGTAGCAATGGTTCTCCCTAGCTGATGGTAGAAAACAGTGGAAATGGGGTTGATCACCTTATTGCCAATGAGATCTAATAGCAACATCAAGAAGAATTCTCACAGAACAAGTGAGGGGTAATTATTATTAAATCTCTTGAATATTTTGCTTTCAGAAAAAAGAAATTAAAGCAGTAGTTGAGCTAACTGAGAACAGTGCAAAGGAGCAACAAACCTTGACCTCCGTGGAACCAGGTAATCTCTGTTCCTGGGTCATTCTAATGTGATAATTCCATTGTACAGCATCATAAAGGAGAAGTTGTGTTTATGGGTTAAGCAGTTTCTTGAACTATTAGTAACATTGGGAAGAGCTGGATCCATACTTACTTTGCATGGAGCAAAAAAATGCTATGTTTTTTATAGTTCTTCACTGGACATCAAGGAAGAAATTGTGAGGAATCGTGGTTTCACAGGGTGCTTCCTGTTCTGTAACAAATTCTATTCCTTTGGAGGAAGGGCAGTTTGAAAAGTCTTTTCTGTAGGTAGTAGGACTTGATCCTATTCAGACCATTGGATAAAGGAGTAGAGTTAGGCAATTTGGCCCATTTAGTCTACTTAACCACTCAATCATAGTTGATTTTTCCTCAACTCTGTTGAGGAAAAACTTTTTCACCCAGAGAGTTGTGGATCTGTGGAATGCTCTGCCTCAGAAGGCAGTGGAGGCCAATTCTCTGGATGCTTTCAAGAAAGAGGTAGATAGAGCTCCTAATGGTAGCGGAGTCAAGGGATATGGGGAAAAGGCAGGAATGAGGTACTGATTGTGGATGATCAGCCATGATCACAGTGAATGGCGGTGCTGGCTTGAAGGGCCGAATGGCCTACTCCTGCTCCTATTGTCTATTGATTTTTATTTCAACCCCATTCATTCACCTTCTCCCCATTATCCTTAGCAATCATGAACCTATCAATCTCTGCCTTAAGTACACACAGTGACTTGGCTTCTGTGGCTCTCTGTGGCAAAGAATTCCACAGATTCACTACCTTCTGGCTGAAGAAATTCCTCCTCATTTGTTTTAGAAGGATGGATGTCCCTTTATTCTGAGGCTGTGCCCTTGGATGCTAGACTCTCCTACTAGTGGAAACAACCTCTACACATCCACTTTATCCAAGCCTTTCAGTGTCCTATAGGAGATAATCCACTATCAATACAGATGCAGATGCATGAAACACTCCTCATACATTCAGCTTTTTTCTCCTAGGATCATTCTTGTGATCCTCCTCAGGGTCTGAGCGACCAAGATCAGACCAAAGCGCATGACCATACGCTTCCCTACACTATAATCTATCTGCCATTTCTTTGCCCTTTCTCCCAATCTGTCTCCATTGTTTTGCAGGCTCCCTGCTTCCTCAACACTTCTTGCCCCTCCACGTATCATCATGTCATTCACAAACTTGGCCACAAATCTATCAATTCAGTCATTCAAATCATTCACATATAACATGAAAAGAAGCAGTCCCAACATTAACCCCTCAGAACACCACTCGTCACTAGAGCTAACCAGAAAAGGTCCTCTTTATTCCCACACTTTGTCTTCTGCCAGTCAGCCAATCTTCTATCCATCTTTCCTGTAATACCATGAGCTCTTATCTTGGTAAGTAGCCTCATGTGTGGCACCTTTTCAAAGGTCTTCTGAAAATCCATGCAAACAATATCCACTGACTCTACTTTTTCTATCCTGTCTGTTGTTTCCTCAAAGAATTCCAACAGATTTGGAAGGCAAACCATGCTGACTTTGGCCTATTTTATCATTTGCCTCCAAGTACCCTGAGATCTCTTCCTTAGTAATGGACTCCAACATCTTCCCAACCACTGAAGTCAGGCCAACTGGCCTATAGTTTCCTTTTCTCTGTCTCCCTCCCTTCTTAAAGAATGGAGTGACATTTTCAATTTTCCAGTCCTCCAGAACCATTTCAGAATCTAGTGAATCTTGAATGATCAGTACTAATCTCTTCAGCCGCCTCCTTCAGAACCTGGGGTGTAGAGCATCTGATTCAGTTGACTTATCTACCTTCAGGTGTTTCAGCATCCCAAGCACCTTCTCCTTAGTAGTAGCAACTTCACTCACGCTTGTCCCCTGACTCTTTCGAATTTCTGGCAGACTGTTAGTGTCTTAAAAAGTGAAAACTGACACAAAATATTTATTAAGTTTCTCCATCATTTCTTTGTTCCTGATTACTACCTCTCCAGCAATTTGATATCCAATTTTGCCTCTCATTTACTCTTTATATATTTGAATGCCTTTTACTATCCTCTTTGAATTATTTTCCAGCTTCCCCTCATATATTTTGGCGCAGGTGTGACCTGTACTAAAAGGACGGGTTACACTTGAATCCTAGGGGGACCAATATCCTGGCGGGGAGATTTGCGAGGGCTACTGAGGTGACTTTAAACTGGAATGGTTGGGGTGGTGGGAATCAAGTTAAAGAGATTAGGAGAGAGGAGGTTAGTTCAAAAATAGAGAAAGCTAGTTGACAGTGTGTGAGGGAGGATAGGCAGGGGACAGAGATCAGGAGCACTCAGACCAAAGATGTAGGGGACAAGGAAGAAAAAGATAACAAAGTTGTTTGCTCCATTAAGGATAAACTGAGAGTAAGAGGTGGAGAGTTTCTTAACTGCATCTATTTTAATGCTAGGAGCATTGTAAGAAAGGTGGATAAGCTTAGAGCATGGATTGATACCTGGAAACATAATGTTGTAGCTATTAGTGAAACGTTGTTGCAGGAGGGGTGTGATTGGCAACTAAATATTCCAGGATTACGTTGCTTCAGGTGTGATAGAATAGGAGGGGCAAGAGGGGGGGGTGTTGCATTGCTTGTCAGAGAATATATAACAGCAGTGCTCTGGCAAGATAGATTAGTGGAGTCGTCCAGGGAGGCTATTTGGGTGGAATTGAGGAATAGGAAAGGTGATGTTACGCTTATAGGGGTGTATTATAGACCACATAATGGGGACCAAGAACTGGAGGAGCAAATTTGTAAGGAGATAGCAGATATTTGTAGTAAGCACAAGGTTGTGATTGTGGGAGATTTTAATTTTCCACACATAGACTGGGAAGCCCATTCCGTAAAAGGGCTGGATGGTTTGGAGTTTGTAAAATGTGTGCAAAGTAGTTTTTTGCAGCAATACATAGTTGTACCATCTAGGGAAGGGGCAGTGTTGGATCTCCTGTTAGGGAATGAGATAGGGCAGGTGACGGAGGTATGTGTTGGGGAGCACTTTGGGTCCAGTGATCACAATACCATTAGTTTCAATATAATTATGGAGAAGGATAGGACTTGACCCAGGGTTGAGATTTTTGATTAGAGAAAGGCTAACTTTGAGGAGATGTGAAAGGATTTAGAAGGAGTGGATTGGGACAATTTGTTTTATGGGAAGGATGTAATAGAGAAATGGAGGTCATTTGAAGGTGAAATTTTGAGGGTACAGGATCTTTACATTCCTGTTAGGTTGAAAGGAAAGATTAAAAGTTTGAGAGAGCCATGGTTTTCAAGGAATATAGGAAACTTGGGTCGGAAAAAGAGAGGGATCTACAATAAATATAGGCAGCTTGGAGTTAATGAGGTGCTCGAGGAATATAAAGAATGTAAAAAGAATCTTAAGAAAGAAATTAGAAAAGCTAAAAGAAGATACGAGGCTGCTTTGGCAAGAAAGGTGAAAATAAATCCAAAGGGTTTCTACAGTTATATTAATAGCAAAAGGATAGTGAGAGATAAAATTGGTCCCTTAGAGAATCAGAGTGGACGGCTATGTGCAGAGCCAAAAGAGATGGGGGAGATTTTGAACAATTTCTTTTCTTTGGTATTCAGTAAGGAGAAGGATATTGAATTGTGTAAGGTAAAGAAAACAAGAAGGGTAGTTATGGAAAATATGACGATTAAAGAAGAGGAAGTACTGGCACGTTTAAGGAATATAAAAGTGGATAAGTCTCCGGGTCCGGACAAGATATTCCCTGGGACCTTGAGGGAAGTTAGTGTGGAAATAGCAGGGGTTCTGACAGAAATATTTCAAATGTCATTAGAAACAGGGATGGTGCCGGAGGATTGGCGTATTGCTCATGTTGTTCCATTGTTTAAAAAGGGTTCTAAGAATAAACCTAGCAATTATCGGCCTGTGAGTTTGACGTCAATGGTGGGTAAATTGATGGAAAGTATTCTTAGAGATGGTATATATAATTATCTGGATAGACAGGGTCTGATTAGGAACAGTCAACATGGATTTGTGCGTGAAAGGTCATATTTGACAAATTTTATTGAATTTTTTGATGAGGTTACTAAGAAAGTTGACGATGGTAAAGTGGTGGATGTTGTCTATACGGACTTCAGTAAGGCCTTTGACAAGGTTTCACATGGAAGGTTAGTTAGGAAGGTTCAATTGTTAGGCATTAATATCGAAGTAGTAAAATGGATTCAGCAGTGGCTGGATGGGAGATGCCAGAGAGTAGTGGTGGATAACTGTGTGTCAGATTGGAAGACAGTATGTAGCGGTGTGCCTCAGGGATCTGTACTGGGTCCAATGTTGTCTGTCATATATATTATTGATCTGGAAGATGGGGTGGTAAATTAGATTAGTAAGTATGCAGGTAACACTAAGATAGGTGGCGTTGTGGATAATGAAGTAAGTTTTCAAAGCTCGCAGAGAGATTTAGGCCAGTTAGAAGAGTGGGCTGAAAGATGGCAGATGGAGTTTAATGCTGAAAAATGTGAGGTGCTATATTTTGGTAGGACTAATCAAAATAGGACATACATGGTAAATAGTAGGGCATCGAAGAATGCTGTAGGACAGAGGGATCTAGGAATAATGGCGCATAGTTCCCTGAAGGTGGAATCTCATGTGGATAGGGTGGTGAAGAAAGCTTTTGGTATTCTGGCCTTTATTAATCAGAGCATTGAGTATAGGAGTTGGGATGTAATGTTGAAATTGTATAAGGCATTGGTAAGGCCAAATTTGGAGTATTGTGTACAGTTCTGGTCACCAAATGATAGGAAAGATGTCAATAAAATTGAGAAAGTACAGAGGAGATTTACTAAAATGTTGCCTGGGTCTCATCTCCTAAGTTACAGAGAAAGGTTGAACAAGTTAGGTCTTTATTCATTGGAGCGTAGAAGGTTGAGGGGGGACTTGATAGAGGTGTTTAAAATTATGAGGGGGATTGATAGAGTTGACGTGGATAGGCTTTTTCCATTGAGAATGGGAGAGATTCAAACAATACGACATGAGTTGAGAGTTAAAGGGCAAAAGTTTAGGGGTAAGATGAGGGGGAACTTCTTTACTCAGAGAGTGGTAGCTGTGTGGAACGAGCTTCCAGCAGAAGTGGTTAAGGGAGGTTCGATGTTGTCATTTGAAGTTAACTTGGATAGATGTATGGACAGGAAAGGAATGGAGGGTTATGGGATGAGTGCAGGTCGGTGGGACTAGGTGAGAGTAAGAGTTCGGCACGGACTAGAAGGGCCGAGATGGCCTGTTTCCATGCTGTAATTGTTATATGGTTTATATGTTATATTTAATCTTTTCTCTCCTTATGGCTGTTTTAGTTGTCTTATGTTGGTTTTTTAAAATTTTCTGAATCCTCTAACTTCCCACTAATTTTTCCATCTCCTTTGCTGTTATGCTGTCTTTGGCCTCCCTTGTCAGCCATGGTTGCTTCATCCTCCCTTCAGAATGCTTCTTCACCTTTGTGATGTATTGATCATGCACCTTCTCAACTGTCCCCAGAAACTCCAACCATTTTGGTTCTGCCATCATCCCTGCTAGTGCCTCCTTCCAATCAACTTTAGTATTTCTTTTCTCGTGCCTCTGTAATTCCCTTTACTCTAATATAATACTGAAATAACTGACTTTAGCTTCTCCCTGTCAAACTGCAGGGTGAATTCTATAACATTATGATCACTGCTTCATAAGTGTTTCTTTACTTTAAGCCCCCTAATCAAATTGTTTCATTGTACAACTTCCAATTCAGAATGGCCTTTCCCCTCGTGGACTTGACCACAACCTACTCTAAAATGCTATCTCGTAGCCATTCTACGAATTTCCTTTCTTGTGATTCATCACCAACCTGATTTTCCCAATCTATCTATATATTGAAATCCCCAATGACTATTGTAACATTGCCCTTCTTACATGCCTTTTCTATCTCCCGTTGTAATTTGAATCCCACATCCTGGTTACTATTTTGAGGTCTTTATACAACTAACGTCAGGATCTTTTGACTTTCTTAACTTTAGTTTCTTAACTCTACCCACAGGGATTCTACGTCTTCTGATCATACTCTATGTCACATCTTTCTGTGGATTTGATTTCATTTTTTACTATCTGAGCCACCCCACCCCTCTGCATACCCACCTGTCCTTTTGATAAAAGGTGTTTTGTTAGATATTAAGCCCCCAACTATGATCAGGCCACAACTCAGTGATGCCCACAGTGTCATATCTGGCAATCTCTAACTGTGCTACAAGATCATCTACCTCATCCTGTATACTCCATGCATTCAAATATAACATCTTTGATCCTGTATTCATCATCCTGTTCGATTTTGCCCCCATGTTACACTGAACCTCATTGCACTGACTGCCTGTCCTTCCTCACAGTCTCGGTACACAGCTGCTTCATCCTCAGCCCTATCTTTCTGGTCTCCATCCCCCCTGCCAAATTAGTTCAAATCCTCCCCAACAGCTCTAGCAAACCTTCTCACAAGCATATTGGTCCCCATTGGGTTCAGGTGTGACCTGTCCTTTTTGTACGGACAAAATCCCAATGATCAGAAATCTGAAACCCTGTCCCCCTGCACCAGTTCCTCAGCCACACATTCACCTGTCAAACCATCCTATTCTTACCTTCAGTGACGTTGGCAAAGGCAGCAATTCAGAGATTACTGTTCTGGATGTCCTGCTTTTCAGCTTTCTACCTAACTCCCTATATTCTCTCTTCAGGACCTTGTTCAAATTAAATATTGTAAATGTACCTGTACAATTACTTATTTTGGCATGATAAAGTTACCTCACCTCTCAGGTTGCTTTAAAGCTTTTCCCCTCTCACTTCTTGCCTATGTCCTGTAGTTTTTGATTTCATTTCCTTGGGATAAGGTCACCTTCAGTCTCCCTTAGTTTCAAGGAGTAAATTCTAATCTATGCCAGTTCTCCCTTTAACTCAGGATCTCCAGGTCTGGCAACATTCTCATATGTTGTCTTTGCACTCTTTCAATTTAATAACATCTTTCCTATAACAGGGTAACCAAAACTGCATGCAGTGTTCCATATGCAGCCTTGCCAATGTCTTGATGAACTGCAGGATAATGTCCCAACTTGTATATAACGGCCTTGCCGGATGAAGGCCAATGTGCCAAAAGCCTTCTTCACCACCTTGTCTATCTCTGGTGCTACTTGTGGGGAACCATACACTTGTACTCCTAAGTCCCTCTCTTTTACACAACTCCCCAGGGCCCAACAGTATACTCTGACTGTCCTACCCTGGCCTGACTACACAAAATGTCACACTTTGCACTTATCTGGATTGACTGCCATCAGCCCACTGATCAAGATCCCTCTGTAATTCTTGATGACCTTCTTCATTGTCTACAATACCACCTACTTGAGTGACATCTGCGAACTTTGACAGATGGAGTCAACATTCTGCTCCTTCGATCTTATATCATCTCTCACTATTGCCTTGATCGCATCTTTAATGAAGTGTGCTACCCCACCTCTTTTATCTTCCTGCCTGTCCTTCTGTATTACCTGATATCCTTGGATATTTAATTCCCAGTCCTCTCCACCCTGCAATCATGTCTCTGTAATGGCCACTAAATCATACCCCTTTATACTGATTTGTGCCAGAAGTTCACTGACCTTATTTCGAATACTGTACTATGGCATTCAAATAAAGTGCCCTTACACTCATAGTGCTTTAAAATCCTGCAATCTTTCCCCCTTTTGCACTTGACTTTTCTTCACTCCACTCTTGCATTTCTCTTTATCATCTTTTGTTTTTTCTTTATCTTTATCCACACTTTTATTTTTTACTTTATCCATACATCTCCAATCTGTTGAACCCACTCCCCTGCTATTTAGTTTAAAGCCCTATCCACAGCCCTGGTTATGCGATTTGTCAGGATCCAGGTCGCATCATGATTCAGGTGGAGCCCGTCCCATTGGTACAGCTCCCTCCTTTCCCAATATTGCTGCCAATTTCCCATGAATTCAAACCCACTTCTCCCACAGCAATCCTTGAGTCACACGTTTAACTCTCTAATCTTCCTGACCCTCCGCCAATTTGCACATGGCTCAGGTAGTAATCCAGAGATTACCAACTTTTCAGTTCTGCTTTTTAACATAGTCCCTAGCTGCTCAAGTTCCCTCAGCAGAACTGCTTTCCTCCTTTTCCCTATGTCATTGGTACCCACATGGACCATGATAACTGGATCTTTCCCCTCCCACTGCAAATTTCTCTGCAGGTCAGATAAGATGTCCCAAACCCACGTACCAGGCTGGTAACACAGCCTTCGGGATGCTCTATCCTCACAACTGTTCATTCCTCTGACTGTACTACCCCCAATTACCACATTGCTCTTCTCTCCCCTCTCTTGAATGGCTCCCTGAACTACAGTGTCACAGTTAGGTTGCTCATCCTTCCTACAGCCCCCACTCTCATCTACACAGGGAGCAAGAATCTCAGACTTGTTGGACAAGCTCAAGGGCTGAGGCTCCTCCAGCACTGCCTCTTGGATCCCACTACTCGCCTCACTCGTAGTCACACCCTCTTGTCCCTGACCACAGACCAAACTTGAGGCAGCTAATCTAATGGGTGTGACTACCTCCTGAAACAGAGAACACAGGTAACTCTCCCCCCTCCCTGATGTGCCGCAGTGTTTGAAGCTCAGATTCCGGGAAATCAACTTTGAGCCTGAGCTCCGCGAGCCGCCGACACTTGCTGCAGATGTGGTCACCAGGAACCACAACGGGGTCCATCAGCTCCCACATCATGCAGCTACACCTGATCCTACATCATCGCTTTATTTAATTAGCTGTAGTTTGGTGAATTTCATTCAACCACTACAAAAGCCCTACCTACTGCTTATCTGTGCCTCCTCACCAAAGTCTCTTGAGCCAAATCCTCAAGTTCCCACTCCTACACTGGTCCACTCAGATAATGGCTGCTTTACTTTGACTCTTTTATTTGTTCCTGCTCATGAATTGTGAATTGATTGGTCCATCGCTAATGCACCGGGCCCTGCGAAATGCTCCATTTTTTAAACTCTTCTCCCTGGCCTGTGCAAATCTATCTCTATCTCTATCTCTATCTCTTCGAATCGATTGGTCCACCACTAATGGCCGAACCCTGCAAAACACTCTTTTTAAACTCTTCTCCCCAACCTGTGCAAAGCTCTCTCTCTCTCTTTGAATTGATTGGTCCACCACTAATGTGCAGAGCCCTGCAAAACGCTCCTTTTTTAAAAATTCTTCTCCCCAACCCGTGCAAAGCTCCCCCTCCCCGAATCAATTGGTCAGCAACTAATACCTTGTTGACTGTTACTAGCCATACCTTGTACTCTGACTACCTTGTAGTGACCCTGGCACTAATCCTTCAGGCACATCATTAGTCCTAGACTTCCATTCTGAAAAATAGCTTTTCACCATCACTGTTTGCTTCCTACCATCAAGCCAAGCATGTAAACAATTACCTGGGTTTGACAAAGTCAGCATGGATTTGTGAAAGGAAAATCATGTCTGACGAATCTCAGAATTTTTTGAGGATGTAACTAGTAGAGTGGAGAGGGGAGAACCAGTGGATGTGGTATACTTGGATTTTCAAAAGGCTTTTGACAAGATCCCACACAGGAGATTAGTGTGCAAACTTAAAGCACACGATATTGGGGGTAAGGTCTTGATGTGGATAGAGAATTGGTTGGCAGACAGGAAGCAAAGAGTGGGAATAAACGGGACCTTTTCAGAATGGCAGGCAGTGACTAGTGGGGTACCACAAGGCTCAGTGCTGGGACCCCAGTTGTTTACAATATATATTAATGACTTAGATGAGGGAATTAAATGCAGCATCTCCAAGTTTGCGGATGACACGAAGCTGGGCAGCAGTGTTAGCTGTGAGGAGGATGCTAAGAGGATGCAGGGTGACTTGGATAGGTTAGGTGAGTGGGCAAATTCATGGCAGATGCAATTTAATGTGGATAAATGTGAAGTTATCCACTTTGGTGGCAAAAACAGGAAAACAGATTATTATCTGAATGGTGGCCGATTAGGAAAAGGGGAGGTGCAACGAGACCTGGGTGTCATTATACACCAGTCATTAAAAGTGGGCATGCAGGTACAGCAGGCGGTGAAAAAGGCAAATGGTATGCTGGCATTCATAGCAAGAGGATTCGAGTACAGGAGCAGGGAGGAACTACTGCAGTTGTACAAGGCCTTGGTGAGACCACACCTGGAGTATTGTGTGCAGTTTTGGTCCCCTAATCTGAGGAAAGACATTCTTGCCATAGAGGGAGTACAAAGAAGGTTCGCCAGATTGATTCCTGGGATAGCAGGACTTTCATATGATGAAAGACTGGATGAACTAGGCTTGTACTCGCTGGAATTTAGAAGATTGAGGGGGGATCTTATTGAAAAGTATAAAATCCTAAAAGGATTGGACAGGCTAGATGCAGGAAGATTGTTCCCGATGTTGGAGAAGTCCAGAACGAGGGGTCACAGTTTGAGGATAAAGGGGAAGCCTTTTAGGACCGAGATGAGGAAAACCTTCTTCACACAGAGAGTGGTGAATCTGTGGAATTCTCTGCCACAGGAAACAGTTGAGACCAGTTCATTGGCTATATTTAAGAGGAAGTTGGATGTGGCCCTTGTGGCTAAAGGGATCAGGGGGTATGGAGAGAAGGCAGGTACAGGGTTCTGAGTTGGATGATCAGCCATGATCATACTGAATGGCGGTGCAGGCTCGAAGGGCCGAATGGCCTACTCCTGCACCTATTTTCTATGTTTCTATGAGAAGGTTACATTGATCACAAGCTTCACATCAACTGAAATGCTCTGTCATGAGGAGGTTACCAGGTCGATATCCTTCACACCTCTTTAGAAAAAGAGGCAACATACCATAAAATCATAAGACATAGGAACAGAATTAGGCCACTCAGCCCATTGACTTTACTCCACTATTCCATCATGGATTAATTATTATCCCTCTCAATCTCAGTCTTGTGCCTTCTCACTGTAACCTTTCACTCCCTGACGACACACTCAATGACTTAGACTCCATAGTCAGCTATATTTCACGGATTCACCACAATCTGACTAAAGAAATTCCTTCTCATCTCTGTTCTAAATAGATGATCCTCTATTCTAAGCCTGTGCTTTCTGTTCCTGGACTCACTACAGGAAACGTCCTTCCCACTTCCACTCTATTTAGACCTTTTAATATTCAATTGGTTTCAATGAGATCCTCCTTCATTCTTCTAAATTTCAGCAAATACAGGGCCAGAGCCATCAAAAGCTCTACATACATTCGTGGAATCATTTTCATGAACCTCTCTGGACCCGCTGCAATGCCAGCACATCTTTCCTTAAATGAGGGGCCCAAAACTGCTCACAATACTCCAAGTGCGGTCTGATCAATGCCTTATAAAGCCTCATTATCACATCCTTGCTCTTATATTCTGCTCATCTCAAAATGAATGAATTGCATTTGCCTTCCGTACCATTGACTCAGCCTTTAGGGAATCCTGCATAAGCACTCCCAAGTCCCTTTACACCTCTGATTTTTTTAATTTTCTCCCCATTTGGGAAATAATTTATACCACTGACTCCTGTGAGTTCCTGGCCATAGCTGCTTGAAGTGGAGAAGAAACTCGAGTCCATGTTTTGGGGCACACAGGTGGTGGAGGGGGTCACACCACTTCACAAACTACCCTACCACTTGTCTGGCTCATTCATGTCCTGCCTCACCTGTGACAGATTTTGAAGATGTGCACAGAGTGACCAAAAGATGATCCTCTAGTTCCACCACCCACACCCACCCCCCCCCCCCGCACCACCCTGCCTCTGATGTTCATCCTCTGGGTTGTGGCTCTGAAATACTAGAGGCAGTTCTATTAGGAAAAAGATGAATCCGTGAAAAGCAAACAAACGGTTCCATTTGATATCAGAGAATGTATACAGTATACAGCCTGAAATTCTTACTCTTCACAGACATCCATGAAAGAGTAAAAACCCCAAAGAATGAATGACAGCAACGTCAGAACCCCAAGGTTCCCCTCTCCCCCTTGCATGCGGAAGCAGCAGCAGAAGCATCACCCATCCCCCAGCAACAACGAGAGTGGACATCAGCTCGCTGTTCCGATGTTACAATCTACCACGTCACTTCTCCGAGTCCCCTGACTCGCTCTCACTCATCATCAGAGAGAGGGAGAGGATCGCTCGAGTACAGGGCCTTCTTCCAACAGCAGTGCACACCGCCATCTGTCCCGATGTTTTAGTCTCCAGTCAGCGACATCGGCAATGAATCGGGTCATCTATGGCAGGGGCCCCCAACCTTTCTTGCACCACGGACCAGTTTAATATTGACGATATTCTTGTGGACGGGCCGACGGGGGTGGGGGGTGGTGTTCAAGTTCAACAGTGCGTGACAGGGTAATAAGGAAAGGTGCAGCTGACTCATATCGTTTCATATCGCCAAATCATATAGTTTCCTCGCGGTCCAGTGGTTGGGGACCACTGATCTATGGGACAGACCCGCCACCCCCAAGACACATCTCTTCCAGGCCGCTTCTGGAGATATCGAAACACCAGGCCACATGGTCAGTCTGAGAACCCACCGCTCACGGAGAACCATAGTTTGAGCTGTAGCTGTAGATCATGGACTCCGATAGGATCCCAGCCACCTTGAAAAGAAAAGAAAAACGTGGAAAGAAAAATAATCTGTTTCATGGACGAACTGGAACAAATCACCTGGGTCTACGGAAACCTCTGGCGCCATCTTTACAGTAGTCTGAAATAAAAGCAGAAAATACCATACATACTTGGGGTCTGTGGAGCAAGGAGGTACTCGGGACCCGTGGAGCAAGGCGGTACGCGGGACCCGTGGAGCAAGGGGATGCTCGGGACCCGTGGAGCAAGGCGGTACGCTGGACCCGTGGAACAAGGGGATGCGCGGGACCCGTGGAGCAAGGAGGTACTCGGGACCCGTGGAGCAAGGAGATGCGCGGGACCCGTGGAGCAAGGGGATGGTCGGGACCCGTGGAGCAAGGAGGTACTCGGGACCCGTGGAGCAAGGCGGTACGCGGGACCCGTGGAGCAAGGAGATGCGCGGGACCCGTGGAGCAAGGGGATGCTCGGGACCCGTGGAGCAACGGGATACGCGGGACCCGTGGAGCAAGGGGATACGTGGGACCTGTGGAGCAAGGTGAATGAGTTATGAGAGGTGCAAGTTGGAATGGGTTCAGTAGCAAAGTCTTCTGATGGCTTGAGAGAACATGGCCCCTTCCTGTCATTTGGAAAGCCTTCTGAGGCAGTGAGTGCCTGTCCCTATTCTGCTGGCTGCAATGGGTTGAGAAGGAAGCCCACTCATCTATTATACAATAAGAAGTGAACTGTAAATGGTCTAAATCAGTGGCTGCAACCTGAGTTTGAAAACAGACACCAGCCATGAGAGCAGAATTAGCATGCGACAGTGCATGTACTTGAAGTTTTATCAGCTGATGACTACCTGGTGCACACACATGCCTCTATAGATATTGCTTGTTAAGTCCAGATAAGATTACAGGATGAACTTGTAATGTCCACCACCAAGAGTGGCTTGGTTACACCACATCTGTCCAATTGTTGAAGAACACAGCTGCCAGGTGGGTCTGTGGTAGTTAACCGAGAAAAGGGTAAACCCATCTCAGCATATCCTCACCAATCTGTCTGAGAAAAGGGTAAACCTCACCAATCTGTCTGTGGCAGATGTATCTGTCCATGATAACATTGCTAGAGTGTCTGTGGAGATGGTCCTGCCTTCATATTTTGGACATGCTTTACACTGCAGTCTTATTAAATAGAATAGGCACAGAATAGATCTGAGAAAGGGTCTCAGACCGAAACGTTGACTATTAATTCACTTCCATAGACGCTGCCTAACCAGCTGAGTTCCTCCATCATTTTGTGAGTGTTGTTCTGGATTTCCAACAGAAATTTAACTTTGGAATTTGTAGAATTTCTTGTCTTTGGAATAATTCTGCTGGCTTAATCTGTTGGGTATTGCCAAAGCACTATGACCATTATGAGTGGAAAAATGTACATCACTGTAACCTGTAACCTTTTTCAGTGGGCTTTGATCATCACAAGCACATCTTGTGGATGAAGTGGCACAAGGTTTAAAAAGAGCTTGGGCCTTTCAGAGGGCTTCAATCATCATGAGCACTCACTTGTGGAAGAGGGAGGTTTAAAAGTAGCTCAGGTCTTTCCAAACTTTTTGGTGGGCTTCAATCATAATGATCTATGAGACACTTGACAATGGTCAATAAAAAGAAGCAAGGCTATTGTGTGAGTGGGCCGGTGTTAGCGTGGTCAGGTTTGGGTAACAAGAGGCAAAGGCTCGAAGTAAGTTTCTAGTTAAGTTTTTTTCTTTCTTCGTCTATTAGTACATAGTTAATGTGGTGAGAATGTGTGTAAGGTTAGTGGTATGTTCTTTGTTTGAGGATTGGGAGACCTCCAGTCTTCCTGATAACTACAAATGCACGAAGTGCATTGAACTGCAGATCCTTACAAACCATGTTGGAGAACTGATGCTGCAACTGAATGACCGTCAGCTCATTTGGGAGAATAAGGAGATAATAGATAGGAGCTACACTGAAGTAGTCGCCTCTAAGTGGCAGGAGGCAAGTAGCTGGGTGACTGTCAGGAGGGAAAGGAAACAAGCTGACAGCACAGAGTATCACTGTGGCCATTCCTCTCAATACTAAGTATGCCACTTTGGATACTGTTAGGGGTGGGGCGATGAAGTTTCAGGGTACAGGTGTCCCCCGCTTTTCGAACGTTCGCTTTACGAAACCTCACTGTTATGACAGACCTACATTAGTTCCCTGTTTTCGCTAACAGAAGGTGTTTTCACTGTTAAGAAAAAAGCAGCGCGCGAAAAAAAACAGCACACGCCCCGAGCAGCCACTCTCCCCCGGATTCGTAACGGCATTCTCGCCGGCATTGCTTAAACACGTGCCTCTGAGCAGCCATTTGCAAGATGAGTTCTAAGGTATCAGAAAAGCCTAAAAGAGCTTGTAAGGGTGTTACACTTAGCGTCAAACTAGACATAATTAAGCATTTCGATCACGGTGAACGAAGTAAGGACAAAGTGAGTTTGGCTTGTGGAAGTTGACGAAGATGATGTTGAAGAGGTTTTGGCATCCCATGACAAAGAACTGATAGATGAAGAGCTGATGCAATTGGAAGAGGAAAGGATAACAATCAAAACCGAATGCAGTAGCGAAACTGAAGTCGTCCAGGAACTGAACGTGAAGCAACTGCGTGAGATTTTCGCTGCAATGATGAAGTACGACTTTAATTTTGAAAGGGTACGTCGGTTTAGGGCATATTTGTAAGATGGTTTTACAAAGAACTGTATGATAGAAAAATGTGCGAGGCTAAGCAGTCAAGCATACTGTCGTTTTTCAAGCCTTTCACATCAGCCACAGCTGACAACGAACCTTGATCTTTGACATCGAGGCAGGCAGACATAGAAGAAGATGACCTGCCTGTCCTGATCGAAGATGAGATGACACCCCCGTGTCCCACCACCCCAGTGGTCCCAACCCCCGAGTCGCGGACAGATTCGCAGAGAATGCAGGGGTAGCCGGGAGGCACCCAGCAAGTCTTTAAGAAAAAAGCCAAGATAAACAAGCTAATTAATTAGGTTGTTTATTTCAGTTTTTTTCTTAAAGATGTGCTGAGTGCGTCCCGGCTACCGCTGTACCACTGCATGCTTCGCAGATCGGTATCGGTTCGCTACCTGGAGGTTGGGGGCCACTGCACCACCCCAACCTCCGACGACTCAGTCTAACACACCATCATCAGTGTGCTCGCTGTCTTCCCGATTCCCGTAAGTGATACTACACTGTACATACATTATTTCTACTTTATATCGGCTGTGTATTTTTATGTGTTAATTTGGTATGATTTGGCAGCTTCACAGCTTAAAGGTTACTGGAGAGAATGTTGCGCTTGCGTGAGATTTTCGCTACGGAGAACAGTGCAGGCAACCGTTGTAGGGAAGTATTTCTAATTTATATAGGCTGTGTATTTATCATATCATTCCTGCTTTTACTATATGTTTCTGTTATTTTAGGTTTTATGTGTTATTTGGCATAATTTGGTAGGTTATTTTTTGGGTCTGCGAACGCTCACAAAATTTTCCCATATAAATAAATGGTAATTGCTTCTTCGCTTTACGACATTCCGGCTTACGAACCGTTTCATAGGAACGCTCTACCTTCAGATGGCGGGGGAAACCTGTAGTTGGAGGAGTAAATAGGCCAAAGTCAGCATGGTTTCCTTAGGGAGAAATGCTACCTGACCAATCTATTGGAATTCTTTGAGGAATTATCAGGCAATTTAGGTAAAGGAGAGTTAATCAATGTTGTTTAGTTGGATTTTCAGAAGGCCTTTGACAAGGTGCCGCACACGAGTTTGCCCATGGTATTACAGGAAAGTTATTAGCGTTGATAAAAGATTGACTTACTGGCAGGAGGCATGAAGGTGACAGGGTCCAACCAAGCCTCTCATATGCGACTTGGCAATTCCAGACCAAATTTCAATCACAGGATGCTTGACAGCTGTGGCAGTGCTTGAATGTTATCCCTTCCTAAAAAGCAAAAACCAAGATCCATAAATAATGAGAAGGTTTCAGTCTCAGATGAACTCGATGCTTTTTATACTGGCTTTGAGTGACAGTACATGGAGGCATCTTTACGAACTCCCATAGCCACCGACGATCCTGTGATAGCAGTCTCTGAGGCTGACATGGCAGCATTCTTCAGGAGGGTGAACCCACAGAAAGCATCTGGCCCAGGCAGTGAACCCGGCTGAGTACTGATGACCTGTGCTGACCAACTGCCTGGAGTGTTTACTGACAATTTCAACCTCTTCCTTTGGCATACCGGTGCCCAAGAAGAAGGTGATAACTTGCCACAGTGATGATTGTCCAGCGGCACTCACACCCACTGTGATAAAGTACTTTGAGAAGTTGGTCATGATGCATATCAACTTCTGCCTGAGGAATGACTTGGATCTGTTCCAATTTGCCTACCATCACAACAGGATACCAGCAGATGGCCATTTCAGCTGTAGAACATTTTGAACAATGAAGATGCACACCTTAGGATGTTCTTCACTGACTATGGTTCAGTATTCAAAAATTTCAACCCTCAAAACCAATTACTAAGCTCCAAAACCTAAACTGTCCTGTTAGAACCAATTAATCAGACTGAAGTCTCCCAAGCATTGGCCAGAAAAAACATAGCATTCCTAGCTGGAAGGAAAAGGCTCTTGATCCAGAACCTTATTCCTTCAGGACTAAGGCTGTCTGGTCAGTATGTGTACTGTATATCATCCACTAAGCCCAGAGGATGATTAGGGACCGGTCATATACTGATATGCACTCCCACTGTTTAGATTTTTGTTGCAACTCAGGTAAACTGTAAAATGTGTTCTTAATTTTCTGAGGTCACTTTGGCTTCCATCTATTTTTGAATTATTATTTTGTGTGATGAATTATAGATGCTTTTTCACTGACAATGTAGCCATTTGTTATAAAATAGTAATTTCTGAAATCTTCTCAGCTTGGTGGAATGTGAAATCTTTGACTCTAATAAAAATGTACCTCTGCAGATTCTGGTCAGCAATGTGCTCTCTGAGACCTAGTGTAACATCATATCCTTGTTTTCTAGTGGAAGTCAGCACAGCACTGCTTTGTTTAGAAAGCAAGCAGGATGAGATGGCACATTCTGCTGTGACCCCACCTGAAGCCATACCAGACCTGGAAGTGGTGCCAGCAACTGAGCAAATGGATGAGCAACCCAACAGTGTGGATGAGTCTACAGATGAGATACAGTCAATGGATGTGAGGTGGGATGGCTTATTAGCATGGCTCTATTAATAAGGAAAGTAAACTAATAGTTCAATTTCATTTTGTTATACATTATTCTGGGGATTTCCAATTTAAAATTTTGTGTTCTTTTTCACTTTGGAGAAAACAGTCTATTGCATTTGCACATTGTCTTAAAGTTCTAGAAAAGCAGAAAAACCAGGAACAAGTTTGAAATCAAAATTTGGTGGATCAGGCAGCATCTGCAAAAGGAAATGGGCAATTAACGTTCTGGGTAGAAAGATACAGGAAGTGGAAAGATTAGCAAGTGATTAGTGTGTCTGGTGAATTACGGATGCTTTTTCAGGGGCCCTACCCCTTCCCCTCTATGTACTCCTCTGTCATGATGAAGGATCTTAAGCAGAAATTTGACTATCGATTTCCCTGCACAGGTGAGGCCTGACCCAGAGTTCCTCTAGCATTTTGTATGTTGTTCTAGGTTTTAGCATCTGTAGTTTCTTTTGTCTACAAGTCTTGAATAAAAGTAGTTGTTTTTAGAAGGAATTTTGATTTGCTGGAAAATTTAACTTGGGAAATGTACATATCAATGACACCTGAATAATCAAGCCTATAAAATGTTACATTTTAATATCGCCATGTTATTCTATCCATTAGCATTTTTTTTACAAAGTTAAGAACTTTAGAAATTAGTCACTAGTTTGTATTTATGTAATACCATTCATATATTGAAATGTTTCATAGAATTATTACCGGGTTAAAGTGGATATTAGGTTAGGTGATTAAAACTTGGATATGTGAAAGAGCTTAAGGACCATGGAAGGAAAAGGGGAACTGAGGAGGTGGAAAGCTTTAAGGAGTGAAATCCCTGAAATTAAATGGATTTCATTTAAACAGCTACCAATAGCATAAGAAAGTGGGATAAGAGGTGGGAAAGTGTTGTTGGGCTGTAAAAGCCGCTAAAATATGCAGGATCAAAGCCCTGGAAGAACTACTATCATGCTGAGAAAGGAGTCAACAGATATAGAATATGGAGCAATCGACATGGTAGTGGAGGAGCTCAGTGGGTGAGGTAGCATTGTGGAGGGAAATGTACAGTGGACTGATAAAGGATCTCGACCTGAACTATTAACTGTCCTTTTCCTTCTATAGATGCTGCCTGACCCACCAAGTTCCTCCAGTATCTTGTCTGTTGCTCCATAATAAGAATTCTGAGTTTATGGCGCTGGACAATGTCCTAAACTGATTTTGTACATAAGTCAGAAAATGCACAGCATCACTCAATATGGGAACCATACTGCCACTGTACTATAATGAATTAATTTAATAATATTATGGATGTTTTTCCTGTCCATATGTCAGTATAGAAACATAGAAAATAGGTGCAGGAGTAGACCATTCGGCCCTTCGAGCCTGCACCGCCATTTATTATGATCATGGCTGATCATCCAACTCAGAACACCGCCCCAGCCTTCCCTCCATACCCCCTGACCCCCGTAGCCACAAGGGCCATATCTAACTCCCTCTTAAATATAGCCAATGAACTGGCCTCAACTGTTTCCTGTGGCAGAGAATTCCACAGATTCACCACTCTCTGTGTGAAGAAGTTTTTCCTAATCTCGGTCCTAAAAGGCTTCCCCTCTATCCTCAAACTGTGACCCCTCGTTCTGGACTTCCCCAACATCGGGAACAATCTTCCTGCATCTAGCCTGTCCAATCCCTTCAGGATCTTATACGTTTCAATCAGATCCCCCCTCAATCTTCTAAATTCCAACGAGTACAAGCCCAGTTCATCCATTCTTTCTTCATATGAAAGTCCTGCCATCCCAGGAATCAATCTGGTGAACCTTCTCTGTACTCCCTCTATGGCAAGAATGTCTTTCCTCAGATTAGGGGACCAAAACTGCACACAATACTCCAGGTGTGGTCTCACCAAGGCCTTGTACAACTGCAGTAGTACCTCCCTGCTCCTGTACTCAAATCCTCTCGCTATAAATGCCAGCATACCATTCGCCTTTTTCACCGCCTGCTGTACCTGCATGCCCACTTTCAATGACTGGTGTATAATGACACCCAGGTCACGTTGCACCTCCCCTTTTCCTAATCGGCCACCATTCAGATAATAATCTGTTTTCCTATTTTTGCCACCAAAGTGGATAACTTCACATTTATCCACATTAAATTGCATCTGCCATGAATTTGCCCACTCACCCAACCTATCCAAGTCACCCTGCATCCTCTTAGCATCCTCCTCACAGCTAACACTGCCACCCAGCTTCGTGTCATCCGCAAACTTGGAGATGCTGCATTTAATTCCCTCATCTAAGTCATTAATATATATTGTAAACAACTGGGGTCCCAGCACTGAGCCTTGCGGTACCCCACTAGTCACTGCCTGCCATTCTGAAAAGGTCCCATTTATTCCCACTCTTTGCTTCCTGTCTGCTAACCAACTCTCCACCCACACCAATACCTTACCCCCAATACCGTGTGCTTTAAGTTTGCACACTAATCTCCTGTGTGGGACCTTGTCAAAAGCCTTCTGAAAATCCAAATATACCACATCCACTGGTTCTCCCCTATCCACTCTACTAGTTACATCCTCAAAAAATTCTATGAGATTCGTCAGACATGATTTTCCTTTCACAAATCCATGCTGACTTTGTCCGATCATTTCACCGCTTTCCAAATGTGCTGTTATCACATCCTTGATAACTGACTCCAGCAGTTTCCCCACCACCGACGTTAGGCTAACCCAGAGATTCTTTATTCTTTACCCAGAGATGGCCTATGGAGGCAACAATGAAATAACATTGCCCAGCTCAGCCAATTACAACAAATTTTTTCTGAAGTGTTGCTGCCTCAGAATTTTTTGTGGTTATGATAGACTACTTGAACATGTAATTTCAGACTACTTATATCATGTAGGAATTTGGAGAAAGTAGAAATTAATTTTTATTGAATATAATGCATTTAATTGCATAAACACTCCACTATAGTTCAACTAAGCTAAAAATGTTTTGTTGATGATTTGCATTTGTACTCAGTGTCTGAGGCTTCTTGCTTAAGCATCCAACAATAATCAGCCAATATTGATGGATTCCAGTTGCCCTGATACCGTTTCTTCATCACCGCAATGTCCTGGTGAAAGCCTTCACTGTGCTCTTCACTGACAGCGCCAAGATTTACTGGGAATGCAGAAAATGAATCTTTAGTGACATGTTGCACTTTATGATTTTGTGTGCTTGAAGCATATTGTCAACCAGCTGCATGTAGTTTGCTGTTCTGTAGTTGCCAAGAAAATTTTTAACAATATTCTTGAATGCCTTCCATGTGATTTTCTCCGGTCCCACTTTAAGTTATTTGAATTGCTTTCATTGATGACCTGTTTTATTTGTGGACCAACAAAAATGCCTTCCTTAATCTTGGCATCAATTATTCTGGGAAATATCTGTCTCAAATATTGAATCCTTCATGGAAATTTATAGCCTTTCTAAAACCTGTCCTGCCCTGACTAAACATGCGGAGGCATGCCTGGACAAGATAGAAAACTTATCAGCTTACATTGTGGGCAACATTTTAATTGACTTGAATTATAAATTGAAATAACAAATATAGGCAATTTCTACAAGGGAAATTTTAGGTGATTTTTATGATCAGCAGCCCAAACTCCCTAAGAAACTCCAAAAAATATTCAGGAAGCAAAATCTTTGTTGTCCAGTGTTATCAATTGAACAAGAAAGTCTTAAGAAGACTCTCTCTCCTTCTCCCACCCCACTAAAATATTCATTGAGTGAAACCACTTGAGGTTCAGTACTTGATCAAAGGTAAAAGATGTTATAAACTGATTAGTGACAGTGAGACCAAGGAGTCAACAGTTGACAAAAAATATATCATAGGAAAAGAAAATAAAATTTAATAATGGGCTAAGGAGGAAGAAGACCTACCACCTCTGTGTTTGTAGTATTACATCCTTCAGGTTACAGTTCAACAAATTTGGAATAAATTATTTCCAGAACTTTGTTGCAGATACAGATTAACATCTGAGGTCTAGCATCTTAGGACGGGAAACAATAAAAGGGAGTTTTTAAGGCAAAAATGCTGAAAGATGTGGCTGAACAAAGAAATCATGTGCCACGTGCATTCAATTAATTGAAAGTGCAGAGAACCAAAACTAGAGCTGATGTGGGTTGGGTTCCGGCAAGGATAGATATGAGAAAAACCTGGAACACATAGGCTGCATGTCAGATTGGGGCTGACCAGCTCTTTATAAATAAATTTGATTGAATTCAGACCCGTTTTTTTTTTTACATTAGCACATCTTTAGAAGAGCTCAAAGGAGGAGGAAAGAGTTCATATACTTGAATCATTACTGGAGCTGAGGAGTTTTGAGAAAATTTCTTGTGATTTATGAGAATTGTTCTGAATAAAGATAAAGATAGTGATTCGTGAAAGTCATTTTCACCTGGTTTGGAGTGAGGTTGGATTTGGAATTCAATGCAAAACAGACATAACGGGGGTAAGAGAGAAAACAGAGAGATCGGTATACGGAAGGGAAATACCTCTTGTAGAAACAGTCTCACAGAAAGCTATCAGAGTGGTTGAAGTAGAGGTAATATAGAAGTTTGCATGAACTTGAGTGCAAACAAGCAGAACACCAAACCAGGATGATGATGCCCATTTGGTATGGATAAAAACTTAAGGAAACTTTACAATCTAGAATGAGGTGGTAAATATTTCATAGAAATGAAATTGGATATATTAATTGTGAGAATAATAATGCCTGCAGATGCTGGAAACCTGAAATAATACTCTGACACATTGACAAAACATATTGATGAAGGTGGTGTGTTGGATGTGGTGTATATAGATTTTAGTAAGGCACTTGATAAGGTTCCTCAGAAGTAGGTTCATTCAAAATGTCAGAAGGCATGGGATCCAGGGAAATTTAGCTGCATAGTTTCACATTTGGTTTGCCCACAGAAGGTAGGTGATGGTGGTAGATGGAGTGTATTCTTCCTACAGGTTGGTGACCAATGGTGTTCTGCAAGGATCTGTTCTGGGACCCCTGCCCTTTGTGAGTTATTTATAAATGACTGGGATGAAGAAGTGAAAGGGTTGGGTTAGTAAGTTTGCAGATGACATGAAAGTTGGTGGTGTTGTCGATAGTATGGAGAGTATTATGGTAGATTACGACGAGACATTGACAGGGTGTACAGCTGGGCTGAGAAGTGGCAGATGGCGTTCACTCTGAAAAAATGTGAAGTGATTCACTTTGGAAGGTCAAACTTGAAGACAGAATACAGGGTTAATGGCAAGACTCTTTACAGTGTGGAGGAACAGAGAGATGCTGGGATTTACATCCACAGATCCTTCAAAGTTGCAGTATAAGTTTACCGGGTGGTTATGATGGCATATGTTCTGTTGAACTTCATTAGTCATGGGATTGAGTTCAAGAGCTATGAATGGCTCTTCAGGATGGCACTGATAAGTGGTGACTCTTTGCACGCAGCCCTGATGGGAATCGTCAGAATTCCCACTTAGGACTGCTACAGCTGAAATCCACAGGCACAGCCATGTCTACTTCAGTAAGCAACACATCTTTAAGACATCTAAAGAATCTATTGATCCTCAAAATTGGCGGACCCCAGATGGTAGACTTAGACTGTGAGTGCAGTTCCCTTTTGAGTAAAAGGAAGCAAGGGAAGTGCGCTGGACTCGGGTACAATTGAACTACAGACCCCATAGACCACCCCTGCCCCCCACTCCCTACTCCCAACTCCCCTACTGGTGAATGTACAGTCACTGAAAAATAAAACTAAGACTTCAGAGCAAGATTGCAGTACCAGAGGGACATCAGGGACCATTGTGTACTTTGTCTTATGAAAACATGGTTCACCCCCAGACGGCTGCTGGGCAGTGAGGCTCGAAGGGTTGGAAGAGACTATTCTGCACTGTATCTCAATAAATAAATAAAATAGACCCGATTCTGATTCTGGTAATGTTGTAGCTCTATAAAACTCTGGTTAGATCGCAATTGAGGTATTGCAATCAATTCTAATTGCTTCATTAAATAAACGATGTGGAAGCTTTAGAGAGAGTGCGGAGTAGATTTACTAGGATGCCGCTTGGATTAAAGAGCATGTCTGATGAGGGTAGATTGAGTGAGCTAAGGCTTTTCTCTTGGAGAGGAGGAGGCTGAGAGGTGACTTGACAGAAGTTGATAAGAAGCATAGAGTGGAGAACTGGAGAGTTTTTCCCCAGGTCAGAAATGGTTAATACCAGGCGGCATATCTTTAAGGTGTTTGGAGGAAAGTCGAGGGGGTGTCAGAGGTTGTTTTCTTTTACACAGAGTGGTAGGGCCGTGTAACATGCTGCCAAGTGTGTGGTACAGGCAGACACATTAGAGACATCTAAGAGAGTCTTAGATAGGCAAATTAATAAATACTTGGGGGTTTATGGGGAGAGAAGGGTTAGATTGATCTTGGAGATTAAAGAGCCAGCACAACATTGTGGTCTGAAGGGCCTATACTGTGTTGTACTGTTCTACATTCTATGACACTCAGCAGGTCACCCAGCATCTGTGCTAAACAGATAGGGAAGGTCAAAGACCTTCCTCAGAATTGGCAAGTTTAAAAAAAAAGTTAGCATATTATTTTCTAGTTGGAATGCTTATTTTCTCTCCTTCTCAATTCCAAGGAAGGATTAGAAAATGCTGAGAGATTCCAATATTCCCTGTTTTTATTGTAATTTGTGAGTATTCACTTTGCTTATTCATATTATATACTTTTCTATTTAGTGAAATTTCCTATACGTAAACATGACATAGTACACCACAATATAACCTTGGGAACACTGTAATTTTCCTACATTATCAATAAAGGTGTGATAATGAAAATCAAAACAACTGCATGTCAAACAGTAAATACTGAAAATAGTCAACAGGTGAGATTACATCTGTGGGGAGAGCAACTGAATGAATGGGTCAAGTGGAAGTTCAACAGGTCTGATAGTAAATTGTAGACATATTTTATTCTGTAGTATTTTTGTTTCTAGCCCTATGTCAAAGGATGAAGGTATATCCATCCCGGAATTCTCTCCACTAAATGAGGTGAGCCAAGATGTGGAATTGGAGAAGGATCGTAATGAGCCAAAGGTTGTTGAAGACCTCATTGACCTGACAGGATATTCAACCTACAATATGGTGTCCCCGGATAAGATCAGCTTGGATGACTGTAACAAGAACTTGATTGAGGGGCAGTGCATTTCCACAGCAGAAAATTCTCTTATCACATCGCTGACTAAATCTGTTGAGGAAACTCATATACAGACATCAGCAGGTAAACTTCCTCAAAAGTTAAAAAATGATTGGTGTTAGCATGTATGAAATTTTCTTGTCATCTAATTGGTTAGTTGCTGAGATCAGAATTGGGTTTTGTAGCATTACTATAACTATTTTCAAAAATGATTGATAAGTAGGAATCATCAAAAACACTGGTTATACACTTTAATAAAACAATAAAAAAATGCAATATAGATATTATAATTTGCATACAAGTGGAGAATGGAGAACATGCTAGCTTGATTGCTGATGGTGAACTTTAGTAACATGTAAAATCTCCAAAGAACTCTGTGCTTTGTATGTCAGTATCATATACTGTATCTTTTAATAGAGTGATGTAACTATGACAGGTTAATCTCCATTCAGGGAGTAAATGGAGGAAATGCCCCTTACTCCCATAAATTAATTGTAATACCCAGGTTACGATTTTACCGCTAATGTGTAGGGTATTTCATTTAATGGTTTTCTGTAGAAGCAGTGTGTTCTGTTGGTGGTGTTTGGGTTACCATTAAAGATGAGGCTTATGATGTTCAGCTTAGGAATGTCATGTCATCTGATCAGGATTGTGGAATTAGGAGAAGGTTCTAGAGAACACTAGGTAGAGACGATTTTTGGTGGACACTGGTGAGGGTCGAGGTCTTTTTGGCAGGAGCTGGGAGAGGACAGGAGGGTAGGTGGCTGAGGATGCCATCCCTGTTGCACAAGGTGCTTTGTGCTGGTGAATAGCTTCAAGGAGAAAGGAGCAGTACTCCCGTGGGGAGCCCGTTTGTTCGAGATGGATTTCGAGAGACATTCTGAATGTGGTGAGTGCTTTCACGCAGACCGTGGGCCCAGCGTGTGAGAGATAAAGACAACTTCAAGGTGAGCTCCAAATTAGGCGCACATTAGGACTGTTAACTGTAATGGGCCCTTTTTTATTTTTTATTCTTTTCTTTTTCCTACTAACTATTTGATAAAGCTGAAGTTTGTAAATGTACTTTCTTTACAATTTTATGCAATGTATGATGGTATTTCTAGTGGATAATTGCAAGTGAGCAGCACTTACACAGTAGGCGCTCAGATTGGAGTGCAGGTGATTGAAACATCCCGGCTCTCCTGTTCTGGTGGGACCCAAATCATATTGACCCTAAAAAGTGCTGAATATACACAGGGAGTCAGACAGTATCTGTGGAAAGAGAATTGATGTTGACACAAGATACTGCAGATGCTGGAATCTGATCAAAAATTCTCAATAGATCAGGCAGTATCTGCCTGACCCGGAGTTCATCCAACAGCTCGTTCTCTGCATCAAAATTAATGTTTCATGTTGAAGAATGTTAATCAGGACTTGGAAGGAGGGAAAATAAGTGCACTCACTGGAAGATATTATACTAACTTATTTTCCATCATTCCAGTTCTTACCAAAGGTCTTCATCAGACACATTAAAACTTCAAACTTTTCAGAAGATAATGAATATTTCAGCATGTTTTAATTTTATTTATTCTGATGAAGCTGTGCATCAGTTATAGTATTCCTTTTCTCTTTTCCAAGTACAATCCTAATATAAGCCCTGTCACATCATTTGTTCTTACTCCCATATTGCTCAGTAATTTGCCCTGAGGTATTGTCTACACTGAGCAGAAGAGCCACTGCAGAAGAAGTTCTGATAGAGAGTCATAGAACACTACAGCACAGAAACAGGACCTTCAAAATATTATTCTGCTAGTCTCATCGACCTGCACCTAGACCATAGCTCTCCAAACCCATTCTACCCATTACATTACTGTGTAAAATTCTGTGCACATATATACCAAAGACTTTTGCACAGTACTGTAGTAAATTTATGTGTTGGACTGTACTGCTGCAAAAAAAAAAATCAAATTTCAGGACATATGTGAGTGATTCTAATTCTGATTCTGGGAGTGAGAAGGGAATCATGGTTGGGAAAAGAAGGAAGGGAAAGCAGAGGGTGCAGGAGGCACCAGAGAAATATTCTGTAATGATCAATAAACCAACTGTTTGGAATTAAATTACCTTGCCTGGTGTCTCAGGACTAAGTGTGCCTGCACCTGCTTCAATGCCCCTGCCCACCCGGCTATCCCTCTCTGCCACAGATCCCACATCCCTCTAGCATCGCTCCACTATTACCACTCCCAACATACCTTGCTCCTGCCAGATTTACAAACTCGCTCTCCATTTCATGTTGACAAATACAGTACTGTGCAAAGGTCTTAGACACTCTAGCTATATATATATGTGCCTCAGACTTTCGTACAGTACTGTACTTGTCCAAACTTCTTTTAAATTTTGAAATGAAACCAGCATCAACTACCTCCACTGGTAGCTCGTTCCACACTTTCATTACCCTCTTAGTGAAGAAGTTTCCCCTCATGTTCCCCTTAAATATTTCACTTTTCACTCTTAATCTATGACCTCTAGTTCTAGTCTCACTCAACATCAGTGGAAAATGTCTGCTTGAACTTATCCTGTCAATACCCCTCATAGTTTTGTAACAAATCTGTCCTCATTCTCCTGTACTCCAGGAAACAAGGCCCCAACCTATTCAACCTTTCCCTACGTTATTCTAAATTTTCTCTGTACTCTTTCAAGCTCATTGATAGCTTTACTGTAGGTAGGGGACTGGAACTGCACACAATGCTCCAAATTAGGCCTCACCAATGTCTTATGTAACTTCTGTGTAACATCCCAACTCCTGTACTCAAAACTTAGATTTATGAAGGCCAATGTACACAAAGGTCTCTTTGTGACCCTAACTACCTGTGACACTACTTTCAAGGAATTATGGATCTCTGTTCTTCTGCATTCCTCATTCTCCTGCTGTTTGTCCTCCCAAAGTGCAACACATCACACTTGTCTGCATTAAATTCCGTCTGCTATTTTTCCAGCCTGTCCAGATCCCGCTGTCCATTACTCCCAAATCTTGGTGGCTTCTGTAAATTTGCTGATCCAGTCAACCACATCATCATCCAGATCATTAATATAGATGACAAACAACAGACCCAGTGGCAATCTCTGTGGCACACCACTAGTCATTAAAATTAATCCACCCTAATTTGCCTCAAGATAGCAAGCACCTCAACCCCTGTATCTGAATGTGGTCCATGATCTCAATGCTGTTTTGTCTCACTTCTATGGACTCTTTGTCCATCTCTCAAGTAAATACAGAAAATCCATTTAAGATATTCCACATCTCTTTCAGCTCCATGCATTGATGATCATGCTGATCTTCAAGAGGACCTATTTTGTCCCTTGATATCATTTTGCTTTTAATATATCTGTAGCAGCCCTTGAGATTCTCTTTCACCTTGTCTGCTAGAGCAACCTCATACCTTCTTTTAGTCCTCTTAAGTGCTCTCTTGCATTTCTTTCTCAATCTTTTTTATTAAGTTTTGAATTGATAAACATAACAATGATAATGATACAAAGAGATTGAGATTACATTAATAACAGTTAATGTACACAGACACAGACTCTGAGTAACATACGTAATTTAAGCCTCCCAATCTCTTAATAACTGAACATGAAAAAAGATTCAAAAAATTTTATACAAAGAAAAAGTCCCCCTACACTAAAAAAAAAACACAAAAAAACAAAACAAAACAAAGGCTGGGCTGCCATGGTTCATCAGTTAAAATCATTATTTGTCATTAACTCCGCTCCTCTATACACAAATAAAAAGTTACTGAAAAAGATTCGGAAAACGTCAGCTTACATCATATGAAAATGTTGAATAAATGGCCTCCAAGTTTAACTGAAGGATCAATAGTACCACTTCTAATTTTTTCCAAGTTTAAACATTCTTATACTCAAGTACCTCATTTGTTCCTACCTGCTTATACCTGCTATGCACCTCCCTCATAACCTGGGCCACAATATTTCTCAAAAACAAATGTTCCCTAAACCTGTTAGCCTTATTTTTTATTCTGACAGGAATATACACACTCTGTACTCACAAAATTTCACTTTTGAAGGCCTCACAAACATACCTTTACCAGAAAACAGCCTTTCTCCAATTTAGAATCTTAACTCAATGAGCAATCCCGTCCTTTTCCATAATTATCTTGCAACTATTGGAATGACAATCACTGGATCCCTGCTCACACTTCTGTCACCTGCCTTCAACTTGAAGGTTGAGTTGGTGGTAAGGAAGGCAAATGCAATTTGTTTTGACAGAACTAGAATATAAAAACAAGAATGAGGCTTTTTAAGGCACTGGTGAGGCCTCATTTGGAGTATTGTGAGCAGTTTTGGGCCCCTTATCTAAGAAGGGATGTGTTGGCAGACGAAGTTCATGAGAATGATCCCTGGAATAAAAAGGTTAATGCAGACATCCCACCTCTCCCGGAAGTTCCAGGAGACTCCCACATATTAATAGCAGCTCCCTGACGCCCGCAAATTATATACAATATCCCGGAGATGAGAGGGAGAGCGAGAGTGAGCATCCTCATTGGTCTCTCTTTGTGCTAAGTAGACCTATTAGTTTTCTCTGTGGGCGGGCTTTACAGTCGACCTCTGTCTCTCCATCAGTTCAATTTCATGTCCTGCACTGCCATGGCAGAGTGTTTCAAAAAAGGAAAATATAAAACGCACTTCACCACAGACTACACTAAAGTGTACCCCTGCCTAATAGTGGTCAAAAATAATGACAGTTTTGCTCTGTTTGCAACAGTGACTTTTCTATTGCCCATGGTGGGTTAGGACTGTAAAAGCCATGTTGAGGTGAGTTTAACATGTGTCATTCATTCATTAGCATAGCTAACGTTATTTAAACTAGCTGGCTGGCTGCTAAGGAGCTACTCTATTGATGTCCTACGTGATAAGGCCAAACTCCCTGTAGATGTGCTTGAAGTTGTAATAGAATTAAAAACGACTCCATGAAGTATAACAAGGATGAGGCTTAAGTATGTATATAAGCAGGGAAGGCTGCTCAAGTATTTCACAGTTCTTTTCAGCAGAGCCACATCACGGTACAAGGAAAGTTTGCAAAAGAAACAGGAAAGCTATTTGCATTAGTATTGAGATTACCAACAAAATACTCAACAAGGAATATATATATATATATATATATATTGTGTCAAATAAATTATTGTGTTATTTCATAATCAAATATCCCGTATATATGCTCCCTTGGAGGTCGACCGGGGGGGGGGGGGGGGGCGGTGCTACCCCCCTGAAATAAGTTTTTGCAGGGTGGGATGTCTGTTACTGTATAATGAACACATGATGGCTCTGGGCCTGTACTTGCTGGAGTTAGGAAGAATGAGCAGGGATTTCATTAAAACCTATCAAATATTGAAAGGCCTAGATAGAATGAGTGTGGAGAGGATGTTTCCTATAGAAGGCGAGGCTGTGTCCAGAGGGCACAGCCCCAGAATAGATGGTTGTCCATTTAGAACAGAGATGGGAAGGAATTATTTTTAGCCAGAGAGTAGTGAATCTGTGGAAATCGTTGTTACAGATGGCTGTGGACGTCAAGTTATTGAGTATATTTAATGCAGGGGTTGATAGGTTCTTGATTATTCCAAGTGTCAAAGGTTAAGAAACATAGAAACCTACAGCACAATACAGGCCCTTCGGCCCACAAAGTTGTGCCGAACATGTCCCTACCTTAGAAATTACTAGGCTTACCTATAGCCCTCTATTTTTCTAAGCTCCATGTACCTATCCAAAAGTCTCTTAAAAGACCCTATCAAATGCACCTCCACCACCATTGCCGGCAGCCCATTCCACGCACTTACCACTCTCTGAGTAAAAACCTTACCCCTGACATCTCCTCTGTACTTACTCCCCAGCACCTTAAAACCGTGTCCTCTTGTGGCAACCATTTTTTGAAACTTTATCTCATTTGAGACTCAACACGAAAAAACTCAAACTTCAAACAATGGTGACTGAAACTGAAGGAGGGTGAATTTTCTGTGCTTGTCCGGCCACTGAGAGACATGGACAAGGAAATGTATTTCAAATATTTTCGGATGTCAGCAGGTAGATTTGACGATTTGGTTCATCGTCTCCAACCACTTATTTCGCATCAGTGTACGCACAGTGTACTCAGAGACTGGCAATCACCATTCGAGTTTTAGCTTCAGGTGGAAGTCAACAGGCTGTAGCAGCTAGCTACAAACTGGCGTCAAGCACAGGGTCCTCCATAATTTCAGAGGTCTGTAAAGCTTTATGGGAAGCATTGCAGCCAGAGTTCCTTCCCTACCCTTCAGTCGCCCAAATGGCAAGCTATCGCAGCGTAGGAGGAAATGCGATGCTACCAAGTGGACCAGTCACAGTTGTTTGGTCTGCGTCGCCGCGACATGTAGTTACATTTTGGGAGAGGTGCGCGTTAGGCTACAGCGTAGAGTTCGGCGTAGAGTACAGCATAGGGTATGCCGCTACGCCGTACCTACAGTATACATTTGACACACAAGTATGAATCAGCTTTTAGTCTGAACCCATCTAACGTTGTGCTACTTCTTTGTCAAACACCCTTGAAACTTTTGTTGTCCATATTCCTGCAATTTTTGTATAAACCCTCCCTGACCACATTCATGAATCTCTTGGTTGAGATGCTAGTCCCAGTTTTAGTTCCATCCTTCCTGTCCCTGATTTAGAATCATAGAAACATAGAAAACCTACAGCACAATACGGGCTCTTCGGCCCACAAAGTTGTGCCGAACATGTCCCTACGTTACCCATAGCCCTCTATTTTTCTAAGCTCCATGTACCTATCCAAAAGTCTCTTAAAAGACCCTATCATATCCGCCTCCACTACCGTTGCCGGCAGCCCATTCCACGCACTCATCACTCTCTGCGTAAAAAAACTTACCCCTGACATCTCGTCTGTACCTACTCCCAAGCACCTTAAACCTGTGTCCTCTTGTGGCAACCATTTCAGCCCTGGGAAAAAGCCTCTGACTATCCACACAATCAATGCCTCTTATCATCTTATACACCTCTATCAGGTCACCTCTCATCCTCCGTCGCTCCAAGGAGAAAAGGCCGAGCTCACTCAACTTGTTTTCATAAGGCATGCTCCCCAATCCAGGCAACATCCTTGTTAATCTCTTCTGCATTCTTTATATGGTTTCCACATCATTCCTGTCGTGAGGCGACCAGAACTGAGCACAGTACTCCAAGTGGGGTCTGACCAGGGTCCTATATAGCTGCAACAGTACCTCTCGGCTCCTAAATTCAATTCCACGATTGATGAAGGCCAATACACCGTACGCCTTCTTAACCACAGAGTCAACCTGCGCAGCTGCTTTGAGCATCCTATGGACTCAGACCCCAAGATCCCTCTGATCCTCCACACTGCCAAGAGACTTACCATTAATACTATATTCTGTCATCATATTTGATCTACCAAAATGAACCACCTCACCATTATCTGGGTTGAACTCCATCTGCCACTTCTCAGCCCAGTTTTACATCCTATCAATGTCCCGCTGTAATCTCTGACAGCCCTCCACACTATCCACAACACCTCCAATCTTTGTGTCATCACCAAGGTTATGGGGAGAAGGCAGGAGACTGGGGTTGATAGGGATGATAAATCGGCTATGATAGAGCAGACTTGATGAGCCAAATTGCCCAATTCTGCTCATATATGTTCTTATCTTATGCTCTCTCTTCTAATAGATGATCATATCACACTCTCTCTAGTTGGGACCTCTGTATATTAATTAAGGAAACTTTCCTGAACCTATTTGACAAACTCTATCCTATCCAGCCTGTTCACAGTATGGGAGTTCCAGTCATTATATGGAAAGTTAAAACAACCTACTATCACAACCTTATGTCTCTTCCAACAGCCTGCGATCTCTTTACACATTTGCTCCTTTAAATCCCACTGACTACGGGGTGGTCTATAATATAATCCCATTAATGGGGTCATCACTTTCTTATTCCTCATTTCCACCCATATAGTTTTAGTAGGTGAGCTCTGAGCACTAATAATGCCACCCTTCCCCCTTTAATCCCTCCCACTCTATCATATCTAAAACAACAGAACCTCGGAACATAAACAAGAGAAAATCTACAGATGCTGGACATCCAAGCACGCGCGCACAAAATGCTGGAGGAACTCAGCAGGACAGGCAGCATCTATGGAAATGAGCACAGTCAACGTGAAGGGTCTTGGCTGGAAACATCATCTGTACTCTTCCACAGATGCTGCCTGGCCTGCTGAGTTCCTCCAGCATTCTGTGTATGTTGCTTCAACCCCAGAACATTACCAGTTCTGCTCCTCCTGCAACCAAGTCTCATGAAAGGCTGCAATGTCATAACTGGTTGTGCTGATCCATGCTCTAAGCTCATCCACCTTGCCTACAATTCTCCTCGCACTGAAACAGACACAACTTAGGATATTATTTCCACTGTGTTCAACCTTTCAATTCTTTTCATTTTATATCAGCTTAACATCTTTCCCCACTACCAGTCCACTAACTGTTCTGGCACTCTGATTCCCATCCAACTCTACTTAAACCTGCCCCTGGAGCAGCACTAGCAAACCACAAACCTTCCAGCAAGGATATTAGTTCCCCCCACCCTCAGTTTGGTCCATCTGTACAGGTCCCACCTTCCCTGGAAGAGAGCCCAATGATCCAAAACTCTGAAGCCCACTCATCTGCACCATCTCCTCAGCCATGTGTTAATCTATATTATCATCTTATTGAATGACAGAGAAAGATGTAAGGGGCCTAGCTGCCTACTTCTGATATTTTCTTGTGCAAACCCACAGTGTTGATGGGGCAAGATCTTGGTTAAATGGCAAGGAGGTCCATGACAATCAGAGACAAGAGGCTCTTCTCTGCATATACCCTTTGACTACCACTCATCATGAATGCAAAACTCATTATTTCCCACTCTTCTACTCATCTGCCATTTCTCTCCACCCAGTTCCCCTGTCAGTGACCTTTGACTCCTTTCCCCTAATGCCTTCAATATGTTCACTCACCTCCCTCTGTCTTCATTTACCCCCTTCCACATTAATACTTTTTCTGTCCTTTCCTCGCTTGATTCTGACACATCCACATCATTTTCATTGTTTTCCAGTCTCTAGCTGTCCCACTAACAGAATCTTATTGTCAAGCTCCAATTCAACATTATTGTCATGTGAATACATAAATGCCATGAAAATGAGCACAATGCAGCACAGTACAAGTCCCGTGGGAAGATAGCATGGAAGAGGCCTTTGAAAGGAAGCTCTCCAAGTATGCAGGACTGGTCAGCAACTGTCAGCAGGCTGGATGGAGAGCGAGGTGTCTCCCAGTGGAGGTTGGTTGTAGGGGATTCGCAGCCCGTTCCTTAGTTAGAGCCTTCAGCATTTTGGGCATCGAGGGAGAGAGGCAGAGGAGAGCCATCCGCAGTACCACCGATGCGGCAGAGAGGACATCAAGGTGGCTGTGCCTCAAAAGAGGGGAGCCATGGAGTCATAAGTAGCTAGCCATCTGGACACAAGCTGGGGTCTGATCAGCCCCAGCTGGGTCACCTGGAGGAGGTTGTATGATGTTGAAAGACCCGAAACACCCGATGATTCCAGGAACATCACTGAAGATGTGTCCAGAAGCATCAATAGATGTACGTACACAGCAAAGATAAATTACTTACAATTAAATTATCAAATTATATGTAGCTTACATGACAAAATAACCAAAAATAAAGACAATGACATTAGGGCAAATTGAGGGAGATATCAAGAACTCTACTCAGAGGGTTTTCAGTAGAATGCCTGTTTGTCATGTTGACATCTCTGCTGTGATAACACTAAAGAGTGGCAGCATTTTGCAACCAGCTCCAAAGAGAACATTAAAAGGTTCCAAGATGGCACTGGAAATATACAGGTATCTCACGTAACTACTAGATATACATTTTCTGAACTGCTATCACTGCAATCTGCAGCCTGTAATTTCCCTTTAAGAAACACACTTTTGAACTGTCGAAATACACTAGTAATTTTAACATCTGAAGGACTCAGCAAACAACTCTCAGGAACTTGAGAGTCAGGTACCTTACAGCGGACGAAGGTCGGCCATTGCCGTAAGACAGTGCGCAATGGAGGACTTCAATCTAGACTAAAGCGATGAGGTACATGAGTCCCTCTCCCTAGCTTACTCCAAGCCAATGTACAGTCACCGGAGAGCAAGACTGAGGACCTGAAGACCAGATTGTTCTATTCTCTGTTTCACTGAGACTTGGTTCACCCCCAACACTCCAGAAATGCCACTTCAGCCTGAGGGGTTCTCAATCCACTATTTTCATGTTTTATTGTTTTACAACATTGAATCACAGTGAATTTAATTTGGCTTTTTAACACTGATCAACAGAAAACGACACTTTCATGTTAAAGTGAAAACAGATCTCTACAAAGTGATCTAAATTAATTGCAAATATAAAACACAAAATAATTAGAAACCATAGAAACTACAGCACAGAAACAGGCCTTTTGGCCCTTCTTGGCTGTGCCGAACCATTTTCTGCCTAGTCCCACTGACCTGCACACGGACCATATCCCTCCATACACCTCCCATCCACGTATCTGTCCAATTAATTCTTAAATGTTAAAAAAGATCCCACATTTACCACCTCAGTTGGCAGCTCATTCCATACTCCCACCACTCGCTGTGTGAAGAAGCCCCCCCAATGTTCCCTTTAAACTTTTCCCCCCTCACCCTTAACCCATGTCCTCTGGTTTTTTTCTCCCCTTGCCTCAGTGGAAAAAGCCTGCTTGCATTCACTCTATCTATACCCGTCATAATTTTATATACCTCTATCAAATCTCCCCTCATTCTTCTACGCTCCAGGGAATAAAATCCTAACCTATTCAACCCTTCTCTGTAACTGAGTTTCTCAAGTCCTGGCAACATCCTTGTAAACCTTCTCTGCACTCTTTCAACCTTATTTATATCTTTCCTGTAATTTGGTGACCAAAACTGAACACAATACTCCATATTCAGCCTCATCAATGCCTTATACAACCTCATCATAACATTCCAGCTCTTATACTCAATACTTTGATTAATAAAGGCCAATGTACCAAAAGCTCTCTTTACGACCCTATCTACCTGTGACGCCACTTTTAGGGAATTTTGTATCTGTATACCCAGATCCCTCTGTTCTACTGCACTCCTCAGTGCCTTATCATTAACCCTGTATATTCTACCTTGGTTTGTCCTTCCAACATGTAATACCTCACACTTGTCTGTATTAAACTCCATCTGCCATTTTTCAGCCCACTTTTCCAGCTGGTCCAAGTCCCTCTGCAGGCTCTGAAAACCTTCCTCACTGTCTACTACACCTCCACTCTTTGTATTATCAGCAAATTTGCTGATCCATTTTACCACATTATCATCCAGATCATTGATATAGATGACAAATAACAATGGACCCAGCACTGATCCCTGTGGCACACCACTAATCACAGGCCTCCACTCGGAGAAGCAATTCTCTACTACCACTCTTTGGCTTCTTCCATTGAGCCAATGTCTAATCCAATTTACCACCTCTCCATGTATACCTAGCGACTGAATTTTCCTAATTAACCTCCCATGCGGGACCTTGTCAAAGGCCTTACTGAAGTCCATGTGGACAATATCTACTGCCTTCCCTTCATCCACTTTCCTGGTAACCTCCTCGAAAAACTCCAACAGATTGGTCAAACATGACCTACCATGCACAAAGCCATGTTGACTCTCCCTAATAAGTCCCTGTCTATCCAAATGCTTGTAGATTCTGTCTCTTAGTACTCCCTCCAATAACTTACCTACTACCGACGTTAAACTTACCGGCCTATAATTTCCCGGATTACTTTTCGATCCTTTTTTAAACAACGGAACAACATGAGCCACTCTCCAATCCTCTGGCACCTCACCTGTAGACAGCGACATTTTAAATATTTCTGCCAGGGCCCCTGCAATTTCAACACTAGTCTCCTTCAAGGTCTGAGGGAACACCCTGTCAGGTCCCGGGGATTTATCCACTTTCATTTTCCTCAAGACAGCAAGCACCTCCTCCTTTTCGATCTGTACAGTTTCCATGATCTGACTACTTTGTTTCCCTTAATTCCATAGACTTCATGCCAGTTTCCTTAGTAAATACAGACGCAAAAAACCTATTTAAGATCTCCCCCATTTCCTTTGGTTCCGCACATAGCCGACCACTCTGATCTTCAAGAGGACCAATTTTATCCCTTACAATCCTTTTGTTCTTAATATACCCGTAAAAGCTCTTTGGATTATCCTTCACTTTGACTGCCAAGGCAACCTCATGTCTTCTTTTAGCCCTCCTGATTTCTTTCTTAAGTATTTTCTTGCACTTCTTATACTCCTCAAGCACCTTATTTACTCCCTGCTTCCTATACATCTCATACAACTCCCTCTTCTTCTTTATCAGAGTTGCAATATCCCTTGAGAACCAAGGTTCCTTATTCCTATTCACCTTGCCTTTAATCCTGACAGGAACATACAAACTCTGCACTCTCAAAATTTCTCCTTTGAAGGCTTCCCACCTACCGATCACATCCTTGCCAGAGAACAATCTGTCCCAATCCACGCTTTTTAGATCCTTTCTCATTTCTTCAAATTTGGCCTTCTTCCAGTTCAGAACCTCAACCCTAGGACCAGATCTATCCTTGTCCATGATCAAATTGAAACTAATGGTGTTATGATCACTGGAACCAAAGTGCTCCCCTACACAGACTTCTGTCACTTGTCCTAACTCGTTTCCTAACAGGACATCCAATATTGCATCCCCTCTAGTTGGTCCCTCTATATATTGATTTAGAAAACTTTCCTGAACACATTTTACAAACTCTAAACCATCTAGACCCCTAACAGTATGAGAGTCCCAATCAATATATGGAAAATTAAAATCACCTACCACCGCAAGTTTATGTTTCCTGCAGTTGCCTGCTATCTCTCTGCAGATTTGCTCTTCCAATTCTCGTTGACTATTGGGTGGTCTGTAATACAATCCCACTAATGTGGCCATACTTTTCCTGTTTCTCAGCTCCACCCACAAGGACTCAGTCGACAAGCCCTCTAATCTGTCCTGCCTGAGCACTGCTGTAATATTTTCCCTAACAAGCAATGCTACTCCCCAACCTTTCATTCCTCTGCCTCGATCACATCTGAAACATCGGAACCCTGGAATATTAAGCTGCCAGTCCTGCCCCTCCTGTAGCCAAGTTTCACTAATTGCTATAACGTCATAATTCCACGTGTCAATCCATGCCCTCAACTCATCCGCCTTCCCGCAATACTCCTAGTATTGAAATATATACACCTCAGAAGATTTTTACCACCACTCACAACCTTTCTATTAGCGGATTTGCTTGAACTTTTAACATCATTTATTTTCACCCCAGCCACACTGTCAGCTCTGGCACTCTGGTTCCCATCCCACTGCAAATCTAGTTTAAAGCCTCCCCAATAGCACTAACAAACCTCCCTGAGTGGTCCCCCTGTAGTTCAAGTGTAACCCGTCTCTCTTGTACAGGTCCCACCTGCCCCAGAAGAGGTCCCAATGATCCTGAAATCTGAAACCCTGCCCCCTACACCAGTTCCTCAGCCACTTGTTCATCCTCCAGACCATCCTATTCCTACCCTCACTGGCACGTAGCACAGGTAGCAATCCTAAGATTACCACCCTCGAGGTCCTGCTTTTCAACTTCCTACCAAGCTCTCTATACTCACTCTCCAGGACCTCCTCACTCTTCCTTGCTATGTCATTGGTACCGATGTGCACCACGACATCTGGCTGATCACCCTCCCACTTCAGAATGTCATGCAATCGATCAGAGACATCCTTGACCCTGGCACCCGGGAGGCAACAAACCATCCTGGATTCTCTGTCACAACCACAGATCCTCCTATCTGTACCCCTAACTATCGAGTCCCCTATCACTACCGCTCTCCTCTTTTTCCACTCTCCCTTCTGCACTGCAGAACCAGATTCAGTGCCAGAGATCCGGCTACTGCAGCTTGTCCCAGGTAAGTCATCCCCCCAACAGTATCCAATGCGGTATACTTGTTGTTGAGGGGAATGGCCACAGGGGAACCCTGCTGTGCCTGCCCTTTCCTCTTCCCTCGCCTGACAGTAACCCAATTTCCTGTCCTCTGCTCCTTTGGCGTAACTACCTCCCTGTAGCTACGATCTATAATCTCCTCATTCTCCCGAATGATCCGCAGGTCATCCAGCTCCTGCTCCAGTTCCCTAACGCGGTTTGTCAGGAGCTGCAGCTGGATGCACTTCTTGCAGGTGTCGTTGTCAGGGACACCGGAGGGCTCCCTGACTTCCCACATCCTGCAAGAGAAGCATTCCAACATCCTGCCTGGCATTCTCTCTACGCTAGACAATCTGAATAAACAACTTACCAGAACCTATCCTGGCCTCTGCCTGTTCTCGCCGAAGCCTGTTGAGCCAAAGCCGTCCCACTCTGCTCCCTCTCACTCCGACAATGGCCGCTACAATGATGGCCGCTGTATATGGTGGTCTGCTCTCCTTTAATATGACACACCAAATCTTCACTGGTGCAGCCAATTGGTTTTAGAAATCACATAATTTGTTAAATGGAGATCTACTTTTGGAGACCTGTGTGCAGTCAAAGTGTTTCAATCGATTGTCGTAAAAATACACCTGTATCTGGAAGGTCCTGGTAAGTCAGTATCCTGGCAAAACCTACACCATGACAACAAAAGAACACTCCAAGCAACTCTGTGAAAAGATTATTAAAAAGCATGTCAGGAGATGGATACAAGAAAATTTCCAAGTCACTGAATATCCCTTGGAGTACAGTTTAGTCAATCATCAAGAAGTGGAAAGAATATGGCACAGCTGTAAACCTGCCTAGAGCAGGCTGTCCTCAAAAACTGAGTGACCGTGCAAGATGGGTCTACTGAGGGAGGCCATCAAGAGACCTATGAGAACTCTGGAAGGGTTACAAGCTTCACTGGCTGAGATGGAAGAGCCTGCTCATACAGCCACTGTTAACCCAGCCAAACACAGCACATCATCAAAAACACACCATCCCTACTGTGAAGCATAGTGGTGGCTGCATCATGCTGTGGGGATTTTTCACTGCGGTAGGCCGTGGAAAGCTTGTGAAGGTAAAGGGTAAAATGAATGGAGCAAAATGCAGGGAAATCCTGGAGGAAAACCTGATGCAGCCTGCAGGATAACTGTGACTTGGGTTGTGATTTGTCCCCAACCATATAGCCAAAGGTGCACAGGAATGGCTTAAAGAAAAATAAAGTTAATTTTCTGGAGTGGCCAAGTCAGAATCCAGACCTCAATCCAATTGAGAATTTGTGACTGGACTTGAAAAGGGATGTTCACTCATGATCCCCACACAATATTACAGAGACTGAGCAGTTTTGTAAAAAAAAAATGGGGAAAAAGTGTGCAAAGCTGATAAGAGTCCTCTCCACACAGACTCAAGGTTGTAATTGCTGCCAAAGGTGCATCTACTAAATAATGGCTTGGAGGGGTTGAGTAATGCAATCAATTATTGTGTTTAATAATAATAATAAATTTAGACCAATTTGTAGAAATTTGTTTTCACTTTGACATGCAAAAGTCTTTCTGTTATGAGTGTCAAAAAAGCCAAATTAAATCCACTGTGATACAATATCGTAAAACAATAAAACATGAAAACTTATAAGGGGGTGAGTACTTTTTATAGGCACTGTATTTTCTTTTTCAATCTTTTTATTAGGTTTCAAAATTAAACATAACAATAATAGTAATGATACATAGAGATCGGGATTACAATAATAAGTTAACATGTACAAGCACAAATTCCAAGTAGCAAATATAGTTTAACCTCCCAATCTCATAGAAATTGACCATGAAAAAGATATTAATAAAGATAGAGAAAGAAAACCTCCTAAACTGTATTTTGATAATAAATTTACCTTGAACGTTGAAAATATTCTCATTCCTGGTGCAATAGGCGTCCTTCCACGTTTCTAAAATGTAAATTTATAATTGAATAGTTCATTTATATTAAATTTTATATTGAACATTATGGAATTGAACTTCGAATAACTTAAGGGACGTTTTAAAGTTGAGTATTTTTAATTTAGTGCAGGAAAGATATCCTTATAGCTGATGATGTGATTTTGTTCTTTTTCAGAGCTTTGAACACATGGAGCATGGGCTTGATCAGCCCAAGACTACTGTGTCTCTTTACGAAGATTAATGCAGCCTTCGTTAACCAACAGCAATCCTTCATGCAGCACTTCAATCATCTGTATTAAATGCTCTTTTTAATTTAGGAAAAAAAAACAGCATTCTATAAATGTTGACTCTGGTCATAGCAGTCAGTTTAAACATACCCTTGGGTGCTATTCATCCCGCAAATAAATTGAAAGTAAAAACTCACGAATATGATTCATTGTCAAATATGCCTCCTATTAGATGAAATACTACCCATAGTTTCAGATGATTATGAATATCATTGTTATTTATTGAGCTTCTGCAGACCTCTTAATATTCAAGCCTATTGACTGAATTTGCATCAGGAGAGTGATTTAATTGCAGTATGAATGATACTTGTTGCAAAGCAAAGATAAGATTAAGGTAATTGTAATGTGTATTTAGAAAACTCAGGTATTCTTCAGTGGTAACTGAATGTTAATTTTAGAATGTTAAATATGTTTTAGTCTGATTCACTAAGCATTTTGCAGCATATTTAATGGATTTTATAAATGAATTTTCTGCACAACCACGGTCTTTTACAAAAAGATTTGTGCAACTCTTCTCTTCAGTTGCTAACTAACATTGTATTTAAATACAGCATTATCACCCACAATATCATAATTGGCTCAAAAATAAACAAGTAATTTCTCATTAAATGTACATCATAATGTTCTCTTTTTGTTTGAAGCTTCACTTGTAACTTGCGTTCTTTACACCTTTTGGCAGAGTAATACCAAACACTTCGTTGACAGAAACCAGAAAATGATTCTGTTAGTCTATTCGAGATTATTATTGTAGACAGCACTTTCAGCCTTCTGAGTTTTGACCGACAAAGAAATTCTCACAAAGGCTAAATGCTTAAAGATCTAGATAGGATTGGAAAGCTTCCAGGCTTGTCCCAGAATCTTACGAAATTAAAGATTAATACCTTGGGGGTTGCTGCAAGCAAACATTGAGAACTGTTGCATGCACATAAAACTATTAAAATTATATATTCATTTACTTATGACTTTTCCCCAATCATTAGTTGCTAAAGAGATAATGCTTGAACTTTGACTCAGCAGGATGGTTGGAAGTAAATTGTCATATTATGTAAACTCCTGGAGCGTCTCCAATCAGAGTTGTCAGACCTACTGGATCTAAAACATCCAGCAGAACTTACTGATTGGCTTCAATCAGTCTAACACTAGATTCACAAAGCCTTCACAAATCAGTCATCAGCTTAAACTCAGGCGAGTGCTAAAAACAACTCCTACTGGTATATTGCAGCTGAGTGCTAGGTTCACACCAAAGTCAATTATTTATTTTTATTGATCTTGATGTTTTGCTGCGAGAACTACCTGATGTGGATGATTGATTACAGGTGAAAAACAAGGATAGCAAAACTGAACTTTTGCAGTTTAAAACAAAAGGATTTGTAAACATGTAGCTGACAGCCATATGGTAATAGAATTGAAAATTATTTGCATATTTAAGGGTAGTGTCCTGGATTGTGTCAGTGGGCATAATTACTGTGCAAGACTAGTTTGCAGCCTTGGGAAACAAGCTTGATCACCTGCCTCACATTTAGTCACATTTCCATTTGGAAAGACTGTGTTGCACAATATCAAACTCTGATTATGATCTCTGCAAAGACTACGATTGCTTGTTGCCAAGAAAAGCAGTACATTTCTTTTAGAAAATTAAAATGTGTATGTGGTCGATTTGAATTGCTGGCTTAAAATCTCAAAATCAGCTGTATATCAGCTTCTGTTAGATTGTAAAATGTATTTTCTGGTGCTTATTAACTAAAGAACTAATGTTATTGTGTGTGACATTACACACATATATATGGCCTATTGTTTAATTGCACTAATGGGTCCATTCTGTCAATGGACTGTCAACATAATGGTCTGCATGCCACATTAATCTGTTCAAATGATCTCATTTGAGGATGCCGCAATATCTAGCACATCCATTGACGATTTCTGCTTCTGTAACAACTCACTATTAATTCAGTATCTTTGGCCAATATTCAATAATTGTTATGTAGCTGCTGATGTAATAAATCTCATAATTTTGAGCATGTATGTGTAAAGCATCAATAAATTTTTATTGTAAATGCTGCCATGTTTAAAATACCTGTTCACAATTTGATGCCTTTAGTGAAAGAAAACTTGGATAATATAACTCAAAAATTATATTCTTTAAACAGAAATAGGAGATGAGCTGATGGTGAAAATTTCTGACAACCAATTTTCAAATGAATACAATGAAAGTCTTTTTTTTTAAATCAGACATATTGTTTCACCTCATTCTTGGGATGAGGCTATTGAGTTGCCAACCATGCAAATATGAAGCCTGCTTTTGCAAAACTGAAAGCAAATCTACTTGAGCAAGTCCTAGCCTGTGGAGTCTCCTATCAGAACTACTATGGGTCGTATCCTCTTGATTTAAAGAAAGCTTACCTCTTGTTACAGTGTTCTTCAGAACCTTCAACTCCTCCTTTTAGCCTCCTGTTGTTGGCAAAATCCCCACAGATCAAAACACAAAGATCCCCTGTTTCTTTTTGTTCCTACTCCACAAAAGTACCTTTATCTTGAGTAGGATCCACTGATTACATTTCCTTAGAACTGACCTTTAAACATGTTACACTCACAAGCTCTGTTTTATTGATTGTCTTCTGCATGTAAAATTTTGAGTGGCAGGCCCAAGAACAGAAAAGTAATGGCACAGACTTCTGGAAAAAAAATGATCCAGGCTGTCTGTCTATACCTCGCAAATCTTATAGATTTCTATCGGGTCTCCCCTCAGCCTCCGATGCTCCAGAAAAAACAACCTATTTTTAAGCTCTCTTCATAGCATATGCCCTTTAATTCAGGGAAGAATCCTGGCAAACCTTTGCACATCACCACTGTTAACCCCATGGATCCCTTGTATCTTAATTTTCTGGATGAGTCACTCATGACAGACCTTATCCACCTACAATCCATGTAGTCGGCATTCATTGCTCAGCCTTCAATAAAGCCATAAGATATAAGGTCATTCCATCATGGTTGATCTATTTTCTCTCTCAGCCCCATTTCCTTGTCTTGGGATCCTGCACCAACCTGATTTTCCCAATCTACCTGCATTTTGAAATCCCCAGGGACTATCACCTTCCTTATCTCCTTAAAAAAGGCAAGTTAGTAAGTCACAAATTGTTTTGCACAAAGCTATGCAGATGGTCCCTAACTAGGTTGTGGTTTTCCAAATCCTTATAAATCCTATTCCTAGAATCCTCTCTAACTGCTTCCCTATCACTGACCCCTATTATCTTTATTTCCTGTTAAGTAATGGAACAATAGTAACTACTTGTCTATAGCTAACAGGACATGAAGATAATTGGTGAAGGCCCCAGCAATCTCATCTCTTGCCTGTCTCAATAACCTGGGGTGCATATCATCAGTCCCTGGGGGACTTAATTTCTTTAAGAGACATAACACTGGCCTTTTCTTTGTATCAAAATGTCCCAGAGCATTAGCACTCTCCACACAGATCTCACTCTCCTCCAAGTACTTCTTCATGGTAAATACTGACACAAAGTACTGATTTAAGATTACGCCCACATCTTCCGTCTCCAAGCATGTTTCCTCCTTTATCTTTCAGTGGTCCTACTCTCTCCCTAGAAACGCTATGGAAACCATTTAAAGAAAACATCAAACACCCAAAGTGCACAAATGGCAAAAAAAACAAGTGAAAAACACACAGAATAAATAATGACAAACCACAGGCACCTGGAAACAGTCTAGGGACATTCAGTTCAGTTCAATTTAATGCCAGTTCATTTACTGAGTGCAGGCCGCAGAGCCAGTCCGCCCGATCAAAATCACACAAAGTAGCATTAAAAAAAAGGAGTAACCAGAAACTAGAAACACATGTAACATGAACTGCAGAGTGTAATCTACAATTTGCATCAATTAAACATCGCCAAGACCCAAGACTCTAGCACCTTCCTCTGGCAGCAGTGAGCATAAGGGAGAGAGAGAACAGACAAACACAGGCAGATGGTGCTGAACACCTGCTCGCCTTCTACTCTCATCCTCATTGATTTCAATCTTGCTCTACACATTAATCGGTGAGAAATGAAGTTGTTCATGGACTTGCACCCCCTCTCTAGGCTACCAAACTCCCTCCAAACCTCACCGAACTCTTTCAGAGACAGCAAAGTGCCAGATCGCTCAATTGGCCCAAAAAACACACCATCAAAATGTAAATCACAGGTTCTAATTGCACTCACCTTAGTAATAGAATTGCATTTGAAAGAAGTAGTAGTAAAAGAAGTAGTTTTGTGAACTGTCTGAAGGATGTCACCTTTAGTCACATTGTTTGCTGGTGCCACCTTCAAACACATCTTTCCTAGAAAAAAGCTGTACACAGTAATTCAAGTGCAGCCTCACCAACAACTTGTCCACACATTCATCTGTTCTGTAATATCCCAATTCCTCTATTCAGTGCCCTGAATGATGAAGGCCAGAATCCTAAACACCTTTTTCACCACCTTGAATACCTGTGACACTGCTTTCAATGTGTTATATCATTGTACTCCTAGGTCCCTCAGTTCAAGTATGCTCCCTAGTAACATTCATAGCGTAAGTTATGTATTATCAAAGATCTGTGCTGGTTTGACTTTCCATGTTGCATCCCCTCACACTGATCTGTCTTGAAATCTATTTCAATTTTCCACTCCTCAACACACTTCCCTAACTGATCAAGATCCCCCTGCAATCTACAATAAACCTCACCATGAACACCTCCTAATCTCATGTCATCCACAAACTTACTAATCAAGCCATGTTCATTTGTATCCAAATCATTTGAATAAATAATGGATAACAAAGGTCCAGTACTGACCTTTACAGCACACCAGTAGTCATCAGCCTCCATTCTAAGCAACAACCCATAACCACCATATTCTTTTTCCTGTCAGGAACCAATTTTGAATCTAGCTCTCCCTGGATTCCATGGGATCTAACCTTTCAGACCAGTCTTACTATGCAGGATCTTTTCAACGATCTTGATAAAGTCCGTAGAAATAACATACAGTACTCTATCCTCAACTAACTTTTTGGTTAACTCTTCAAACAAAAAAACTCTAAGTGATTTGTTAAACATGACTTCCCAGACACATACGTAGCTATGCTGACTCCTAATCAGATTGTATCTATCGAAATGCTGGTAGATACTGCATCTCAGAATTTCCTCCAGAAACCCTTGCAGTGATGTCAGGCTGACCAACCTGTAGTTCTCTGGCTTGTCTTTCCTACACTCTTAAACAACAGAACATTAGTCACCTGCCAGTCTTCAAGAATTTCACTAGTGGCTAGTGATAAGGCAAATATCTCCACAAGGGCCTCTGCAATTTCTTCTCTAGCCTTCTGCAAGGTCTAAGGATGCACTCAGTAAAGCACTATAAGGCTACAAATACATCCTACTTGATAACAGGAATGTTCTGCAAAGCATCTCCCACTTATTTCCCTTATCATTTGAGCAATTTCTCCCCTGTAAACACCAAAAAGAAATATTTGTTAAGAATTTCATCCATCTCCTCTAGCTCGGGACATAAACAGCCCTGCAGATATCTAAGGGAACCTACTGTATCCTTTTACTCTTAATTTAACTACAGAATTTTTTGGGATTTCCCTTAATCTTGCTTGTGTTGGATCTGGAGATGATAGGATCCAAAGGTTGTTCAGAAGTCAAGATTGAGGCATAAAACTTGCAGTTCTGGCCATTTTATTAGGTGTTCATAACACAGAGTAACAGTGAGAACTCACTCTACTGTAAAGAGAAAGAACAAAGAAAGAAAAATAACAAAGAACTAGTGGCTATCCTATACTTAAAACTGTCTCAGATTAGATTGATAAAGGACCTTCCATTGATAAAAAAATCACCTATAAAATAGTCACATTTAGTGGTGTGACACGGGCTGCAGAGAAATTTATTAAAAAATACATAACTAGTTATACGAGTTACTGAAATCTCCCTGACCAATTACACAAAGCATGATTATACAGTATAAAAATATAAGCAAGCATAAATAAAGTTAAACTACAAGAAAAACAACAATTTTGGACTCTGATCAACATTCCCACCACCCCCCTCTCGATTCTAAATCACCCATTTAGAATCATTACATCTAAAAATCAAAGGTAGTGAAACTTCTGGTACCTGCATTGAGTAGAAAACAATCAAAAATTTACAGCAAACTTCAAAGGGTATTCACACAATAATCATATAGATGGATTATCCTTATGAGTAGGTGAGTTTGAGTTTGAGCAGCTTTATTAATGATGGCCCTTATACAAGTAAATAAGATGTAAACTATGATAATGAACATTGTAAACCAGAATATCAAGAAACCCCACCTCCAAGCTTTGATTTGATCTATTCAAAGAGGGGTGCTTATGTGAGAATGCTGTTCTTGGACTATAGTTCAGCATTCAACACAATAATTAACTCCAGGCTCAACAAGAAGCTCAGAGACCTCGGCCTTCACCCTATCTTGTGTAGCTGGATCCTGGGCTTCCTATCAGATCCCCAGCAGGTAGTAAGGTCATCTCCATCCCTCTGACTCTCAACACAGGTGCCCCACAGGGCTGTGTCCTAAGCCCCCTCCTTTACTCCCTGTATACCCATGACTGTGTTGCCACCCACAGCTCCAATCTGCTAATTAAATTTGCTGATGACATTACACTGATTGGCCTAATCACAAATAATAATGAAGCAGCCTACAGAGAAGAAATCATCACCCTGGCACAGCGGTGTCAAGAAAACAACCTCTCAATGGATCATCAAAACATCAATGGATCTGGGTTTGAGAGGGTGAACAGCTGTAAATTCCTCAGCATACACATCACCTACGATCTCATGTGGTGTGTACATACCAGCTTGTGGTGAAAAAGGCACAAAAAAGAAGAAGTTTGTTATAACCATAGAACAATTACAGCACGGAAACAGGCCATCTCGGTCCTTCTAGTCCGTGCCGAACTCTTACTCTCACCTAGTCCCACCGACCTGCACTCAGCCCATAACACTCCATTCCTTTCCTGTCCATATATCTATCCAATTTAACTTTAAACGACAACATTGAACCTGCCTCAACCACTTCTGCTGGAAGCTCGTTCCACACAGCTACCACTCTCTGAGTGAAGAAGTTCCCCCTCATGTTACCCCTAAACTTTTGCCCTTTAACTCTCAACTCATGTCCTCTTGTTCAAACCTCCCCCACTCTCAATGGAAAAAGCCTACCCACGTCAACTCTATCAATCCCCCTCATAATTTTAAACACCTCTATCAAGTCCCCCCTCAACCTTCTACGCTCCAAAGAATAAAGACCTAATCTCTTCAACCCTTGTCTGTAACTTAGGAGATGAAACCCAGGCAACATTTTAGTAAACCTCCTCTGTACTCTCTCAATTTTATTGACATCTTTCCTATAATTCAGTGACCAGAACTATACACGATACTCCAAATTTGGCCTTACCAATGCTTCATACAATTTCAACATTACATCCCAACTCCTATACTCAATGCTCTGATTAATAAAGGCCAGCATACCAAAAGCTTTCTTCACCACCCTATCCACATGAGATTCCACCTTCAGGGAACTATGCACCATTATTCCTAGATCCCTCTGTTCTACAGCATTCTTCAATGTACCATGTATGTCCTATTTTGATTAGTCCTACCAAAATGTAGCACCTCAGATTTTTCAGCATTAAACTCCATCTGCCATCTTTCAGCCCACCCTTCTAACTGGCCTAAATCTCTCTGCAAGCTTTGAAAACCTACTTCATCATCCACAACGGCACCTAACTTAGTATCATCTGCATACTTACTAATCTAATTTACCACCCCATCATCCAGATCATTAATATATATGACAAACAACATTGGACCCAGTACAGATCCCTGAGGCACACCGCTACACACCATCCTCCAATCTGACACACAGTTATCCACCACTACTGTCTGGCGTCTCCCATCCAGCCACTGCTGAATCCATTTTACTACTTCGATATTAATGCCTAACAATTGAACCTTCCAAACTAACCTTCCATGTGAAACCTTGTCAAAAGCCTTACTGAAGTCCACATAGACAACATCCACCGCTTTACCCTCGTCAACTTTCTTAGTAACCTCATCAAAAAATTCAATAAGATTTGTCAAACATGACCTTCCACGCACAAATCCATGTTGACTGTTCCTAATCAGACCCTGTCTATCCAGATAATTATATATACCATCTCTAAGAATACTTTCCATCAATTCACCCACCACTGACGTCAAACTCACAGGCCGATAATTGCCAGGTTTACTCTTAGAACCCTTTTTAAACAATGGAACCACATGAGCAATACGCCAATCCTCCGGCACCATCCCTGTTTCTAATGACATTTCAAATATTTCTGTCAGAGCCCCTGCTATTTCCACACTAACTTCCCTCAAAGTCCTAGGGAATATCTTGTCTGGACCCGGAGACTTATCCACTTTTATATTCCTTAAAAGCGCCAATACTTCCTCTTCTTTAATCGTCATCCTTTCCATAACTTCCCTTCTTGTTTCCTTTACCTTACACAATTCAATATCCTTCTCCTTAGTGAATACTGAAGAAAAGAAATTGTTCAAAATCTCCCCCATCTCTTTTGGCTCTGCACATAGCCCTCCACTCTGATTCTCCAAGGGACCAATTTTATCCCTCACTATCCTTTTGCCACTAACATAACTGTAGAAACCCTTTGGATTTATTTTCACCTTACTTTCTAAAGCAGCCTCGTATCTTCTTTTAGCTTTTCTAATTTCTTTCTTAAGATTCTTTTTACATTCTTTATATTCCTCGAGCACCTCATTAACTCCAAGCTACCTATATTTATTGAAGATCCCTCTCTTTTTCTGAACCAAGTTTCCAATATCCCTTGAAAACCATGGCTCTCTCAAACTTTTAACCTTTCCTTTCAACCTAACAGGAACATAAAGATCCTGTACCCTCAAAATTTCACCTTTAATTGACCTCCATTTCTCTATTACATCCTTCCCATAAAACAAATTGTCCCAATCCACTCCTTCTAAATCCTTTCGCATCTCCTCAAAGTTAGCCTTTCCCCAATCAAAAATCTCAATCCTAGGTCCAGTCCTATCCTTCTCCATAATTACACTGAAACTAATGGTACTGTGATCACTGGACCCGAAGTGCTCCCCAACACATACTTCCGTCACCTGCCCTATCTCATTCCCTAACAGGAGATCCAACACTGCCCCTTCTCTAGTTGGTACCTCTATGTATGGCTCCAAAAAACTATCTTGCACACATTTGACAAACTCCAAACCATCCAGCCTTTTTACAGAATGGGCTTCCCAGTCTATGTGTGGAAAATTAAAATCTCCCACAATCACAACCTTGTGCTTACTACAAATATCTGCTATCTGCTTACAAATTTGCTCCTCCAGTTCTCGGTCCCCATTATGTGGTCTATAATACACCCCTATAAGGGTCACAACACCTTTCCTATTCCTCAATTCCACCCAAATAGCCTCCCTAGACGAGTCCACTAATCTATCCTGCCAGAGCACCGCTGTTATATTTTCTCTGACAAGCAATGCAACACCTTCCCCTCTTGCGCCTCCTATTCTATCACACCTGAAGCAACAAAATCCTGGAATATTTAGTTGCCAATCACACCCCTCCTGCAACCATGTTTCACTAATAGCTACAACATCATATTTCCAGGTATCAATCCATGCTCTAAGCTCATCCACCTTTCTTACAATGCTCCTAGCATTAAAATAGATGCATTTTAGAAACTCTCCACCTCCCACTCTCTGTTTATCCTTAATGGAGCAAACAACTTTGTTACCTTTTTCTTCCTTTTCCCCGACATCCTTGGTCTGATAGCTCCTGATCTCTGCCCCCTGCCACACACACCGCCTACCTGCCTTCTCCATTTGTGAACCAACCTCCTCTCTCCTAGTCTCCTTAATTTGATTCCCTCCCCCCAACCATTCTAGTTATGGGCCCCTAAATCCTAAGAATTTTCTACAGGGGCACAATTAAGAGCATCCTGACTGGCTGCATCACTGCCTGGTACGAGAACTGAATTTCCATCAATCGCAGGACTCTGCAGAGCGGTGCGGACAGCACAGTGCATCTGTAGATGTGAATTGTGTAAAAAGGGCCCAAGGGTTCATTAGGGACCCAAGTCACCCCAACCACAAACTGTTCCAGCTGCTACCATCAGGGAAACGGTACCGCAGCATAAAAATCAGTGTATTGACTAGCTGCATTTCAGTCTATTATGTCCCAATGAGACAGGGAAAGGATGGTAGGGTACTGGAACCGTGGTGTACAAAGACTGTTGTAAATCTAGTCAAGAAGAAGAGCTTATGAAAGATTCAAAAAAACTAGGTAACGATGGAGACCTAAGGCAAGCAGGAAAGAGTTTAAGAAAGAGATTAGGAAAGCTAGAAGGGGCCATGAGAAGGCCTTGGCAGACAGGATTAAGGAAAACCCCAAGGCATTCTACAAATATGTAAAGAGCAAGAGGATAAGACGTGAGAAAATAGGACCAATCAAGTGTGACAGTGGAAAAGTGTGTACGGAACGGAGGATATAGCAGAGGTACTTAATGAGTACTTTGCTTCAGTATTCACTACAAAAAAGGATCTTGGTGATTGTAGGGATAACTTACAGCGAACTGAAAAGCTTGAGCATATAGATATTAAGAAAGAGGATGTGTTGGAGCTTTGTGAAAGCATCAGTTGGATAAGTCACCAGGACCAGACGAGATGTACCCCAGGCTACTGTGGGAGGAGAGGGAGGAGATTGCTGAGCCTCTGGCAATGATCTTTGCATCATCAATGGGGACAGGAGAAGTTCCGAAGGATTGGAGGGTTGCAGATGTTGTTCCATTATTCAAGAAAGGGAGTAGAGATAGCCCAGGAAATTACAGACCTGTGAATCTTACTTCACTGATTAGTAAGTTGATGGAGAAGATCCTGAGAGGCAGGATTTATGAACATTAGGAGAGGCATAATATGATCAGGAATAGTCAGCATGGCTTTGTCAAAGGCAGGTTGTGCCTTATGAGCCTGATTGAATTTTTTGAGGATGTGACTAAACACATTGATGAAGGTAGAGCAGTAGACGTAGTGTGTATGGATTTCAACAAGGCATTTGATAAGGTACCCCATGCAAGGCTTATTGAGAAAGTAAAGAGGCATGGGGACATGAGCAAGGGGATATTGCTTTGTGGATTCAGAACTGGCTTGCCCAAAGAAGGCAATAGTGTAGACAGGTCATGTCCTGCATGAGGTCGGTGACCAGTGGTGTACCTCAGGGATCTGTTCTGGGACTCCTACTCTTCATGATTTTTATAGGTGATCTGGATGAGGAAGTGGTGGGTGCGTTAGTAAATTTGCTGATGACATAAAGGTTGGGGGTGTCGTGGATAGTGTGGAGGGCTGTCAGAGATTACAGTGGGACATTAATAGGATACAAAATTGGGTTGAGAAGTGGCAGATGGTATTCCACCCAGATAAGTGTGAGGCGGTTTATTTTGGTAGGTCAAATATGATGGCCAAAAATAGTATTAATTGTAAGACTCTTGGCAGTGTGGAGGATCAGCGGGATCTCGGTGTTTGAGACCATAGGACACTCAAATCTGCTGCACAGGTTGAATCTGTGGTTAAGAAAGCATATGGTGCACTGGCCTTCATCAATTGTGGGATTGAGTTTAGGAGCCGACAGATAATGTTGCACCGGTCAGACCCCACTTGGAGTACTGTGCTCAGTTCTGGTCGCCTCACTACAGGAAGGACGTGGAAACCATAGAAAGGGTGCAGAGGAGATTTACAAGGACGCTGCCTGGATTGGGGAGCATGCCTTATGAGAAAAGGTTGAGTGAACTCTGTCTTTTTCCCTTGGAGCGACAGAGGATGAGAGGTGACCTAACAGAGGTGTATAAGATGATGAGAGGCATTGATCGTGTGGATAGTCAGAGACTTCTCCCCTGGGCTGAAATGGCTAGCATGAGAGGGCACAGTTTGAGGGTGCTTGGAAGTAGGTACAGAGGAGATGCCTGGCGTATGGTCATTTACTTTGGTAGAAGGAATAAAGTCATAGACTATTTTCTAAATGGGGAGAAAAATCCATAACCAGAGGTATAAAGGGACTTGATAATCTTTCCCTAAAGGTTACCTTGTAAGTCGAGTTAGTGGTGAGGAAGGCAAATGCAATGCTAACATTCATTTTGAGAGGACTAGAATATAAGAGCAAGGATGTGGTGCTGAAGCTTTATAAGGCATTGGTCACACTGCACTTTGAGTATTGTGAGCAGTTTTATGTCCCTTATTTAAAAAAAGATGTGCTGGCATTGGAGAGGGTCCAAGAATGATTCCAGGAATGAAAGGATTAACGTATGAGGAGCGTTTGATGGAATGGGCGTGTACTCACTGGAGTTTAGACAAATGAGGAAGAATCTCATTGAAACTTACTGTATCAAATATTGAAAAGCCTAGATGAAGTGGATGTGGAGAGGATATTTTCTATAGTAGGTGAGTCTAAGAACAGAGGGCACAGCCTTATAATAGAGTGACATCCATTTAGAACAGAAATGAGAAGGAATTTCTCTAGCCCGAGGATAATGAATCGGTTGAATTCATTGCTACAGGCAGCTGTGTAGGCCAAGTCATTGAGTATATTTAAAATAGAGGGTGATAGGTTCTTGAATAGTCAGGGCATCAAAGGTTATGTTAAGAAGGCAGGAGAAAGGGGTTGAGAGGGATAATATATCAGCTGTGATAGAATGGTGGAGCAGACTTGATGGGCCCAGTGACCTAATTCTGCTCCTATGTCTTATGGTCAAAACTTTATCCAAGATAGACTCAGAATAGTGACTACACGGACTTTGAACAAAATCCCAAACCATGGAACTTACATTGTGTTTGCTTTAATTTGTTTTACCATCTCTTTGTTTAATTTTATTCTTGTAGCAAGTTAATACTGTGCAAAGTAATCTAATTTTTAGGCACTTCACTTTGGCATAAATAAGTTTACTTGTTCGTCAAAAGAAATAATTTATGTCTTGCCTAACAAATCCTTTGAAGATGAAGGGTCCTGATGAGGAGTCTCTGACTGAAAGAAACATTGCTGTTTTATTCCCCTCCATAGATGGATTCTCAATATCCCTGGATTTCAGTGCTTTAAAAGGGATAGAGAGGGTGCAAAAAGGGGAGGAGGGGTGGCATTACTGGTCAGGGATACTATTACAGCTACAGAAAGGGTGGGTAATGTAGCAGGATCCTCTTTTGAGTCAATATGGGTGGAAGTCAGGAACAGGAAGGGAGCAGTTACTCTACTGGGGGTATTCTATAGGCCCCCTGGTAGTAGCAGAGATACAGAGGAGCAGATTGGGAGGCAGATTTTGGAAAGGTGCAAAAATAACAGGGTTGTTATCATGGGTGACTTTAACTTCCCTAATATTGATTGGCACTTGATTAGTTCCAAGGGTTTAGATGGGGCAGAATTTGTTAAGTGTGTCCAGGATGGATTCCTGTCACAGTATGTGGACAGGCCGACCAGGGGGAATGCCATACTAGATCTAGTACTAGGTAATGAACCGGGTCAGGTCACAGATCTCTCAGTGGGTGAGCATCTGGGGGACAGTGACCACTGCTCCCTGGCCTTTATAATTATCATGGAAAAGGATAGAATCAAAGAGGACAGGAACATTTTTAATTGGGGAAAGGCAAATTATGAGGCTATAAGGCTAGAACTTGCAGGTGTGAATTGGGATGATGTTTTTGCAGGGAAATGTACTATGGACATGTGGTCGATGTTTAGCGATCTCTTGTGGGATGTAAGGGATAAATTTGTCCCGGTGAGGAAGATAAAGAATGGTAGGGTGAAGGAACCATGGGTGACAAGTGAGGTGGAAAATCTAGTCAGGAGGAAGAAGGCAGCATACATGAGGTTTAGGAAGCAAGGATCAGATGGGTCTATTGAGGAATATAGGGAAGCAAGAAAGGAGCTTAAGAAGGGGCTGAGAAGAGCAAGAAGGGGGCATGAGAAGGCCCTGGTGAGTAGGGTAAAGGAAAACCCCAAGGCATTCTTCAATTATGTGAAGAAAAAAAAGATGACAGGAGTGAAGGTAGGGCCGATTAGAGATAAAGGTGGGAAAATGTGCCTGGAGGCTGTGGAAGTGAGCGAGGTTCTCAATGAATACTTCTCTTCGGTATTCACCAATGAGAGGGAACTTGATGATGGTGAGGACAATATGAGTGAGGTTGCTGTTCTGGAGCATGCTGATATTAAGGGAGAGGAGGTGTTGAAGTTGTTAAAATACATTAGGACAGATAAGTCCCCGGGGCCTGACGGAATATTCCCCAGGCTGCTCCACGAGGCGAGAGAAGAGATTGCTGAGCCTCTGGCTAGGATCTTTATGTCCTCGTTGTCCACGGGAATGGTACCGGAGGATTGGAGGGAGGCGAATGTTATTCCCTTGTTCAAAATAGGTAGTAGGGATAGTCCGAGTAATTATAGACCAGTAAGCCTTACGTCTGTGGTGAGAAAGCTGTTGGAAAAGATTCTTAGAGATAGGATCTATAGGCATTTAGAGAATCATGGTCTGATCAGGGACAGTCAGCATGGCTTTGTGAAGGGCAGATCGTGTCTAACAAGCCTGATAGAGTTCTTTGAGGAGGTGACCAGGCATATAGATGAGGGTAGTGCAGTGGATGTGATCTATATGGATTTTAGTAAGGCATTTGACAAGGTTCCACATGGTAGGCTTATTCAGAAAGTTAGAAGGCATGGGATCCAGGGAAGTTTGGCCAGCTGGATTCAGAATTGGCTTGCCTGCAGAAGGCAGAGAGTGGTGGTGGAGGGAGTACATTCAGATTGGAGGATTGTGACTAGTGGTGTCCCACAAGGATCTGTTCTGGGACCTCTACTTTTCGTGATTTTTATTAACAACCTGGATGTGGGGTAGAAGGGTGGGTTGGCAAGTTTGCAGACGACACAAAGGTTGGTGGTGTTGTAGATAGTGTAGAGGATTGTCAAAGATTGCAGAGAGACATCGATAGGATGCAGAAGTGGGCTGAGAAGTGGCAAATGGAGTTCAACCTGCAGAAGTGTGAGGTGGTATACTTTGGAAGGACAAACTCCAAGGCAGAGTACAAAGTAAATGGTAGGATAATTGGTAGTGTGGAGGAGCAGAGGGATCTCGGGGTACATGTCCACAGATCCCTGAAAGTTGCCTCACAGGTGGATAGGGTAGTTAAGAAAGCCTATGGGGTGTTAGCTTTCATAAGTCGAGGGACAGAGTTTAAGAGTCACGATGTAATGATGCAGCTCTATAAAACTCTGGTTAGGCCACACTTGGAGTATTATGTCCAGTTCTGGTCACCTCACTATAGGAAGGATGTGGAAGCATTGGAAAGGGTACAGAGGAGATTTACCAGGATGCTGCCTGGTTTAGAAAGTATGCATTATGATCAGAGATTAAGGGAGCTAGGGCTTTACTCTTTGGAGAGAAGGAGGATAAGAGGAGACATGATAGAGGTGTACAAGATAATAAGAGGAATAGATAGAGTGGATAGCCAGCGCCTCTTCCCCAGGGCACCACTGCTCAATACAAGAGGTAAGGGGCGTTAAGTTCAAGGGGGATATTAGAGGAAGGTTTTTTACACAGAGAGTGGTTGGTGTGTGGAATGCACTGCCTGAGTCAGTGGTGGAGGCAGATACACTAGTGAAGTTTAAGAGACTACTAGACAGGTATATGGAGGAATCTAAGGTGGGGGCTTATATGGGAGGCAGGGTTTGATGGTCGGCACAACATTGTGGGCCGAAGGGCCTGTATGGTGCTGTACTATTCTATGTTCTTTGTCTAACTTGCTGAGTTCCTCCAACATTATGTGTGCGTTAATCTTTTGAAGAACTCAGATAAAAATTAATCCTTAATCTCCTCTGCCAAGGGAAGACATCCAGCCTATACACTCAAATATTCTTTTGTTTTCTGGAAGGCACTGGCAGTGCCACTTCCTAGTCTTTCTACAGCTGCAACATTTTTAATTTCTCTTATGATTCTTGCAACATCATATATTGGGAATAAAATTGAAAACTGAAACCTGCACCACCTTAGTAAAAGTCTCATCTACGACTGCTCTCAGCATCTCAGATCATCCTGAGTATATGCAGTTCCTTGATTATCAGGAGCTGCAGCTGACTTTCCACAGATGTGGATATCAGAGAGACTATGAGGTTCATAGTTCATAGAAAAAAATAATAAATAAGCAATAAATATCAAGAAACTGAGATAAAGAGTCCTTGAAAGTGAGTCCATCAGTTGTGAACACTGAACACTGTTGGGGTGAATAAAGTTATCCCCTTTGGTTCAAGAGCCTGATGGCTGAGGGATAATAACTGGTCCTGAACCTGATGGTGTGAGTGCTGAGGCTCCTGTACCTTCCTCCTGATGGCGCAGCAAGAAGAGAGGATGGCTTGGATGATGGGGGTCCTTGATGATGGATGCTACTTTCCTGCAACAGCACTCCATGGTGATGTGCTCAATAATGGGCTGGGGGGTATGCACTACTTTTTGTAGGCTTTTTCATTTAAGGCTATTGGTGTTTCCAAACCAGGATAGTGCAGGACAGATCTGTTTTATCTGGTTAGTTGTATTTTCATGGAGCCATTCTTCAACACTGTAACAAAAGGGGTATATCTTGAACTCCCGGCCGGGTCTTTATGTGCTGCTGTTGTGACTCCCGTCTCCCCTTCCCCCACCACCAACCCGCAGCCCCGTCTTCCTCAGATCCCACCGTCAACTCCTGGGCCCTCGGAGGCTCCATCTTCCTCTCACCCCAACCCTCCCCTCTCCATTGACACCCCCAGCCTCCTCCCTCCCCCCTCTGATCCCAGCTCTCATCCGTGCCGGGTCTTTACCATCCCCTCCGACCTTCAACTGTCGGAGGCAGAACGCTCTGTCCTCAGTAAGGGCCTCACCTTTGTCCCCCTTCGCCCACACCTCAGCGAGTTCCGTGTTCGCCATGATGCGGAACTTTTCTTCCGCCGTCTCCGTCTCCCAGCCTACTTCTTCGGCAAGGACTCTTCCACCCCCACCGATGACCCCTTCTCCCGTCTTCAACCCTCCTCTTCTTCATGGACACCCCACTCTGGTCTTCTGCCTGCTCTGGATCTCTTTATCGCTAATTGCCGACGGGACATCAACCGTCTCGACTTCACCGCACCTTGTCCCCATTCCAACTTCACTCCTTCCGAACGCTCTGCTCTCCACTCCCTCCGCATTAATCCTAACCTTATTATTAAACCCGCCGATAAGGGGGGTGCTGTTGTAGTCTGACGTACTGACCTCTACCTTGCCGAGGCACAGCGACAACTCGCGGATACCTCCTCTTATTTACCCCTCGATCGTGACCCCACTAAGGAGCACCAGGCCATTGTCTCCCACACCATCACCGACCTTATCCGCTCAGGGGATCTCCCATCCACTGCTACCAACCTTATAATTCCCACACCCCGCACTTCCCATTTCTACCTCCTACCCAAGATCCACAAACCTGCCTGTCCTGGCCGACCTATTGTCTCAGCTTGCTCCTGCCCCACCGAACTCATTTCTGCATACCTCGACACTGTTTTATCACCCCTTGTTCAATCCCTTCCGACCTATGTTCGTGACACTTCTCACGCTCTTAAACTTTTTGATGATTTTAAGTTCCCTGGCCCTCACCGCTTTATTTTCACCATGGATGTCCAGTCCTTATATACTTCCATCCCCCATCAGGAAGGTCTCAAAGCTCTACGCTTCTTTTTGGATTCCAGACCTAATCAGTTCCCCTCAACCACCACTCTGCTCCATCTAGCGGAATTAGTCCTTACTCTTAATAATTTCTCCTTTGGCTCCTCCCACTTCCTCCAAACTAAAGGTGTAGCTATGGGCACCCGTATGGGTCCTAGCTATGCCTGCCTTTTTGTTGGGTTTGTGGAACAATCTATGTTCCGTGCCTATTCTGGTATCTGTCCCCCACTTTTCCTTCGCTACATCGACGACTGCATTGGCGCTGCTTCCTGCACGCATGCAAAACTCGTTGACTTTATTAACTTTGCCTCCAACTTTCACCCTGCCCTCAAATTTACCTGGTCCATTTCCGACACCTCCCTCCCCTTTCTAGATCTTTCTGTCTCTGTCTCTGGAGACAGCTTATCCACTGATGTCTACTATAAGCCTACTGACTCTCACAGCTATCTGGACTATCCCTCTTCTCACCCTGTCTCTTGCAAAAACGCCATCCCCTTCTCGCAATTCCTCCGTCTCCGCCGCATCTGCTCTCAGGATGAGGCTTTTCATTCTAGGACGAGGGAGATGTCTTCATTTTTTAAAGAAAGGGGCTTTCCTTCCTCCACTATCAACTCTGCTCTTAAACGCATCTCCCCCATTTCACGTACATCTGCTCTCACTCTATCCTCCCGCCACCCGACTAAGAATAGGGTTCCCCTGGTCCTCACCTACCACCCCACCAGCCTCCGGGTCCAACATATTATTCTCCGTAACTTCTGCCACCTCCAACGGGATCCCAACACTAAGCACATCTTTCCCTCCCCCCCTCTCTCTGCATTCCGCAGGGATCGCTCCCTACACAACTCCCTTGTCCATTCGTCCCCCCCATCCCTCCCCACTGATCTCCCTCCTGGCACTTATCCGTGTAAGCGGAACAAGTGCTACACATACCCTTACACTTCCTCCCTTACCACCATTCAGGGCCCCAAACAGTCCTTCCAGGTGAGGCAACACTTCACCTGTGAGTCGACTGGGGTGATATACTGCGTCCGGTGCTCCCGATGTGGCCTTTTATATATTGGCGTGACCCGACGCAGACTGGGAGACCGCTTTGCTGAACATCTACGCTCTGTCCGCCAGAGAAAGCAGGATCTCCCAGTGGCCACACATTTTAATTCCACATCCCATTCCCATTCTGACATGTCTATCCACGGCCTCCTCTACTGTAAAGATGAAGCCACACTCAGGTTGGAGGAACAACACCTTATATTCCGTCTGGGGAGCCTCCAGCCTGATGGCATGAACATCAACTTCTCTAACTTCCGCTAGGCCCCACCTCCCCCTCGTACCCCATCTGTTACTTATTTTTATGCACACATTCTTTCTGTCACTCTCCTTTTTCTCCCTCTGTCCCTCTGAATATACCTCTTGCCCATCCTCTGGGTACCCCCCCCCCCCGCCGCCTTGTCTTTCTTCCCGGACCTCCTGTCCCATGATCCTCTCGTATCCCCTTTTGCCAATCACCTGTCCAGCTCTTGGCTCCATCCCTCCCCTTCCTGTCTTCTCCTATCATTTTGGATCTCCCCCTCCCCCTCCAACTTTCAAACCCCTTACTCACTCTTCCTTCAGTTAGTCCTGACGAAGGGTCTCGGCCTGAAACGTCGACTGTACCTCTTCCTAGAGATGCTGCCTGGCCTGCTGCGTTCACCAGCAACTTTGATGCGTGTTGCTTGAATTTCCAGCATCTGCAGAATTCCTGTTGTTTGTATATTTTGGGTGCTGGCTTTTGCAGCAGGCACCAGTAATGAATATTCAAAGGGATTCTGCTAGTTGGGACATGGTAAATATGTAATTCTGTAAATTTACCTGACTATATTCAAAAGGTTAAAATGAAACGGTTATCTTTGTGTTGAAGAAGTATAAAACACTGTGTCAGGAGAGTGAGATTCCCTAGGACTCTTTCTCCTGAAGGCTCGCTGTGTGAATAAAGACTTATGCATTTCTCATTTACAGATTCCACGTGACTCAGTTTTAGTTCAGTCACAACATAATGAAAATGTTACTTGCAACAGTACCATAGCGCATAGCATCAGACACACAATTAACAAGAACAAATGAAACATAAATTACACAAAAGAATGCTATTAGAACCAAAAAGAAACAAAGCCTGAGTGTTGTAGTACAAAGTAGTCATAGTGTTGCTATATTGAGATAGTAATAAATTATGCAAATTGGTTCAAGAACTGAATTCTGGAAGGGAAAGTACAAAGTAAATTTATTGTACATATTTACAACTCTGAGATTCATTTTCTTGTGGTTTCTCAATAAATCTTTAGAATAATAATCTTAGCATAATCAATGAACTAGAGTACAGGAGATGACAAACTGCAAATGCAAAAAGAAGAAACAATATTATAAATAGATATGCAACAAATATCAAGAACATGAAATGAAGAGTCACTGACATTTCAACGATGGGACAAGTGAATTTGAGTGAAGTTATCCCCTTTGTTCAAGAGCCTGATGTTTGTCAAGTAGTAACTGTTTCCTAAAACTGGTGATGCGAGTCCTAATGCTCTTGCACCTTCTTCCTGATGGCAACAGTGAGAAAGACCATGATCTCGGTGGTGGGTGTCTCTGATGACGGATGCTACTTTCCTACAACAGTGTTTCATGTCGATGTGCTCAATGGTGGGGAGGGCTTTAGCTATGATGGACTGGGCTGTATCTGCTACCTTTTGTAGAACTTTCCGTTCAAGGGTATTGGTGCTTCCATACCAGGCTGTGATGCAGCCAGTCAATATACTCGCCACTACACATCTACAACAGTTTGTCAATGTTTTAGATATCATGCCAAATCTTCGCAAACTCTTGAGGAATTAGAGGCGTTGCCATGCTTTCTTCGTAATTGCACTGTGTGCTGGGACCAGGACAGGTCCTCTGAAATAGTAACAGTCAGGAATTTAAAGTTGCTGACCCTCTCCGCCTCTGATCCTCCAATGAGGACTGGCTCATGGACTTCTAGTTTCCTTCTCCTGAAGTCTAATCAGTTCCTTACTCTTGCTGGCCCTGAGTGAGAGGTCCTTGTTATGACACCACTCAGTCAGATTTGTAATCTCCCTCCTATATTCTGATTCATCACCCCCTTTGATTTGGCCTGCTACAGTGATATCATCAGCAAATTTGAATATGGCATTGAAGCTGTGCTTAGCCGGTGGTAAGTGTAAAGCGAGAAGAGCAGGGGCAAAGCACACGGCGTTTTGGTGCACCTGTGCTGATGAAGATCATGGAGATGTCGTTGCCGATCCCAACTGACTGGGGTCTGCAAGTGAGGCAATTTGAGGATCCAATTGCACAACGAGGTATTGAGGCCAAAGTCTTGGAGTTTATTGATTAGTTTTGAGAGGATGATGGTATTGAATGCAGAGCTGAAGTCAGTAAAGAGCATCCTGATGTATGCATCTTTGCTGTACAGATATTCCATGTTTGAGCGAAGAGCCAGTGAGATGGCATCTGCTGTGGACCTGTTGCTTCAGTAGACAAATTGGAGTGGATCTAAGTTGCTTTTCAGGCAGGAATTAATATGCTTTATATGCAGCTGTTCTTGAACTTGGTGGTGTGGGCTTCTGTACCTCCTACTTAATCATAGCTGAGAGAAGATGGCATTAGAAACAGATGACAGAAGGTGGGGATTTTTGATGACAGATCTTGCTTTCCCTGATACCGCAGTTGGTACGGAGGGATGTGCACGTAATGTACTGTGTTGAATCCATAACTCTCTCTACAGTTTATGTTCCCATGCATTTGAATTTCTGCATCAAACAATGATGCCACCAGTCAGGATACTTCCAACAGTAGATCTGTACAAGTTTTTTTTTCAGTATTCGGTTACAAACCAAACTTCCTTAAGTAAAGATGCTGGCACACCTTCGTTGGAATCGCACCAATGTGCTAGGGCCAGGATAGGTCGTCTGATATTTTAATGACCAGGAATATAAAGCTGCTGACCATGTCCAATGATGATCCACTATCGTATATGGGGCACGTTCATCCTCCTGAATATCTACTGAGATTATGGCATCTGCATTACTCTGCCTAGAAACTGTAAGCATTAGCACCCATTTTAGTGTGCAGAAACAAGCATAGAACACATCAGCCAGTTTTCTTGAGAAATCATAACCAATTTGAAATTGGACCAGGCAATGGAATGTATTAGTTAAATCTAATGATTTTCTAACACCAGCCACATACTTAATTAAGGCTCTGTTCATTACAGGTCTATTTCCTTCTTTTCTAATTAAATTGGAGCTTTAGATTCAGTACAAACGAAGAGCACATCTTGCCACTTTGCTTTATTGTTGGAAAATCCACAGTGCAGTATCTTAAAAGAGTGCTTTTTTTCCAGCATTTCCTGGCCAAGATGCACATTGTTACACCGCTAGCAGCACCCCACACTGGAGGGGTGGTTATGGCATCGCTGACTGCATAGGTTGGGTTGAGGCCCTCAGGACAAGGCAAAAAATCAAAACATTCGTGAACAGCCTCCTCCTGCAGTGTTCAAAGACATCCTTTTCTACCAGAACATCTCTGATGAACAACATATTTGCATATTCAGGTGTTCCTAGGACTGTAACCATAGAAATAAATATTATTCTAAAGGAAGACCTTCAGCCTATTAAACATAGGAACAGAATCAGCCAATTCAGTCGATTGAGTCTGCTCCACCATTCAACCATGGCTGATTTATTTTCTTTCTCAACTCCTCCCTGGACTATTTCGCTGATGGAATTAAAATCACTTTAATCACAGAACATCGAAAAGTACAGCACAGGAACAGGCCATTTGGCTCACAAGATTGTGTTGAAACAGCTAAAAAGCAGATCAAAAACACCCAAACACTAATCCCTCTTACCTACACCATATCCATATGCCACCATCTTCCTCACATCCAAGTGCCTATCCAAACATCTCTTAAAAGCCTCTAATGTATTTGCCTCTAGCACCATACAGACAGCACATTCTAGGCATCCCCACTGAGTAAAATACTTCCCCTCACATCCACTTTGAACCTACCCCCTCTCACCTTCAATGCATGCCCTCTGGTATTAGATATTTCAACCTTGGGAAACAGACACTCACTGTCTACTCTGTCTACGCCTCTCATAATCTTATAAACCTCTATCCGATCTCCCCTCAGCCTCCAATGCTTCAGAGAAAACAACTCAGGTTTATACTGCCTCCCATGAAAGCACATGTTCTCTAGACCACGCAGCATCCCAGTGAACCTTTTCTGCACCCTCCGCAAAGCCTCAAATCAACATCCTTCCTGTAGTGTAGTGGTGTAATACTGTACGCAATACTTCAGGTGTGGCCTAACCAGTTTAAAAAAGTTGCAACGTAACCTCCTGGCTTTTAAACTCAATGCCTCAACTAATAAAACAAAGCATTCCATATCCCTTAACCACGTTATCGATCTGCGTAGCCATTGTGAAGGAGCTATGAACTTGGATCCCAAGATCTCTCTGCTCAGCAACACTGTTAAGGATCCTGCCCTTACATTTGCACTACCGAGGTGCAACAACTCAGATTTGTCTGGGTTAAACTCCAACTGCCATTTCTCAGCTCATATCTGCAACTGGTCTATATCATGTTGTATTCTTTGCCAGTCTTCTACACTATCCACAACTCCACCAATCTTGGTATCATCTGCAAATTTACTAATCCGCCCATCTATATTTCATCCAGGTCATTTATATACATTACAAACATCAGAGACTCCCAGCACAGATCCCTGTGAAACTCCCCTAACTCTATATACTCACTACATAGGACCTATCACCTTTTCTGCCTATGTCATTGTGCCAATAGGCACCGTGACCTCTGCCTGCTCCCTTTCCACCTTGAGAATTTACTCTTGCATCTGGGAGGCAACACACTAGCCTGGTGTCTCTTTCACAGCCACAAAACTTTCTTCTGTCCCTTAACTATCAAGTGCCCCATAACTACTGCACTGCCTAACCTTACCCTTCCCTGCTGAGGCTCAGAGCTGGCCACATTGCCACTAGCCTGGTAGCTGCTGCTGTGATCTGACGGGTCATTACCCCCAGCAGTATCCAAAGGGGTATAATTGTTGCTGAGGGGGATGGTCACAGGGGAAACCTGCACTGACTTCTTAATCCCCTTACTTCTCCTGGTGGTCACCAATCTTCTGTCCAAAGTCTGTACTCTGGGTGTGACCACCCCTTCAACAGTCTCACTATAATATCTTCAGCCTCCCAAATGATCCTGAGTACATCCAACTCCTTGACCTGGTCAGTCAGAAGCTGTAGTTGGGTGCACTTCCCATAGATGTAGTCATCAGGAAAACTGCTAGGTATCCCAAATTCCCATTTCTGACAGGAGGAGCATTCCATCCTGACTACTCTATACCAAAAAAGAAAAAACCCTGCCTCTTTACTTTGCCTTCACTTGTTCACGCCGCAGCCTGTTAAGCCAAAACCTTCACACTCTATTACTGGCACACTCTGACAATGGCTGTTCTACTTGAGCCTACCCTTCTTTTATTTGCAGCTGAGGTTAGGCCTCTGATGCCAACATTTTCCGCACCTATGCAAGTCTTGCCCGAATTTGCTCCTTTTATCCTCTCTCCTAACTTCCACAGAGCTCCAACACTAAGACACAGGGTTCTCGCCTGAGCTGCCGAATAAAGATATGCTCAGCAGAGAACCTTTTCTAGTGGCTAGAGCAGCTCTGTCATATTTTCCAACTGGCTGCTCATTGCAAAGGAACATACAGGCATTTTGCTCATGAAGAACTCATTTTTTTAATATCTGCTTTTATTGGTATTAAGTGGCATCTCAGCTACTGTGAATTTCCCAGCATTACCTGTGGATTGCTATGATTATGATTCATACCCACGAGCACAGATACCCAATGATCCTGGAAATCAAGGTCCATGTTATATTATGCTGACTACTGACACCATTGATCTCCAATTAAATCCATTGAATATAGACATGAAGCAGCAAAAATACAAAATCCATTCTGAGAGACATCAAAACATCAAAGCAAAACAAATCAGACTCTCCTGCAGGTAAAATGTTGTTGTTTGCATCACTCCAGGAGAGCCTTACAGCTAAAGCTTCGAATATGATCAGCTCTTCTTGGATAACTGGCTAAGAGCTGGATTGATAGCAAAAGCTAGCATGGGATTTGTTAAAACAAAATTGACACTAAATAAGAACAGAAAATGTTGAAGAAGCTGAAATGCTTCAAGTTTCACAGCATCTGGTAAAGAAGTGGTTCGCATTTTGAGTCTGTAGCACCGCCAATTTATTGATCAGTACTCAACTGATATTGCCCAACATAGCCATTCAGCAAGAAGGTGACTGTAAACTCCTGGCACAGAACAGAATCCAACAGGTGGTCTCAGCCTTCAAGCAGCACATCAGCTCTGCCTCCATTTGGAGGCCCATCCACACCATAAACATGGCCAGCAATTGCCTGTGGTTTCTGCCCCTTGCACACCTCTTCTCCGCTGGTGCGTCTAAATGTCCGACAACACAATGTTCATCAAAGCCATTGCGGACTCTTAACGCTCCATTTCCATGGCAACCTTCGTACAGATTTCAGGACTTTAGCAAGGGCTCCAGTGCAACTAACGTGGTAAATGCCTGGGCAGAATCAGCACCATCCTCCAACCCTGGAACTGCTAACTGTATTTTGGTCACGTGTAGAATTAATTTTATTGCTGTAGTATTAGAAATCTATATTTTTAATGTAACATAAATTGTATTAATATTTTTATAGCGAAAGCTTGGATAGGGAGAAAAGACTCCAATGTAGAATGTCAACATTTGACGGGCTGAAGGGCTTCATGCTTTGTGGTACTTTCCAAATGACACATAAGCCACTTGGCCCCTCAAGCCTGCCCCACCATTCAGTATGATCACAAATGATCTGTGCACTAGGATATCTCCCTCCCCTGTGGCAGGTCCACAAGGCACTTAAGCTGTTCTTTTAACCATTTATCTACCTCTTCATGCAATGCTGCAAGTGATTTGGACAGATAATCAAATTGTTAATCTGTTCAGGAGCAGGGAAGACAGTGAGTGCAACCCTTTTCTCATTTGCAATCCCGAGGAATGGGCCAATGGGTTGTGGTGTGTGGAATTTGCATGTTTTTCTAGAGCCCAACATCTCCGTGCTGACCAAAATGCATTGCTGAGTTAATCCCATTTGCCTGCACTTGACCCATAAGGACCAACTGGTCCATCAGGTCTATCCCAGTTCCCAACGAAGTAATTCCGTCAGCCTACACCTACCGAATATTAAAAGGCCTGGGTAGAGTGGAAGTGGAGACAATGTTTCCTATATTGGGGAGGTTTAGGACCAGAAGCATGCCCATTAGTACAGAGACAAGGATGAATTTCTTTAGCTAGAGGATGGTAAGTATGTGGGATTCATTGCCATAGAGGTGAAGTTACTGGATATATTTAAAACAGAGTTTGATGGGCTCTTCATTAATAGGAGTTAAAGGATACGGGGAGAAGGCAGGGATTGAAAGGAAAATAAATCAGCCATGATCAATTTGAGCCTAATGGCCCAAATTTCCAAGCATTTTCTGTTTGTGTTTCAGATTTCTATAGAGTCTACAGTTTTTCTTTAACTGCGTCTAAACAATGGTGAAGCTGAAATTTACTGGTGGTTTTGTAAACTGACTTCCATCGGAACTGATCAATCTGTGTGGTTTTAGTTTCATTATTTGTAGATGTCTGCTAAACCAGTTTAAAAACATTAAAGGTAATTGTTCAAACATAGAATAATGAATATTCAGGTTTTCATTTACAAACCTTTGCAACAATCCAAATTACTTTTATTTGTAGCATCTAATAATTCCAATTTATTTTGTTAAACTGATGTCACTGGACACTAGAATACTGAAAAGTCATAGTGGGACTTTTGTATAGATTTTCTGTTTAATTAGTTCAACTCTTTTGATCCTTACACAAACTTTTGCAATCTTCAGTTCTGTGATATTGCAAGCAAGATCATGACTTACATGCACAACAGATTCCACAGATGTTGGAAATCCAGAGCAACACACACAAAATGCTGGAACAACTCAGCAGAACAGGTACATCTACATCTACCTTTGTTGTAAGCAGCTTTTAATTGGTTCTATTGTGTTTCTTTGTATTTACTGTGAATAAAATGAATCTCAGGGTGGTATATGATAACATACATGTACTTCGATAATAAATTTACTTTGTAACCAAACATTTCAAGCTATGACCCCTCATCGGGACTGGAAAGGAAGCCAGAATAAGAAGACGTGGAAGGCAGAGAAGAACCTAGACGATAAGTGAAACCAGGTGAGGGGGAAGGGGGAATGAAGTAAGAAACTGGGAGGTGATAGGTGGAAGAAGGTATGAAAATGAAGGAAGTCAATAGGCGAGGACAGTGGACCATGGGAGAAAGGAAGAGGGACGCTGGAGGGTGATGATGGACAGGTGAAGAGAAGGGATGAGAGGTGAATCACACTGGGGAATGGGGAAAAAGGGAAAGGGAGGGGAGAAATCGATATTCATGAGATTAGGATGCAGACGGGAAATGAGGTGCTGTCCCTCTATGGGGAATGGGGAAAAAAGAGAAAAGGAGGGGAGAAACCGATATTCATGAGATTAGGATGCAGACTACCCAGAGGGGAAATGAGGTGCTGTCCCTCTGACCTGACAGTAGAGGAAGCCAGGATACGAAGTCGATTTGAATTGTGTGGCTACCGAGAAATCGCCCGAATCGACGTCAGGTTTCACCGATGTCAAGGATGCTACACTGAGAGCTGCTGATACAGTTGGCAGGTGACTCGTATACCCCTTTCTGACTGAAAAGCGGTGATTATATGTTGATTCTTCTGTGGGAAAATTAATTTGCATGAATCACTGTTTAAACCCCGGGACAACGCACTGCAGGAACGTTCCTGGCGACACAAAAGCTCAGTAGAGGAGCGGCGTGAGCGACAGCGCGCAGGCGCCGGCCACTCAGGACGAGCATGCGCCAACCGCTCGCCGCGCGTGCGCATAGCCGTGACGTGACGTGACGTGACGCAGAAGAGAACAGAAGTTATCGCCGTGCTGGCGGCGGGATTCCTCTCAGGATTGGATCCGGATTCTCCCCTTCGGCAACTCTTTCAATTCAGCCGGCACTTGGTACGTTAGTGTGACACATGTTGGTAAATTAACTGGTTTCATTCGGAGGGGACAGCTTTTGTAGTATCGGAATCTGTCGCTAACCGCCAGACACCCGTTCCGTCGGTGCGCGAGCCCTTCTGAACGGCGTTGTGGACGCGCATGCGTGGTAGGCGCTTCCAGTGGGGGGGAGGGGAGGGGAGGGGGCGGAGAGAGAGAGCCCGTCAGGTTCAGTATCATCGGCTGATGTTGTCAACTTTGCTAACTTTACAGCAACGGTACCTGATAAATAGAGAGAAAATAACTGAATTACAATAGGTATATATGTGTCTTAAATGTACAAAAATCATTGAGATGGTGTTCATGGGGTCAATGTTCATTTGGAAATTGGATGGCGGAGGGGAAAAAGCTGTTCCTGAATCACTGTGTGTCTGCTTCATAGGTTCTCCCATAGATGAATGGGTTGGCAATGTATTAAGCGAATCAAAGGTTCTCACATGAATGGACAGGCCAGGAGAGGTGTAGAGTGGGATCAGGGACCCTCCAGTGGTTGGGAGGGATCAGGTTGGGCTGGAGAATCGGGGCTTGTCACCACCTACCAGTTGAATGAAGGGTTGAGACTGGAGAGTGGTGGCGGTGGTGTATTGAATGGGATCGGGTTTTCTCAGTGGTTGTAGGGGTAAATGTAGGGTTGAGATCAGGGGTGAAGTGAATCTTGATTTCCTGTGGTGTTGAGTGGTTTGATTCTTCATTGCTTCTCTAAAGTAGGCCAATAGTTATGGGGTAGTTGGCGATGAGGGCTGCTGGGGTTACAAGTTTTGGTTTTTCTCCTGGTGGATTAGGGCAGGGTGGTAAACTGTGTTTGAAAATGGATGTTGGGAAGTTAGTGGTCCTATTTTGTGCTTTTTGGGACTACTTACTGAGGGTTCAGTAGGGTTCATCCGTTGGGTTCAGTGGGATTGTCAGCCAAGGCCGTCATCAAGGCATGTGGAAAGGGTTATCCATTGAGGAACAGGCGGTAAAATGAATCAACCATATTTTGGATTAGGCTTTAAAATGCAATTTAAATTGTTATTTTTCTTACAGTTTATCTTCCTATATGTTTGTACAATCACTTGTTTGTAAATTTTGGTGGAATTTTAAATTCTTGTTTATAAGCTTGATAGGCCATAACACTGTAAATCAAGACTGTCCTTGTTCAAAATGCTTATCCTGCACTTTGAATATTCAATAAAATAACTGTAACCATAAGATTTGTGTATCATTCTTGACTTTCTGAAGAACCTTATAGACAATATCGTCTCTAGATCCAACACGTGTGCTTGTGTGTGTTGGGCATGGCATTATTGCTATCATTTCCAATAATTTTTATTGAATTTTGAATGTGGGATATTATTTTAATTATCACCCAAAGGGAAAAAAAATTACATGCAGTTGCAAATGTCAATAAAACTCCTATTCCTTTCTGTTAAATTCATTTTTGTGATACCATAAAGTAATAAGTACTTCTTAGTAAACTTGATTTCCAGAGTTGGTTAAATATTTGATTATAATGTGGAGCATCATATGTTTTATCTTAATCACAGGGTTCCTTGTTGCCAGGCATGATGGTTCGCTCAAGGTCAAGATCTCCAAGATGGAAGCACAGGTAAGAGATTTAAGCATTTTGAAAATGCAGTTGTTCTACCCTTCTCAAAGAGCAAAACTGACGATGGAATTTAATATAAAATTGAGTACAGCAATTCTCATTATTACTTTTCAGTAAATTACTGCCTTACTTTTTTAAAAAAAATATGGTCGTGATAGAGACGTATGGATGGTAAATTACCTTCCAAGTGCCAGAGTCAGGAATGTGAGACATGCACCAGTGAGGGTAAGAATTGGATGATTTGACTGATAAATGTGTGGTTGAAGAATGGGTACAGGGGACATGGTTTCATATTTCTGGATCATTGGGATCTCTTCTGCGTAACATATGACCTGTACATAGGCTTCCAATTATACCTGAACCCGGGGGGGGGGGGGGGACCAATATCCTTGTGGGCCGTTTTTCTAGAACTGTTGGGGAGGTTTTAAACTATTTTGACGGAGGTGTGGTACAATTTGTAGAATGCCTATGAAATGTAATGGCCTTTTTAAGATCAGCTTGTGGGTGAGCCACTAGGGGATCAGCTATCCTGGATTGAGTGTTTAATGAACCAGATTTTATGAGGAAGCTTAAAGTAAAGGAACGCTTGGGAATCAGTAATTGTAATATGATAGAATTCACCCTGCAATTTGAATGGGAGAAGCTAAAGTCAAATGTATCAGTATCAGAGTGGAGTAAAGGGAGGCATGAGATTGATGTCAAAGTTGATTGGAAGGAGACACTAGCCGGGATGATGGCAGAACAGCAATGTCTGGAGTTTCTGGGAGAAATTCAGAAGGTGCAAAATAGATATTTTAAAGGCAGAATGATGCAACTGTGGCTGACAATGGAAGTCAAAGCCATCATGAAAGTGAAAGAGAGGACATATTTTAAGGTGGAATGATGCAACTGTGGCTGACAATGGAAGTCAAATCTATCATGAAAGTAAAGAGAGGACATATAATAAAGCAAAAAAATAGTGGGAAGTTGGAGGATTGGGAAGCTTGTAAAAACCAACAGGACAATTTAAAAAAAAAAATGCCATAAGGAGGAAAGGATGAAATACGGTAAACATGCCAATGATATCAAAGAGGATACAAGAAGCTTTTTCAAATATATGAAGAGCAAAAGAGGCGAGGGTAGATATTGGATCACTTTACTGTGGAAGACCCCAGCAGTATGTCAGAGTGTGACTGCAGTTGCTAATACATCTACGTGAAACATTGGCGGAGGAAAGCAGCCTCAATCATCAAAGGTCCTCACCACCCAGGCCATGCTTTTTGCTCACTGCTACCATCAGGTAGAAGGAACAGGTGCCTCAGGACTCGTATCACCACTTTCAAAAACAGGGTACTACCCCTCAGCAAGCAGGCTCTTGAACAAAAGGGGATAGCTACACTTATTTAAGGACTCAGTTATATTGTTATTTCAGGCTTGTTATTTATTGCTATTTATGTATATTGACATTTATATAGTTTGTTTACAGTTACTGTTCTATAGGACTGCTAAGTATACCCACAAAAAGAATTTCAGGGTTGTATCTGGTGACGTGTACTCTGATAGTAACTTTTACTTTGAACTTTGAGGGAGAAGGTGTTTGGGAAACTGAAAGGTCTGAAGGTAGATAAGTCAGTTGGATCAGATGAACTATACCCCAGGGTTCTGAAATAGGTGGCTGGAGATTGTGGAGGCTTTCCTAAAGATCTTTCAAGAATCACTAGATTCTGGAGTGGTTCCAGAGGAGTGGAAAATTGCAAATGCCTTGCCACTCTTCAAGAAGAGAGGGAGGCAGAAGAAAGGAAATTATAGGCCAGTTAGCTTGACCTCAATGGTTGAGGAGATTTTGGAGGTGATTGTTGAGGATGAGGTTTCGGGGTATTTGGAGATGCATGGTAAGAGTTAGCATGGTTTCCTTAAGGGAAAATCTTGACCAACAGATCTGTTGGAATTCTTTGAGAAAATCACAAGCAGGATAGACAAGGAAATTGGTGGATGTTGTGCACCTGGATCTTAAGGATGGCTTTTGACAAGATGCCACACATGAGGTTGCTTAGCAAGATAAGAGCCTATGGTATTGAAGGAAAGATACTGGTGGATAGAGGACCGGCTGATTGGCAGGAGGCAAAGAGTGGGAATGAAGGGAGCCAGTGAAGGAGATTCTCTTCATAACCTCCCTGCCCCTCTCCCCCATGACTTAACAATAATCTATCAATCTCTGCTTAAATACACCCAAAGACATGGCCTCCATAACAGCCTGTGGCAACGAATGAGGTGGAGAGGAAAATGGATCAGCCATGATCAAATGGCAGAGCAGACTCTGAATGGCCTGGTTCTCCTCCTGTGTGTTATTGTCATATGGTCTTCTTCCCTTCTGAATTACATGATGTCATGCAATATTGTTTGGTTTGCCGTTCAAGTGCACTGCTTGCTTTGGAATTTAAAAACACAAATTTCTGGCATGATTCACATGCAATCAGAAAATGTCATGTTGGTGTGCATTAGCTTTTCATATAGAACTGTGGATTTGTTGCACAGTTGAACAGTTGTCTGTGGTATATTTGGGTTCAAACTTTCTAACCTTCATATCAAAAACAATAAGTTGTGTTTTTTAAGTGAAATGTTCTATTGCTGTATTTCAGATGAAGTGTAACATCTTCCTAGTAATGATTTGGGCTAAAAGACCCACTTTTCTCTTCCCTTTCACAGAACACTTGTTATCTTGGAATCTGCAAGGACCATTCTACAGTATAGAAAACTCATCCATTATTTAGTCATAGAGCCATAGAAAAGTACAATGCGGAAACAGGCCCTTCAGCCCACCTAGTATATGCCAACCCATTTAAACTGCTTGCTTCCTTTGACCTGCACTGAGACCACAGCCCTCCAAACCCCTACCATCCATGTACCTATCTAAACTACCCTTAATCATTGAAATTGAGCTCTCATGCACCATTTGTGTGGCAGTTCGTTCCGCACTGTCATGACCCTCTTGAGTGAAGAAGTGTCCCCTCATTTTCCCCTTAAACTTTTCACCTTTACCTTTAACTCATGACTTCTTGCTGTAGTCCCACCCAACCTCAGTGGAAAAAGACTGCTTGCATTTAGCTTATATATAGCACTCATAATTTTTTGTACCACTGAAATCTTCCCTCAAACTTCTGTGTTCCATTAAATAAAGTTCTAATTGTTCCAGTCTTTACTTTAACTTGGGTCCTTCAGACCTAACCACATCCTTATAAATTTTTTCTGTACGCTTACAATATTATTTACATCTTTCCTGTAGATAGGTGGCTGAAACTGCACACAATATTCCAAATTAGGCCTCACCAATATCTTGTACAGTTTCAACATAACATCCTATCTCCTGTACTCAATACTTTTGATTTATGAAGGCCAATGTGCAAAAAGCTTTCTTTACATAAGAACATAAGAAATAGGAGTAGGCCATCCGGCCCATCGAACCTGCCCCACCATTCAATAAGATCATGCCTGATTTCTCCGTAAACTCAGCTCCATCTACCTGCCTTTTCCCCATAACCCTTAATTCCCCTACTATGTAAAAATCTATCTAACCATAGAACCATAGAAACTACAGCACAGAAACAGGCCTTTTGGCCCTTCTTGGCTGTGCCAAACCATTTTCTGCCTAGTCCCACTGACCTGCACACGGACCATATCCCTCCATACACCTCCCATTCATGTATCTGTCCAATTTATTCTTAAATGTTAAAAAAGGACCCGCATTTACCACCTCGTCTGGCAGCTCATTCCATACTCCCACCACTCTCTGTGTGAAGAAGCCCCCCCAATGTTCCCTTTAAACTTTTCCCCCCTCACCCTTAACCCATGTCCTCTGGTTTTTTCTCCCCTTGCCTAAGTGGAAAAAGTCTGCTTGCATTCACTCTATCTATACCCGTCATAATTTTATATACCTCTATCAAATCTCCCCTCATTCTTCTACGCTGCAGGGAATAAAGTCCTAACCTGTTCAACCTTTCTCTGTAACTGAGTTTCTCAAGTCCCGGCAACATCCTTGTAAACCTTCTCTGCACTCCTTCAACCTTATTTATATCCTTCCTGTAATTTGGTGACCAAAACTGAACACAATACTCCAGATTCGTCCTCACCAATGCCTTATACAACCTCATCATAACATTCCAGCTCTTATACTCAGTACTTCGATTAATAAAGACCAATGTACCAAAAGCTCTCTTTACGACCCTATCTAACTGTGACGCCACTTTTAGGGAAGTTTATATCTGTATTCCCAGATCCCTCTGTTCCACTGCACCCTTCAGTGCCTTACCATTAACCCTGTATGTTCTATCTTGGTTTGTCTTTCCAACGTGCAATACCTCAGACTTGTCTGCATTAAACTCCATCTGCTATTTTTCAGCCCATTTTTCCAGCTGGTCCAAGTCCCTCTGCAGGCTCTGAAAACCTTCCTCACTGTCTACTACACCTCCAATCTTTGTATCATCAGCAAATTTGCTGATCCAATTTACCACATTATCATCCAGATCATTGATATAGATGACAAATAACAATGGACCCAGCACTGATCCCTGTGGCACACCACTCGTCACAGGCCTCCACTCGGAGAAGCAATTCTCTACTACCACTCTTTGGCTTCTTCCATTGAGCCAATGTCTGATCCAATTTACCACCTCTCCATGTACACCTAGCGACTGAATTTTCCTAACTAACCTCCCTTGCGGGACCTTGTCAAAGGCCTTACTGAAGTCCATGTAGACAATATCCACTGCCTTCCCTTCATCCACTTTCTTGGTAACCTCCTCGAAAAACTCCAATAGATTGGTCAAACATGACCTGCCACGCACAAAGCCATGTTGACTCTCCCTAATAAGTCCCTGTCTATCTAAATGCTTGTAGATTCTGTCTCTTAGTACTTCCTCCAATAACTTACCTACTACCGACGTTAAACTTACCGGCCTATAATTTCCCGGATTACTTTTTGATCCTTTTTTAAACAACGGAACAACATGAGCCACTCTCCAATCCTCCGGCACCTCACCTGTAGACAGCGACATTTTAAATATTTCTGCCAGGGCCCCTGGAATTTCAACACCAGTTTCCTTCAAGGTCCGAGGGAAAAACCTGTCAGGTCCTGGGGATTTATCCACTTTAATTTTCCTCAAGACAGTAAGGACCTCCTCCTTTTCGATCTGTACAGTTTCCATGATCTCACTACTTGTTTCCCCTAATTCCATAGACTTCATGCCAGTTTCCTTAGTAAATACAGACGCAAAAAACCTATTTAAGATCTCCCCCATTTCCTTTGGTTCCACACATAGCCGACCACTCTGATCTTCAAGAGGACCAATTTTATCCCTTACAATCCTTTTGCTCTTAATATACTTGTAAAAGCTCTTTGGATTATCCTTCACTTTGACTGCCAAGGCAACCTCATGTCTTTTAGCACTCCTGATTTCTTTCTTAAGTATTTTCTTGCACTTCTTATACTCCTCAAGCACCTTATTTACTCCCTGCTTCCTATACATGTCATACAACTCCCTCTTCTTCTTTATCAGAGTTGCAATATCCCTTGAGAACCAAAGTTCCTTATTCCTATTCACTTTGCCTTTAATCCTGATAGGAACATACAAATTCTGCACTCTCAAAATTTCTCCTTTGAAGGCTTCCCACCTACCGATCACATCTTTGCCAAAGAACAACCTGTCCCAATCCACGCTTTTTAGATCCTTCCTCATTTCTTCAAATTTGGCCGCCTTCCAGTTAAGAACCTCAACCCTAGGACCAGATCTATCCTTATCTAACTGTATCTTAAATATATTTAGTGAAGAAGCCTCAGCTGCTTCCCTGGGTGGAGAATTCCACAGATTCACCACTCTCTGGGAAAAACTGTTTCTCCTCATCTTCATTGTAAATTTTTTCCCTTGAATCTTGAGGCAATGTCCCCTGGATCTAGTCTCACCTACCAATGGAAACAACTTTCCTACTTCTATATTATCTATCCCTTTCAAAATTTTGTATGTTTCTATAAGATCCCCTCTCATTCTTCTGATTTCCAGAGAGTATAGTCCCAGGCGACTCAATCTCTCCTCATGGGTTAACCCCTTCATCTCTGGAATCAACCTGGTGAACCTCCTCTGCACTGCCTGTAAAGCCAGTATATCCTTCCTTAAATATGGAGACCAGAACTGCACACAGTACTCCAGGTACAGCCTCACCAGTACCCTGTATAGTTGCAGCATGACCTCCCTGCTCTTGAATTCAATCCCTCCAGCAATGAAGGCCAACATTCCATTTGCCTGTTGTACCTGCAAGCCAACTTATTGTGATTCATGCACAAGCACTCTCAAATCCTTCTGCACAACGGCATGCTGCAGTCTTTCACCATTTAAATAATAATCTGCTCTTCTATTGTTCCTTCCAAAGTGGATGATCTCACATTTTGTATTCCATCTGCCAGACCTTGGCCCACTCACTTAACCTATCTATATCTCTCTGCAGACTCTCCACATCCTCTGTACAATTTGCTTTTCCACTCAGTTTAGTGTCATCAGCAAATTTTGCTATGCTACACTTAGTCCCCTCTTCCAAATCATCAATGTAAATTGTAAACAGCACCAGCCCCACTTATCACTCACTGCCAATGGGAGAAACACCCATTTATACCAACTCTGCCTTCTATTGGTTAACCAATCCACTTTCCATGTCAATACACTTCCTCCGACTCCATGCATCCATATCTTATTTATGTCTCTTGTGCTGCACCTTATCGAATGCCTTCTAGAAATCCAAGTATACAACATCCATCTGTTCCTCTCTATCCACTGCACTCATTACATCCTCAAAAAAAACTCCAGTAAGTTTGTCAAACAGGACATACCCTTTTTGAACCCTTTCTTTATGACCTTATCTGCCTGTGATGCCACTTTCAATAAATTATGGACCTGTATTCACAGATCTCTTAGTTCTACAGCACTCCGAAGTGCAATACTTTGCACTTGTCTGGATTAAGTTCCATCTGCCATTTTCCAGCTGGTCTAGATCCCACTGCAAGCCATGATAGACTTTCCTCGCTGTCTACCACACCCCCAATTTTGTTGTTATCTGCAGATTTGCTGATCCAGTTAACCATTTTATCATCCAGATCTTAATATAGATAACAAATCACAACAGACCCAGTACTGATCCCTACAGCACTCCACTAGTCAAAGGCCTCCAGTTGAAGAGGTAACCATCTACTATCATACTTTGGCTTCACCCACATAGCCAATGTCTAATCCAATTTACTAGCTTATCTTGAATACTGAGTAACTGAACCTTCTTGATCAACCTCCCATGCGGGACCTTGTTAAATGCTTTGTTGAAGTCCATATAGACAATATCCAGTGCCTTGTTTTCATCCACTTTCCTGGTAACTTCCTCTGAAAACCATGACCTTGGTTAGACATGCCATACCACGCATGAAGCCATGCTGACTATCATTAATCAATCTATTTCTATCCAAATACTTGTATATCCAGTCCCTCAGAATACCTCCCAATAACTTTCCCAACACTGATGTCAGGCTCATCAGTCTATAATTTCCTGGTTTATTTTTAGTCAGTCTTGAGCAGCGGAACAACATTGTCTATCCTCCAAGCCTCTGGTACCTCAACTGTCACTAAGAGGATTTAAGTATCTCTGCTAAGGCCCTGGAAGTTTCTGCACTTGCCTTGCGCAGGGACTGAGGGAGTGCGTGTCAGGCCCTTGCGATTATTCTGCCCTAATTTGCCTCAGGGCAGTAAACACCTCCTCCTCTGTAATTTGTATAGGGTCCATGAAGTTGATGACAATTTGCTTCACTTCTATAGACACTGTGTTCATCTGTTGAGTAAATGCAGATGCAAAACATTTATTTAAGATCTCCTCCCATCTCTTTTGGTTCCATACTTGGATTACCGTTCTGATCTTCCAGAGGACCAATTTTGCCCCTTGCAGTCCTTTGCTTTCAACATATCTGTAGAATCCCTTAGGATTCTCCTTCATCTTGCCTGCAAGGGCAACTTCATGCCTTCTTTTAGCCATCCCGATTTCTTTCTTAAGAGTTCTCTTGCATTTCTTACACTCATTAAGCACCTCATTTGCTCCTACATGCCTATACCTGCTATGCATCTCCTTTTTTTTAAACTTAAACAGGGCCTCAATATCTCTTGAAACCAAGGTTCCCCACACATGTTATCTTTACCTTTTATTCTGACAGGCACATACAAGCTTTGTTTCACAAAATTTCATTTTTAAAGTTCTCCTACTTACGAAGTACACTTTTGCCAGAAAACAGCTGTACCAATCTACACTTTCCAGATCCTTTCTGATTCCATCAAAATTGGCCTTTCTTCAATGTAGAATCTCTGTCTGCTGACCAGATCTATTGTTTTGCTTAATTACTTTAAAACTAAAGACATTGTGATCACTAGATGACAAGTGTTCCTCTACACAAACTTCTGTCACCTGCCCTGTCTCATTCCCTAATAACAGCTCCAGTATTGCACACTCATTGTTACTTCTACCTACTGATGAAGAAAAACTTTCCTGAACACATTTGACAAACTCCATCCTATCCAGTCCTTTTCAGTATGGAATTCACAGTCAATCCGTGAAAAGTAAAAATCACCTCGTAGAGCAACCTTTTGTTTGTGTTTTTTTTTGCAACAGTCTGTGATCTCCCTACAGATTTGTTCCTCTAAATAAAACCATAAGACTCAGGAGCAGAATTAGGCCATTTAGCCCATCAAACCATCCACTCATTCTATTATGGCTGATCCCTGATCCCGGATCCCACTCAAACCAATACACTTTCTTCTCATCATATCTTTATTGCCCTGACTGATGGGGAAACTATCAACTTCTGCCTTAAATATACCCCCGGACTTGACCTTTACCACTGTCTGTGGCAGAGCATTCTGCAGATTCATTACCCTGGCTAAAAAAAAAAATCCCCCTTACCTCTGTTCTAAAACGGTACATCTCAATTTGGAGGCTGTGCCCTCTAGTTCTGGATACTCCCACCACAGGAAACATCCCCTCCATATCCACCCATCTAGTCCTTTCAACATTCGGTAGGTTTCAATGAGACCCTCCCCCACCCCCCATATTCTTCTAAGTTCCAGTGAGTACAGGTCCAAAGCTGCCAAATGCTTTTCATATGGTAACCTCTTTATTCCAGGAATCATCCTCATGAACCTGCTCTGGACTCTTTACAATGACAACACATCCTTTCTGAGATATGAGGCCTAAAACTGTTGACTGTACTCTGTGTATGGCCTGACTAGTATCTTATAAAGGCTCAGCATTATTCCTTGCTTTTATATTCTATTCCCTTTGAAATAAATACAAACATTGTATTTGCCTTCTTTACCACAGACAACCTGTAAATTAACCAGCTGGAAGTCTTGCACAAGGACTCCCAAGTCTCTCGGCACCTCTGATGTGTGAACCTTTTCCCCATTTAGGTATTAGCGTGCATTGTTGTTCATTTTACTAAAATACATTATCATATATTTCCCAGTACTATATTCTATCTGCCACACTTTTGCCCACTCTTCCAATTTGTCTAAGTCCTGCTGCAATTGCATTGCTTCCTCAGCACTACCTATCCCTCCACCTATCATCCGCAGTCTTTGCCACAAAGCCATCAATTCTATTATGCAAATCATTGACAAACAATGTGAAAAGTAGCAGTCCCAATACTGGTGCCTGAGGAAAACCACTAGGCACTGGCAGCCAATCAGAAAAATGCCCTTTTAGTCCTACGTTGCCTCCTGCCTATCAGCCATTCCTCTGTGCAAGCCAGTACCTTTCCTGTAACACCATAGGATTTTATGTGGTTCAGCAGCCTCATGTGCAGCACCTTATCAAATGCCTACTGGAAATCTAAGTAAATGACATTCACTGCATTTCCTTTGTCCACCCTGCTTGTTACTTCCTCAAATAACACTAATAGATTTGTCAGGCAAGATTTCCCTTTACAAAAATCATACTAACTTTGACTTATTTTATCATTAGTCTCCAAGTACCCCAAAACCTCATCCTGAATAATCAACTCCAATGCTTTCCGAACCACTGAGGTTAGGCTAACTGGTCTATAATTTTGTTTCTTTCACTTCTTAAAGAGCGGAATGATATTTGTAATCTTCTAGTCCTCCAAGACCATGCCAGAATCAAGTAGGCATTCAACAAGTTCCCTCTCTTGTGATCCGACACTGGCCAGATTTTCCCAATCCCCTTGCATGTTGAAGTCCTCCATTGCAATTGTGTCATTACCCTTATTATGTGCCTTTTCCAACTCCCTTTGCAATCTCAATCCTACACCTATATGTGATTCCCATATTTTTTTTTACCCTTGCAATTTCTTAACTCCACCCGTAAAGGTTCAACATTCTCTGACCCTATGTCACCTCTTTCTAAAGATGCAGTTCCATCTCTTACCAACAGAGGCACACCACTACCTACGTTTCTGACCTGTCCTTTCGATACAAAGTATATCCATTGATGTTAAGCTCCCATCGATGGCTTTCTTTCAGCCACAACTCAGTGGTGTCCACGTCATACCAACCAATCTCTAATTGCCGTCCTGCAACCAAACCTCACTAATGGCTACAATATCATAATATCAAGTGTTGATTAATGCCCTGGGCTCATCTGCCTTTCGTGCAATATTTCTTGCATTGGAATATGCACAGCTCAGGACATTAATCAGACCATGCTCAACCTTTTGGTTCCTGGCATTGTCTGAGGTCTTACAATATCTGTCCCCGCAACCTCCACCAACTGTTCTGGCACTCTGGTTCTCATTCTCCTACAACTCTAGTTTGAACCCCATCATGCAGCACTAGCACACCTTTCTGCTAGGATATTAGTCCCCTTCCAGTTCAGGTGCAAACTGTCTCTCTGTACAGGTGCCACCTTCCCTGGAAGAGAGCCCAATGATCCAAAAATCTTATGCCCTCCCTCCTATACCAACTCTTTAATCATATGTTAAACTGAATAATCTTCGTATTTTTGGCCTCACTAGCATGTGCAAGAGTAGCAACCCTGAGGTCACAACCCTGGAGGTAACTTAGCACCGAACTTCCTTTGCAGAATCTCATCATGCTTCCTACCTATGTCATTGCTAGCTACATGGATTATGACTTCTGGCTGTTCACCCTACCACTTAAAAATGCTGAGGACTTAATCTGAAATCTCCTGGACCCTGGCACCCAGGAGGGAACATGCATCCAGGAATCTCATTTTCATCCAAAGAGCCTCATTTCTGTTACCCTACCTAACAAATCCCGTATCACCACAGCTTGCCACCTCTCCCCCTACCTTTCTGAGTTACAGAGTCAGTTTCATTGCCAGAGACCCGACTGCTGTGACTTTCCTCTGAGGTCATCCCCTGTCAACAGTATCTAAAGTGAGGCGGATGGCCACAAAGGTACTCTGGACTGGCTATTTAACCCCTTTCCTCTTGCTGTCTGTTTTCTGTGTCCTGCACCTTATGTGTAACTACCTCTATATGTCTCTCAGCCTCCTGAATGCTCTGGAGTTCATCCAGTTCCAGCTGCAACTCTTTAATGCAGTGGGTTAGAAGCTGTAACTGGATGCACTTCTCGATATTGTAGTTGTCAGGACACTGGAGGTCTCTCTGCCTTCCCGCAAAATGCGATCTCACATTTTGGCATCATTTTTTTAAAACCTTGGGTTATGGGGGGAATTTATTAATCCCATTAATTTTGTCTGATGTTTGTTATACTGTATATTCAAAAATGTATTTCTTACTCCTTTCTAATCCCTTGTTTTCCTACGATTTCCATGTTTTTTGTGACTACTGTAAAGTGGACAGAGTATCCACAAATTCCCTTTGCAATTTTCTTTCTTCCCATTAAAATTGCCTCAGTTTGCCAGGTTTAATTTTGTTTTCCGTTATTGTTTTACCTTGTTCTATCTCAATGATCTGTATGAACAGTATGCAAGACAAGCTTTTCACTGTATCTTGGTACGTGTGACAATAATTTACCTGTTGAGAGGTACAGCATGGAAGAGGCCCTTCAAGCCCTGTGAACTACACCGCTCAGCACCCAACCCTGATTTAACCCTAATCTAATCATAGAACAATTTACAATGACCAATTAACCTAACTGGTATGTCTTAGGATGGGGATGAAACCACAGCACCCATAGACAAACCCACGCATTCCGCTGGGAGGACACCAGAATTGAACTCCGAACTCTGATGCCCCGAGCTGTAATAGTATCAAACTACCCACTATGCTACCACGGTGTTGAAATGATCAGCCAGTTCCAATTCAAATAAGCTATAATAGTGAAGTTTTATGATAAGGTAGAAGCTGTTCTTGAATTGTTGAGTATGTGCTTACAGGCTCTTTTTCTCCTTCCTGACAGTTTAACTAATTGTCATGTTCTGTCTGGTGAAATTTAGTGTGGATGTAGTGGGCTGAAGTTGTTTTGATTGTACAGCATGCAACTCCATACAGACACTGGTAGCCAGGATTGAACCTGCATTGCTAGAGCTGTGTGTTAGCAGCTCTACCTGCTTTGTTGCTGCTATACAAGCAGGAGAAAAAAACAATATTGTAAAAGTCAAGGGACCGAGAAAAGCTAGAATCCAAACGCATGCATTGTAGAAAGTTGGTGTACAAGTTCAGCAAACAATTGACAAGATACTGCTTTCCCAATAGTGCCGAAGAATTATAGAGAAAATGTCTCTAATGTTAAGTTGGGTCTTGGTGCAAACCACATCTGGAGAAAAGTGATTGGTCAATAGATGACTTAATGAAGAGTAAACGTGAGTCAGATAACCTTAACTTTATACTGTGTGCTGGTTCTTTTTGATTTTCCAATTTCACTCTAAATTTATTAATTCCTTTCAATAATATGGAACAGTACAGCCCAGCAACAGGCCCTTTGGCCCTCAATGTTGTGCTGAACCAGGTATAAAAGAAAATCAAATAAACCCTAAAAATTAATACCTCCTACCTACCCAATGTCTATATCCTTCTATCATCTTCGTATTCATGTTCCTATGTAAACGTCTCTTAAAAGCCTCTTAATGTATTTGCCTGTACCGCCATACCAGGCAGTGCATTCCAGGCAACCACCATTCTCTGAGTTAAAAAACTTGCCCCTCACATCTGCTTTGAACCTACCCCTCTCATCTTCAATTCAGGCCCTCTGGTATTAGATATTTCTGCCGTGGGAAAAATATACTCCCTGTCAACTCTGTTGATGTCTCTCATAATCTTATAAGCCTCTATCCGATCTCCCCTCAACCCCCGCAGCTCCAGAGAAAACAACCTAAGTTTGTCCAGCCTTTCATTATAGCACAAGCTCTCCAAGCCAGGCAGCATCCTGGTGAACCTTCTTTGCCTCTCCAAAGCCTTAACATAATTCCTGTAGTGGGGTGATCAGAACTGTATGCAGTACTCAGACATGGCCTAACCAGAGTTCTAAAAAGTGGCAACATAACCTCCTGACTTTAGAACTCAGTGCCTTGACTAATAAAAGCAAACATTCCATTAGCCTTCTTAACCACTTTATCGACCTGTGTAGCCACTTTCAAAGACCCCAAGATTGTTCTGTTCAGCAGCACTGTTATGGGTCTTGCTCTTAATAGTGTACTGTCTCCTTGCATTTGCCCTACCAAGGTGCAACATCTCACATTTATATAGGTAAAACTCATATCTCTGTTCATATCTGCAACTGATATATATTGCGCTGTATTCTTTGCTCGTGTATACTATCTACAAATCCACCAATCTTGGAATCGTCTGCAAACTTGCTGGCTCATCCATCTACATTTTCATCCGGGTCATTACAGTACAGCAGAGGTTCCAGCACAGATCCCTAATCACTAATTACAGACCTCCAACTTGAACAAGTCCCTTCAGCAATTACCCTCTGTCTTCTATGTGTAAGCCTGTTATGAATTCAAATACCCAATTCGCTGCAGACCCCATGCCTTTTAATCTTCTGGTTTAGCCTTCCATGAAGGAATTTGTCAGACATCTTACTAAAATCCATGTAGACAACATTCACTGCTTTACCTTCACCTTGTCAAAAATAATTCAATCAAGTTGGTAAGACCCGACTTGCCCCGCACAAGGCCATGCTGACTCTCCCTGCACCGACTGGTTAATCTCTCCTGGTGGCCACCCAGTCAAGAGTCTCAACTATAATGTCCTTAGCCTCCCGGATGATCCCGAGTACATCCAACTCCAACACCTTGACCTGGTCAGTCAGGAGCTGTAGTTGGGTGCACCACATGAGGAGCATTCCACCCTGACTATGCTATACTTCAGAAAAAACAACAACAAAAAAAACTTTACAGTCAACAAGAAAATAAAGCTTGCCTGTGCCTGTTCTCACTGAAACCTGTTAAGGCAAAGCCTTCTCACTCTTAACACTGGCGCACTCTGCTTGACCCTACCCTACTTTTGTTTGCTGCTGAGCGTAGGCCTCGGCCTCTGACACTGACACTTACCATGCCTGCACATCTGAAAGAAGACCTGCCTTCCCTGAAGCTGCTCCTTTCGTATTCTGTCTCTCCCAACCTTCAGTAGGGCTCTGACACAGACACTGCGCCTGAGCCACCAAAGAGGAAGATTGTTCTCTCCTAATATTAACATCTAAATATTAGAGCCCTCTGGGTTGAGACTGAGTTATTTAAGGCATCCATTAGTCTTACGAGACCATGGATCTGCGCCTGGAAAGTCTTCACTCTCCAGGGCGCAGGCCTGGGCAAGGTTGTATGGAAGACCAGCAGTTGCCCATACTGCAAGTTTCCCCTCTCCACGACACCAGTGTTGTCCAAGGGAAAGGCATTAGGACCCATACAGCTTGGCACCAGTGTCGTCGCAGAGCAATGTGTGATTAAGTGCCTTTCTCAAGGACACAACACATGTTGCCTCGGCTGGGGCTCGAACTCACAACCTTCAGGTTGCTAGTCCAATGCCTTAACCACTTGGCCACGTGCCCACAGAGATTGAGTTAATAGATGGAATAAAGTTCACTTTTGTGTTATGAGGTTATAGCTACTGGGGTGTCTCAGAGGATGGTGCAGGTTAAGAGGACCAAGTTTGCTAATGTAAAGCTCAATAGTCATTGAAGTTTATCAATATATCATGCCTTGCCTTCATCTATATCATGGTTCACTTAGTCATGTAATTGATTTTCTTCCATGATTGAATAATTTACTTTTGAGGCTTGTCTGAGGTCTGCCCCTGACAGTATTGTAAGTCTACATTTACATAGCAGTATTGCATATTGCCTGTGCTTGATTGCATGTAAAATTTTGTAATCTTTAAAGAAACACTGGGTGCGGAAGGTAGCCAAGTAATGCAAACATTGGCCTAAGTTTTCATCTCCATCATACATAACATTAGGTGATGGTTTGTGGCAGATATACTTCTTTATTGTTGATTACGAGAAATAATTTTGCATGATTATCAGGTGTTAGCAGAGGCTTGTGTGCTTTTGAAAGGCAGTCATTCTGCCTCCAGGTTCTCTGGATGGGCTGATGAAACTTTCCAAGACACACTTTTCAGCTCTACATTCCTCAACTGTTTTGTCAGTAAACTTCCCTCTAGTGTGAGACTAAAACCTCATGATGTGCCTTTTTATGCTAAGATTTGGGTAGGTGTACCTGCGATTTAAGTGTCAGGAAAGGGCAATCAAAAGAACCCAATCAGCCTCTTCCCAACAGTTTGTGCCATTGTAGAGGCCATCACAGATCAAAAACTCAACTGGACCAACTTCACAGCTTCCAGAACACATTCAGCAGCATGAAATTTGCCTCCTATTTTTGAAAAGCCTCTCCAATGACTTAATGCTTCATACCTTGAATGGAATACTCTCTGCTAGTTTCATTGGCTGTAGCCAAAGCAAATCTGAGGTGCAAAGCATCGGTGTGGGACAATGTGTAAACCTAAATGTGTCCCTTCTCTTTCATTGAAGTTCTGGACTAGAAGATGTACTGCAGAAAGATTCCAATGTTTGATTAAATCAGCGTCGTCTTCCACACCAAAGGACAAATGGGAAAAGGAGTATTCACCCAGCTAGCGATATGCATCTTCCTTTCTTTGTTATTGAATACATCTTGTTGCACTATATAGGAACAAATTCACAGTTCAAGAAAGCAGCATCTTCACAAGGGCTCTGAATGATGATTTCATTGACAAAATGCAATTGCAAGATGCTGTTGGATTTTAAGAACATCAGGTACAGCAGGTCCACCCCATCAGCGAGTCGCTGGATAGTGACGGAACCGGACTTGCTGTGAACCATATTGTCTGCTAATCCACCCAAGGAGGAAGGTGTCAGACTCAATGCACGAAAGAGATGCGCTGTCCAACATAGAGTGTAAGTCACTGTCTTGGATGTTATTCTTATAAATGCAAGACCCTGTTGGACATTAGTAATGAAGAAAATGGCAAGTCTGGTTCACTGTCTGTTGGTGAGAACAATGGCGGGTGAGTGCATGGGTTCGTGAATTGCTCTGGGCCCACGTGCAGATGCCAGAGGCAGTGTGGCGTAGGTGGGTTGGGGATTGGTCCAGTGCTACCATCCAATGTTCTCTCGGTGAAAGACGAGCTGGATTGCATTAGTCTGCAACTGCATTAACATCACGTGTACTTGCAGAATCGTGGTTCTGAGACAGCCCCACCATGACACTCAGGGACTTGGAAGATTTTTTTTTTGTGATTGTGTTTTATTGCTATCGTAATTGTATGTGCTTCGTGCGACTGTAGGAGGGACAGTTTCGTTTGGCTGTGTTCATGTGCATGATTGAATAATAATTAAACTTGAACGTGAAGTTGCATTCCTCAAACGAAGGCAATCTTTTATATTTAAGTTGCACTTAAATTGCACAAATTTGAAAGTTGCAACTGAAATAGATATCTCCATGCTTGTTTCTGTAATTGCTGTTTGAGAACTCTCAAAATTGAAAGTGTTAAAATTCAATGGCAAATCCTTTGTTGGTTTAGATGTTATTTTTCTCTGAAGAAATAGTGCGACAATATTTTTGGATCTTGTCTGTGTGGTTGGTGTAAAACAAAAATTTCAGCCTCAGAGTTTGGCACCTTTGATCATGTGCTCTAATTTCCTGTCGTGGCAGTTTATTTTGTGTGTTAGCCGGTGGCTCCAACTTTGAATTATATGTTTAAACACATGACATGTATTCAGAAGAAGCATTAGAGTTTTTCTCTTTTGAGTGGAGCAGAAAAAGTGTTTTGATTATTCCACTTTTATATGGCAGTAACTATTATTATTGAATATATTCTTCCCAGTGATTGCAACATCAAGTTAAGTAATGCTGCCCAGTAAAAATGTGCGGACTTGATTGACAATAACCATCTGGGTATGAAAATTGCAGACATTTGACCAATTATCAAATCCAAGTCAAGGATCATAGTCCTTAAAATTATTTTGTGCTGTTGGTATTTCCAATAAAACCTATTACCTTGTTTTAATGTTTCTGGATTTCAATTGCATCATTATCATTTTTGGTATGTGATTGTATAGTATAATCCAAAAGTGAGAATTAATCTTTCTGCTAAAAAGAACTTAAAAATGGAGTGAGAGACTTCATTTTTGTTGTATTTTTAAGTTGTACCAAAATATCCCATCTTCTCCAAATCATTGTAGGTTAATCTCGCCAGACTGTGGACGGAGCCAAGAATACAATGTTGTGAGACCATTTTATCCGTCGCATAATAGTGAGTCAAGAGGATTCAGTCAAAGCTCAGGAAGACCTGCACAGTGGAGGGGACAACAGGATAAATGGAATGAAGCAGGCACTGCAGAATCAAGATCAGAAGTTGCACAATATGGTAACATTCACTATAAAGTTTTTGAGTATAGACAGCCTTCCCCAATTACAAGAAGAATGGAATCTGATCATGCGTTAGGGAGAAACTTTTACCCAGAGGAGAGAGAAGAAAATCGATCTCATACCCTTCTTTCAAGATCTGCTGAAGAAAATCCATACCATGATCATGATGAGCGTCATGAGAGCAGTGACTGGCACCATGAATGGCATCATGGTCACAGCGATCGTCACCATGGCCACAGTGAACGTCACCATGATCGTGATGTATGGCGTAATGACCACGACGACCAGCATTATAATCAGAGTGCAGAAATCTTGACTCGTTACAAATTGTCTGATGAAAAGTCAAAGACTGTTAGAGGTGATTCACAATCCAATTGTTATGATCGACCTAGTACCACCTCTTATGCCGGTGCAGAAAAGTGGCGTGACCCTGAAGGCTTTAGAAGTCACAGTTTACATGAGGAAAGGCACTCAAGTTCATTACGGTCTCTTGGAAGACGGTCTGAAGAGTTTCTGGAAAGGAGCTCCTACCAGAAGAGGTATTGGGATTGAACCATTAAGGATATTATGTTTTGATATAGAGCTTCAACGTTATAAATTGTTTTTCATTTTTAGTTGAGGGTTTGAAATTGGGAAAACCCTTTGTCCTAATCTGAAAGTAAGAGCATAGGTTTATATAAATGATCAACTCTTTAGTTGTTTTGAAATAGAGCAAATTGGTGGCTACAAGCTATGCCTTGGCATAGCGCAGTGTGGCTTTCAGAAGGATAAAGGGTTAAACTTGTAACCTGGCAATTCACTGCTTTCAAGCCATTGCTCCCAAATGTACTTCAAATAATCAGAATGTAATTCTCCTTCTCTTCTCTACTGCAAGTGTAAACTGCTTTATGTCAACACAGGTATCCTGAGGATAATGATGTCAAAGGGTACAGAGAAGCATCTGGAAGAGGCTGGGTGCCAGGAAAGCTTGAGGCAGTAGATCATGAGCAAGATTTAAAATGGAGAGGAGAGAAAATGCCTCATAATAAAAAACCCTACACTTCTGCATTATACAATGACTCTGAAAATGCACGTATTAAAGATGTGTCAAGAAACTGGTATAGTGACAGTGATCGCTTTGAAGAGTTTGTGCAAGTAAAGAGTGGGTTTGCACATTCACAGAAGTATCCTGAAATGCACTCATCTTCTGAGCACCACCATAGCTTTTCTAGTGAAAGACAGCAAAGATACTCAAGTAAAGATAAAGAATATACGACTGGCTCCTTGAGTGCTAAAGAGGTGAGTCGTTTTCACAGTAGCAGCCGGAGGTTGGGTACTGATGCAAACAAAGAGGGTCACTACTCTGCGTCGAGCAAGTATCTTGTTCCTGAGCATTACTCCGACAGGTTTCCACGAGCAGGCAAGAAAGAAGTGAGCCCTAGATATACTGCAACCTCGGCCACCAGGGGGCGAGTGGAAAGGAGAAAGGAGTTTGGAAGCCGTCCTAAGGACCAGCGTGATGATACTCGTACTCCTAAGCGATCAAACCATGGGTCTTATCACATGGAAGCTTCACATTGTGTTGCTAATAATGAGAAAGACCATACAACTGAATCCTTGACCATCAAGTTAGACATGAAGAAGACTGTGAACAAATACAGGTATTGTTCTACATTCTTTGATCACATGAGGCTGAATAGAGAAATTTCATGCTCCTTTTAGTACCTGTCTAATGGCTTGAATTTTTTCTAAGTACCTTTCTTTCCTCACAGAAAGCAGACTGTTAGCAAGTGAAAATTGAAATGGAAAATCAGAATGCAAACTATGCCTTCGACTGTACTTGATACAGGAAAACTTATCATACCGTAATTGATTTTTCTAATTGGGACGCTAGAAACTCTCATTTTTTTAATTCCAAAAAAGTTCTACAGAAGCCGTTATTCTCCAGCAAAAGAGAAAAGTCGGAAGAAATTCATGCATAATAAGGAACATCAGCATGTTGCCTTTTCCTGAATGTTTACCAAGCAGTTGGATTCTAAGCACTAAGAATTTTATTTGCATACAGAAAACATAATTGTTGTGCAATCAAGCAATGAAAAACACCAAAGGATAAGATATATATTTGGCTTCTTCCAGGCTCTCCTTGCATAATGGCAGCCCTTTTGGATAAAGAAGCCCAACTCATTATAAAAAGTAACTGAAGATCTCTTGAATATCAAGCAGTTTTGCTTCTACAGATTTTGATAGATTGGGCAACAGCTCTGTCCAACTTACAAAATAAATCAAAAATCTGTGCTCTTAAAATAGCAGATATTTGGTTTCGAGCTAAATACTCTGTCCAGAGCATATCGATGCAACTGGGCCCAGAACGAGGAACGACCCAAATGTTTGGACAATCTGAAGATAGTGCCAGATGGATTGAAAAAGCAGGGTGTCAAGACCAGAGGCAAAGGTCGGGTCAGTTCTGCACACTCTACTGTGATGTTTACTTCACTCTTCACTGCACTGAGGCTGTGGCCTGCCCCAGGCTCCACAACATTTACTCCGCTGTGTGCTAAGCTGAGGCTGTGGCCTGCTCCAGGCTTCGTGTCTGAGGGCTTATTTTCATTCTAAATGCTACTTGCTTACTTTATTGCCTGCATGGTTCGTTTTTTTTCTCTTGCACATTGGGTGTTTGTTGGTCTTTTTGTGGGTTCTTTTGAGTTTCTTTGTTTTGTGGCTGCCTGTAAAGAGACAAATCTCTTCAAAGCAAAGAATTTTTAATGTTGCCTGAATTACGTTCTATGTTTGATCTTTCTATTTCTCCTCGTGATCTATTTTGGTTGGATTGGTTATCAAAGAAACTGCGTGATGTTGGATAAATTTAGTTTTGTCATGATCCAAATGAAGGCTACAAAGGGGAAGCCTATTTTGAAAAACTTCTGGAACAGACAGCAAATTTGTGTAGCAGTCTAGTGCAACATCCCCCTTGCCATGCATTACAATGGACTTGTACGAGGATACAGTAAAATTAATAAACCTTAATTTTGCCAACGAAATGGCACTTTCAACAAATAATAGTTCTTTACTTAAACCAGAATTTATATTGTGAAATTATTTGTGAGAGAAAGGAGCAACCTATGAATTGTTTTATTCAAACGGAAGTACTAAATGGAACTTGCATTTCTCAGACGCATCATAATAACAACCTTCAAGACTCCAGCAATTGAGAAAATTGAGGAAATTTTTTCTTTGACTTTGTAAATCAACTGGTATTTTATGCAGTTCAGAAAATAAATCCAAAACCGTACTACTGATCAAGAGTTCATATTCAGCATCAATGCCTTGAGTCAGGATTGCATAGTTGTTTCTCTTGATGTGGATCACAGCATGAAACCTGTTTCTTTAAAGATAACTTCTGGTGTCTGCTCCTTACCCAGATTTCAAGCTATCGTTTACTGAAGTATTGTCAAAGCAAGCAAGATGATAGGAGCTAGGTATTTCAAAGTGAAGCCTCCAAATTCAGAATGGTGAATCATATTTAACTGAAGTTTCAGTTCACCGCTGAATGTACAGATGTAAAGCACAATGGCAGACGAATTGAAGAACGTATCCAGCTGATTTTGGAACTTAAAAAAAAAAGCAGGAAGGTGGAAGGCATATGATTTGCACTGTACATGAAGAAACTAATGTTGGCTTTATATGTTCCACTACCCATGCTATGCTATACCTCTGAAGTGAAATTCTGGCTATCGCTTCCGTATTCTCTCGCTTACTTCATCAGATTTGTGTACTGTACTCTTGTTAATGGAATTGCAAAACATTTTGAAGAAGAAAATTAAAATGTCTTACACAGCAAGGGCATGCACCAGAAGAATTCAGTGAAAGAACAACTTGCCTTCCTGATACCATTGTGGTGGGTGCACAGAATAACAGTTAAATTGTTGATCAATCTTAGCCATTTATGTCAAACTTTCCACCACCGGGCTCGTATGTGATGATAAAACATTGAACAATTTAGCACAGCACGGACCCTTCCACTTGTGCCAAGCAATATAAACCTACTCCACAACGAATCTTCCTTCCTACACAGCCCACAACCCTCCATTTTCTGATATCTATCTGGTTACCTAATATCCTTATTGTATCAGCCTCTACCATCACCCTCAGCAATGCATTCCAGGCACCTACCACTCTCTGTTCAAAATGAAAACCTTACCTTTGACATCTTTCCTGAACTTTCCTCCATTCATCTTGAACAAATATCCTCTGGTATTGGCCATTGGTGCCCTGAGGAAAAAAGTGCTGGCTGTTCACTCTGTCTGTTTCTCCCACAGTCTCATACACCACCATCAAGTTGTCGGTCATCCTTCATCGCTCAAAAGACAAAGCTCATTTAACATTTCTCCATTAGGTATGCTGTCCAATCCAGGCAGCATCCTGCTAAATCTCCTCTACACCCTCATTATTGCTCTGCATCCTTGCTGTAACGAAGTGATCAAAACTGAACACAATCCTCTTGGTATGGTCTAACCAGAGGTTTTTATAGATTTGCAGCATTACCTTGCAGGTCTTGAACACAATCCTCTGTCTAATGAACTTGCCGTATAATGTAACCACCTTGTCTACTTGTGCAGCAACTTTGAGGGATATATGTACTTGGGCCCCAAGATGCCTCTTGTTCCTGCACAATTTGCAGACTTAATAACCCAGCTCTTCATTTCTTCATCCAAGTCATTTTGAAACTCAGAGGAGGCGTCCCAGAACAGATCCCTATGGAACACCACTACTAGTCACCAACATTCAGCATGCATTAGCTTCATCTGCTGCGACGCTGCCTTCTGCGGGCAGGCCTTCACTGAATCTATGCACCCATTCTTCCGTGGATCGCATGCCTGTTGATTTTCGAGATGAACCTACCTTGTGCAACCATGGTTGATCAAAACACCAGCAGTAGAGAAATTTGGATAACATGGGATCTAAGGTCACCTGTTTCTCCCAAGCCAGCAATAGTTTTTTTTTCAAAATACTATTTTATCTTAAAATATTCCAAAAGAAATCAACTTTTCATTTGAATGATTCAAACAAACTTTCCTAAAGCCTGTTTTAATGATTTACCAGTCAAATACTGAAGTAATGTTTCAGCAGATGACCTCTCTGCACTTGTACATCATGCCGTTGGATTCTGTCATCTGGATAAAGCTGTTATACATTAATCCTAGCTGCCTATGTGTCAGTGTTTACAGGAGGATTCATTGTTAAATACAAAGTGAACGTCTGAAAATTCTACCCAGTTGATGGAAAACGAGCCTGCATTTTTGTCACATTAACTTTGTTACAGAGGAAAGAAGCAGATGAACACCAGTTTAAAATGGAAGATTACTGAATTAATCAAAGCTGTTCTGAGGAACATTCAAAAACATTAGTAGCACATGAAAGTTGAATTTTAATTCCTATTCAATGGAGTATTCAGTGTGAAATTTCTTTATATTCAGCCTCAGTTTTACATATTAAATAGTGGCATTTTCTGAAACAGGCTAAACTAATAAAATCAATGTTCTTATTTTCTTGCACAATCAATTTGAAAATAAGTAGAAACTCTTCTTTAAATGGCTTGTTTGTGTAGTCATGTTAAATTATGTAGTATGTGCAGGAGTTGTCTGAGAAGAAGACTTTAAGGAAACCAAGTCCAGATCACTATACAAGGTACGAAAATGATTCTTAAAGTTTGCATTTGCTACTTTTTGACTTGCTTTGAATGTAAATGAGTGACAGTGTTTGACAAATTATAGATTTTGTGCAAGTTGCACAAAGTGCTTGATTAAAGAAAAACTAAATTTATTTAAGTTAATCAGTGAGATGGTAAGAATTTTAATTGGAATCCCAAAGCTATCAAGTTGAGAAATTTAAACTTGCAATAAGCAGAATATTGTAAAGGTTTTCTACCTGTGCATCCTATAAAAAGGATGTTACACAGGTTGGCCTGTATTTTAGCTGCTTAACTTATCCTTTTTCTTTTGGCACTAACTTCTTGCCAATTTTATTGAGCCTTTATTGTTGACAACATTTTTCTCGATGCTAGCTGTAGGAATAAGAAGAGACAAGTTAAGGTGGTCCAGGCAGCTGATTTAGCTGAGTCAGCCCCAGGCTGCTTGGTAAATCATTATTTTTTTCCAGAAATAAGCAATTTCTGGGCTGCTCTGTAGAAGACACTGATAGAGTAAAATTTAAGGGCCTCGATCGCATGCTAGTGGCTCTTCTCCGTCAGTGATTACTGAAATAATCCTTAACTAGGCGATTAACTTGGTTAAGAAATATTGAAGTTTGAAATAGTCATGTGCATTCTTCAAACAAGTAGCACCTCCTGAAACTTATAAATTAATTATGAATTTTTATATTTGTGTGTGTGTATATATATATTTGTATGGCTGCCCTTGGTCAGTCGTAAATATTTAGCTGTGAATTTGTATTTGGGATTCCTCCAGGCCTGCGTCAAGCCATTCTTCAGAGAGACTAATGTCTCGGGATTTGGTTAGTGTTGGCAAGAAACGAGATGAGTTTCATCATGTGTTTGAGCATATGGGTTCATCATTGAAGGCTAACCCGAATATCTCTTCAGGAGAATTTGCCCAGGAGATAATCACTTTGGTGCACCAAATTAAAGGTCGGACATGCATTATTGCATCGTTTTTAAAAATTTGTTTGCAAGAAGTGGTATTGAGACAGTTCCATTTAATGGTGGCACAACTGTTGGTAATTGATGGCATTACTGATTAAATCCTTAAGATACTGCATAATAGAAATTATTCTTTCATCATAATGTGTGTGTTCTTCAGAATTGTTATAAAATTGCATTTTAGTTTTGGTCCTGGTTGGTGATTGAATACTGCTAGGTGAAACAGATCAGAGCTGGCGCTTTAATCCCGTTCCCGTAGGCACCAATCCAACGGAAACTTGGAGCAATTGAAGTGTATTTCTGAATGGCAGATTTTAGGTGGATCTTTTTTTCATTGATTTGTTCAAAGAGTAGAGAGTAAAGTGAATAATGCGTAATCTTTTGGATCTATGCTGTCTATGTCCATTGCGCTGTCAAGGCTGCAGAGGAGATTCACCAAAATTATGATGGTGATTTTATTTAAATGTTGCTCTGCCAATAATAAACACTGCAGTTTGAGCATACATTTTAGATGTAAGTCTTGACTCCTATCTTGACAGTCCTGCAAATCATTACATTATAAAAAATCTACTGCAGACTACAATAAGTAATATTTTCTGTACGCTGCAAATATTTAGTAAGTGGATGGCAATAGTACGTAGAAAAATTTAAATGTGAGGTTGCTAATGACAGGTGAATTGAGACTCAGTGAAGATATCTGGGTGAGAGTTGAAAGCTATAAGGATAAAGGAATAACATTGGATGTATGTTATAGACCCCCCCCCCACACACACACACACACACACACTCAATGCTGATAGTTTAGTAAATACTCCTTCAGAATATGGAAAAAGCAATTTCTTTGGGTGATGTTATAGTTTTGGTTGACTTTAATTTCTCAAGTATTGAGTGGGAGAACCCAGTAGATTATAGTAAAGTGAATTCATCGAGTTGTTGAATGATTGTTTTTTGACCCAGCCTGTTAATACACCAATAAGAAGGGAGGCCTATCTAGATTTGATTTTCTGTACCAATCGGGATAGAATTTTAAATTCAGAAGTTGTTGAGCCTTTAGGAACAAGTGATGATAACATTGTTAGTCTTGAAGTTTTTTGGGAGAGTATATCAATAAAAAAACTAAGCCATTAAATTGAATTTCAAAAAGGCAAAGTTCGAAATTCTTTGTCTACAAAAACTTCAGAAGGTAAACTGGAAGGAACTGCTTGACATTGAGTCAATTGAGGAACAATGGGATCAATTTAAACAGTTAATTCATGCACTTCAGGAAATGTGCATACCCAAGGTCAGGAGAAGCAATAAAAACCCATAAATCAACTACATGGATGAATAAAGATATTCATAAAAATTATTGAAAAAAAGACAGCTATATAAGGAATACAGAAAAAATAGTAATGATGTTAACCATAGGACATATGAATATATGAAAGCTATCATCAGGAGGGAAATTTGGATTGCCAAAAGGCAGGTTGAGAAGGATATTGCTGATAATGCTAAGGGTCAGAGCCGTCTCTATTTCCTGAGGAGACTGAGGTCCTTTAACATCTGCTGGACAATGCTGAGGATGTTCTACGAGTCTGTGGTGGCCAGTGCTGTCATGTTTGCTGTTGTGTGCTGGGGCAGCAGGCTGAGGGTGGCAGACACCAACAGAATCAACAAACTCATTTGTAAGGCCAGTGATGTTGTGGGGATGGAACTGGCCTCTCTCACGGTGGTGTCTGAAAAGAGAATGCTGTCCAAGTTGCATGCCATCTTGGTCAATGTCTCCCATCCACTACATAATGTGCTGGGTGGGCACAGGAGTACATTCAGCCAGAGACCCATTCCACCGAGATGCAGCACTGAGCGTCATAGGAAGTCATTCCTGCCTGTGGCCATCAAACTTTACAACTCCTCCATTGGAGGGTCAGACATCCTGAGCCAATAGGCTGGTCCTGGACTTATTTCATAATTTACTGGCATAATTTACGTATTACTATTTAACTATTTATGGTTCTATTACTAATTGTTATTTATGGAGCAACTGTAATGAAAAACCAATTTCCCCCAGGATTAATAAAGTATGACTATGATTGATCCTGAGGGATATTTTCAATGCGTTAGTAGTGAGGGTAAAAAGTCAAAGAGGAAGTTAAGGGTATTAGGAATAATAATGGTAGAGTGTTAAGTTATGCAGAAAAGAACATGGCGGATATACTTAACTCATATTTTGCTGAAGTATTTGCCTATGAAGATGTTAGCAATATGTCAGTAAGTGTAGAGAAAAATAAAGGTTTTAAATGACTTGGAGTTCTTAGAAAGTGAGGTCCTCCTTCAGCTGAAAAGGCTGAAAGTTAGTAAATCTCCAAGGCCAGGCAACTTGTGTCCAAGGGTACTTAAAAGAGGTCTGTGGTTATATATACAAACACCTAATAGGTATTTTTCAAAAGTCACTGAAGACTGGTGAAATCCCTAAGGACTGGAAATGGGCTAATGTTGTCCCAGTATATTAGAAGGGTGACTGCACTGACCTTGGTAACTGACCTTGGTAACCAGTGAGCTTAATGTGTATTGCAGGCAAGATAATGGAAACAGTAATAAAGAATGAGCTGGCAAAATAGTTGATAAGAACAGGCATGTTAGCAGAAAGCCTGCATGGGTTCAGAGAGGAAAATTGTGTTTTACTAATATGCTGAAGTTCTATGATGAGGCAACTAAAAATTATGAAAACAATAGAGTACTTTATATAATTTACTCAGACTTTCAGAAGGCTCTTGACAAGGTACCCCATGAGAGGATAATAATCAAATTACAGTAGGTAGGGATTCAGGGTAAGGTGTGTAGTGGGTGCAGAATTGGCTCAAAAACTAAAATACAAGTTATGGTGAGAGGATCATTTTCACACCTAGAAGATGTTAAAAGTGGTTCAGGAGGGCTCAGTTTTGAGGCAGCTGCTGTTTTTAATTTACATTAATGATTTGGGTTACAAATAAATGGTGAAGTTTGACGACACAAAATTTGAGGACAAGCTGAAGAATCAATACAGTTAGCAAAATCAGTACATTTAGATCTAAACAAAATTCAGATGTGAGCAGTTAAGTGGCAAGTGAAATTTAAAGTAAGTAAATGTAAAGTATTACATATAGGAAGTAGAAATATTAGATATAAATATACAGTGGCGGGTCTTGAGTTAGAAAGTACACTGAATGAGAAGGATTTGGGCCGCCTGGTAGACTCATTGCTATCAACATCTAGACAATACACAGCAGTGATTCGGAAGGCTAATAGAATGTTGTGCTATATAATACATTGTGGAGTTCAAGTCAAGAGATGCTCTCCTTCAGCAATATAATGCACTTGTATAATTTTGGTCTCCATTTTGTGTGAGGGATGTGAAGGCACTGGAGAGTGTCCAGAGAAGCGATTGATGCAGGTCTGCAGGGTATGAGCTGTGAAGAAAAATTGAAAAAATTAAATCTTTTTAGCCTAAGTAGACATAGAATGAGAGGAGACATGATAGAAGTGTTCAAAATCAGAAGTAATCCAATCACAATCTAGAGAAAATCTTGTGGGAATGCCTTCCCCTTCACCATTCCCCATCCCCTTTACCCCCTCTCACCTTATCTCTCCCCCCCCCCCCCCCAACCTTTTAATTCTACTACTCATCTTTTTTTCTCTGGTCCTGCCGAATGATCTCAGCCCAAGACATTGACTGTGCTTTTTTCCCATAGATGTTGCCTGGCCTGCTGAGTTCCTCCAGTATTTTGTGTGTTGCTAGGGGTATAAGTAAAATGAGTGCCAGCTGCTGCTTCAAAATTAATCCATCATTGAAGACATAGACCCATAGGTGGAAATTGGTTAAGGGGAGATTTCAGACTAACATCAGGCAGCATTTCTTCACACAGCGAGTTGTGGACACATGGAACAAACCACTTAGTTGTGTAGTTCAGAGTAGTACCTCAGAGACTTTCAAATCTAAACTCTGGTTATGTTGACACATTATGTGAATGGAGCTGGGTAAGTTTTGTTGGGCTAAAGAGCCGGTTCTTGTCAAAAACTTCCTAATGTTCTAGTAGCAATGGTCTAAATCATCAATCACTGGCTATAAACACTGCTTGCTCAGTATCCTGTGACCACTCAGACATTTATGACCTTGACCACTTCAAGAGTCTTGTTCATGACTATGGAAATGCCTGCACTTCCTACAATCAAGTCTCTTATTACTATAACTCCTGTACCCTTTCTCCATCCCTGTTGTGCAGCAGAGACAACTTGTGATACCACAAACTTGACTATTGCTTTCTGCTGAGAAGTCGTCCCCTCCAGCACCATCCAACATGTTGCATCTGTTTGAGAGGGGTTGAGTCTCTTGCACTGCCTTCGTAATGCTTTGCTAAACTTGCAATGTCCTCAGCTTTGTGAATGCTGCACAGGGAGCATCTACATTATCTGTACAAATGGTTCTGAATACTGGAAGTCGCGATAATTTGCCACTTGGTGCAGGAGGGTCACGTCACAAGTCCAAGATGTCCTGTTGTGTTCTCGAACTTGGGAGTATTGAATTGGCTGGGGATATTCCAATTTAAACAGAAACTACTGCAATACAAAGCTCCTAAAATAGCTGAATAAAAGTGGAAACTTCACAGCTGATGGAACTCTTCAATCTCTGCTCTTTTTCTGCTCTCCATTTCTGCTCTTTGCTTTTACTTTGTGAATGAAAATAGACCATAAGACACAGGAGCAGAATTAGGCCATTCAGCCCAACATCTGCTCTGCCATTCCATCATGGCTGATCCTGGATCCCACTCAACCCCATACATCTGCCTTCTCGCCATGAATCTGTGACCGATCAGGAAACTATCAACTTCCATCTTAATTATACCCCCAGACTTGGCCTCCACCACTGTCTATGGCAGAGCATTCCGCAGATTCACTACTCTCTGACTAAAAAAATTCCTCCTTACCTCTCAGTTTTGGATACCCTCGTCATTGGAAACATCCTCTCCACGTCCGCCTTATCTAGTCCTTTCAACATTCAATGAGATCCCTCCCCTCCCCACCCCACCCCACCCCACCCCACCCCACCCCACCCCACCTCTGTGCATTCTTCTAAATTCCAGTGAGTAAATGCCCAAAGCTGCCAACAACTTCTGATATGTTAACCCCTTCATTTCCTGGAATCATCCTTGTGAACCTTCTCTGGACACACTCCAATGACAGCACATCCTTTCTGAGATATGGGACCCAAAACTGTTGGTAGTATTCCAAGTGCGACTTGACTAATGTCTTAAAAGTGTTTTTCAGTTATGTAAAGGATAAAAGAGAGGTGAGAGTTAATATTGGACCATGGAAAATGATGCTGGTGAGGTGTAGTAATGGGTAACAATGAAATGACAGCTGAACTTGATAAGTACTTTGATTCAGTCTTTACTGTGGAAGATACTAGCTGCGTGCAGGAGGTCTGTGAAGATTGCAAATGTCACTCCACTCTTCAAGAAGGAAGGAAGACAAGAAAGGAAATTATAGGCCAGTTAGCCTCACTTGAGGCTGCTTAATAAAATAAAATTTTGTGTTGTTACAGGAAATATATTGGCATGGGTAGAGGAATGGCTAGTAGGCAGGAGGCAGTGAGTGGGAATAAAGGGGGCCTTTTCTGGTTGGCTGCTAGTGACTCGTGTTCCTGAGAGGTCAGTATTGTGACAGCTGCATTTCACCTTGTTTGTCAATGATTTAGATAGTGACATTGATGGCTTTGTGGCCAAGTTTGTGGATGGAGGGGTAGGTAGTGCTGAGGAAGCAATACAATTACGGCAGGACTTGGACAAATTGGAAGAATGGGCAAAAAAGTGGCAGATGAAATACAGTGTCGGGAAATGTATGATAATGCATTTTGGTAAAAGGAAGAGCTATTATCTTAAATGCAGACTATCTAAATGGGAAGAAAATTCACACATCGGAGATGCAAAGGGACTTGGGAGCCCTCGTGCATGACTCCCAGAAGATTAATTCTCAGGATAAGACTGTGGTAAAGAAGACAAATGCAATGTTACCATTTATTTCAAGGGGAATAGAATATAAAAACAAGGAGATAATGCTGAGCCTTTACAAGACACTAGTCAGGCAGCATTTGGTGTCAACAGTTTTGGGCCACTTATCTCGGAAAGGATGTATTTCCATTGGAGAGAGTCCAGAGGAGGTTCATGAGGACTTTCCTGGGAATGAAAGGGTTAACAGGAGCATTTGGCAGCTTTGGGCTTGAACTCACTGGAATTTAGAAGAATGCAGGCGGATCTCATTGAAACCTACCAAATGTTGAAAGGGCTAGATAGGGTAGATGTGGAGAGGATGTTTCTTATGGTAGGTGTATCCAGCCTCAAAACTGAGAGCCGATCTTTGAGAACAGAAGTAAGGAGGAATTTTTTTAGCCAAGAGCGGTGAATCTGTGGAATGCTCTGTCTCAGACTGCAATGCAGGCCAGGTCCATGCTTATATTTAAAAGGAAATTGATAAGATTCCTGATTGGTTGGGGTATCAAGGGATATGGTTTGAGGGCAGGTGTATGGGAGTCAAATGGGACTTGGGATCAGCCACGATGAAATGATGGAGCAGACTTGATGGCCTAATTCTGCTCCTATGTCTTATAAAGCCTCTCCTGCTTTTACGAGGGGTGAGTGATAAGTTCGTAGCCTAAGGTAGAAGGAGTCAATTTTAGAAAACCTAGCACATTTATTTTTCAACATAGTCCCCTCCTACATTTACACACATAGTCCAGCGGTCGTAGAGCAGACAGATCCCTTCTTTGTAGAAGTCAACGTCTTGGACCTCCAGAAAGTGGACCACAGCAGGGGTGATTGGTAATTTCGTGGCCTAAGGTAGAGGGAGATGAGTTATTAACTTCAAACTTTCTGCATAATCACTCAAAGAGTTGAACTGCATGTGCATGTAACGAGAGTTGTATAACTCATCTCCTAAACACAAAATAATCTGCAGATGCTGTTGTCAAAGTAACACTCACAATGCGCTAGAGGAACTCAGCAGGTCAGTCAGCATCAGTTGAAAAGATTAGTTGACGTTTCGGGCCAAAACCCTTTGTCAGGACTGAAGGAAGAACTTTGGGGAGGGTTTGAAGAATGCTGGTAGTTGAAAAAAACAGTAATTTTTAAGACAAAGGGGTGGGGGAGGGGAAGCAGGGAGGTGATTGGCTGGAGAACAATAGTAGAAGGAGGCGGAACTATGAGGGAGGTGATGCGAAATAGGGATAGAGGAAGGGAGGGGGAGGGAATTACCGGAAGTTGGAGAATTCTATGTTCATACCAAGGGGCTGGAGACTACCTAAACGGTATATGAGGTGTTGCTCCTCCATCCTGAGTTTAGCCTCATCATGGCAGTAGAGGAGGCCATGTATGGACATATCTGAATGGGAATGGGAAGCAGAGTTGAAGTGGGTGGCTACCGGGAGATCCTGTCTGTTGTGGCGAATGGAGTGGAGGTGCTCGACGAAGTGGTCCCCCAATCTGCGTCAGGTTTCACCGATGTAGAAGAGGCCGCACCGGGAGCACCGGATGCAATAGATGACCCCAACAGACTCACAAGTGAAGTGTTGCCTCACCTGGAAGGACTGTTTGGGGCCCTTAATGGTGGCAAGAGAGGAGGTGTAGGGACAGGTGTAGCACTTGCGATTACAGGGATAAGTGAGTCGCGGAGGGATCGATCCCTGCGGAAAGCGGAGGGGAGTGGAGAGGGAAAGATGTGCTCAGTGGTGGGGTCCTGTTGAAGGTGGTGGAAGTTGCGGAGGATGATGTGCTGGATCCGGAAGCTGGTGGGTTGGTAGGTGAGGACAAGGGGAACTCTGTCCCTGTTGTGGTGGCAGGAGGATGGGGTGAGGGCCGAAGTGCGGGAAATGGGGGACCACAAACTTGCCAATCACCCCTGCTATGGACCACTTTCTGGAGGTCCAAGACGCCGACTTCTACAAAGAAGGGATCCGTATGCTCCACAACCGCTGGACTAAGTTTGTAAATGTAGGAGGGGATTATGTTGAAAAGTAAATGTGCTAGGTTTTCTAAAATTGACTCCTACTGTAGGCCATGAACTTATCAATCACCCCTCGTATATTCTACTCCCCTTGAAAATAATGCAAATATTGTATCTGTCGTCTCAAACTGTAAATTAGCCTTCTGGGAGTCTTGCACGAGGACTCCCAAGTCCCTCTGCACCACTGATGTTTGAATTTTCTCCTCATTTAGTTAATAGTCCACACAATTGTTCCCTTTACCAAAATGCATTAACATACATTTCCCAAAACTGTCTTCCAACTGCCAATTTTTTGCCCATCCTTTTCAATTTGTCTCAAGTCCTGCTATAATCATGTTGCTTCTGAGGAATAGCGTATACCCAACTGCTGATCATCTGCTCATTAACACCTCCTCAGTCACCAAAGCCTGCAATTTGAGACCACTGCACTTTGTCAAAATCCACTCTGCAAGTATTGTTTTTTGCTTTGGCTTTTAGTTTTCATCTCAGGTACTTCTAATCCAGACGGTATACCTTAATTGAATTTTCCTTTTTGACACCAGATTGCTGGACTACTGCAAAACATTGCAGTAAAAGTTGTATTATTTCATCCCGTAATAAAGATTTCTAGTCATTTTCTGTACTTGCATGATTTTCTGAGATTCATGTACTGGTTTGTGCAAATCTGTTTGAATGCATTTACTAGTCCTCTTTTTTTAATATGAAAACAAGTCCAGCGTGTGGTTAAAAACTGCCCAGTGGATTATCGGTACCCAATTGCCCACCATTGAGAACATGTACCATAAATGCTGCCTGGGCAGGGCGAAAAACATTATCAGGGATGCATCTCACCCTAACTATGGGCTTTTTACTCTCCTCCCATCCGGTAGGCGCTACAGGAGCCTCCGCTCCCGCACCAGCAAGCACAGGAAGAGCTTCTTCCCTGAGGCTGTGACCCTGCTGAACCTCACATCACAACGCTAAGCAGTATTGCACCCATATTGTACTGTCTCAGTACTTTTATATTTGTGTGCTGTAACACTTTTTATTCGCAGTTATTTTGTAAATAACTTTGCACTTCTGGTTAGATGCTAACTGCATTTCATTGGCTTTGTATCTGTACTTGGCACAATGATAATAAAGTTGAATCTAATCTAATCTTTTCTATTTGCATCATAATGGATAATTGTGCATTTTCCAAATGTCACCTCCACTTCCTATTGCCACCTGACTTTGCATTGTTGGCAAACATAAATATTACACTCATTTCATTTATTGTTGTTGGGAGATGGTTCGCTTCATTTCAGGATAGAACTTTGCATTATTAAATTTTTAATGAAGCATTTCCGTTAAGGCAATGCAGGATTGAGGTATATTATGATCTTAATTATCTTGTGTAAATGTCCCGTGGACAGATTAAAGCTTAAAATTTGACTTTTCCCACTGAGCCTAAATGATGACTATAAATGATTGATTTCTTTTACAGAAGATCATTTTAAGTCTTCCGAGATAACATTACATGACCGCTTTTCAAAGTTACAAAATGCACAAAGTCCACAAAAAGAGGGGCATCATCTGGTTCCCAAGATTCACAGGTACTGCCATGAGAAAATTTCATGAATTAAACAAATTTGTTTTATTCCTTAAAGACATGTTTTTGTTTTTTCCTTTCTAAAAAAGACGGATTGACATGTCATTGGCAGACTTGCACAACCAAGAAAGGAAACCTATTGGAAGAAAGGTATTGTGCTTTATTTAATGTGATCCCTATAATTCCAGTTATATTATATGGCTCAGAATGTTGGACAATATCTAATAACATGAGGAAACGAAGTGTAGCAGCAGAGATGTAGTTTTTGAGGAGGATGCAAAGAATATCATGGACGAAATGAATATCTAACGAGGATGTCATGAACAGAGCAAACACAAAAAGAGAAATATATGAGATCATGAAAAGGCAATGTAACTTCATTGGCCATGTGATTAGGAAAGAGGAGTTAGAATGCACGGTAATTATGGGAAAGATTGAAGGGAAGAAAGCAAGAGGAAGACAGACGAATGATGATGGAGACAGCAGCTAGAGAATTGGAAATGAATACCAATGAATTGATCCACTCCGAAACAGGAGTGTGTGGCACATGGCAGTCAAAGCTCAAACTGGGTATGGCACCTGATGATGATAATTCAAGTGCATCCTGTATTGTGAGAAGCTTCTCCATTGGCTGATTCCAGTCCAAAACTATGAATGCCTGCAAGAAAATTAATCTCTGGGTAGTATATGGTGAGATAAATATACTTTGATAATAAATTTACTTTGAATTGGGTATTGCATTCAAGTAATCTATTTAGATTAGATAAGCAAGATTAAGATTCCCTTTTTGTTTCATTGATTCACTGCTAAAATAATGAAAGAGGTGACTTTTTAAAAATCTTAAATATTCCAAAATTATTATGTCCCTCTATCATTTGGTTTTCTCCGGGATCCATTCCATGAAAATTTCATATTTGTACCTCAAATAATGCCTTTTGTGTACAATGTTGTCATTCCACTGTTGCACTAATTTGTATCGGCTTGGAGTAGTTTATTGTCATATACACTGGGAGACAATGAATGTTTTGTTTGCATGAAGCACACGGAGTAAACAGAAAACACCGTAATAATATGCTAAGTGTGAAATGGTGTAAAAAGAAATTAAGGGTGACAATTATAGAATAACCAGGTGAGGTATTTCCTTTTACACCCTTTCCCAATACTGCATTTAAACAATCGATTACTGAGATGAGCAAGATTATGAAACACCACTGGGAAAGGATGTAAAAAAAAATGATTGGTTTGGAAATCTGATAGCAGTTGTGGCAAAGCTGTTCTTGGCTTTCAAGCTCCTTTATCTTCTACCCAGAAGGCAGACGGGAGGAAAGGAAAAGGACGGGTTGACTAGCATCCTTGACAGTATTATTGCCCTTCCTGTCAGGTCAAATTGATAATATGCATCACTTCTCAATACATCTTTCAGGTTGAAGACCTTTACTCAGTTCAGGTTTCCAGCAATTACGCAAGTCTACGTTCGTTAAGTATTTCATTACAGGTTTGTTTCCTGAAATGAGTTTGCAAATAATTTAACCTAGTTCAAAAATTAAACCAGAGGCCATGAATGAACGAGGAGATTTGCAGACTGCTGAGGGCTAAATCTGTGGTATTCAGGACTAATGATCCAGACCCCTACAAGACATTAAGTACAACCCATAGTGAATCATCATAAGTGGTAAAAGGCAATTGTGTGTGCAGTTGGAGACACAATCATATGCACAACAACTGTGGCAAGGTTTGCTGCAGTTGGATGTTCCCACCCACTTCAGAAGGGCATTCATTACACTAGCTCCCAAGAAGAGCAGGGTGAGCTACCTAAGCAACTGTTGCTTGATAACATGTGTACTGAGTGCTTTGAGAGGTGCCACAGCAAATGAAATCTCACTACCTCTCCATTTGGCCTTTGATTTAAACCCTGGTCCTTTGTAGCTGTGTCTGCAACCGAATCCTTGACTTCAGTGCTGATCAATAACAACATCTCTTTCTCACTGATTATCAATACAAACACACTTCAAGGATGCATGCTTAGCCCACTGCTCTACTTTCTCTACACTTTTGACTGTGGTCAAATGCCATCTATAAATTTGCCGATAACACCACAGAATCTCAAGTGGCACAAGGAGGCATACCAGGTGTAGGGTAGATTGGTTGGTTGAGTGTTGTTGCAATAACAACCTTGCACTCTCAGTGACAGTGAGATCAAGGAATTGATTGCGGGCTTCAGGAAAGGAAGTTGTGAAAAAACTTACACCAGACCTCATTCAGCAGTGGAAAGAATGAGCAGTTTCAAGTAGTTGAGCATCAACATCTCAGAGGATCTGTCCTGGACCAACATATTGAAGCAGTGACAAAGAAGGCACGCCAGTCTATATACTCTATTAGGAGTTTAAGGAGATTTGGTATATCAGCAAAGACTCTAGCTTAAAATTCTACAGAGGATGTTCTGACGGATTGCATGACTGCCTTGTATGAATTCTCCAGTACACAGGATTGCAAAAGGCTGCAGAAGGTTATGGACATTATTAAGCATCCTCACCATGCAGGACATGTAGTCTACCATCCAGGAGGAGGTACAGGAGCCTGAAGATGTACACAACATTTTAGAACAGTTCTTTCCCTATGCCACAGGTTTCTCAATGGTCCATGAACACTATCTTACTATTAGTCTCTTTGCATTAATTATTTTATTTCTTATTGTAACTGTAATTCTCTCACCGCTGCTTGTACATAGACTTGGCTCGGTAGCTAACTCTGCTAACAGCCACGTAAATCAGCGGTGAGAAGGCCATCTTTCAAAAGCAATATGCATCTTGGGTCAGTATGATTTGGGGTTCAATGAAACAGAAACGTTGGGATGTTCCGATGTTTTAAAAAAACACCTCGAGTTGAGCGAAAGCTGTGTAAATACTGTCCAAACAGCATTATCGATGCCCAGAAATAAGATCGTACAGCAGTATAAAATTATAAGACAGTGTATTTACCAATTTTCAACTTTATCAAACAATTTACAGAGAAAGAGAAAGAAAAATAAAAGGGCCCATTACAGTTAGACCACTCTAAATGTGCACAAAACATTGGAGCTCCTTTCTGTTGTAGCTGGGTGTATCACTTCACTCATGGCACTGAATTTCCATTATCAACCACAGATAGCACTTCCTTTTGAATCCTCTGCCTCACAAAGCACCCCTTGCAATCAGGCAACACACATCAAAGTTGCTGGTGAACTCAGCAGGCCAGGCAGCATCTCTTGGAAGAGGTACAGTTGACTTTTCAGGCCGAGACCCTTCGTCAGGACTAACTGAAGGAAGAGTTAGTAAGAGATTTGGAAGTGGGAGGGGGAAGGGGAGATCCAAAATGATAGGAGAAGACAGGAGGGGGAGGGATGGAGCCAAAAGCTGGACAGGTGATTGGCAAAGGGGATACGAGAGAATCATGGGACAGGAGGTCCGGGGAGAAAGACGGTGGGGGGGAGGGAGGGGGACCCAGAGGATGGGCAAGGGGTCTAGTCAGAGGGACAGAGGGAGAAAAAGGAGAGTGAGAGAAAGAATGTGTGTATAAAAATAAATAACAGATGCCCTCGTACCCCATCTGTTATTTATTTTTATACACATTCTTTCTCTCACTCTCCTTTTTCTCTCTCTGTCCCTCTGACTAGACCCCTTGCCCATCCTCTGGGTCCGTCCCCCCCCCCCCGGTCTTTCTCCCCGGACCTCCTGTCCCATGATCCTCTCGTATCCCCTTTGCCAATCACCTGTCCAGCTTTTGGCTCCATCCCTCCCCCGCCTGTCTTCTCCTATCATTTTGGATCTCCCCCTCCCCCTCCCACTTTCAAATCTCTTACTAACTCTTCCTTCAGTTAGTCCTGACGAAGGGTCTGGGCCTGAAACGTCGACTGTACCTCTTCCTAGAGATGCTGCCTGGCCTGCTGCGTTCACCAGCAACTTTGATGTGTGTTGCTTGAATTTCCAGCATCTGCAGAATTTCTGTTCCTTGCAATCAGGTGTCCTTTTCGGAGAGATACTCCAGATATCTTCCCTGGTGCTTTTCTCCGCACCTAACGCCAATTAACCACAAACCAGAATATTGTACTTCAGAAAACTCTTAACAGCCGGACACTGCTTTTATAGAAAACTGCTAAAATAAAATTCCTCCAGACATAGCTTATGACTTCTCTTATCCTGTGTATTGTACAGCTGCCACTACGAGTTTCTTGATATAGCAGCAAAGTTAGGCAATTCAGCCCATCATCTGCATCACTGTTCCATCTTGACTGATCCCGGATCCCACTCAACCTCATACAGCTGCCTTCTCGACATATCCTTTGATACCCAGACCAATGAGGAAACTATCAATTTCTGCCTTGAACGTACCCACATACTTGGCCTCCAGTGCAGTCTATGGCAGAACATTCCATAGATTCTCTTAATACGCATCCGTTAGTCTCATGAGACCATGGATTTGCGCCTTGGAAAGTTTCCAGGGCGCAGGCCTGGGCAAGGTTGTATGGAAGACCAGCAGTTGCTCATGCTGCAAGCCTTCCTCTCCGCGCCACCAATGTTGTCCAAGGGGAGGGCATTAGGACCCATACAGCTTGGCACCGGTGTCGTCACAGAGCAATGTGTGGTTAAGTGCCTTGCTCAAGGACACAACACGCTGCCTCAGCCAAGGCTCAAACTAGCAACCTTCAAATCACTAGACAAACACCTTAACCACTTGGCCATGTGCCAACACAATTCACTACTCTCTGGCTAAAAATATTCCTCCTTACCTCTGTTCTAAAAGGTCACCCTTCAGTTTTGAGACTGTACCCTCTAGTTCTGGATACCCCCACTATAGGAAACATCCTCTCCACATCCACCCTATCTAGTCTTTTCAATATTCGGTAGGTTTCAGTGAGATCCCCTGCGCTCCCCTGACTTCCAGTGAGTACAGACCCAAAGCTGCTAAATGCTCCTCACATAAACCCTTCATTCCCAGAATCATCCTTGAAAACCACCTCTGGATCTCTCCAATGACAACACATCCTTTCTGGGATATGGGGTCCAAAATTTGACAATACTCAAGTGCGAACTGACTAGTGTCTTATAAAGCCTCAGCAATATCTCCTTGCTTTTATATTCTATTCCCTTTGAAATAAATGCCAACATTGCATTTGTCTTCTTTACCATAGACTCACTCTGTACATTAACCTTCTGGGAGTCTTGCACAAGGACTCCCAAGTCCCTCTGCACCTCTGATGTGTGAACCTTCTCCCTATTTAGATAGTAGTGTGCATTATTGTTCCTTTTACTAAAATGCATTATCATACATTTCCCAACACTGTATTCTATCTGCCACATTTTTGCCATTCTTCCAATTTGTCTTAAGTCCTGTTGCAATTACTTCCTCAGCACTACCTATCCCTCCACCTATCATCCGCAATCTTTGCCACAAAGCCATGAATTCCATTATCCAAATCATTGACAAACAATGTGAAATTTAGCAGTCCCAATACTGGCCCCCGAGGAAAACCACTAGGCACAGGCAGCCAACCAGAAAATGCCCCTTTTATTCCCACGCTGCCTTCTGCCTATTAGCCATCCCTCTATCCGTGCCGGTATCTTACAGTAACACCATAGGATTTTATCTTGTTAAGCAACCTCAAGCAATATCACCTTATCAAATGCCTTCTGAAAATCCAAGTAAATGACATCCACTGCCTCTCCTTTGTTCACCCTGCTTGTTACTGGCTCAAATAACTCTTAACAGGTTTGTCAGGTAAGATTTCCCTTTACAGAAACCATGCTGACTTTGACTTATTTTATCATTAGTCTCCAAGTACCCCAAAACCTCATTCTTAATAATCGACTCCAACACTTTCCCAACCACTGTGGTTAGGCTAACTGGCCTATAATTTCCTTTCTTCTACCTTCCTCCCTCATTAAAGAGTGGAGTAACATTTGCATTCTTCCACCTTAAGACCTTTCAGTTTGCCTCAGGTTCTGTTAGCTGCATAAGTCTAGGGAAGACTTATCTCTAGCCCCACCAAACATATGAGATTGAGGTGCAAAACTTCTTGTTTGGATGGATGCTAGGTGATGTGTTACCCTGTTACAAATCAGTACCATGAAAGAACAGACGGTACACCATATGCAATTAAACAGTTTAGCTTTATAATTCTTAATTTGACTAAAGGGTTAGTGAAGTAATACAAAAAGAAAAGGGCCCATTTTAATGAAACGTCTAACGTGCTCAAGTTGGAGCTCACCGTTTCCTTCCACTGGTTCCATTTATTTCCCCGGGCTTCGCCGACGCCCGGCCCCACTCTAAATTCATTTCTTTCTGGTGTCTACGACTTCTCCTTTCAGGCACCTTCTCTCCCCATTTTCCGCTGAACAACAGACCCAGATCACCTCGGTCTCAGGCACACAATAAGAGAAAAATGCTCCACTGGATGGCACGCATTCCAAAGCCCATGTTATCTCTAGCCATAACCCACATACTGCTTCTACAGAAAAACCATTACATTAGCAGTGCTTCTACTGAAAGAAACCTTTCCCAGGGCGTTACATATGTATGAGAGAGGAGCTGGCCAAAGTTTATTGGAAGGAAGGGGCTACTACTGGGGATGACGGCAGAACAGCAACGGCTGGAGTTTCTGGGAGCAATTTGGAAGGCACAGGATCACTGCATGCCAAAGAAGAGAAAGTATTCTAAAGGCAGGATGATGCAACTCTGGCTGACAAGGGAAATCAAAGACAACATTAAAGCAAAAGAGGGGGCGGATAGTAGAGCAAAAATTATTGGGAAGTTAGAGGATTCGTAATTTTTTTTAAACCAACAGAAGACAATTTTTTTAAAAAACCTCAAGGAGGGAAAAGATGAAATATGAACGTAAGCTAGCTAATAATATCAAAAATAATATGTAAAGTTTTTTCGGATATATAAAGAGTAAAAGAGAGGTGAGAGTAGATATTGGACCGCTGGAAAAAAAAGAGTAACGGGACAGGGATGAACTGAATGAGTGTTTTGCATCAGTCTTCACTGTGGAAAACATTTGTAATATGCCAGAAGTTCGAGATTAGATTAGATTATGAGGACACACAGTCCTCTTTTATTGTCATTTAATATTGCATGCATTAAGAAATGATACAATGTTTCTTCAGAATGATATCACAGAAACACATGACAAACCGACTGAAAAACTGACAAAAACCATATAATTATAACATAATAGTTAAAACAGTACAAAGCAATACTGTAATTTGATAAGAACAGACCATGGACACGGTAAAAGTCTCAAAGTCTCTCGAAAGTCCCGTCATCTCACGCAGACGGTGAACCTCTAATGCCGCAAACTTGCCGATGCAGCATCCTGGAAGCATCCAACCACAGTCCAACTCCAAGTCCGTCTGAAAACTCCAAGCCTCCGACCAGCTCTCTGACACCGAGCATCATCTCTGCCGAACGCTTCGATTCCAGCCCTGGCAATATGCAAAGCCAAGGATTTGGGGCCTTCCCCTCCTGAGATTCGTGACCGTACAGTAGCAGCGGCAGCAAAGCGGGCATTTCAGAAGTTTCTCCAGGTGTTCCTCCGTTCTTCTCACGGCTGTCTCCATCAAATCAGGATTGTGCACGGCCCCCTAGTTGACACATATCATTTGGAATGGCGGCGTTGAGAGTGTCAATAGATTAGATTAGATTATGAGGACACTCAGTCCCGGTTCATTGTCATTTAGAAATGCATGCATTCATTAAGAAATGATGCAATGTTGCTCCAGAGTGATATCACACAAAAACAGGACAAACCAAAGACTTAACACTGACAAAACAACATAATTATAACATATAGTTACAGCAGTGCAAAACAATACCATAATTTGATAAAAAACAGACCATGGGCACAGTAAAAAAAAGTCTCAAGTCCCAATCGACTCCTATAGTCCCCGATAGCAGGCAGCAAAAAGGGAGAAACTCCCCTGCCATAAACCTCCAGGCACCAACAACTAACTCCTGCCAATGCATTGGAGGCACCCAACCACAGCCAACTGAGTCCATCCGAAAACTTCAAGCCTCTGACCAGCCCCTCCGATACAGCCTCCTGAGCACCATCCTCTGCCGAGTGCCTTCGACCTTGTCCCGGCCGCCAAAGCAAGCAAAGCCGAGGACTCAGAGGCCTACTCCTCTGGAGACTCTGGACCTCAGTACCAGCGGCAGTGAAGCGGGCATTTCAGAAATTTCTCCGGAAATTTCCTCCGCGCTGTCATGTCTGTCTCCATCAAATCAGAATTGTGCACAGTACCCTACTTAACAAATACAGATATCATTCTGGAGCGGCCACTTGCGCTGCGTTGCGCCGCCATCTTCTCCTCCTCCTCCAACAGACAGAGGTGAGTGCAGATTACTAGGGAGAAGGTGCTTGAGAAGCTGAAAGGTCCAAAGGTAGATAAATCACCTAGACCAGGTGGCTTGCACACCAAGGTTCTAAATGACGTAGCTGAAGAGATTGTAATAATTTTTCAAGAATCAATAGATTCTGACGTTCCATTCATTATTCAAGAATGGTGGCAAGTAGATGAAAGGAAATTGTAGGCCAGTTAGCTTGACCTCAGTGGTTGGAAAGATGTTAGAGCCGATCGTTAAGGATGTAGTTTCGGGTTTCTTGGAAGCACATGACAAAATAGACCAAAATCAACATGGAATCTTTAAGAGAAGAAAATCTTGCCTGTCAAATCTTTTGGAATTCTTTGAAGAAATAACAAGCAGGATAGACAAAGGATAATCAGTGGATGTTGTGTACTTCGATTTTCAGAAGGCTTTTGAAAAGGTGCCACTATGAGGCTACTAAAAAAAGATGAGCCTGGGGTATTATAGGAACAGTAATAGCATGGATGGAGTATTCGCTGATTGACAGGAAGCAAAGAGTGGGAATAATGGGATACTTTTTGGATTGGCTGCCAGTGACTAGTGGTGATCCACAGAGGACTGTGTTGGGACTGCTTCATTTTATGTTGTATGTCAGCAATTTGGGTGGTGAAATTAATGGCATTGCAGAGTATATGAAGCTAGGTGGAGGAACAAGTACTATTGAAGAAGCAAAGAGGCTACAGAAGGACAACCCAACTGGGCATAGAGGTGAAGGGGTCGGGGAGTGTATGGTCATGCACTTTGCTTGAAGGAATAAAAGCATAGTCTATTTTCTAAATGGGGAGAAAATTCAAGACTCTGAGGTGCAAAGGGATTGGGAGTCCTCATGTAGCATTCCCTAAAGGTAATTTGCAGGTTGAATGAGTGGTGAGGAAGGCGAATGCAACGTTAGCATTCATTTCATAAGGACTAGAATATAAAAGCAAGGCTGTGGTTAGGCATCACTTGGGATATTATAAGCAGTTTTTGGTCGCTTATTTAAGAAAGGATGTGCTGAAGTTGGAGAGGGTTCAGAAGACATTCAAGAGAATGTTTCTAGCCTAGATAGAGTGGATGTTGAAGAGGATGTTTTCTTTGGTGGGGGAATCTAGGACCAGAGTGCACAGCCTCAAAATAGAGGGTTCTCCATATAGAACAGAGATAAGGAGGAAATTTCTTAGGGGGTCGCAAATCTGTAGAATTTGTTGCCACAGGCGACTGTGAAGGCCAGGTCACTGGCTGCATTTAAGGCAAAGGTTGATGGGTTCTTGATTAATTGGGGCATGAAAGGTTATGGGTAGAAGGCAAAAGGATGGGATTGAGGGAGAATGGATCAGCCATTATCAAATGGTGGAGTACACTCAGATGGCTGAATAGCCTCTTAAAGTCTTGTGGTCTTGTAAGTAATTGGATGCTCCTGCAGTTTTAAACTGAAAAGTCTGCAACAATATTAGTTCTTTTCCTAGAAAATCCTGGTTTGGAATTTAAAGGTCTGTTTAAAAATCTTTATGATAACAATGAAGGATTGTTTTCTGTGGCTGATTGTATTTTAACTTGTGCTTGCCTTTTAATATTCAGACAAGCACATGGGTTGCAGTAAATCCAGATGATCTTCGCCATGACATAGAGAGGAGGAGAAAGGAAAGGTTACGTGGCAAGTATGAGGAGTCCTTTCAAAATGTGGAGCACAAGTTGCTGTCTCACAGGTGACATGGATTAGTCTTTTCCAGATACTTATTTCCTCTTCCACCCTTGAAGCCAGAAATTTAATATTTCCCTTTGAGTCTATTCACTGTACAGATTTTTGTTTTCAGTGAATTCTAAATTAAGTATAGTTAAGACTTAGCCTTGCAGTGGAAATGTACTGTCTGAGGTCATTCTGTGAATTGCCCCTGAAATGCACAAAGACAGTGCAGAGTTTTTTTTAGTTTCTGGGCCTCCCCAGTGGTAGAGCTGATACTGTCGACACTTGGGACAATGAGCATGGAACATGCCAGCACAAGATAGCAAAGTTGAAGGACCTGAACTATATGCTCTATTAAATTTGGTAATGGTAGACTTGGTAGAACTGGTATGCTGTATTTCCTTCTCAAACACATTAAGGACTTTTGACAGCTGCACTGTATTTTGAATTTGCCAATTTCCTGACTTTTATCACCCACAAACACTGCCATGAATTAACAGCAAGGTAAAACTTGGATAACCTGCTGTCTGTGTATTGGGAAATTTCAATGGTTTGACGTAGAGCTTAACTTTAACAAAGGTACTGATTTTCAGTCTCCCTTCTCACTAGGACCAAGGTTCTGCCGTCCCTGAAGCTTATTGGATTCACTAGAAAATTTATTCTTCTGTCACACACATGTGCACACACAGTTAACTTAAAAAAGTGTTTTGAGTTAATAATAGAATAACCATAAGACATAGGAGCAGAATTAGGCCATTTGGCCCATTGAGTCTGCTCTGTCCTCCTCTGCTGCCTGTGGCAATTAATTCCACAGACTCACCAAACTCTGGCTAAAGGAATTCCTGCTCATCTATATCCTAATCGATGGTAACATTGCATTTGCCTTCTTCACCGCCATCTTAACCTGCAGTTAACCTTTAGGGAATCCTAAAAGGTAAAAGAATTCCTTCTACCAAAGTGCACTTCCCAACACTATTCCATTTGCTACTTCTTTGCCCAACATCCTATTCTCTCTTGAGTCTCCCTGCTTCCTCAACACTGCCTGCCCCTCCACCTGTCTTCGTATCGTCCACAAACTTGGCCATAAGGCCACCAATTCTGTCATCCAAATCATTCACAAACAACATAAAAAGCAGTAGTACCAACACTGGCCCCTATGGAACACCACTAGCCACTGGCAGCCAACCGGAAAAGTTCCCTTTATTCCCACTTTTTGCCTCCTACCAATCAGCCAATGCTCTCTCTATCCATGCTAGTGTACCATGGGCTCTTATTTTGCTAAGTAGCCTCGTGTGTGGCACCTTGCCAAAGGCCTTCTCAAAATCCAAGTGCACAACATCCACCAATTTCCTTTTGTCTATCCTGCTTGAAAAAAAGAAATTCCAACAGATTTGTCAAGACGGGATTTTCCCTTAAGAAAACCATGCTGATTTTGCCCTATTTTGCCTTGTGCCTGTAAGTACCCCAAAACCTCATCCATAACAATCGATTCCAACGCCTTACCAAGCACTGAGGTCATGTTAACTGGCCTATATTTTCCAATCCTCCAGACCAATGCAAGTATCTAGTGATTCTTAAAAGATCATAATTAATGCCTCCACAATCTCTTCAGCCACCTCTTTCAGAACCCTGGGGTGTAGTTCACCTGGTCCAAGTGACTTGTCTACCTCCAGTCTTTTCAGTTACCCAAGCAACATCTCCCTAGTAATGGCAACTGCATTCACCTCTGCCCTGTGACACTCAAACTTTTGGGATATTGTTAGTGCTTCTACAATGAAGCCTGATGCAAAATACTTAGTCTGCCGTGTACTTGTCCCCCATAACTACCTCTTCAGCATCATTATTCAAGTGGTCTGATAGCAACACTCGCCTCTCTTTTACTTTTTATGTATGTGAAAACACTTCTGATACTATTGGCTAGCTTATCTTCATATTTCATCTTTCCCTCCTTATGGCTCTTTTAGTTGCCTTCTGTTGTTTCTTAAAAAGCTTCCCAATCCTCTAATTTCCCATTACATTTTGCTCTATTAAATCCCCTCTTTTTTGCTTTTATGTTGGCTTTGATTTCCCTTGTCAGCCATAATTGTGACATCCTACCTTTAGAGTACTTCTTTTGGATGTACCTATCCTGTACCTTCCAAATTGCTCCCAGAAACTCCAGACACTCCTGTTCTGCTGTCATCCCTGCTAGTGTCCCTTTCAATCAACTTTGGCCAACTCCCCTCTCGTGCCTCTGTAGTTCCTGTTACTCCACTGTAATACTGATACATTTGACCTTGGCTTCTCCCTCTCAAATTTCAGGATAAATTTTTTCTGCACGTATATCAACTGCCCCGTCACTCAGTTTCCTGCCAAATTGGTTTAAAACCTCCTCAACAGTTCCAGCAAACCTGCTCACGAGGATATTGGTCTTTTTCTTGTTCCAGGTGAACCTGTCCCTTTTGTACAGGTCACCTTCCCCAAAGAGATCTGAATGATCCAGAAATTTGAAACCCTGCCCCTTGCTCATCGGCCACCCATTCATCTACCGAATCATTCTATTCTTATTCTCACTGACACATGACACGGGCAGCAAACCAGAGAGGTCCAAATTTTCAGCTTTCTACCTGGCTCCCTAAACTCTCTTTTCAGTACTACCTCCCTTTCCTACCTCTGTCATTAAAGCCAATATGTACTAAGACACCTGGCTGCTCACCCTCCCTCTTTAGAATGCCATGGACCCAATCTGAGGTGTCCCTGACCCTGGCATCTGGGAGGAAACATACTATCTGGATATCTCTATCATGTCCACAGTATCTTGCGTCTCCCTCCTTCCCCTCTGAGCCACAGCTCAGACTTGATGCCAGAGAATGACTGTGGCTTCCCCTGGTAGATCTTCTCTCTCCTTCCCCCCCACCCCCCCCAAACAGTATCAAAAACTATCTACTTATAACAATTCAACTGTCTGCAAAATGTGCTGATCTGACACTACTAGAGACCTGCATGTAGTGAATTAACAGTTATTACCATAGCTTGTTTCTGGAATCTGTATTCATCCTGTGAGGTTGTTTCCAAAATATGACCAACTGCAAGCCTCCATTGAACTTTTATGTTCAAAACCAGAGACTGTCTGATTTATTTGAACAGTTAAACTGTATGTTTACTAATTTTTTTTTAAAATAAATAAAACTGGGCCATCATCATGTTTTATTGTATAGTTGTGTTGCTAATATGAATTTCAGTTCCCAAAATTTACGACTTTATTTTAAAATAGATCTGCAAGGAGTGAGAAACCTCGTTCATCTACTCAAGTGAAAACATCAAGAAATCCGCATTTTAAGGAGCCAACAACTGGGTTTGTGGAGCATCGAATGAGAGTAGCAAGAAAGCCCATCGCGGTCAGTATTTTTTTTCCCCAATGGATTAACCATTTAGTGATTTCTGTCTTCAATTGACCGATAACATAAGAGATTAGAGCTATGCCCCATGTATTGGTGCTGCACAGTTGAAAGTATTTTGAAACTTTAGTCTTTGTGATGTTTCTATAAATTGTGCTCATTTAGCATGCATCCTGTGCCCTAGATCTAATGAGGAATTAGATAAAACATTATAACAAACCTGATTGTAGTGTGGAGGGTTGTCTTGAGGCCTCAGCATGATAATGATCAGCTGGAACTTTGGGCAGAACAATGTCAGAATTAAATTCCATCTGCCAGGTGTAAAGTGATGCATTTGGGAAGATTAAGAATAGGACAAAAACAGTTGATGGCTGGCCCCTAAGGGAGTGTTAATGAGCAGCGGGACTTTTGGGTATAAGTTCATAGATCCTTAAAAGTTGTAGTACTGGTAGATAGGGTAATGAGAAAGGCATATGGCTAATGAAATCATCCCATGGCATTGAATACAAGAGCAAGGACATCTTGTCACAACTTTATATAGAGCATTGGTTAGATGTTGCATTGTGTACAGGTTTGGCCACCACATTAAAGGGTGTATTTTCATTAAAGAAGGTCCAGAAGAGATCTATTGAAATGTTGCCTATATTGGAACATTTTGTTTTAAGGAGAGATTGGATAGGTTGGGTTTGTTTTACAGAGTGAATGTAGAGAAGCTGAAGGCTGGCCTAATAGAGGGGTACAGAACTATGAGGGAACTGGACCTAAGGATACAGAACGATGAGGGGGCTAGATCTTTTTTGCTAAGTCATGGGTATCTAAAATAAGAAGGCATAGGTATAAGGTGACATTTTAAAGGGCATCAAGAAGAGGTATTTTACTGAAACCTTGAATCTCTCAAAATCTTGATAAGCATTTTAATCGGACTGCTGAAGGGTCTTGGCCCGAAATGCCAACTATACTCTTCATAGATGCTGCCTGGCCTGCTGAGTTCCATCATTTTGTGTGTGTTGTTAGAAGTAATAATTGAAAGTTTAAACCCTAATTTATTCAGCCTTTGTATTTATGACATTCTGGAGTTTTTATTCTTTATAAAAAGAAGAATTGGTAGTTAACTGCAAAATGTTCAAAGCAATTATCTTAACAACCACAAAGCATTAATACGATTAGTATCAACCTTTATCTGGACCTCTTTTCAAAAATGGTAGGTAATTAGCTGAAATTGTTTGGGAACAACCAGCACTGATTTGTCTTTATAGCTTAATGTGTAGTTTTTTTCATCAACAAATGTTTTGAATACAATTCAAGTACCTACAGTTTCAAACTTTTCAACAATTCTATCCTCCCTGAATTTACTTAAAATCTTCAGGACAGTTTTAATTTATTTGGTATTTCATTCCTCATCATTACCTCACAATTTTAATGCACAGTTCTGGGATTGCATAAGATTTTTGAGAAATAAAGCCAGGGTCTTTTGTTAACACAAGAAATTCTGCAGATGCTGGAAATCCAAAGCAATATACAAAATTCTAGAGGAACTCACTAGATCAGGCAGTATCTATGGAAATTAGATTTGATTAGATTATGACGACACGCAGTCCTCTTTTATTTTCATTTGGTAATGCATGCATTAAGAAATGATACAATGTTTTTCCAGAATGATATCACAGAAGCACATGACAAATCCGACTTAAAAACTGACGAAAATCACATAATTATAACATATAGTTACAACAGTGCAAAGCAATACCGTAATTTGATAAGAACAGACCATGGGCACGGTAAAAGTCTCAAAGTCTCTCGAAAGTCCCATCATCTCACGCAGACGGTGAACCTCCGGTGCCGCAAATTTGCCGATGCAGCATCCTGGAAGTATCCGACCACAGTCCGACTCCGAGTCCGTCCGAAAACTCTGAGCCTCCGACCAGCTCTCCGACACTGAGTACCATCTCTGCTGAGCGCTTCGATCTCAGCAACAGGCAATAGGCAAAGCTGAGGATTTGGGGCCTTCCCTCCGGAGATTCTCGATTGCACAGTAGCAGCGGCAGCGAAGCAGGCACTTCAGAAGTTTCTCCAGGTGTTCCTCCGTGCTTCTCACGGCTGTCTCCATCAAATCTGGATTGTGCACAGCCCCCTAGTTAACACATTGATATCATTCGGAACGACTGCGCACGCTGCGTCACGCCGCCATCAAATGAATAAACAGTTGAAGTTTTGAGACCCTTGTTTGGGACTGGAAAGTAAAGTGAAAGTGCCAGAATATAAAGGTTGGGGGCGGGGATGGAAGATAGCTTGAAGGCGATTATGAAGCCAGGTGAGTTGGAACAATGAAGGGCTGGAGAGGAAGGAATCTGACGGGAGAGGAGAGTGGACCATTGGAGAAAGTGAATGAGGAGAGGACCCAGAGGGAGGTGATAAGCAGATGAGAAGAGTTGCCAGAGTGGGGAATAGAATAAGGGGGAGGGGTTTTTTTCCATCAGAAGGAGAAATCAATTCTCATGACATCAGATTGGAGGCTACCCAAGTTGTTGCTCAAGATGAGGGTAGCCTCACCTTGGCACAAGAGGAAGCCATGGGCCGACATGTTCGAAAGGGAATGGAAATCGCAATTAAAATGTTGGGCCACCGGGACATTCCACTTTAGGTGGATGGAGCAGAGATGATTGAGAAAGTGGTCTCCAATTTACAATGGGTTTTCTCCAATATGGAGGAGGTCACATTGGTAGCACCGCACACAATAGATGACCCCTGCAGATTTTCAGGTGAAGTGTTGTCTCACCTGGAAGCACTTTTGGGGCCCTTAATGGAAAGGAGGAAGGAGGTGAATGGTCTGGTGTAGCATGTTGGCTGCTTCTGGGCATAAGTGCCGGGAGGGTTATTAGTGGGGAAGGACAAATGGACAAGGGAATTGCGGAGAGTGCAATCCCTGTGGTCGGGGGGTGAGGTAAATATGTTTGGTGGTTGGATCCATGGAGATGGCGGAAGTTGCAGAGGATAATGTGTTGGATGCGGAAGCTCATGGGGTGGTAAGTAAGGACAAGAGGAATACTATCACTGTTAAGGCAGTGGGAAGATGGGGTGAACGTAGATGTGCAAGAAATGGAGATGTGGATGAGGGCAGCATCAATGGTGGAGGAAGGAAGCCCCCTTATTTGAAGGAGGACATCTCTGATGTCCATAAGACCATAAGATATAGGAGTAAATTTAGACCATTTGGCTCATCGAGTCTGCTCTGCCATTTCATCATGGCTGATCCATTTTTCCCCTCAATCTCCTGCCTTCCCTCCCATCCAGCTGTATCTCTTCATGCCCTGACCAATCAAGAAATTATCAAACTTTGCCTTAAATATACATAAAGACTTGGCCTCCAAAACTGCTGTGACGACAAATTCTACAGATTCACCACTCCAGCTAAAGAAATTTCTCGTCATCTCCATTCTTAAAAGGATGCCCTCTATTTTGAGGCTGTCTCCTCTGGTCTTAGAGGGGACTACCATAGAAAACATCCTTTCCACAACTACTCTATCAAGGCCTTTCCAGGATATGTGACCTATAATCCTGGAAAGGAAAGTCGCATCCCAGGAACAAGTGCAGCAAAGGGAAAGGAACTGAAAAAAGGAGTAGCGTTTTTACGGGAGACATGGGAAGAGTGAAGGTAATCATGGGATTCGGTAGGTTTATAAAAGATGTCAGGTGACAGTTTGTCTCCAGAAAGATCAAAAAAGGAGGGGGGGAGGTGCCAGAAGTGGACCAAGTGAAGTTAAGGGTAGGGTGGAAGTTGAAGGGAAAGTTGATGAAATTGACCAGCTCAATATGGCCTTCATGATGTTGGATAGAAGTGTTATAGGGAGTGGACATGCATGGTGAAAATGAGGCAGTCAGGGTTAGGGAGTTAAAAGTTAATGAGGAGATTGAGAGCATCAGAAATGACATGGGTGCAGTTGGGAAGGGACTGAACCAAGGGAATAGAATAGAGTCGAGGTATGAGGTCACAAGTTCAGTGGGGCAGGAGAGGACAGCAACATTAAGCCTACGCAGACAGTCTGGTTGGTGGATCTTGGATAGGAGGCAGAAGTCGGCAGTGCAGAGTAAGGGAACTATTGGAGAGTCTTTTGTGGAAGTCCTTTGAAAATTATGTTTTGCTTCCAATTTTCCTTTCATTTACTGAGAAATCAGAAAGTTCTTGTGTGCCTCTATTTTCTGACTGTTCTTCAATTTCTGAAACCATATTAAATTTTTTTTTTGTTATTCGCATGCATGTAGCTGGTACAGGCAGACTTAGATATATAATCTAATGATTTTAATTATTTAAGTTATTCACGTGTCAGCTTCCTTCATGGTATCAATTTTGTTGAGCTCACAATATCATTGATTTATATAGAATTTCTCAAAGGAATATACATCTGGGCGAAAGAAGTTTTACAATATTGAGTCGAAGTATCGACATCTATATGGTGTTGGTTTCGGACGTAGTAATCCAAGGGTATACACCAAACATTTCAAAGAAGGGATACTGAGAAAAAGAAGATATGAAAGAGTAAGGATTTCTTCTTATTTTGTTTTTTTTTTTTAACCCGATCAAAATGTTACCTAATTAATTTTATTTGCAAGCTGTTGATATTAATATTTGCTACATACTTTTCATATCTTTGTGTACTAATTTCTTTTTTCTATCTTTTGGCATACCTTTCCCAAAATAAAATCTTAGATCACTAATCTATTTCTCGTTTGGCTTGTTTGGTTCTTAAAGATCCCTAAGGTTCAATCAATTTAGACTGTACTTTCTCATTTCTTAGTACTTGTGTCTTCAGAACGAAGCACAAATGAGCTTTCAAGTGCATTTTGACTGCAGAAATAATGCAAAATATAATCCCAATGTTGAGAACAAGTTTTACAAGTTTCTCCTTTAAAATTTCAGTGCTTCAGCTTCATTCTCTCATAACTTTCCTGTGTCTGGTTATGTGGTGGTCAACTACTTGTGACCATCATTGGTGTATTGGTGAAACTTAATTGAGAATATGAAAATTAGGTTTGCAAAAGTATGTTCACTGGATATGGATATTATTGGCATTTTCTGTTCATTCCTAATTAAACAGTAACATTGATTGATCTGGGATCACAAGATACAGATAGCAGATTTCCTTCCCAGAAAAACTAGTGAATTTGAGACTTGTAATAATCTGGTGGGTTTGAGGTTTCTGCACTGATGGAAACTTTTAATTTTGGATATTATTCAATTCTGTGAGATAAGTCAGTAACACAATCCTTTGAATCTTTGGTTGTATCTGAAGGGAACAGTTTGAACAGCGTAACACTAGTGAATTACCTTCTCTTTTGTGCCCACGGCTAATGGCAAGAATAATGATGACTTGTAAATGTTCAGAACTTTGCAGGACAGTCAATGTTTTTTCTTCTTTCTCTGTAATGGTGTTCATTTTTAGTTGATGCTAGGATTGAGAGCTGCATGCAACATTAACTGACTTCTTGCCTCTAAAGTGTGTTTTAAATGGAGCAGTTGTTCCCTGTGATATATCTTCAGGATGGGTTCAGTTAAATTTAGCTTGTGCTTGAAATTTTTCTTTTTGTGTAATTTACTTTTTATTGAAGTTCATCATCAAACAAACATTTCCATAAGATGTTTCAGATACTGTACATATATGTAATGTATTCATATTTGCCACAAATCTCCACATATTTATCTGAGGTATACACTTATAGAAAAGAGAGGAAAGAAGGAACAAGCAAAAGGACAAAACTATGTACAAGTAGGGAGTGATTTTTTTTTACAACAATATTCATTGATTTGTGAGAATAAAATCAGGCCTATGAGGTGTTATGTAGTTAAACCATTTTTCCCATGGATGGAAATTACAATGGACATTTACAAAATGGAGAAGCTTGAATTTTTTCTTAGTGATTTCCAGGATTGCTTAAGTGTAGTCCTGGATTTATCTTGTAATTATTTAATCTTTTTCTAAAACCTCATAGTGTACTGACACACAAATTCAGAACAATGTCTTCACATATGCAGTCCATATATTCACCAATGTAAATGCAGTGACACCAACAGCCTGTCAGCCTCTATTTCAAATAAATTCTAGAATGACGTTTTGAAATTCTGCACAGAAGTGCAGAGAAGATAACACTTACTATCCTTTCCCTCTCCTCTTCCCTCTCCTCGTCCCCCTCCCTCAAAAAAATGACATCAATAAATGAAGGACTTTTTGATTCTAACTAACTGTTGATTTTTTGTTTCCTTTTTGATCAGGAATTACCCAGCAGTACCACAGACAAGTAATTGACCAGGAAGTGAAGGAGTTCAATTCTATTTATGAAGAAAATCTCCAGAGGCTAACTTCAGTTAGAATAAATCCTGATACCCCGAGCAGCTTGCTGTGAATCCTATTTGTTCATCTTATTTCACAGTAGTTAGTGGAACTTACAACACTTAAAGTACACTGAGTAATCTGGACATTAGTGAAAATAGTTTAATAGTACATTAAATAGTTTAATGTATTCTAATTATTTCCCCCCACTGCTGCAGGTTAAGTTGGTGTGAGCTGCACGTTGTTTAAAAACGATAAATATTATGATGAAATATCAATTTACTCAAATGTAATCAAGAGTTGAAAATAGGTACATTTGGAGTGCTAGGGTTGATCGACAACTAATCAATAATTGGTGTGTGGAGTTGTTGTAGGTCATAGTTGAAAATTAAATGTGGATCTTTGTATACTTTTCACTTGGCTACAGTGGACTGACCATAAAAATGCTTGTTGATTATTGATGTAGTTGTCTGAATAAAAGTTTTTTTATATCAATTTTTTTGGCTGGTTATGCTCTCATGGTTGTGCTCTTCATTTGAGCATGCAGTTTCACATGTGCAAATAAACTGTTGATATTTATTTGAAATATTGTTGCTTGTATTTAGGTTCTTTCCCATTTTATTGAAATGGGAATTGTCCTCTCTGTACAATTGTATGCATGATTAGCAAGTAATTCAAGCAAAAATTTGAAATTGGAGATGCCAAAAAAGTGATCAAAACAAGACTGCTAATCTAGCAAAACATTGTGCATTGCAACAAATATCATAAAAGGGCAAGAATATTTATAGGAAAAAATAAACTGGCAGATCTTTATGATCTTAAGTCCCATTCTCAGATTGGTTCTGATCTCTTTATTTGGACACCATTGTTAAACTGAAACATAGTTGGCAACAAGTTCAGTAATGAGTCATTTGGAAGGACTTGTTCATGTTAAACTTACATATGTTCTTCAACTGACTAAAATATCAAGAATAATTTTAAAAATTTGACCATCTATATAATACTTAATTGTTATATAATTTGACTACTTTGAATTTACTATTTTGTGCTTGGAAGAATTTTACTTATATTTTTACCACCCTTGGAACTTTTGCATGTCAACTGATTGAACCACCTATTTTATGAATTGCTTTAGGTTTTGTTAGCTTTAATTTTAATTGTTAAGTAAGCATTGCAGCCATTTGTGGAACCTGTTTGGGAAAACTGCATTGTGGCCTTTTTGGAGATGTTCTGACCTTTCATCCATAACCTCTTAAAAACCATTAATTGTCTGTCAAGGCTGTCAGCTTTATACTTCTGGGCAATGCTGAAACTTGTCAAAACATTTATGAAAAGTCTGTGTAAGCTCTTCTATATGGTGGGATTGGCTTCAAAAGTTTACTGGTGGATTACCCAGCGTTTTAAATAGTCATGTAACATAGAAGCAGTTTAGAAATTCTAACTACTTTGTTGTTTTCCATACTTGTATAAGTAGGTGAGTGACTCTCAGATTTCAACCACATGATCCTATTTAATAATCTACCCATTTGGCTAATACATGACTCTTATTGGGGAGAATCACTTCTTGTATCTCTTTATGCATATTCCTTTGCTAGCTTTTGTAGGTTATCATTTCAAGTCTGTTTCCTTTCATGTAAATGTAATTTTGTTAATTGCTTTCTAACAGTTGACTAGGCATGGTAAAGTTTTACTGTAAATTGTTTTAGCATTGAACACTGTTAATTGCAGAACATGTCAAGAGCTGATTTAAATTACTGAAATATTACCTTTTATTTCACTAGAACAGCCACATTTATTATCACTGCTATTAGTTCTGTTGCTTTTACAAACATACGTATGTGTTATTTAACCCAGATTCATTGCATTAAAGTTCTTTGTTGCATAAATATGTCTTTGCATTATTTAATTTTCCATTCATGCATTTATTACTGCTTCATTAAGTCTATTAGATACAGAAGCAGAATTAGGCTATTTGGTCCATCAACTCTGATCCACCATTTCATCATGGCTGGTCCATTTAACTCTTGTCTCATTCTTCTGCCTTCTTTCCGTATCCCTTGATGCCGTGACTAATTGGGAATATATCAGCCTTTGCCTGAAATATACCTAATGACTTGGCCTTCACAGCTGGCTGTAGCAACAAAGTCTGCAGATTCACCACTATCTGGCTAGAGAAATTACTCCGCTTCTGTGTTGGAAATGGACATCTCTATTCTGAGGCTAAGCCCTCTGGACCTTGGTTCTCCCACCATAGGAAGTATCCTCTCCTCATCCACTCTATTGAGGCCTTTCAACATTTGGTAGGTTTCAATGAGTCCTCCCTGCCCCCCCCCATTCTTCTGAATTCCAGTAAGTATAGGCCCAAAGCCATCAAACACCTCATGCAAGTCTTTCAATCCCTGAATCGTTTTTGTGAACCTCCTTTCAACCCTCTCCAATGTAAGCACAGCTGCCTTAGATAAGAGACCCTGAACTGCTCATATTGTTCCAAATGAGGCCTCACTGGTCCCTTATAAAGTCTTGACATTATATCCTTTTAAATGATAACATTGATTTCAAGAGGACTAACATTTCATTTGTATTTCTCACCACTGACTCAAACTGCAAATTAACTTTTAGGGAATCATGCACAAGTACTCCACAAGTCCCTTTGCACCTCAGATTTTTGGATTTTCTCTCCATTTGGAAAATAGTTAATGCTTTTATTTCTGATACCAAACACAATGACCACACACATCCTAACACTATTGCATCTGCCACTGCTTTGCCCATTCTTGTAATCTGTTCAAGTCCTCCTGTGGACTCCCTGCTACTTCGGCACTATCTGCCCCTCCACCTATCTTCATATCATCTGCAAACATGACCACAAAGCCATCAATCCTGTTATCCACATCATTGATATATAATGTAAAAAAGAAACGATCCCAACATGGACTCCGAAGGAACACTACCAGTCACTGACAGCCAATCAAAAAGACTCCCTTTATTCCTGCTCTTTGCTTCCTCCCAATCAGCCAATTCTCTACCCATGCAAGTATCTTTCCTGTAATACCATGGACTGTTAACTTGTGTGGCACCTTGTCAAAGGCCTTCTGAAAATCCAAGTACACAACATCCATTGATTCTCCTTTGGCTATCCTCCTTGTTGCTTCGTCAAAGAATTCCAACAGATTTGTCTGGGAAGACTTTCCCTTGAGCAAACCAGGATGACTTAGGCCTATTTTATCATGTGCCTCCAAGTACCCCAAAACCACATCCTTAATAATCAAATCCAACGTCTTTCCAAGCACTGAGGTCAGACTAACTGACCAATAATTTTTCAGTACATGCATAATCTATTGATTCTTGAAAGATCATTACAAATACCTCCACAATCTCTTCAGTCACCTCTTTCAGAAGCCTAGGCTGTAATTCATCTGATCCAGGTGATTTATCTACCTTCAGACCTTCCCTTCTCCCCAAGCACCTTCTGCCTAGTAATTACAACTTTACTCACTTTTGCCCCCTGACTGCTTGAACTTCCAGCATACTGTTAGCATCTTTCACCATGACGATGCAAAATACTTACTCGGTTTCTCCGTCATATCCTTGTCCCCATCACTACCTCTCCAGCATCATTTTCCAGCAGTCTGATACCGATTGTAGCCTCTCTTTTACTCTTTATATATCTGGAGAAACTTTTGGTATCCTCTTTAATATTATTGCCTAACTTATTCCATCTTTTCTTTAGGACTTTTTTAGTTTCCTTCTGATATTCAATAGCTTCCCACTAATTTTTGCTCTATTATATGCCATGTCTTTGGCTTTGACTTCCCTTGTCAGCCACGGTTTCATTGTCGTGCCTTTAGAATAATTCTTTGTATCTGTCCTGCAGCTTTCGAAATCCTCCTAGAAACCAGCTGTTGCTGCTCTGCCGTCAGCCCTGCTGGTGTTCCCTTCCACTCAACCTTGGCCAGCTACTCTAATACCTCTGTAATTCTCTTTACTTCTCTGTAATATTGATACATCTGAATTTAATTGCTCCCTCTCAGATTGTAGGGTGAATTCTATCAAATTATGATCACTGTCTCCTATAGGTTCCTTTATCTTAAGCTCCAATTAATTCTGGTTAATTGCACAACATCCAATCCAGAATAGCTGCTCTTAAAAAGCCATCTTGTAGGCATTCTACAAATCTCCCCCTTGGGATCTACCACCAACCTGATTTTCCCAAACTGCCTGCATATTGAAATCCCCATGACTATCGTATCATTGAATTTTAGACATGCATTTTCTATATCCTATTGTAATTTGTACCCCACATCATAGCTGCTGTTCAGAGATCTGAATATTACTCCCATTAGGTACTTTTTACCCTTGCAGTTTCTTAACTCTATCCACAATGATTCTACACCTTATGATCCTATGTCCATTCTTTTGAAGGATTTGATTTCATTTGTTTTAACCAACAGAGCCACTCCACCTTCTGCCCACCTGCCTGTCCTTTTGATACAAAGTGTATGCTAAGCTCCTAGCCATAATTCAGTGATGCCCACAGCATCAAACCTGGCAATCTCTAACTGCTACAAGTTCAACTACCTTATTTGGTATATTGCTTGCATTCAAATATAAAACCCTTAGTACTGTATTCATCTTCATCTCCCTTTTACATTGCAAATCATCCCACAGACTGCAATTTTGCCCTATCATCAGCCTGTCATTGCAAGCAGTCTCTAAACCAAATTCCCCATCCCCTGCCAAATTAGTTTAAATCCTCCCAGACACCTCTTAGCAAACATGCTTGCAAGGATATTGCCCCTCTCACCCCCCCCCCCCTCGGGTTCAGATATAACCCATCCCTTTTGTATAGGCTGTACCTTCACCAGAAGAGATCCTAATGATCCGGAAATCTGAACCACTGCACCAGTTCCTCAGCCATGCATTTATCTGCCAAATGCTTCTAGTCTTACCTTCACTGGCACGTGGTAGAAACAACAATCCAGAGATTACTACTCTGGCATCCTGCTTTTCTACCTAGCTCTTTAAAATCTCTCTTTAGAACCTCCTCCCTTTGCCTGCTTATGTCATTAGTGCCAATATGTACCAAGACTTCTGGCTGCTCACCCATGCCCTTTAGAATGCTATGGACCCGATCTGAGATCTCCCTGATCCTGGCAACTTGCCATCCAGGCATCTCTATTGCACCCACAGAATCTTGTCTATTCCTCCCACTACTGCAATACTCTTCATATATCTGCTCTTCTGAGCCACAGATCCAGACTCTGCCAGAGATCCATTCGCTGCAGCTTCCCTGTAGGTCATCCCCCTCAACAGTATCCAAATTAATCTACTTATGATAGAGGGAATGGCCACAGGGGTACTCTGTACTGGCTGTCTATTTCCCTTTCTCCTGTTGACAGTCATCCAGTTACCTGTCTCCTGCGACCTAGGGGTGACTACCAACCTGTAGCTCACTTCCTCACTCTCCTGTATGGGCTAAAGGTCATCAAGTTGCAGCTCTAGTTCAAGCTTAAGTTGAAGTGTGACTTTCAAATAGTGTTTAGTCACAGTGAGGACTTGGAGATATATATAAAAAAAAACATTTTGAACCTATGTAACCTCTGGCTAAAAGAATAATTGGGACTGAAGAGGAATTTTTGAACTGAAGTAAACTGTGTCTTCAGCAGTTAGCTAAGACAGGCTCATTACCAGTTCTCCTTGGCTTGCAGAGAGACATTGAGAGTTTGTTAACATTGTACATTGTACCCTTGTTTGAGTAGGGAAGGAGGACTCACTGATAAGGACAGGAATGAACATCTATCTGTAATTAAGTCAGGGCTTAGCAAAGGGAATAAGTGATAAGGACTGGACAGCACATCCATCTGTAATTAAGCCTTGATCTAGCAGACTTAAGCCTTATCTGTAACTAAGTTTCACACCAACAGACTTGTCAAATGACATCTTGCAACAGTAATGTATGGGGCTTACTATGTACGTATAAATATACGGCTGTAACCAGAGACCATGGGCCCACTTGTCGGATGGTGGCAGTACTTATGTGTCTTCCCTTTGACAACTGGCTCTCAACTCCTGCAGGAGGGTGTGCAATAAACTGTTGTAACTATAAGAAGCTGGTCTCCCGAGTTTTATTCAGATTCAAATTTAACATTTGGCGTCACGAACAGGATCCCAATAGATGGGCTGAGTAAGCGGCTGGACCACTCTGGAGATTGCAGAGACCAACTGGGCACCCAATAGGTATTTTACCTTTTGTTGCTCTCCGTTAGTTCCTTTGGAGGCATGGTCCCTCGCCCAAGGCTGATCACATAACTTGACGGGATTGGGAACGAATCTGCTGGGAGACTCGTATAAGATAGGCAAATTTTATTAATTGAGCAGGAGGCAGTACCGGGTAAATTTTACTAAGAGGGCAGCAGGCATTCGTGCTGGATCAATTTATTATTTGAGCAGGAGGTGCCAAGCCAGGTAAATTTATCTGATTTATTAATTGAGCAGGAGGTTTTGTGCGGGTAAATTACTTAGAGAACAATTGCAGTCGATTGAAACGAGTGGGCCAGGAGCAATAGACAATAGGTGCAGGAGTAGGCCATGCAGCCCTTTGAGCCAGCACCACCATTCACTGATGATGACCATGGCTGATCATCCACAATCAGTACCCTTTTCCTGCCTTCTCCCCATATCCCTTCACTCCGCTATCTTTAAGAGCTTTATCTAACTCTTTTTTGAGAGAATCCAGACAATTGGCCTCCACTGCCTTCTGAGGCAGAGCATTCCACAGAACCACAACCCTCTGTGTGAAAAAGTTTTTCCTCAACTCCATTCTAAATTGTCTACCCTTTATTCTTAAACAGTGGCCTCTGGTTCTGGACTCCCCGCAACATCGGGAACATGTTTCCTGCCTCTAGAGTGTCCAATCCCTTAATAATCTTATATGTTTCAATCAGATCCCCTCTCATCCTTCTAAATTCCAGTGTATACAACCCCAGTGGCTCCAATCTTTCAATATATGACAGTCCCGCCATCCCGGGAATTAACCTCGTTAACCTATACTGCACTCCCTCAATAGCTAGAATGTCCTTCCTCAAATTTGGAGACCAAAACTGTACACAATACTCCAGGTGTGGTCTCACCAGGGCCCTGTACAGCTGCAGAAGGACCTCTTTGCTCCTATACTCAATACCCCTTGTTATGAAGGCCAGCATGCCATTAGCTTTCTTCACTGCCTGCTGTACCTGCATGCTTACTTTCAGTGACTAATGAACAAGGACACCTAGATTTCGTTGTACTTCCCCTTTTCCTAACTTGACACCATTCAGATAGTAATCTGCCTTCCTGTTCTTGCCACCAAAGTGGATAACTTCACATTTATCCACATTAAACTGCATCTGCCCACTCACCCAACCTGTCCAAGTCACCCTGCATTCTCATAACATCCTCCTCACATTTCACACTGCCACCCAGCTTTGTGTCATCTGCAAATTTGCTAATGTTACTTTCAATCCCTTCATCTAAATCATTAATGTATATTGTAAATAGCTGTGGTCCCGGCACCGAGCCCTGCGGTACCCCACTAGTCACTGCCTGCCATTCTGAAAAGGACACATTAATCCCTACTCTTTGTTTCCTGTCTGCCAACCAATTTTCTATCCATGTCAGTACCCTACCCCCAATACCATTTGCTCTAATTTTGCACGCTAACCTCCTATGTGGGACCTTATCAAAGGCTTTCTGAAAGTCCAGGTACACGACATCTACTGGTTTTCCCATATCCATTTTCATAGTCACATTCTCAAAAAAATTCCAGAAGATTAATCAAGCATGATTTCCCCTTCGTAAATCCATGCTGATTCGGACCTATCCTGCCACTGCTATCCAAATATGCCGCTATTACATCTTTTATAATTGATTCCAGCATCTTCCCCACCACTGATGTCAGACTAACTGGTCTATAATTGCCTGTTTTCTCTCTCCCTCCTTTCTTAAAAAGTGGGATAACATTAGCTACCCTCCAATCCGCAGGAACTGATCCTGAATCTATAGAACATTGGAGAATGATTACCAATGCTTCCACAATTTCTAGAGCCTCCTCCTTAAGTACCCTGGGTTGCAGACCATCAGGCCCTGGGGATTTACCAACCTTCAGTCCCATCAGTTTACCCAACACCATTTTGTACCTGATGTGAATTTCCTTCAGTTCCTCTGTTACCCTAGGTCCTCTGGCCACTATTACATCTGGGAGATTGTTTGTGTCTTCCCTAGTGAAGACAGATCCAAAGTACCTGTTCAGCTTGTCTGCCATTTCCTTGTTCCCCATAACAATTTCACAATATGTGTGAGAGTTTTCCAGACAAGGAAAAAGATTTGCAAATGTTGAGTGCAGTGCTGAATGGGAAATTGGGGAACAAAATGTGGCCACTGGGCGGGGGGGGGGGGGTGGATCCTGGGATATTACCTCATGACAACAAGCAGTAAATTTGATATGGAAAAAGAACTGTGGAAAGAAGTGGAAATTGTTGATAAAGGAATGGAAGGAAAATCCAGATGTAAAGTGGTACAATACATTATTAGCAAGTTGGAGGAATAATGCGTGTGACAAAGTAATGTATGTACTGCAGAAGGAATGCCAAAAAGTTGGGAGACGCTGAAGGCGGAGCATGAATGGGTGGATGGGCACCGAAAGCGAGAGCAGGGAAAACAACGTAAGCAAACCAAGGCTGACCTAGATAGGAGAGAAGGGCAGGAATGTCAGTCTAGAGTTCGAACTAATCGGGAAACAAGGGATCCCGAACACATGTCTGGCATACCGACCCTGTTTGAGGACAGTGACTGCGATGAGGAGTGGGCACCCATCGTAACCCCCCCCCCACCTTACCAGGGGCCAAGATCACCCAGTGCTCCCGAACCCCAATCCTCCCGGTATTCAGATATGGTGGCCGCCCGGGTGAAACAGCGGTGGCAGGGACGTGGAGGTCCCTATACCCTGAGATCCATAAAGGGAATACTGAGGATTATTCCGAGACAGGGAGGGAAGAATGCAATAAAACCCCAGAATTAATGGCTCCACCAAGACAATTGCCCACCCGAATGCTGCCCAGTCCACGAGCAGCGGAGGAGGGACTGTGATTCCTGTGTATGCACCCTGGAAGCCTCAAGAAATGATAATGATCATGAATCAGGCCCCAGATAGAAAAGAAACCAGCACAGTTTGCTCAGTATGTCCGCAGTTCTATACAAATGTATAATGCGACCCCACAAGATTTATTCGGTCTCTGCTGCATGATTCTCTCATCTGATGAGGGACAGAAATGGAAAGCAGAATTAAGATACCAAACCCATCAGGAGTTACAGGCGGGAAACCATAATGAGAATGAACAGGGAGACCAGATTATTCAAGCCTTGGAAAGGGCTCTCCAGCAACCTGTAAACATCACTAAAGTACTTGAATGCAAACCTAAGCCTGGGGAATCGGGACCAGACTTTTGGGAGCGATTTGTGGTCTGCTACGGCACTTTCGCAGGAGACCAGGCCTTTAATAATGGGAATTCATCCCCCCCAGTTAATGCTGTACTGCTCCAATGCTTACCAGCTAAGTTAGCCAACATGATTAAAACAAATAATATGGATTGGTCTGATAATGACCGAAATCGAATTCAACGAGCTTTGACATATTATTGGGACCCGGCTTTCGAATCCCGATCAACCCCAAAGGGAACTAATATTAAAGGTGAATATGTTCGGCGGGGAGAAAGACGCAAGCCGGTTATATCTCGGGATCAGAACTGGGATCATTTTCCCGACTGGCCGTACCCTGATAACCCGGACCCTTATTGGACAGGACCCAACAGAACGCTAGCCCAATGGCTTCCACCCAACCGTCAGGATTCTAGGAATGGTTGGCCTGATCCACCGTGCCGACTGCTATCACAGACAGGCAATGGGTATTGGGGACCCAACCCTGGACCAAGTGGGGTGTGCTTCAATTGTGGGTGCCCTGGGCATTGGAGGACGAGGTGCCCATGGGAACAAAAACCTACCAAGGGACAGGTGGGGACAACAACCTGTTTAGAAATTGACAAGCAAGGATGCTCCCTACCATGAGTACCACTCCTCAGGAAGAGCCCAATGTAATATTGCAAGTTGCTGGAATTCCAGTTCCGTTTATGATTGATACGGGGGCAACCACATGCGCTCCCGATCAGGAAATAGTATCGGAACAGATTCCAGCTATCGTACGCTACAATCACTCTGTCTGGGTTCAAAGGCACGGAATGTACGTATTCACATACTCAGCCACTGCAGGTGGAATTCCAGGGGAACCAGTGTGAGGTTTCAGTTACAGTCACCACCAGTCTGGGGTGTAATCTAGCAGGGAGAGACTTGCTCTGTCCGTTGGAAGTCAAGATTCTATGCACAGACAAGGGTATCACCCTGGGACTAGTGAACAACCGACAGCTTCCCCAGTTTCCGACCGCCCAGTGGTAGGCACTTAATCTGGACTCCACTTCATTTGAACCCCCTCTGCCAGCGGTCGACCCCCATGTGACCCTGTGCTATGACCCTACGGGGTGCGCCACTGAGGAAAGCTAATATTATGCACCCCTTGAGGGACAGAAGTTTCCAGTCACGGTGATTGAGAGGTTAAAGGAAAAGAGGGCAGTGTATTACCGGCCAAAGTTCCAGATTTCCTTTGGCAACAGACAGGACTGGTGGCTCCCCATATCACTGTTAGGGTTTGCTCTGGGTTCAAGCCAAAAAGCCTAGGGTTCCTTGCCTACACCCTGATGAAGCAAGCCTCCAGCACCAAGGGAGACTGGCAAGACTTGCTCACGGGCCAACTCCGATACTGAAAGGACTCTGAGGTGAAGACGGGACATCTGGTAAGACACTCTTTTAATATTGACCGAATCCAAGACGTTGTACCCCATCTCTGGGCAATTTCAGGCCATGAAGTCAGCCGCACCAACTGCCCCCCTGTCCAGATCATCGTGAAAGAAGGTCAGACTCTCCCATCCATTCTGCAATACCCCCTTAAGCCCGAGGCAACATTTTATGAGGATGGGATCTCTTTTGTGGATCCAGCGGGGAAACAGTGTTCTGGCTGTGCGATAGTGACCGACAGTGAAATAGTTGAGCGGGCCTCTTTGGAAGCAGCTGTCTCAGCCCAGAAGGCTGAGTTCTGACTCATGCCTGTATCCTAGCAACAGACAAAAGTGTGACCATTTACACAGACTCCCATTATGCATTTGGAATTGTACATGGCTACAGGGCTCTTTGGGAACATCGGGGATTCCTGACTTCCTCTGGCCACGCCATTAATAATGCCACCTTTGTAAACAACTTACTCACCACTCTACAGCTACCTCCAGTTTTGGCTATTATTAACTGTGCAGCCCACACCCGCATGTCTGACCGGGTCACTAAAGGCAATGCTTCAGCGGATGAGACAGCAAAGAGTGCGGTACAATCTTGGTTAGTTGTAGTCCTCTTGGGTTCCCGTCAAGGAAACCTCTGTAACTCAAGGAGAACGGGTTTGCCAGACGTGCGAGAGGTACGTACCTTCAGGGGGACGCCTCTGAGGAGGAGCGCAAACTGTGGTCCCAGATGGGGTGCCAGGAAGACCCCGACCTAGGTTTTTGGATCACCCCAGCGGGACAGGTTAGTGTTCCTACACAGGTTTTACCAATGTTGGTCGATTATATACATAATTGTACACACCTGGGAAAGGAGGGAATGGTTGGTAACCTGTACCCTGCACACTGAGTACGACTCCCTTGCCAGGTGGACCTTTTTTGTGTCTACAAGTTGATTTTATTGAATTGCCTCGAGTACATTGCTATAGATACTGCTTAGTTATTATAGATGTGTTCAGTAGATGGATTGAAGGTATTCCAACTACCAATGATACTGCTACGACTGTTGTGAAAGTATTATTACGGGAACTAAATCGCAGGCACAGCCTGCCAGAGATGCTGAGCTCTGACAATGGCCCATAGTTTGTGGCAAAAGTAAATGAAGGGGTATGTAACAAACTAGCTATCAAGCAACAATTCCACTGTGTACACCACCCACGGGCTGCTGGCATAGAAGAGAGAGCCAATGGCACTCTGAAGAGTTTGGCAATAATAAAGTATAAGTATAAACTGGCCAACTAATGGCGGAGACTGGACTCACTTGTTTGAAGGTCCTACCGCTAGCCCTATTCCACATGAGGGTTACTCCACAGGGGAAAACAGGGCTGTCACCAGCTGAAATCATTTATGGACGGCCCATGAGGACATCCTGAGGACCAAGATCTTGTGTACCATCGCTCCCAGAAAGTCTACCAGCAAAAATAGATATGCATCCCCTAGGGAAGAGATGGGGAAATATATATCCCTACCAACCAAAATTCTCCAAGCATTACATTCACAGGTACAGCAGGCTTACAAGGAAGAGAACTACCCCGCAGAGAGGAGTGACTATCCCACCCTAGAACCTGGGGATTTTGTCCTGGTCAAGAACTGGGATTGAGGGAAACTTGGACCTCCGTGGAGAGGACCATATCAGTGTTACTGACAACTCGCACAGCTGTGAAACTGAAGGGGCAATCTCGGTGAATACATCGAACAGACTGCAAATGTGTTACTGAAGGAACTGAGAAGGACTCTCTCAGACTAAAGGAAAATGTATTGGCTGATAGTGGTGTCCATGCTTATGCCTTTGAGAGGGTTCACCCCAGCATCTGGGAGCCCCCATGTCAACACCTTTCTGTCTCTCTGTCAAACAAGTAGAAGTAGGGGCCTGCTGGGTTTGTGCCGAAATTCCGCAGCATGGTAGAACTATGATTCCCATGTCAGTAATCCCGCTCAACCAGAGTGAGGAACTCTCAGCCTGGGCTTTCTCAAATAACACCCAGGGAAGTGAGGCGCGGAACTGTAGTCCAGTCAGAGGTGACTGTGGCTGTCAGCATTTTGAGGGATGGTATCTTAGGCCCCCACCAAAAGGAACCTCATATACTGGGAAACATGCATCCTGGCCATACCTGCAGGACCCCAGCAGCGGAATAGTAAATGCCACCTGTTACTGTAACGTCCAGAGAGGGGAAGATGCATTTTTTTCTGGGAAATAGCAGCTGTACCACCTATACCACTGCAGACCCTCCCCAACCAGTAAATAGCACCCACTGGGTGTGTGGAAATTGGGCCTATATATGACTCCCAAGGGAAACTGCCAGCAGAAAGAATCCGCAAAGTCCCAGCAAAGGGTGGACCGGCTGTTGTTGCCGAGCATATTTAGTACCCCATCTGAGAGTCATGGCCCAGCTGCAGGATCACCCCCATTGAAACAGGCAGTGGAGAGGTATAACTGAGACTGAGCAACTTTAGATGATCCCTTTTCCCTCCTATGGAGTAGCCAGGAATTCACGAGAGATGATCAGTTTGGCTGCAGCACTTGAGGAGCTGGCCAACAATACTGCAGGGGCCCTGACAGAAACACAGGCCCAAGTAACTGAAATATCCACTGAAATGATTGCAATCTACAGAACCAGATGGCCCTTGATTTCATTCTGGCAGAAACAGGAGGAACATGTGCCATTATAGGGAAAGAATGCTGTACCTACATACCCGACGAATCTAGTAACATGTTGTCCCTTTCTGAGCCTGAGCATATAACCCAGGAAATACAAAAGATTCATAACGTAAGACCGTAGGACAGAGGTTGCATGGGTTTGGCAGCAGGACAGGATGGTGGTCGATTGGGAGCTTCTTCGGAGATATCGGTGGTACGCTAGGCTATTGCATTATGGAAGTATCGTACTTATTGTAATTGCTGTCATTCCTGTATTGCGATGCTTGTGGCCACTGGTGGCTAGCTGCTTCAGCCGTGGGAGCCGATTGTAACCTTTGGGACCTGAGAGTTACCATAAAATGATAAAAAGGAGGGAATAAGGAACTGGGGATATAAAAAAATCATTTTGAACCTATGTAACCTCTGGCTAAAAGAATAATAGGGACTGAATAGGAATTTTTGAACTGAAATAAACTCTGTCTTCAGCAATTAGCTAAAACAGGCTCATTACCAGTTCTCCTCAGCTTGCAGAGAGACATTGTGAGTTTGATAACATTGTAGCCCATCCACTTCAAGGATTGACATGTTGTGCATTCAGAGGTGCTCTTCTGCACACCACTGCACAAACATTGTTTGGGTAGGGAGAGGAGGACTCACCAATAAGGACAGGAATGAACATCCATCTGTAATTAAGTCAGGGCCTAGCAAAAGGAAGAACTGATAAGGACTGGATAGCACATCCATCTATAATTAAGCCTTGATCTAGCAGACTCTCTTATCTGTAACTAAGTTTTGCACCAACAGACTTGGTGGGTGTACCAGTTCAAATGACATCTTACAATAGTAATGTATGGGGCTTACTACGTATAAATATACAGCTGTAACCAGAGAGAGTGGGCTCACTTGTCGGATGGTGGCAGTACTTACGCGCCTTCCCTTTGACAACTGGGTCTCAAACTCCTGCAGGAGGGTGCACAATAAACTGTTGTAACTATAAGAAGCTGGCCTCCCGAGTTTTATTCAGATTCGACTTTAACAACAGCAGAAATTAATACATTTAATGTTTAGTATACACTCAGTGGCCACTTTATTAGGTGCATCTGCACACCTGGTTTTTAATGCAACTATATAATCAGTCAACCATGTCGCAGCAACTCAATGCACACACATCGTCAAGAGGTTCAGTTGTTGTTTAGACCAAACATCAGAGTGGGGGAAGAAATCTGGTCTAAATGACTTTTACTCTGGAATGCTTGTGGTTTGTGTATTTCAGAAGCTGCTGGTCTGAGATCTCCATGCACAGTCTCAAGTTTACAGAAAAGAGTGCTCGACCCAAAAAAAAATCCAGTGAGTGGCAGTGCTGTGGGCAAAAAAACCCTAGTTAATGAGAGCGGTTAGAGGAAAATGGCCAGAAAAGTTCAAGCTGACAGGAAAGCACAGTAACTCAAATAACCACACGTTATAACAGTGGTGTGCAGAACAGTGCCTCTGAATGCACCACATGTCAATCCTTAGAGTGGATGGGTTACAGCAGCAGAAGACCACGATCATTCATTGGCCACTTTATTTGGTACAGGAGTTAATTTTTTTAAATATTGTGATGCCACACATGATGCTGCTAAAGAAGATAACAGCCCATGGAAAGATATTAGCATGGACAGAAGATTGACTGACTGGAAAAGGCAACAAGTGAGAATAAAGGGGGCCTTTTCTGGTGGGCTACCAGTGACTAGTGAGTGGGACTCACTACAGGGAACTGCTACTTTTCATGTTATATGGCTTTGTTTCCAGGTTTGTGGATAATACAAAAATAGGTGAAGGGGTAAGTAGTATTTGAAAAGCAGGGAATCTACAAAAGGATTGGGATAGATTGGGAGGATGGGCATAGAAGTAGCAGATGGAATACAGTGTAGGGAAGTGTATGGTCATGCACTTTGGTGAGAAGGTATAAAGGTACAGACTATACCTTTATTATACCCTTATAGACTATACCTAAATGGGGAGCAAATTCAGAAACCAGATGTGCAAAATCACTTGGGACCCTAGTAAAGGATTCCCTAAAGGTTACCTTGCAGTTTGAGTCAGTACTGAGGAATAGTAGCATTCATTTAGAGGGAACACTCACAACACGCTGGAAGAACTCAGCAGGTGGGGCAGCATCCGTGGAAACGATGAGTCAACGTTTCAGGCTGGAACCCTTCATCAGGACTGTAGAGGGAAGGGGCAGAGGCCCTATAAAGAAGGTGGGGGGAGGGTGGGAAGGAGAAGGCTGGTAGGTTCCAGGTGAAAAACCGGTAAGGGGAAAGATAAAGGGGTGAGGGAGGAGAAGCAGGGAGGTGATAGGCAGGAAAGGTGAAGAAGAAATGGGGGAAAACATAATGGGTGGTAGAAGGAGGCAGAACCATGAGGGAGGTGGTAGGCAGCTGGGGGAGGGGGCAGAGTGACATAGGGACAGGGGAAGGGAGGGGGAGGGAATTACCGGAAGTTAGAGAATTCTATGTTCATACCAAGGGGCTGGAGACTACCTAGGCGGCATATGAGGTGTTGCTCCTCTAACCTGAGTTTAGCCTCATCATGGCAGTAGAGGAGGCCACGTATGGACATATCCGAATGGGAATGGGAAGCAGAGTTGAAGTGGGTGGCTACCGGGAGATCCTGTCTGTTGTGGCGGACGGAGCGGAGGTGCTCGACGAAGCGGTCCCCCAATCTGCGTCGGGTTTCACCAATGTAGAGGAGGCTGCACCAGGAGCACTGGATGCAATAGATGACCCCAACAGACTCACAAGTGAAGTGTTGCCTCACCTGGAAGGACTGTTTGGGGCCCTGAATGGTGGCAAGAGAGGAGGTGTAGGGACAGGTGTAGCACTTGCGATTACAGGGATAAGTGCCGGGTGGGAGATCCGTGGGGAGGGACGTGTGGACCAGGGAGTCGTGGAGGGACTGATCCCTGTGGAAAGCGGACAGGGGTGGAGAGGGAAAGATGTGCTTAGTGGTGGGGTCCTGTTGAAGGTGGCGGAAGTTGCGGAGGATAATGTGCTGGATCTGGAGGCTGGTGGGCTGGTAGGTAAGGACAAGGGGAACTCTGTCCCTGTTGTGGTGGCAGGAGGATGGGGTGAGGGCCGAAGTGTGAGAAATGGAGGAGATGCGGGTGAGGGCATCATTGATGCTGGCAGAAGGGAAACCACAATCCTTAAAGAAAGAGGACATTTGAGATGTCCTGGAATGGAAAACCTCATCCTGGGAGCAGATCCGGCGGAGACGGAGGAACTGGGAGTGGCATTTTTGCATATGGCGGGGTGGGAAGAGGTATAGTCGAGGTAGTTATGAGAGTTAGTGGGCTTGTAGAAGATGTCAGTGGACAGTCTGTCTACAGAGATGGAGACCGAGAGATCGAGAAAGGGGAGGGAAGTGTCCAAGATAGACCAAGTGAATTTGAGGGCTGGGTGGAAGTTTGAAGTAAAGTTGATGAAATTGACGAGCTCAGCATGGGTGCAGGAAGCAGCACCAATGTAGTCGTCAATGTACTGAAAGAAAAGTTGGGGAGCAGTACCAGAATAGGTTTGGAGCACAGACTATTCCACATAACCAACGAAGAGGCAGGCATAGCTAGGGCCCATGCGAGTTCCCATAACTAGTATGAAGAAAGTGGGAAGAGCCAAAAGAGAAGTTATTGAGTGTGAGAACCAGTTCCGCCAACAGAAGGCGGGTAGTGGTGGTGGGGAACTGGTGGGGTCTATTATCCAGAAGGTAGCAGAGGACTTTGAGGCCTTCTTGATGGGGAATGGAGGTGTATAGAGATTGGACATCCATAGTGAAAATGAAGCGGTCGGAACCGGGGAACTGGAAGTTATTGAAGGGGTGGAGGGCATGGGATGTATCCCGGATGTAGGTGGGGAGGACTGAACTACGGGTGACAAAATGGAGTCCAGGTAGGCAGATATAAGTTCGGTGGAACAGGAGCAGGCAGAAACTATGGGTCTACCGGGACAGTCAGGCTCGTGGATCTTGGGGAGGCGGTAAAACCGAGCGGTACGGGGTGTGGGAATTATGAGTTTAGCAGCTGAGGATGGAAGGTCTCCGGAGTTGATAAGGATGGTGATGGTACGGGAGACAATGGTTTGATGTTTTTTGGTGGGGTCCTGTTCCAGGGGTTAGGGTTGGGAGGTATGACTATGCGGGCATCACTGAGTCATGGCTGAAAGTTGGGAGCTTAAATCCAAGATTACACAGTGTATCAAAAAGACAAGCAGATAGACGGGGAAGGGGTTGGCTTTGTTGGTTAAAAAAAAGAGAAATCAAATCGTCAGAAAGAGATGACATAGGATCAGAAGATGTAGAATCCTTGTACGTAGAGTTAAGAAACTGCAAGGATAAAAAGACCCTGATGGGATTTATACACAGGTCTCTGAATGGTAGCCAGGAATGGAGGTACAAATTACAAAGGGAGATAGAAAAGGCATGTGAAAAGGGCAATGTTATGATAGTCGTGGGTGATATCAATATGCAGGTAGATGGGAAAATCAAGTAGGTATTGGATTCCAAGAGAGAGAATTTGTAGAATGCCTATGAGATGGCTTTTTAGAGGAGCTTATGGTTGAGGTAGGAGAAGGGCAATTCAGGATTGGCTGCTGTGTAATGAACCAGATTTGATTAGGAAGCTTAAGGTAAAGGATCCCTTAGGAGGCGCAGATCATAATATGATAGAATTTACCCTGTAGTGTGAGAGGGAGATGCTAAAGTCAGATGGGTATCATTAGTCAAGCAGAGTAAAGGGAACTACAGAGGCATGAGAGAGAAGCTGGCCAAAATGGATTGGAAGGGGACCTGAGCAGGGATAATGGGAAAACAGCAATGTCTGGAGCAATTCAGAAGGTGTAAGATAGATTCATCCCAAAGAGGTATTCGAAACGGAGGATGAGCCAACCGTGGCAAACAAGGTAACTCAATTACAGCATAAAAGCAAAATTTAGGAATTTAGTGGGAAGGTAGGGAATTTGGGAGCTTTTAAAAACCAGCAGAAGACAACTAAAAAAGCAATAACGAAAGAAAAGAAAGCCAATAATACAGGATACAAAAAGATATTTTTCATATATATGTAAAGTTTAAAAGAGAGGCGACAGTGGATAATACCACTGGAAAATGACGCTGCAGAAGTGGTAATGGGGGACAAAGAAATGGCAGACAAACTCAATGAATATTTTGTGTCAATCTTAACTCAGGATCTCCCAGTGGCCACACATTTTAATTCCACATCCCATTCCCATTCTGACATGTCTATCCACGGCCTCCTCTACTGTAAAGATGAAGCCACACTCAGGTTGGAGGAACAACACCTTATATTCCGTCTGGGTAGCCTCCAACCTGATGGCATGAACATCGACTTCTCTAACTTCCGCTAATGCCCCACCTCCCCCTTGTACCCCATCCGTTATTTATTTTTATACACACATTCTTTCTCTCACTCTCCCTTTTCTCCCTCTGTCCCTCTACCCTCTGACTATACCCCTTGCCCATCCTCTGGGTTTCCCCCACCCCCCTTGCCTTTCTCCCCGGGCCTCCTGTCCCATGATCCTCTCATATCCCTTTTGCCAATCACCTGTCCAGCTCTTGGCTCCATTCCTCCCCCTCCTGCCTTCTCCTATCATTTTGGATCTCCCCCTCCCCTCCCACTTTCAAATCTCTTACTAACTCTTCCTTCAGTTAGTCCTGACGAAGGGTCTGGGCCTGAAACGTCGACTGTACCTCTTCCTAGAGATGCTGCCTGGCCGGCTGCGTTCACCAGCAACTTTGATGTGTGTTGCTTGAATTTCCAGCATCTGCAGAATTCCTGTTGTTATTCAGATAATAATATGTTTTCCTGTTTTTGCCACCGAAGTGGATAACCTCACATTTATCCACATTAAATTGCATCTGCCATGAATTTGCCCACTCACCTAACCTATCCAAGTCACCCTGCATCCTCTTAGCATCCTCCTCACAGCTAACACTGCCGCCCAGCTTCGTGCCAACCGCAAACTTGGAGTTGCTGCATTTACTTCCCTCATCGAAGTCATTTATATTGTAAACAACTGGGGTCCCAGCACTGAGCCTTGCAGTACCCCACTAGTCACTGCCTGCCATTCTGAAAAGGTCCCGTTTATTCCCACTCTTTGCTTCCTGTCTGCCAACCAATTCTCTATCCATATCAATACCTCACCCCCAATACCATGTGCTTTAAGTTTGCACACTAATCTCCTGTGTGGGACCTTGTCAAAAGCCTTCTGAAAATCCAAATATACCACATCCACTGGATAGAAAGAATGTCTATCATGGCTTGCAGTGGGATATGGACCAGTTGGAAAAATGGCAAATTGAACTTATTGCATATAAGAGAGAGGTGTTGCACTTTGGTAGGGTTTTCCACAGTAAACGGTACGACACAGAGGAGTGTGGTCGAACAAAGGGAGCTGGGAATACTGGTCCATAAGTCATTGGAAGTGGTGGCACAGGTAGATAGAAAGCTTCTGGCACCTTGGCCTTTATAAATAAAAGTATTGACTACAGGAGATGGGAGGTTGAAGTTGTATTTAATATTGCTGATGCCTAATTTGGAGTACTGAGTGCAGTTTTGGTCACCTACTTACAGGAAAGTTGTAAATAAGGTTGAAAGAATATCCAGAAAATTTACAAAGATGTTGCTGGGACTGGAGGACTTGCTTTATAAGATAAGATTGAATAATTGGGACTTCATTGCTTGGACTGAGGAGAGATTTGATAGCGGTATAAAAAATTATGAGAGGTATATAAAGTTATGAGGGGTATAAATAAGGTTAAATAAGGCTTAAAGTTATGAGAGGTATAGAAAGTTATGAGGGGTATAAATAAGGTTAAATAAGGCTTTTTCCACTGAGGTGGGGTGGGACTACAACCAGAGGTCATGAGTTGAGGGTGAAAAGTTATCTCCAAATTAAAGCCATTGAATATAGACATGAAGCAGCAAAAATACAAAATCCATTCTGAGAGACATCATGGAGGTAAAATGTTGTCTGCATCACTCCACGAAAGCTTTACAGCTAAAGCTTCGAATATGATCAGCTCTTCTTGGATAATTGGCTGGATTGATAGCAAAAGCTAGCATGGGATTTGTTAAAACAAAATTGACACTAAATAAAAGCAGAAAATGTTGGAGAAGCTGAAATGCTGCAAGTTTCAAACACATATGGTAAAAGAAACAGTCAGCATTGAGTCTGCATCTCTGCTAATTTATTGACTGGATATTGCTCAACTTACTGAGATTTTCTGTTTGTGTTTCAGATTTTAATAGCATTTGCAGTTTTCATACTGTGTCTAAACAATCCTGAAGCTGAAATTTACTGGTGAACTTCCATCGGAACTAAAGCAACTAATGGTCTTCTGGATCCGCTGCAGTGAACCCCGGTGCTGTGAACTTCAGCTCTGAATGACGTTTGCTTGCTTTTATTGTTCTTATGATTTGTTTTTAATGGGATCTGCTGGGGTTCGTTGTTTTGTGGCTGCCTGTAAGGAGACGAATCTTAAGGTTATATAAAATATACATACTTTAAACTTCTGTGGTTTTAGTTTTATTCTTTGTTGGTGCAAGCTAAATCAGTACAAAAAAATGAAAATGAAGGAAGTCAATAGGTGAGGACAGTGGACCATGGGAGAAAGGAAGAGGGACGCTGGAGGGTGATGATGGACAGGTGAAGAGAAGGGATGAGAGGTGAATCACACTGGGGAATGGGGAAAAAGGGAAAGGGAGGGGAGAAATCGATATTCATGAGATTAGGATGCAGACGGGAAATGAGGTGCTGTCCCTCTATGGGGAATGGGGAAAAAAGAGAAAAGGAGGGGAGAAACCGATATTCATGAGATTAGGATGCAGACTACCCAGAGGGGAAATGAGGTGCTGTCCCTCTGACCTGACAGTAGAGGAAGCCAGGATACGAAGTCGATTTGAATTGTGTGGCTACCGAGAAATCGCCCGAATCGACGTCAGGTTTCACCGATGTAGAAGATGCTACACTGAGAGCTGCTGATACAGTTGGCAGGTGTTTCTGACTGAAAATTATAAAGCAACTCTGTGGGAAGACGAGTAAAAATAAGGCTGCATTCAGTACACGACGGGAACGCACAAAAGAACACAGGTAGTTCACCGCGCATGCGCCAGCGGCCGGGGGGGGGGATATCCCGCGCATGCGCGCATCGGTAGCGCAGAAGGGAATTGGTCGCCACCCTACTGCGGTTGTAAGGTTTTCCAGGACCTCAGTGCAGTGAGGGAAGCGGGTAGACGCTTTGCAGCAAAAGGTGGAACCGTGGGTACAAGAGCAGGTATCCCTCACCTTAACTGTATTTCAGAGTGCCGGCGGATCCGAGCCAGTCTAAAGAAGACATCGGGGCCCGTTTGAATCCGGCAGCCGCTCGGTACGTTAACCTGATTTGAAAGCGACCGTGATATGGGAATCTGTCGCTGAAGGCCAGGCCAGGCGCCCGTTACGTTGTACGACGGTGCGGCAGGCCCGTCCAGCGGCGGTGAGAGCGCGCATGCGTGTTATGGAGTTTACCGCCATTAGGCGCATGGAGTGGGGGGGGGGGTGTTCGTACTGTGGGCATGGAGGCGCAATCTGGAGCCAGGGTACGGGTTGGTGATTGAACCTTGAATTGCCGCGTGGGTTGGCGAAGTGGATAATAGTATCAGGGGTTGCTCCATGGATGGAATGGGTTCTCTGGAATGGAGAGGTGTAGAGTGGGATCAGGGACCCTCCAGTGGTTGGGAGGGATCAGGTTGGGCTGGAGAATCGGGGCTTGGCACCACCTACCAGTTGAATGAAGGGTTGAGACTGGAGAGTGGTGGCGGTGGTGTATTGAATGGGATCGGGTTTTCTCAGTGGTTGTAGGGGTAAATGTAGGGTTGAGATCAGGGGTAAAGGATGAAATGATTTCCTGTGGTGTTGGGTGGTTTGATTCTTCATTGCTTCTGTAAAGTAGGTCAATAGTTAGGGTTGCTGGGGCTACAAGTATTGGTTATTCTCCTGGTGGATTAGGGCAGGGTGGTCAACTGCGTTTGAAAATGGATGTTGAGAAGTTAGTGGTCCTATTTTGTGCTTTTTGGGACCACTTACTGAGGGTTCAGTAGGGTTCATCCGTTGGGTTCAGTGGGATTGTCAGCCAAGGCCGTCATCAAGGCATGTGGAAAGGGTTATCCATTGAGGAACAGACAGTAAAATGAATCAACCATATTTTGGATTAGGCTTTAAAATGCAATTTAAATTGTTATTTTTTTTAATTTATGTTTTATTGAAGTTCATCGTCAAACAAACATTTCCATAAAATGTATTTCAGATATTGTATTTATATATATATATATATTGCATTTGCCACAAATCTCCACATAATAATTATCTGAGGTATACACTATAGAAAAGAGAGGAAAGAGAGAAGCAAGCAAAAGGAAAAACTATGTACAAGTAGGGAGTGATCTTTTTTTTTACAACATACTCATTAATTTGTGAGAATAAAATCAGGCCTATGAGGTGTTATGTAGTTAAAGCATTTTTCCCAGTATGAATCAAATTGTTCCAACTTATGATTGACATGCTGTTATCTTCTCCATTTTGTAAATGTCCATTGTAATTTCCATCCATACATTTAAAGTTGGGCTCTCCTATGACAACCATTTTAAATTGTTATTTTTCTTGTAGTTTATCTTCATATACAATAACTTGTTTGTAAATTTTTGTTGAATTTTAATTTTTTGTTTATAAGCTTGATAGGCCATAACACTGTAAATCAAGACTGTCCTTGTTCAAAATGCTTATCCTGCACTTTGAATATTCAATAAAATAACTGTAACCATAAGATTTGTGTATCATTCTTGACTTTCTGAAGAACCTTATAGACAATATCATCTCTGGGTACACGTGTGCTTGTGTGTTGGGCATGGCATTAGTCTATCATTTCCAATAATTTTTATTGAATTTTGGATGTGTGAAATGATTTTAATTATCACCCTAAAGGAAAAAATCACATGTAGTTGCAAATATCAACAAAATTCCTATTCCTTTCTGTTACGAAACTCATTTTTGTGATAGCATAAAATAGTAAGTACTTAGCAAACTTGATTTCCAAAGGTTGCTAAATATTTGTTTGATTATAATGTGGAGCATCATATATTTTATTTTAATCACAAGGTTCCTTGTTGCCAGGCATGATGGTTCGCTCAAGGTCAAGATCCCCAAGATGGAAGCACAGGTAAGAGATTTAAGCATTTTGAAAATGCAGTTGTTCTACCCTTCTCAAAGAGCAAAACTGACGATGGAATTTAATATAAAATTGAGTACAGCAATTCTTATTATTACTTTTCAATAAAATAATGCCTTATCCTCCCATTTTCAAAAGTACTGTGTGCAGCGTACTTCCCTGTTAGGCCGTCCCTGCCAACAGTATCCAATGTGGTATAGATGGTATTGAGGGGAAATGGCAGCAGGAGTATTGAGCAGTGTTCTTTAATAAAATAATGAAAAGATAGCTATTGTTTCTAGGGATGACTGAACCTGCTGATCAAGTGTATTTTTTGCATTGCCCCTTTTATAGCTGTACTATTTAAACAGCAATGAACCCAGTGATATTTGGCTAATTCTTTGAGGGTATAACTTCATCTAAACTGTAGCTTCTTAGAAACTGTTGTATTAATAGGAAGTTGAAGTAAAGTGATATTGGATGTCATACATTTGTGCTCCCCATTTACATTTTATTTTTAATATCAGTTTGGTAATTTGTATGTTTCTGAATATTTTTGTTCTATCAAGTATGTTGGACGCATTTGTTACTTTGATTTGGGGATTTTATCACGAAGGAGCAGAAAATATAAATGGCAGGAGACCTTGTGGATTCTTGGGTCATTTTCCATTCACTATTCCATCTGTCTAAAACCATAATCTTTCTACTAGTTGCCTGAATTCCTGGGAGAGGGTTCAAGCTGGATCAAGGTTGCTTCTTGTTAACGCTACATGGAATTTCAGATCTTTCTATACAACTGTCAGTTTTTCAAAGTGTGTCAGCTATTCAGTTCAGGGAAGGCCTAGGGGAAAACAAATAATTCATCTCATTTTCATTGTGATAACAGATTTGTTTTGGAAGTACATGGTTGATGTAGGACATCATACTGCATGTTGAGAACAGAGTGGAGATCCAATGCAGAAGTAAATTAGGCAGCATGGATTTGATCTAAGATGATTAAGGATGCAAGTGACAGTACAGTATAATAAACCACAAAAACTGGTGAATTATCCAACTTTATTTACACGTCAATAAATTTGATTCAAATGGAAACATAAGGGACTACTGATGCTGTTATCTGGACTAAAAAAATCTGTAGGTGGTACTCAGCAGGTCAGGCAGAACTTGTGAAGACAGTGTTAGCCAATGTTTAGCATCAGGACTAGTGTACTGTGGTAGAGTGGTGATAGTTGGTGTAAAGAAATGAGTAGGAGGGTTGATGGAAGCGGATGAGGAGGCATGATGGGAGAAGAGTTGGTGGATGTAGAGACAGGCAGGAAGATAAGTTGAGATAAAAGGCTGCAGATTCTGGAACCAGATGAAGGAGGGGGGCACTGTTTAAGGAAGAGAGGTTTGAGGCAAATTGAGAGAGAGAAAGAAACATGTTGGGGGAAGGTGTTAGCTGTAATTGGAAAGTTCAATGCCTATGGGGTTTGAAGACAGTTCTGGTTTGCATTTGACCAGACCCCAACAATGGAGATGGCTGAGGATAGGTAGGTCAGCATGGGAGGAGAAGTTGAAATGGTGTGCAACTCGTATATCATGGTGGCTTGTTAAGATGCTCAGTAACGGGTTGGCCCCCAGCCTACACTTGGCCTTGGTGAGGTAGAAGAGGCTACGTCATGAACAATGAATTTAATAAACAGGGTTGGGATAGGTGTTGCAACTCTTGTGTTTGTAGGGGAGAGTGCCAGAGGGTGGGTAGTGGTCTGTTGGGAGGTATGATGGAAATTAGATTGAAATGTCTGCATTTAAAGGAACTAGCTGCTTTGCGTTTCTAAGAAGTGGATAAATATTGTTATGTACTTCTGAAAATGGGAGGATAAGTAGTATTCCTTCACCTGATGTCAGTAACAAACACTGCTGGCTCAAGATTTGAAATTAACCAACTCCAGAATGATGCTCATGGGTAAAGTTTTCAGCATTGTGTTTAAGAACAAGTAAAAGCAAAAAATGCTGGAAAAGCAGCAGGACTGGCCACGTATGTGGAAAGAAAGCCAGGACTAAAAACATGAGATGCAAAATTTCTGGAGGGAGGGAAGGTGGGGGGAAAATGTTTAGTCAATTTCAGCTCTAGCTGGATGACCTTCAGCTCATGCAGGAGCATAAGGAGGTGATAGATAAGAGCTACAGGATGATAGTCATATTGGAGCTGCAGGAGGAAGGTAGCTGGGTGACTGTCAGGAGAGGGAAAGGGAATAGGTAGATAGTGCACAGTATTTTGTTGCCATTTCCCCTCAATAAAAGGCATACCACATTGGATACTGTTGGTGGGGACGGCCTGACAGGGAAAAGCCACAGCAACTACCAGGTCTCTGGCACTGAGCTTGGCTCTATGGTTCATAAGGGAAGTGGGGAAAAGACAGCGATGGTGATAGGGATTCGATAGTTACGGGAGCAGACAAGCAATTTTGTGGATGTGAAATACTAGATAGTATGTAGCCTCCCATGTGCAGTGCCTGTAATGTTTCAGCTTGGGCCCACAGTGTTCTTAAGCGGTGGGTGAAGTTGTATGGTACATAATGGTGCCAATGACACGGGATAGATAGGAAAAGGAATGAGGTCCCAAAGAGAGAATTTAGGGAGTTTGGTACTAAAGCAGGATCTCAAAGGTGGTAGATCTCTGGATTACTGCCTGTGCTATATGCAGTGAGGGTAAGAGTTGGTGATTTGGCATGTGTGGCTGAAGAACTGGTGTAAGGGGCAGGGTTTTAGATTTGTGGGTCATTGGGATCTCTTCTGGGAAAGGTATGACCTATACAAACTTGAACTCGAGAGTGACCAATATCCTTGGGGGTAGGTTCGCTAGAGTTGTTGGGGAGGGTTTAAACTAGTAAGAAGGGGATGAGAACCAGAAGGATAGGGCAGTTGGTTTAAAGGTAGATACAGTGTATAGCGAGACATTGAGAAAGGAAGGGGATAGGGCATATTTGCTGTCAGTTGCACGGGCTAAAGTGTGTGTGTGTGTGTGTGTGTGTTTTAATGCAAATAGTATCAGAATCAAGGGTGATGTAATTACACAGGTTTCCCCCGCCATCTGAAGGTAGAATGTTCCTATGAAACGGTTCGTAAGCCGAAATGTCGTAAAGCGAAGAAGCAATTACCATTTATTTATATGGGAAAATTTTGTGAGCGTTCGCAGACCCAAAAATAACCTACCAAATCATGCCAAATAACACAAAACCTAAAATAACAGTAACACATAGTAAAAGCAGGAATGATGTGATAAATACACAGCCTATATAAAGTAGAAATACTTTTCCACAATCATTACTGCACAGATCTCCGTAGCGAAAATCTCGTGCAAGCGCCGTCGGCAGAAAATCTCACACAAGTGCTGTCAGCAAAAACACGCACAAGTGCTCTCCGGTAATCTTTAAGCTATGAAGCTGCCAAATCATACCAAATAACACGTAAAAATACACAGCCGATATAAAGTAGAAATAATGTATGTACAGCGTAGTATCACTTACTGGAATCGGGACAGCGCAGAGCACACTGACATGTAATTGACATGTAACTGACATGTAATTGTTGGCCCAGATCAGTACCAATTGCATCGCCTCTGATCTGGGCCGACAATTACGTGTGGGGCGGCACCTAATTGATTAGCATGTTTATTTCGGCTTTTTACTTAAGGATGTGCTGTGTGCCTCTGGGCTACTGCTGCATTCTCCGCGAATTGGTACAGTATCTGTCTGGGGCCCGGGTGTTGGGGTGGTGGGACACGGGGGTGTCATCTCATGGTGGACCAGGGCTGGCAGCTCATCTTCTCCTATGACTGCCCGCCTTGATGTCGAAGGTCGAGGTTCATCGTCTGCTGTGGCTGATGTGGAAGGCTTGCTTGACTGCTGAGCCTCGCGCATTTTTCTATCATACAGTTCTTTGTAAGGACTCAAAGAGTCTTGCAAATATCCCCTAAACCTACGTACCCTTTCAAAATTAAAGTCGTACTTTATCATTACTCATTCGGTTTTGATTGTTACCCTTTCCTCTTCCAATTGCATCAGCTCTTCATCTATCAGTTCTTGGTCATGGGATGCCAAAATCTCTTCAACATCATCTTCATCAGCTTCCACAAGCCAAACTCATTTTGTCCTTGGTTCGTTCACCACGATCGAAATGCTTAATTATGCCTAGTTTTACACTAAGTGTTACACCCTTACGAGCTCTTTCAGGCTTTTCCGACACCATAGAACTCATCTTGCAAAGGACTGCTCACAGGCTCATGTTTAAGCAGTGCTGGTGAGAATGCCGTTCCGAATCCGAGGAGAGCGGCTGCTCAGGGCGCGTGCTGATTTTTTTCACGCGCTGATTTTTCTTCGTAACAGTGAAAACACCCTCTGAAAGTGAAAACAGGGTACTAATGTAGGTAACAACAGGAATTCTGCAGATGCTGGAAATTCAAGCAACACACATCAAAGTTGCTGGTGAACGCAGCAGGCCAAGCAGCATCTGTAGGCAGAGACCCTTCGTCTCGGCCTGAAACGTCGACTGCACCTCTTCCTACAGATGCTGCTTGGCCTGCTGCGTTCACCAGCAACTTTGATGTGTGTTACTAATGTAGGTCTTTTGTAACAGTGAGGTTTCATAAAGCGAACGTTCGAAAAGCGGGGGTCACCTGTACTACGAATCCAGACATGGAACTACAGTGTGGTGGCCATTACAGGGCAATAGCTGCTGGATATTCCAGGTTTAGCTGTTTCAAAAGGGATAAGCAGAGAAGTATATGTGGTGGGAGGGAGGGGGGTCGTGGCATTGCAGTATTGCAGCTCTAGAAATTGAGGACATGCTGAAGGGATTATCTACTAAGTCAGTGTGGCTGGTGTGGCTGGAAGTCTGAAACAGGAAGGGAGCATCGCTATTGGGAATATTCTATCTACTCATCCTCCACTCTCTCCCCCCCCCCCCCCCCCCCCCGCAATAACACAGACACTGAGGAGCAGTTCGGGAGGCAAGTTTTGGAAATGTGCAAAATTAACAGGGTTATTTTCATGGGTGACTTTAACTTCCCTAATATTGATTGATACCTCCTCAGTACAAAGGATCAGATGGGGTGGAATTTGTTCTGTGTGCCCAGGAAGGATTCCTGACACAGCAGAGCCCATGCTCTATGGTCTGACTACCAGGAGAGCCCATGCTGGGCAATGAACCCAGGCTGGTGACAGATGTCTCAGCAGGTTAGCATTTTAGAGACACTGACCACAACTCTAAGCTCTACCACAGCCTTGGAGAGGGATAGTAAGATAAAATATTTAATTGGGGAAGGCAAATGGTGGTGCTATTAGACAGGTACTTGGGAGCATAAATTGAGACCAGATGTACTCAGGGAGGTGCACAACAGGAATGTGAAAGCTGTTAACACTTGCATGGGGTTTTGGATAGGTTTTTTTTTCCATTGAAGTAGGGAAAGAATGGTAGGATGAAGTACCCAGGTTTGACAAGCGATGTGGAACATCTTGTCAAGAGGAAGAAAGAAGCTTACTTGAGGTTTAGGAATCAAGGATCAGACAGTGCTCATTGAAAATTACAACGTAGCTAGGAAGGAGCTGAAGAATGGTCTTAGAAGAGCTAGAAGGGGGCATGAGAAGGCTTTGTCGAGTAGGGTTAAGAAAAACTCCATGGCGTTCTACACATAAGTGAAGAACAAGTGGATGACTAGACACTAGAATACTACAGCACAGTATAGGCCCTTCGGCCCTCGATGTTGTGCCGACCCATATATTCCTAAAAAAAGTACTAAACCCACACTACCCCATAACCCTCCAATTTTCTTTCATCCATGTGCCTTTCCAAGAGGCTCTTAAATACCCCTAATGTTTTAGCCTCCACCACCATCCCTGGCATGTCATTCCAGGCACCCACAACCCTCTGTGTAAAGAAAGAAAGAAAAAAAAAAATTACCCCTGATGTCTCCCCTAAACTTCTATTATCAATCAGGTGTTAGAGGTAGGGGCAGTTCTTAATGACTACCTCAGTACTCACCAGTGAAAGGGACCACGACGAATGTGACGTCAGCATTGAATGGGCTGATATACTGAACCATATCGATCTTAAGAAAGAAGATGTGCTGTATATCCCAGGAAGCGAGGGAAGAGATTGCTGCGCATTTGGTATGAACTTTGCATCCTCACTGGCTGTAAGTGTAGTGACAAAGGGTTGGAGGGTAGCAAATGTTATTCCTTTGTTCAACAAGGTAATGGTGATAATCCAGGGAACTATAGACCAGTCGTTTGTCAGTAGTGGGCAAACCATTGGAGAGGATTCTTAGGCTACGTCCACACTACGCCTGATAATTTTGAAAACGCCGGTTTCGAGTGAAAACAACAGGCGTCCACACTAAGCATTTTTCAAAATATCTCTGTCCACATTAGACGGATATTTGGGCGAATCTCCTGCTGGGCATGCGCAGGACACACAGAAAACAAGCGAAGAGGAAACTATATACTTGGTGCGCGTTTGTCCAGTTACAGAGTAGAAAAACTTAAAAAGGAATTGCTCTTGGCTCTCGTGCAGGAGGACTTAAAACTAAAAAAAACAAATACTGGAGCGTATGGAGGCAACATGACAGGGAGTTCACAGGCAGTATGACCCAGCTGACAATGAACATTGAAAAACTGACTAACTCTGTTGCAGTAATAAAGCACCTTGTTAAATGTATAAAATATCTGCATCAGTGTTATCTTGTATTTCCATACAATGTTACATTAAGCTGTTACACATCTATTGTCAGAGAATTACTTGCATAAATAGGTGAACCACCTTCATACAAGCAAGGACAGAAAACAGGGCAAAGTGAGCTATGGATCGAAGTATTTGGTGAGTACATTTCTAACCCTTCTGGCTTCAGTCTCGTTGCCGTCTGTTCTGAAATTGTTAGGTGGTTGCGTTCAAGAAAACAACGAACATCTGTTCCGGCATGTCATGACAGCGTTTTTAAATAGTCAAAAAAGCTCACTTTACAATTTAACTCTCATGCCGTTCACACTGCGCGTTATAACAGCTTGCACAGTACCAAGCAGAAGCAGAAAAAGCATTGTTGTTGTGGTGTTGTCATGACAGCGTTTTTAAATCTCTCCGTTTACCCCGTGCACACTACAATGGATATTAGGCGTTTTCATATTTATTCACTCTGGAGACAGTTTCTGAAAATCTCTGTTTTCGGGGAATGAAAACACCGTTTCAGTGTGGACAGAAGGTCAAAACGAAGAAAAAAAGCTTTGTTTTCAAAATTATCCGGCATAGTGTGGACATACCCTTAGGGACGGGGTTTGCGAGCATTTGGAGAAGGATACTATGGTTAGGGATAGTCAACATGGCTTTGTGAGAGGCAGGTTTGTGTTTCACTAGCTTGATTGAATTCTTTGGAATTGAAAAAACATTGAAGGCAGAGCAGTTGATGTGGAGTACGTGGATTTTAATAAAGCATTTGACAAGGTTCCTCATGGTAGGTTCATTCAGAAAGTCAGGAGATGGGATCCGGAGAAACTTTGCTGTATGGGTACAGAATTGGCTTGCCTACAGAAGATAGAGTGCAATCTGCCAAGAGGTCAATGACCAATGGTGTTCCACAGGGATCTGTTCTGCCCTCCGCCTTCCCCCGCTCTTTTTGTCTTAGCAAGTGATCTGTTTAGGAAGTTGATGGGTGGATTCGAAGTCTGCAGATGATGTGAAGGTTTGCGATGCTATCTATAGTGTTGAAGGTTGTTTACAAATGTACATTGATAGGGTGCAGAACTGTGTTGAGAAGTGGCAGATGGATATCAATCTGGAAAAGTGTGTAGTGCTGCACTTTGGAAGGTCAAACTTGAAGGCAACATAGTGACAGGATTCTGGAGGAACAGAGGGATCACGTTTCATGTCCATTGATCTTTCAAAATTACTGTACAAGTTGATAAGGTGGTTAAGGTATATCATGCACTGGCCTTCATTAGTTGGAGGATTGATTTCAAGAACCATGATGTAATATTGCAGATCTATAAAATTCTGTTTAGCCCAGATAGAATATTTAAATGGTTCTGCTTGCACGTGGCCAAGTGGTTAAGGCGTTCGTCTAGTTATCTCAAGGTTGCTAGTTCGAGCCTCAGCTGTGGCAGTGTGTTTGTGCCCTTGAGCAAGGCACTTAATCACACATTGCTCCAGTCTGTGCGAGGAGTGGCGCCCCACACAGACTTCCAATCTGTGCCTTGTAAGGCATGAAAATGTCCGACACAGGCCTCTCGTGGTCTGAGTCAACGTTCCCCTCTCTCTGCTTGCCTCATTTTACGAAGCTGTAGAGAGGGCACAGAAATGGTTTACCACCATGCTGTCTGGATTAGACAGCATTGATTGAGTGCGCATCTGTTTGGAGCGAAGGAGGGCCGTGAGGTGACGTCATAGCATGTAGAAGATGAGGCATAAATCAAGTGAACAGCTGGAGACTTTTTCCCAGGATGGAATTGGTTAATACAAGGGGACATAACTTTAAGCAACACACATAAAAGTTGCTGGTGAACGCAGCAGGCCAGGCAGCATCTCTAGGAAGAGGTACAGTCGATGTTTCAGGCCGAGACCCTTCGTCAGGACTAACTGAAGGAAGAGTGAGTAAGGGATATGAAAGTTGGAGGGGGAGGGGGAGATCCAAAATGATAGGAGAAGACAGGAGGGGGAGGGATAGAGCCAAGAGCTGGACAGATGATAGGCAAAAGGGGATATGAGAGGATCATGGGACAGGAGGTCTGGGAAGAAAGATGGGGGGGTACCCAGAGGATGAGCAAGAGGTATATTCAGAGGGACAGAGGGAGAAAAAGGAGAGTGAGAGAAAGAATGTGCATAAAAATAAGTAACAGATGCGGTACGAGGGGGAGGTGGGGCCTTAGCGGAAGTCAGAGAAGTCGATGTTCATGCCATCAGGTTGGAGGCTACCCAGACGGAATATAAGGTGTTGTTCCTCCAACCTGAGTGTGGCTTCATCTTTACAGTAGAGGAGGCCGTGGATAGACATGTGGAATTAAAATGTGTGGCCGCTGGGAGATCCTGCTTTCTCTGGCGGACAGAGTGTAGATGTTCAGCAAAGCGGTCTCCCAGTCTGCGTCGGGTCTCGCCAATATATAAAAGGCCACATCAGGAGCACCGGACGCAGTATATCACCCCAGTCGACTCACAGGTGAAGTGTTGCCTCACCTGGAAGGACTGTTTGGGGCCCTGAATGGTGGTAAGGGAGGAAGTGTAAGGGCATGTAACATAGAAAATAGGTGCAGGAGTAGGCCATTCGGCCCTTCGAGCCTGCACCGCCATTTATAATGATCATGGCTGATCATCCAACTCAGAACCCCGCCCCAGCCTTCCCTCCATACCCCCTGATCCCCGTAGCCACAAGGGCCATATCTAACTCCCTCTTAAATATAGCCAGTGAACTGGCCTCAACTGTTTCCTGTGGCAGAGAATTCCACAGATTCACCACTCCCTGTGTGAAGAAGTTTTTCCTAATCTCGGTCCTAAAAGGCTTCCCCTTTATCCTCAAACTGTGACCCCTTGTTCTGGACCTCCCCAACATCAGGAACAATCTTCCTGCATCTAGCCTGTCCAATCCCTTTAGGATTTTATAAGTTTCAATCAGATCCCCCCTCAATCTTCTAAATTCCAACGAGTACAAGCCCAGTTCATCCAGTCTTTCTTCATATGAAAGTCCTGCCATCCCAGGAATCAATCTGGTGAACCTTCTTTGTACTCCCTCTACGGCAAGGATGTCTTTCCTCAGATTAGGGGACCAAAACTGCACACAATACTCCAGGTGTGGTCTCACCAAGGCCTTGTACAACTGCAGTAGTACCTCCCTACTCTTGTACTCGAATCCTCTCGCTGTAAATTCCAGCATACCATTTGCCTTTTTCACCGCCTGCTGTACCTGCATGCCCACTTTCAATGACTGGTGTATAATGACACCCAGGTCTCGTTGCACCTCCCCTTTTCCTAATCGGCCACCATTCAGATAATAATCTGTTTTCCTATTTTTGCCACCAAAGTGGATAACTTCACATTTATCCACATTAAATTGCATCTGCCATGAATTTGCCCACTCACCCAACCTATCCAAGTCACCCTGCATCCTCTTAGCATCCTCCTCACAGCTAACACTGCCACCCAGCTTCGTGTCATCCGCAAACTTGGAGATGCTGCATTTAATTCCCTCATCCAAGTCATTAATATATATTGTAAACAACTGGAGTCCCAGCACTAAGCCTTGCGGTACCCCACTAGTCACCGCCTGCCATTCTGAAAAGGTCCCGTTTATTCCCACTCTTTGCTTCCTGTCTGCTAACCAATTCTCCATCCACATCAATACCTTACCCCCAATACCGTGTGCTTTAAGTTTGCACACTAATCTCCTGTGTGGGACCTTGTCAAAAGCCTTTTGAAAATCCAAATATACCACATCCACTGGTTCTCCCCTATCCACTCTACTAGTTACATCCTCAAAAAATTCTATGAGGTTCGTCAGACATGATTTTGCTTTCACAAATCCATGCTGACTTTGTCCGATGATTTCACCGCTTTCCAAATGTGCTGTTATCACATCTTTGATAACTGACTCCAGCAGTTTCCCCACCACCGATGTTAGGCTAACCGGTCTATAATTCCCCGGTTTCTCTCTCCCTCCTTTTTTAAAAAGTGGGGTTACATTAGCCACCCTCCAATCCTCAGGAACTAGTCCAGAATCTAACGAGTTTTGAAAAATTATCACTAATGCATCCACTATTTCTTGGGCTACTTCCTTAAGCACTCTAGGATGTAGACCATCTGGTCCTGGGGATTTATCAGCCTTCAATCCCTTCAATTTACCTAACACCACTTCCCTACTAACATGTATTTCGCTCAGTTCCTCCATCTCACTGGGCCCTCTGTCCCCTACTATTTCTGGAATATTATTTATGTCCTCCTTAGTGAAGACAGAACCAAAGTAATTATTCAATTGGTCTGCCATGTCCTTGCTCCCCATAATCAATTCACCTGTTTCTGTCTGCAGGGGACCTACATTTGTCTTTACCAGTCTTTTCCTTTTTACATATCTATAAAAGCTTTTACAGTCAGTTTTTATGTTCCCTGCCAGTTTTCTCTCATAATCTTTTTTCCCCTTCCTAATTAAGCCCTTTGTCCTCCTCTGCTGAACTGTGAATTTCTCCCAGTCCTCAGGTGAGCCACTTTTTCTGGCTAATTTGTATGCTTCTTCTTTGGAATTGATACTATCCCTAATTTCTCTTGTCAGCCACGGGTGCACTACCTTCCTTGATTTATTCTTTTGCCAAACTGGGATGAACAATTGTTGTAGTTCATCCATGCGATCTTTAAATGCTTGCCATTGCATATCCACCGTCAATCCTTTAAGTGTCATTTGCCAGTCTATCTTAGCTAATTCACGTCTTATACCTTCAAAGTTACCCCTCTTTAAGTTCAGAACCTTTGTTTCTGAATTAACTATGTCACTCTCCATCTTAATGAAGAATTCCACCATATTATGGTCACTCTTACCCAAGGGACCTCTCACAACAAGATTGCTAATTAACCCTTCCTCATTGCTCAATACCCAGTCTAGAATAGCCCGCTCTCTAGTTGGTTCCTCGACATGTTGGTTCAAAAAACCATCCTGCATACATTCCAAGAAATCCTCTTCCTCAGCACCTTTACCAATTTGGTTCACCCAATCTACATGTAGATTGAAGTCACTCATTATAACTGCTGTTCCTTTATTGCACAGATTTCTAATTTCCTGTTTAATACCATCTCCGACCTCACTACCACTGTTAGGTGGCCTGTACACAACTCCCACCAGCGTTTTCTGCCCCTTAGTGTTACGCAGCTCTACCCATATCGATTCCACATCTTCCCGGTTTATGTCCTTCCTTTCTATTGCGTTAATCTCTTCTTTAAGCAGCAACGCCACCCCACCACCCCTTCCTTCATGTCTATCCCTCCTGAATATTGAATATCCCTGAACGTTGAGCTCCCATCCCTGGTCACTCTGGAGCCATGTCTCTGTGATCCCAACTATATCATAATCATTAATAACAATCTGTACTTTCAATTCATCCACCTTATTACGAATGCACCTTGTATTGACACACAAAGCCTTCAGGTGCTCTTTTACAACTCTCTTAGCCCTTATACAATTATGTTGAAAAGTGGCCCTTTTTAATGCTTGCCCTGGATTTGTCGGCCTGCCACTTTTACTTTTCTCCTTAGTACTTTTCGCTTCTACCCTCACTTTACACCCCTCTGTCTCTCTACACTGGTTCCCATCCCCCTGTTGTGAACTAACCTCCTCTCGCCTAGCCTCTTTAATTTGATTCCCACCCCCCAACCATTCTAGTTTAAAGTCACCTCAGCAGCCCTCGCTAATCTCCCTGCCAGGATATTGGTCCCCCTAGGATTCAAGTGTAACCCGTCCTTTTTGTACAGGTCACGCCTGCGCCAAAAGAGCGCAGTTGTAGCACTTGTTCCGCTTACATGGATAAGTGCCAGGAGGGAGATCAGTGGGGAGGGATGCGGGGGACGAATGGACAAGGGAGTTGCGTAGGGAGCGTTCCCTGCGGAATGCAGAGGGGGCGGGGGAGGGAAAGATGTGCTTAGTGGTGGGATCCCGTTGGAGGTGGCGGAAGTTACGGAGAATAATATGTTGGACCCGGAGGCTGGTGGGGTGGTAGGTGAGGACCAGGGGAACCCTATTCCTCGTGGGGTGGCGGGAGGATGGAGTGAGAGCAGATGTACGTGAAATGGGAGAGATGCGTTTAAGAGCAGAGTTGATAGTGGAGGAAGGTTAGCCCCTTTCTTTAAAAAAGGAAGACATCTCCCTCGTCCTAGAATGAAAAGCCTCATCCTGAGAGCAGATGCGGCAGAGACGGAGGAATTGCGAGAAGGGGATGGCGTTTTTTCAAGAGACAGGGTGAGAAGAGGAATAGTCCAGATAGCTGTGAGAGTCAGTAGGCTTATAGTAGACATCAGTGGATGAGCTGTCTCCAGAGACAGAGACAGAAAGATCTAGAAAGGGGAGGGAGGTGTCAGAAATGGACCAGGTAAACTTGAGGGCAGGGTGAAAGTTGGACGCAAAGTTAATAAAGTCAACGAGTTCTGCATGCGTGCAGGAAGCAGCACCAATGCAGTCGTCGATGTAGCGAAGGAAAAGTGGGGGACAGATACCAGAATAGGCACGGAACATAGATTGTTCCACAAACCCAACAAAAAGGCAGGCATAGCTAGGACCCATACGGGTACCCATAGCTACACCTTTAGTTTGGAGGAAGTGGGAGGAGCCAAAGGAGAAATTATTAAGAGTAAGGACTAATTCCGCTAGATGGAGCAGAGTGGTGGTAGAGGGGAACTGATTAGGTCTGGAATCCAAAAAGAAGCGTAGAGTTTTGAGACCACCCTGATGGGGGATGAAAGTATATAAGGACTGGACATCCATGGTGAAAATAAAGCGGTGGGGGCCAGGGAACTTAAAATCATCGAAAAGTTTAAGAGCGTGAGAAGTGTCACGAACATAGGTCGGAAGGGATTGAACAAGGGGGGATTAAACCGTGTCGAGGTATGCAGAAACGAGTTCGGTGGGGCAGGAGCAAGCTGAGACAATAGGTCGGCCAGGACAGGCAGGTTTGTGGATCTTGGGTAGGAGGTAGAAACGGGAAGTGCGGGGTGTGGGAACTATAAGGCTGGGAGATCTCCTGAGCGGATAAAGTCGGTGCTGGTGTGGGAGACAATGGCCTGGTGCTCCTTAGTGGGGTCACGATCGAGGGGTAAATAAGAGGAGGTATCCGCAAGTTGTGGCTGTGCCTTGGCAGGGTAGAGGTCAGTGTGCCAGACTACAATGGCAACCCCCTTATCGGCGGGTTTAATAATAAGGTTGGGATTAGTGCAGAGGGAGTGGAGAGCAGAGCGTTCCGAAGGAGTGAGGTTGGAATGGGGACAAGGTGCGGTGAAGTCGAGACGGTTGATGTCCCGTCGGCAATTTGCGATATCGAGATCCAGAGCAGGCAGAAGACCAGAGCGGGGTGTCCATGAAGAAGAGGAGGGTTGAAGACGGGAGAAGGGGTCATCGGTGGGGGTGGAAGAGTCCTTGCCGAAGAAGTAGGCTCGGAGACGGCGGAAGAAAAGTTCCGCATCATGGCGAACACGGAACTCGCATGGACTCTTCCACCCCCACCGATGACCCCTTCGCCCTCAAGTTTACCTGGTCCATTTCTGACACCTCCCTCCCCTTTCTAGATCTTTCTGTCTCTATCTCTGGAGACAGCTTATCCACTGATGTCTACTATAAGCCTACTGACTCTCACAGCTATCTGGACTATTCCTCTTCTCACCCTGTCTCTTGCAAAAACGCCATCCCCTTCTCGCAATTCCTCCGTCTCCGCCGCATCTGCTCTCAGGATGAGGCTTTTCATTCTAGGACGAGGGAGATGTCTTCCTTTTTAAAGAAAGGGGCTTCCCTTCCTCCACTATCAACTCTACTCTTAAATGCATCTCCCCCATTTCACGTACATCTGCTCTCACTCCATCCTCCCGCCACCCCACGAGGAATAGGGTTCCCCAGGTCCTCACCTACCACCCCACCAGCCTCCGGGTCCAACATATTATTTTCTGTAACTTCCACCACCTCCAACGGGATCCCACCACTAAGCACATCTTTCCCTCCCCCCCTCTCTCTGCATTCCGCAGGGATCGCTCCCTACGCAACTCCCTTGTCCATTCGTCCCCCCCATCCCTCCCCACTGATCTCCCTCCTGGCACTTATCCGTGTAAGCGGAACAAGTGCTACACATGCCCTTACGCTTCCTCCCTTACCACCATTCAGGGCCCCAAACAGTCCTTCCAGGTGAGGCAACACTTCACCTGTGAGTCGACTGGGGTGATATACGGCGTCCGGTGCTCCCGATGTGGCCCTTTATATATTGGCGAGACCCGACGCAGACTGGGAGACTGCTTTGCTGAACATCTACGCTCTGTCCGCCAGAGAAAGCAGGATCTCCCAGCGGCCACACATTTTAATTCCACATCCCATTCCCATTCTGACATGTTTATCCACGGCCTCCTCTACTGTAAAGATGAAGCCACACTCAGGTTGGAGGAACAACACCTTATATTCCGTCTGGGTAGCCTCCAACCTGATGGCATGAACATCGACTTCTCTAACTTCCGCTAAGGCCCCACCTCCCCCTCGTACCCCATCTGTTACTTATTTTTATGCACACATTCTTTCTCTCACTCTCCTTTTTCTCCCTCTGTCCCTCTGAATATACCTCTTGCCCATCCTCTGGGTCCCACCCCCGCCGCCTTGTCTTTCTTCCCGGACCTCCTGTCCCATGATCCTCTCGTATCCCCTTTTGCCTATCACATGTCCAGCTCTTGGCTCTATCCCTCCCCCTCCTGTCTTCTCCTATCATTTTGGATCTCCCCCTCCCCCTCCCACTTTCAAATCCCTTACTCACTCTTCCTTTAGTTAGTCCTGACGAAGGGTCTCGGCCTGAAACATCGACTGCACCTCTTCCTAGAGATGCTGCCTGGCCTGCTGCGTTCACCAGCAACTTTGATGTGTGTTGCTTGAATTTCCAGCATCTGCAGAATTCCTGCTGTTGACATAACTTTAAGGTGTTTGGAGGAAGGTATAGGGGTGGTGTCAGAGGAAATTTTCTTTTACTCAATGGTAGATGCAGATGCTAGTGGGTGATAAGTGATATGAGAAAAGGAACAAGGATGGGAGAATTGGAAGTGGAGGGGGACATGAGAGGCAAAGGTTAACTGAAACTGGAAAATTCAACCTCTGTACCATTGAGTTATATTATCCAATAGCATATGGAATAAAATTGGCAAATGCTGGAACACTTATTAGGTCATGCAGCCACTGTGGAAAAAGCAAAATAACTCCTGCTATGACCACTCACCAGAATAACCTGATGAGAGAATTGCTGTCTAAAATGTTAAATGTTTCTCTTTCCAGGTGCAGTCTGAATTGCTGATGACTTTCAGCATTATCTGTTTTTATTTCAGTTTTCTAGTATCTGCAGTTTTTAAAAAAAAAACTCATTAAAAGGATGTAGTCAGTGTAAACCTTTTACAAAATAGTTGTGTACAGGCAACAGCTAGCTCTGTGTTATACACCTTTTTAAAAAAATGTTTCTGTTGAGCTTGTGTTTGTGTTTCATCATCAACCACTCATAAATTTCAGTGTGTTTTGATATTCTGGTACTGCATTCAGCTGTCATGTTGACTGTCCTATTATTATTTATGTTACAGGCTTGGGCATTGGGGTCAAATTACATTGGGCATTTCAGTGATGGATTTTGTAAAAAAAAATTAATAATAAATGGAAACAAACAGTCATGAACAAGATTCTGGTATTGGTGAATAAGGACTCTGAAAGGTATTTTGCTATATTTCTGATTGTTGGTAAAGTCATAACACAAATTATATTAATGCATTTGAAAATAGAAATATAGTTTATATAAGCTGTTGAATAGGCAAAATGTCATATAATTTGGACCATCTAATTTAAGTCATTTAAACTAAAGGCTTCCAAAATGATACCAATGAAAAGTCACTGGAACTGTTTCCACTCAAGAGGAGGTTAATGATTTAAAAAATTGTAAAATATTTGACAGTAAAAGAGGGGAGATTGCCTTTGTAGATAAATGGCGTTTAGAAAATGCCTTTACACTGAAATTGTTGAGTTTGGTGTTTACCTCTTCCTGAAATATGAAATGAATTTCATGAATATTTTAACTTCCATGGTATGTCTTTCACACGTCAATTACTATATCAGAAGTAGAAACTCCTTTGGTTACTGTATTTCCGGATACTAAATCATCAATATTGTAGCTGATTGGAATTGGTTTATTATTGTCACATGTACCAAGGTGCAGTGAAAATCTTGTCCTACAGATGAAAATCTTGTTCATACAGATCAAGCAGTGTATTGAACACTAGTAGAACAAGGTAAAACAATTAACATGTAACAGCAGCGAAGTGCAGTACAGATAAAGAACAAAGTGCAAAGTGATTACAACCTAGATTGTGAAGTCAAGAGTCCATTTTGCCATACCAGGGAACCATTCAATAGTCTTATACTAGTGGGTAGAATTATCCTTGAGCATGTGCTTTCAGGCCTGAAGATGAAGGGAGAATGTACAGGATGGATGGGGTCTCTAATTATGCTTCCTGTTTTATTGAGGCAGTGAGAAGTATTGAGAGTCCATTGGAGGGGAGACTGCTTTCTGTGATGTGCAGATTCTTGTGGTCACGTACAGTTGCCAGGTAGGATACTCTCAATAGGAAGTTTCAGTGGGGTGTGCCAGATTTATTTAGCTTCTGGAGGAAGTAGAAGTAGACGTGAGCTTTCTTGGCCTTAGTGTCTCTGTGGCTGAATCAGGATGGGCTGTCTGTGATGTTCACTCCTCGGAACTGAAGCTCTCAACCTTCTCAACCTCAACACTTGATTTATGCACAACCCTCTCCGCCCCCCTCCCCCCCCTTTCCTGAAGTTACTGACCAGCTACTTTATTTTGCTCACTGACTTTGAGGGAAAGGTTATCATGACACCATGTTATTAAGCCCGCTATTTCCTTCCTGTATTCATTTTGCTTGTTTAAAAATCACCTTATCATCATTGGATACGAGATTACGAGAACTGCTGCTGCAGCTCGATGAACTTTGGCTCATATGGGAAACTGAGGAGCTGAGATGGCAGCTACAGGGAGGGAGTTGCCTTGAATTGCTGAGTGACTGTCAGGAGAGGGAAAAGAAATGGGCAGCCAGTACAGATTACCCCTGTAGTTGTTACCGTTAACAGTAAACATACTGTTTTGGATACTTTTGGGGGGGCGGGGTAGCTACCTAGGGAAGCCTCAGCAATTGGATCTCTGGAGGTAAGGAAGAGGGAGAAGAGGACTGCAGTAATGTCAGGGGATTTCATAGAGGAGTGGACATGAAATATACAGTGGATGCGATAGAGACACCCAGATAGCAAATTGCCTGCAAGATGCCAGAGTCAGGGACATCTCAGATTAGGTCCATAGCATTCTAAAGTGGTGGGTGCACAGCCAGAAGTCTTGTACATATTGGCAAAAAGGCAGGAAAAGGGAGGAGGTACTGAAGAGACAATTTAGGGAACTGAAAAACAGGACCTCTAGGGTGGTACTCTCTGGATTGCTCCTTGTCCCACAGGCCAGTGAGGGTAAGAACAAGATGATTTGGCAGGTGAATCTAAGGCTGAGGAACTGGTGCAGGGAGCAGGATTTTCAAATTTCTGGAACATTGGGTCTCTTCAGGGGAAAGTGTAACCTGTACAAAAGGGATGGGTTCACCTGAACCCGAGGGGGACCCATATGCTTGTGGGCAGATTTGCTTGGACTGTTGGGAATAAAAGGGTAAAATTGAGAGAGAATTTGTAGAATGCCTATGAAATGGCTTTTTGGAGCAGCTTGTGGTTGAGCCCACTCGGGGATTGGGTGTTGTGTAATTAACCAGATTTGGTTAGAAAGCTTAAGATAAAGGAACACTTAGCATGATAATAATATGACAGAAATCACCCTGTAATTTTAGAGGGAGAAGCTAACGTCAAATGTATTACAGTAGAGTAAACGGAATTACAGAAGTATGAGAGAGGAGCTGGCCAAAGTTGATTGCAAGGGGATGTTAGTAAGGATGATGGCAGAGCAACAATGGCTGTGGTTTCTGGGTGCAACTTGGAAGGTACAGGATAGATACATCCCAAAGAAGATGTAATATTCTAAAGCCAGGATGACACAAGGGAAATGAAAGCCAATATAAAAGCAAAAGCGAGGGCATAATAGAGCAAACACGAGGAATTCTGTCGATGCTGGAAATTCAAGCAACACACATCAAAGTTGCTGGTGAATGCAGCAGGCCAGGCAGCATCTCTAGGAAGAGGTACAGTCGATGTTTCGGGCTGAGACCCTTCGTCAGGACTAACTGAAGGAAGAGCTAGTAAGAGATTTGAAAGTGGGAGGGGGAAGGGGAGATCCAAAATGATAAGAGAAGACAGGAGGGGGAGGGATAGAGCCAAGAGCTGGGCAGGTGTTTGGCAAAAGGGATATGAGAGGATCATGGGACAGGAGGCCTAGGGAGAAGGAAAAGGTGGGGGGGGGGCGGCCCAGAGGATGGGCAAGGGGTATAGTCAGAGGGACAGAGGGAGAAAAGGGAGAGAGAGAGAGAAAATGTGTGTATATAAATAAATAACGGATGTGGTATGATTGGGAGGTGGGGAGGTGGCATAATAGAGCAGAAGCTAGCGGAAGTTAGAGGATTGGGAATCTTCTAAAAACCAACTGAAGACAACTGAAAAAGCCATAAGGGGGGAAAAGATGAAACCTGAAGCCAGTAATATCAAAGAGGATACAACAAGGTTTTTCAACTATATGAAGAGTAGAAGGCATGAGTAGATATCGGACTACTTAAAAATGATGGTGGAGAAGTAGTTATGGGGGAACAAGGAAATGGTGGACAGACTGAATAAATATTTTGCATCAGTCTGCAATGTGGAAGACCCCAGCAGTATACCAGAAGTTTGAGAATGTCCTGGGGGCAGAGATGAGTGCAGTTGCTATTACTAGGGAGAAGGTGCTTGGGAAGCTGAAAGGTCTGATGGTAGATAAGTCACCTGGACCAGATGGGCTAAACCAAATGGTTCTGAAAGAGGTGGCTGAAGATACTGTGGAGACATCAGTAATGATCTTTCAAGAATCAACGGATTCTGGCATGGTTCCCGAGGAGTAAAAATTGCAAATGTCAGTTAACTCTTCAAGAAGAAAGGAAGACTGAAGAAAGGCTGGTAAGATGTTGGAGTCAAAGTATGAGGTTTTGGGACCCTGGAGGGACTTGGTAAAATACGCCAAAGTCAGCATGGTTTCTTTAAGGGAAAATCTTGCCTGATAGATCTGTTGGAATTCTTTGAGGAAATAACAAGCAGGATAGACTTAGGAGAGTCAGTGGATGTTGTGTACTGTGCTTGGATTTTCAGAAGGCTTTTGACAAGGTGTTGCATATGGAGGCTGCTACAAGATATGAGCCCATGGTATTTCAGGAAAGATACTAGCATGGTTAGAGCATTCGCTGACTGGCAGGAGGCAAGGAGAGGAAATAAAGGGAGCCTTTTCTGATTGTGGCTGCTGGTGACAAGTGTTGTCCTGCAGGGGCCATGTTGAGACTACTTGCTTTTACATTGTATGTCAGTGATTTGGGCGACATAATTGATGACTTTGTGGCCAGGTTTGCAGACAATAGGTAGGTACTGTAGAAGAAGCAGGGAGGCTGCAGAAGGGCTTGGGTAGATTAGGAGAATTGGCAACAAAATGGCAGATGTAACACAGTATCAGGAAGTGTATAGTCATGCACTTTGGTAGAAAAAAATTCAAAAATCGAAGGTGCAAAGGGACTTGGTAATCCTTGTGGAGATTAATTTGCAAGTTGAGTCAGTTGCAAGGAAGGCAAATGCAACATTAGCACTCATCTTGAGAGGACAAGAACTTAAACCAAGGATGTAAGGCTTACAAGGCACTGGTGATCCCTCACTTAGAGTACTGGGAGCAGTTTTGGACCCCTTATCTAAGAAATGATATGCTGACATTGGAGAGGGTTCAAAGGAGGTTCACGAAAATGATTCCAGGTATGAAAAACTTATCATATGAGGAGTGTTTGATGGCTCTGGACCTGTACTTGCTGGCATTTAGAAGAATGTTGGGTGTGGGGGGTTGGAAGTCTCATTTAAACCTGTTGAATGTTGAAAGACTGGATAAAGTGGATGTGGAGAGAATGTTTCCTATTGTGGGGGAGTCTAGGACCAGAGGGCACAAACTCAATGTAAAGTGGCATCCAGTTAGAATGGGGATCGGATGTTTTGGAAGCTTAAGGGGATGAATCTGTGGAATTTATTGCCACAGATGGCATTGGGTAGAGGTTGATAGATTCTTGGTAAGTCAAGTTGTGAAAGATTATGGGGAGAAGACAGGAGAATGAGGTGGCGAGGGAAATAGATCAGTCATAATCAAATGGCAGAGCAGATTCCATAGGTTGATTGGCCTCATTCTGTTCCTATGTATTATTATCCTATGGTTTACTTCCCTCCTGAATTACATGTGCGGGTTTCCCCCACCATCCGAAGGAAAAGCGTTCCTGTGAAACAGTTCATAAGCCGAAATGTCGTAAAGCGAAGAAGCAATTACCATTTATTTATATGGGAAAATTTTGTGAGCGTTCGCAGACCCAAAAATAACCTACCAAATCATGCCAAACAACACATAAAACCTAAAATAACAGTAATACATAGTGAAAGCAGGAATGATGTGATAAATACACAGCCTATATAAAGTAGAAATACTTTTCCACAATCATTACTGCACAGATCTCCGTAGCGAAAATCTCGCGCAAGCGCTGTTGGCAAAAACACACACAAGCGCTCTCCAGTAACCTTTAAGCTATGAAGCTGCCAAATCATACCAAATAACATGTAAAAATACACAACCGATATAAAGTAGAAATAATGTATGTACAGTGTCGTATCACTTACTGGAATCGGGACAGCGCCGAGCACACTGATGATGGTGTGTCAGACTGAGTCGTCGCAGGTCGGCTGGTGCAGTGGCCCTCCACTCTCCAGGCCGCTGAGCGATACATTGCTGCGAAGATCGCAGGGGTCCAGCGGTAGCCGGGAGGTATACAGCACATCTTTAAGAAAAAAGCTGAAACATGCTAATTAATTAGGTGCTGCCCATAATTGTCGGCCCAGATCAGTGCTGATTTCTGATGGCGTCGTCTCTGATCTGGGCCGACAATTACGTGTTGGCGGCACCTAATTAATTAGCATGTTTATTTTGGCTTTTTTCTTAAAGATGTGCTGCATGCCTCCCGGCTACCTTTGCATTCTCCGTGAATCGTTACAGTATCTCTCCGTGGCCTGGGTGTTGGGGTGGTGGGACACTGGGGTGTCATCCCGCCGCCTGTTTCCATTAGGGCAGGCAGCTCACCTTCTTCTATCTCTGCCCGCCTCGATGTCGAAGGTCGAGGTTAGTCGTCTGCTGTGGCTGCTGAGCCTCGCACATTTTTCTATCACACAGTTCTTTAATAAGGACTCAAACCATCCTGCAAATATTCCCTAAACCGACGTACCCTTTCAAAATTAAAGTCATACTTTATCATTACTCATTTGGTTTCGATTGTTAATCCTTTTTTCTTCCAATTGCATCAGCTCTTCATCTGTCAGTTCTTGGTGATGGGATGCCGAAACCTCTTCAACATCATCTTCATCAGCTTCCACAAGCCAAACTCACGTTGTCCTTACTTCGTTCACCACGATCAAAACGCTTAATTTTGTCTAGTTTTACCGTAAGTATAACACCCTTACAAGCTCTTTCAGGCTTTTCCGATACCATAGAACTCATCTTGCAAACGGCTGCTCACAGGCACGTGTTAAAGCAATGCAGTTCGGAATCTGGGGGAGAGCTGCCTTTTATCGCGCGCTGAATTTTTTTTTCGTAACAGTGAAAACACCTTCTGAAAGCGAAAATATGGTACTAATGTAGGTCTTTCATAACAGTGAGGTTTCATAAAGCGAACGTTCGAAAAACTGGGGACACCTGTATATAGAATGCAATATTTTTTGGTTTGCCATGCAAGTGCACTGCTTGATTTGGAATTTAAAGACACAGATTTCTGGCATGATTCACGTGCAATCAGAAAGCGTCGTATAGAACTGTGGATTTGTTGCACAGTTAAAGAATTGTCTGGGAGATATTCGGATATAAACTTTCTAACCTTCATATCAAAAATAATCCATTGTATTTTTAAAAAATACAATGCAGTTCAACTGCATTTCAGACGAAGTGTAATGTCTTCCCAATAATGATTTGGGCTAAAAACCCAATTTTCTCTTTCCTTTCACAGAACACTGCAGTTATCCTTGAATCTGCAAGGATCATTCTACAGTATAGAACATTTATCTGATATTTCTTGGTACAATTTTAAAAAAAAAACTTGAATGTAGAGAATTAGTTCTAGGGTGTATATCAACTTTTAATCCTGCTAAGTTTGCTAGTATATTTGTTATAATGTAACACCTTTCAAGCTGTGCTGTCCAGCAACCTCTGATTTAACCCAAACCTCATCACGGGATAAATCGCAATGACCAGTTAACCTGCTGGCTGGTATGTCTTTGGATTGTGGGAGGAAACCAGAGATTAAGGGAGCTAGGGCTTTACTCTTTGGAGAGAAGGTGGATGAGAGGAGACATGATAGAGGTATACAAGGTATTAAGAGGAATAGATAGAGTGGACAGCCAGCATCTCTTCCCCAGGGCACCACTGCTCAATACAAGAGGACATAGCTTTAAGGTAAGGGGTGGGAAGTTCAAAGGGGATATTAGAGGAAGATTTTTTACTCAGAGAGTGGTTGGTGCGTGGAATGCACTGCCTGAGTCAGTGGTAGAGGCAGATACACTAGTGACGTTTAAGAGACTACAGGAAGGTACATGGAGGAATTTAAGGTGGGAGGGTTATATGAGAGGCAGGGTTTAAGGGTCGGCACATCACTGTGGGCTGAAGGGCCTGTACTGTGCTGTACTATTCTATGTTCTAATACCCATAGGGAGGACACTGGGTTTGAACTCCGAACTCTGACTGTAATAGTATCGCACTAGCCTCTACGCTACTGTGAAGACCAAATAATATTCTGATTCCAAGACATCACAATATTGATGAACTAGTATCTGGCATATGAACTAGCATATTTACTTTGAAACTAATGGCATTATGATCACTAGACACAAAGTGTTCCCATACACAAACTCCCGTCACTGTCCTCTCTCATTCTCTAATACCAGATCAAGTATCCATAGGACTATAAGATATAGGAGCAGAATTAGGCCATTTGGCTCATCCAGTCAGCTCCGCCATTTTATCATGGCTGATCCAATTTTCTCACCCTCCAGTCTCCTGTCTTCTTGTATCCCTTCATGTCCTGACCAGTCGTGAGAGTGTCACACACTCTCTCTCGGGATTTCTTCATACTGATTCTAGTTCTTCTAGTCCTTTTACGGTATGGAAGTTCAGTCAATATCTGAAAAGTTAAAATCACCTACTACAGCAACCCTGTGTTTCTTGTAACAGTCTGTGATCTCTCTACAGATTTGTTACTCAAAATCCCGCAGACTATTTGGTGGTCATACATTCTTTATTCCTCAGTTCTACCCATAACGTCTTACTAGATGAGTTGTTCAGTCTGTCCTGACTGAGTATTGCTGTGACAAATTCCCTGACTAGTAACTCCACCCCTCCTCATATAATCTCTCCTGAAATATTGAGCTGCCAGTCCTGCAACGAAGTCTCACTAATGGCTATAATATCATAATTCCATGTGTTGATCCATGCCCTGAGGTGATCGGCCTTTCTTCCATTACTTCCACTGAAAAATATGCAGCTCAGGACATTAGTCGCATCATGCTTAAACTGTTCAGTGCCTATAAAATGTATTCACACCCTTTGGAAGTTCTTAAGATTTATTATTTTACAACATTGAATCATAGTGGATTTAATTTGGCTTTTTTTGACATTGCTGAACAGAAAAATACTCTTCTGTGTCAAAGTGAAAACAGATCTCTACAAAGTGATCAAAATTAATTACAAATATAAAACACAAATAAATTAATTAATTGTATAAGCACTCATCCCCTTGAAGTCAGCATTTAGTAACTGTGCCTTTGGCGGCAATTACAGTCTTGAGTCTGTGTGGTTAGGTCTCTATAAGCTTTGCACATCTGGACACTGCAATTTTTCCCTATTTTTCTTTACAAAACTGCTCAAGCTGTGTCAGATTGCATGGGGAATGTGAGTGAACGGCCCTTTTCAAGTCCAGTCACGTATTCTCAATTGGATTGAGGTCTTGACTCTGACTTGGCCACTCCAGGACATTAATCCATTGCTGTGTAGCTTTGGCTTTATGCTTGGGTCATTGTTTTGTTGGAAAACTAACTCCCAACTCACAGTTCTCTTGCAGACTTCTCAGGTTTTCCTCCTGGAATTCCATGTATTTTGGTGCATTCATTTTATCATCTACCTTCACAAGCCTTCCAGGGCCTGCTGCAGTGAAGCATCCCCACAGCATAATGCAGCCACCATGCTTCACGGTAGGGATGATGTGTTCTTGATGATGTCTGGTGTTTGACTTGTGCCAAACATTGGATTTAGTCTGATGGCCAAAAAGCTCAGTTTTGGTTTCACCAGACCATAGAACCTTCCAGCTGATTTCAGAGTCTCCCACATGCCTTCTGGCTAACTTTAGCCGAGATTTCATATGAGTTTTTTTTCAACAGTGGCTTTCTCTTTGCCACTCTCCCAAAAAGCCATGACTGGTGAAGCACCTGGGTAACAGTTGTTGTATGCGCAGTCTCTCCCATCTTAGCCACTGAAGCTTGTAACTCCTCCAGAGTTGTCATAGGTCTCTTGGTAGCCTCCTTCACTAATTTCCTTCTTGCATTGTCACTCAGTTTATGAGGATGGCCTGCTGTAAGTAGATTGACAGCTGTGCCATATTCTTTTCATTTGTTGATTATTTACTTGCCTGTACTCCAAGGACTTTAAAATTTTCTTGTCCATCTCTTGTCTTGTGCTTTTCAATAACCTTTTCGTGGATTTGCTTGGAGTTTTCTTTTGTCTTCATGGTGTAGTTTTTGCCATGATACTGACTCACCAGCAGTTGGACTCGGTGCCAGAGGCCTGATTGTTGTGACTTTCCTCTGCAAGGTCATCCTACCAACAGTATCCAAATTGGTATATCTTGTTGTTTTGGGGGATGGCCACAGGGGTACTTTGCACTGGCTGTTTAACCACTCTCCCGTTATCACCCAGTCTACTGTGTCCTGCACCTTGGGTGTGACTACCTCTATATATGTCCTATCTATCAGCCCTTCAGCCTCCCGAATGATCCGGAGCTCATCTAGTTCTAGCTCCAACTCCTTAATGTGGAGTGTTAGAAGCTGCAGCTGGATACACTTGTTGCAGGTGAAGTCATCAGGGACACTGGATATTTCCCTGCCTTCCAACATCCCCCAAGAAGAGCATTCCACTATCCTGCCCGGCATCCCTGCTGTTCAAAGTGAGCAAATGTAAGGAAGGAAAATCAATAAAAAAAAACTATGGGGGTGGGGTGGAAGATCTAACTACAGCTTTTCGCTGAAACCTCACCTTGCCAAAACCTTACAATCACTGCTACACAATGGCTACTCTACTTACCCCTGTCTTAATTTGTTCTTGACAATCAATCTTGATCGCTGATTGGCTGACTTCAAAACACCAAACTGTCGTGAGTTCTTGCCTTATGTATTTAGTCAACAAACCTGAGTGAGCTACATCTTCTCGCACTTCGGATCTAAGATTGGCTGCTGCTCGAAATTCATATCATATTTCAGTAACTTGAAAACACCAAAACTCCCAAGAAGCTCAATGTAAAGGCATTTTCTGAACCCAACTCATCTACAACAGAAGCAGTTTTAAATTGTTATCTACTACCTCCCCTCTTTCACTCTCAAACGTTCCACAATTTTTGAAATTATTAAAACTCCTGTTAGGTTTCTCAAGTGGAAATTTTTGGTCAATTTTTTTTGTTTACAAGTCTATAATGAACCTCCATAACTGCTTGTCAAAAGGTGCCACACATGAGGTTGCTTACCAAGTTAAGAGCCCTTGGTATTACAGGAAAGTTACTGGCATGGTTAGCGCATTGACTGATTGGTAGGAGGCAGCGAGTGGGAATAAAGGGATCTTTTCTGGTTGGCTACCAGTGACTAGTGGTGTTCCGCAGGGGTTGGTGTTGGGGCTGCTTTTTATGCTTTATATCAATGATTTAAATGATGGAATAGATGGCTTTGTTGCCAAGTTTGCAGATGATATGAAGATTGTTGGAGGGGCAGGTAGTGTTGAGGAAACAGGTAAGCTGTAGAAGGACTTAGACAGATTAGGGGAAAGGGCAAGAAAGTGGAAAATGGAAAACAATGTTGGAAAATCCATAGTGATGCACTTTGATAGTAGAAATAAATGTGCAGACTATTTTCTAAGTGGGGAGAAAATCCAAAAATCTCAAATGCAAGGGGACTTGGGAGCCTTTATGCAAAACACCCTAAAACAGTGGTCCGCAACCACCGGGCCGCGAGGAAACGATATGATTTGGCGATATGAAATGATATGAGTCAGCTGCACCTTTCCTCATTCCCTGTCACACCCGCTGTTGAACTTGGACACCCGCGAGGTCATTACGTACACGTCATCCATGTCGTGTTGGGAAGAAAATCAACTCCTCGAGCTTGTAGATGGTGGTGGACTGAAAAGTATGTTTGACATAACATCTCTGCTGGCATTCTGGATCAAAGTCAAGGCTAAATATCCTGAGATAGCCACGAAAGCACTGAAAACGTTGCTTCCATTTCCAACATATCTCTGCGAAGCAGGGTTTTCTGCAATGAATGCAACGAAAACTAAATTGCGGAATAGACTGGACATAAGGAACCCCCTTTGAGTATCGCTGTCTCCCATCACCCCTCGATGGGACCGTGTTGTTGCAGGAAAACAAGCCCAGGGCTCCCACTGATTCAGCGATATTAGTGTGTTGCAATGATTTTATATGTTCATACGAGGAAAATATGTGCTGTGTGTTTAATATCCAAACGTTACTTAAAATATTAAGATGCTATTGACTTATCACTATATTCATGCAAGGAAAATATGCGCTGTGTGTTTATTAAATTTGTTAGATAAACCCTTTTAGAAAGGAAATTGAGTGTATTAGCCACTTATAAGTGACTTATAGTTGACTTATCACCTATATTCCGGTCGTGATTAACCCCCCCACCCCCCGGGTTGCCAGCTGTCCTGTATTAGCTGGGACATCCCGTATATTGGGTTAAATTGGTTTGTCCCATGCGGGACCGCCCTTGTCCCGTACTTCCCCCACTAAGGTAGAGCATTCCTATGAAACTTTTCGTGCCAGAAGCAATTACCATTAATTTATATGGGGAAAATTTTTTGAGCGTTCCCAGACCCAAAAACTAACCTACCAGATCATACCAAATAACACATAAAACCTAAAATAACACTAACATATAGTAAAAGCAGGAATTATATGATAAATACACGGCTTATATAAAGTAGAAATAATGTATGTACAGTGTAGTTTCACGGAGCAGCATCGACAAAACCGATTTGTAGAAAAAAATACACGCACACGCATGCGTACGGCATGTATGCGCGGTCACGCATGCACACACAGGTGCCCCGCGCAAGGCTTCATGGTCATTGTAGTCTTTCTCAGGGTAAACACAGTGAGAAAGTGGGCAACCCTACTCCCCCCCCCCCCCCCCGTCGATATTAAACTGGTCCATGGTGCAAAAAAGGTTGAGGACCCCTGCCCTAAAGGTTACCTTGCAAGTAGAGTCAGTGGTGAGGAAGGCAACAGAAACGTTAGCATTCATTTCAAGAGCTCTAGAAGACAAGAGCAGGGATGTGATGCTGAGGCTTTATCACTCCAATGCTAGCACATCTTTTCTTAGACAAGGAGCCCAAAAGTGTTCACAATACTTAAGGCGAAGCCTCAACAGTGTCTTATAAAGTTTAAGGGAATGGGGGGTTCTCAAGATCCCTGTAAACAATGAATTAAATACAGCTGTCCCCTGCTTTTCGAACGTTTGCTTTACGAAACCTCACTGTTACGAAAGACCTACATTTGTTCCCTGTTTTCGCTAACAGAAGGTGTTTTCACTGTTAAAGCAGCGCGCGAAAAAATCAGCCGCTCTCCCCCGGGTTTGGAATGGCATTCTAGCCGGCATTGCTTAAACACATGCCTGTGAGCAGCTGTTTGCAAGATGAGTTCTAAGGTATCAGAAAAGCTTGAAAGAGCTGGTAAAGGTGTTACACTTAGCGTAAAACTGGACATAATGAAGCGTTTCAATCGTGGTGAACGAAGTAAGGACAACTTGTGGAAGTTGACGAAGATGATGTTTTGGAGGTTTTGGCATCCCATGACCAAGAACTGATAGATGAAGAGGAAAGGGTAACAATCGAAACCGAATGAGTAATGATAAAGTACGACTTTAATTTTGAAAGGGTACGTCGGTTTAGGGCAAATTTGCAAGATGGTTTGAGTCCTTACAAAGAACTGTATGATAGAAAAATGCATGAGGCTCAGCAGTCAAGCATAGTGTCGTTTTTCAAGCCTTCCACATCAGCCACAGCAGACGACGAACCTCGACCTTCGACATCGAGGCAGGCAGTCATAGGAGAAGGTGACCTGCCTACCCTAATGGAAACAGACGATGATGAGATGACAACACAGTGTCCCACCACCCCAACCCCCAGGCCGCAGACAGATACCGATTCGCGGAGAATGCAGCGGTAGCCGGGAGGCACACAGCATATCTTTAAGGTAAAAGCCGAAATAAACATGCTAATTAATTAGGTGCCACCTGGCACGTAAATGTTGGCCCAGATCAGAGGCGATTGCTGATTGCGTTGCCTCTGATCTGGGTCGACATTTATGTATCGGGTGGCACCTATTTAACTAGCTTGTTTATTTGGGCTTTTTTCTTAAAGATGTGTTCGGTGTGTCCCGGCTACCACTGTAGCCCAGCATTCTTTGCGGATGGGTATCGGTTTGCTGCCTGGAAGGTGGGGCCACTGCACCACCCCAACCTGCAACGACTCAGCCTAACACACCATCATCAGCGTGCTCCATGTCTTCCCGATTCCAGTAAGTGATACTACATTGTACATACATTATTTCTACTTTATAGCGGCTGTGTATTTTTCCGTGTTATTTGGTATGATTTGGCAGCTTCATAGCTTAAAGGTTACTGGACAGCGCTTGTGCGTGTTTTTGCTGATGGCGCTTGCGTGAGATTTTCGCTACAGAGAACAGTTCAGGCAATGATTGTGGAAAAGTATTTCTACTTTATATAGGCTGTGTATTTATCATATCATTCCTGCTTTTACTATATGTTACTGTTATTTTAGGTTTTATGTGTTATTTGGCATGATTTGGTAGGTTATTTTTGGGTCTGCGAATGCTCTGAAAATTTTCCCATATAAATAAATGGTAATTGCTTCTTCACTTTACAACATTCCAGCTTACGAACTGTTTCATAGGAACGGTCTACCTTCGGATGGCGGGGGAAACCTATACTGATTATGTCTGTGACTGCAGTGTGTTTGAATAATTCCTCACAGCTGCCTTCTTTGGAGCAAGATAATTATAGTTTGCCCAGATCCACATCAGATGTCTCTGGGCTTTTCACACCTTTTGATTTTGACAAAAAGCAGTACCTGATGGAAATTAGACAGAACATTCCTTTTTTAATTAAAGCATAAATTTGACAGATGTTCTTATCTTTGTAATTAAGTTGTGGCTCCAGCAAACCAGGTAGGACATTCTTTTCTTTAATTAAGATGTCTGGAGTGTCTAACAAATTGATTGTACTTTTGTATCAATAGTCCGTTGACTTGACCAAAATGGTTATCAAACTGATCGTTCTTTTGTATTGGTGGCCTTATAACTTCTGACAATTCTGACATTGGGCAGTGAACTTGTAGAACCTCTGGGGAGATGAGAAAGGTTCTTTCCCTGATGTCGGGTCCAAGTTCGCTTGCCGGCTGAGCTCGAAGAAATAAACGGGCGAAAAGATAAGTAATGATCTTTTTGTGCTGTCGTTATTTGATCCAGCAAAGTTATGTTTACAGGAGAGGGTTTAGAGGAGGCTCGCAAGGATGATTCTGGGAATGAAAGGTTTATCATATGAGGAACGTTTGATGGCTCTGGGTCTACTTGCTGGAAATTATAAGGATGAGAGGAGATCTCATTGAAACCTTTCGAATGACCTAGACAAAGTAGCTGTGGAAAGGATGTTTCCCATAGTGGGGGAGTCTAGGACAAGAGGGCACAACCTCAGGATAGAGGCTCCTGGATAGAACCAGGTTGACGGGTGTATTTGAGGGAGAGGTTGATAGGTTCTTGATTGGACATGGCATCAGAGGTTTCGAGGAGGTGGCCAGGGACAGGGAGTAGGGCTGAGGAGGGGGTTAAGGATCAACCGTGATTGAATGGTAGAGTAGATTTGATGATCTAATTCTACCCCTATGTCTTGTGAACTTAAATCAGATAAAAAGGTATGAACGTGGAAATGTAAAATAAAAATAGAAAGTTGAAAATATTGAGCAGGTCTGGCTTCATACATGGTAAAAGAAAAAACTGCCATTTTTGATTTAGAAACCATTTTTCAGAGCTAGTAAGAAAACAGTTTGTTCAAAGAAGCACAGGGAAGTGGGGGAGGCGGCAGTCTCTGATGGGCTAAAATCAGGTTGCCTATAGGGATGAGCTGTAAACCAGATTTATCTGGCCACTGAGTGTTTGGGAGCACCAAGAGAATGAAAATACACATGGTAAAGAGTTGTGAAATGCAGAGTAGGCAAACGTAACCCAGTGATCAGGCTGGGTTTATTGCTGCCATAAGGGGAAGACGGGAGAGAGGAGGACCTAACAAACAAGCTGAGCCAATATCACAGATGGGTGGCTGATACAAACTGAAATTCAATTTCAGGAAGTTGGTGCGTTCAGTAAGTCCAGAACACTTCAACATGCAGGCAGTAGATTTGATGCTGTTCCTCAAACTTGTTTTGGGGCTCCTACATTGCAGGAAGCCAATGATCAGAGGGGGAGTAGGATTAGTGGCAGGCAACAGAAGTTCTGGGTTGCCCTGCAGACAAACCCCAGGTGTTTCACAAAGCAATTAACCAATTTGTATTTGGTTTCTCTGAAGTAGTGGAGGCCATACTGATGTGAATATTGTTATTTTGCCGCAGAAGTACAGTGCAGAAACACAACTGCTATAAATTACATCATGAATAGTGCAAAAGAAAAGGAATAATGAGGTAGTGTTCATGGAGTATTCAGAAGTCCTATGATGGGGTAGAAGCTATCCCTGAATTGTCGACAGGCTCTCACTCTCACAGCTACCTGGACTATTCCTCTTCCCACCCTTTACTTGTAAAAATGCCATCCCCTTCTCTCAATTCCTCCGTCTCCGCCGCATCTGCTCTCAGGATGAGCCTTTTCATTCCAGGATGAGGGAGATGTCTTCCTTTTTTTAGATGTCTTCCCTCAAATGCATCTTTCCCATTTCACATATGTCTGCTCTCACCCCATCCTCCCACCACCCCGCTAGGGATAGGGTTCCTCTTGTCCTCACCTACCACCCCACCAGCCTCTGTGTCCAACATATAATTTTCTGTAACTTCCGCCATCTGCAACAGGATCCCACCACCAAGGACATCTTTCCTTCCTCCTCTTCCCCCCCCCCCCCACTTTCTGCTTTCTGCAGGGATCGCTCCCTACGTGATTTCCTTGTGCATTCGTTTCCCCCCCATCCCTTCCCACCGATTTCCCTCCTGGCACTTATCCTCGTAAGCAGAACAAGTGCTACACATGCCCTTACACTTCCTTCATCACCACCATTCAGGGCCCCGGACAGTCCTTCCAGGTGAGGCGACACTTCACCTGTGAGTCGGTTGGGGTGATATACTGTGTCCGGTGCTCCCAGTGCGGCCTTCTATATATTGGGGAGACCGCTTCGCTGAACACCTATGCTCTGTCCGCCAGAGGAAGGAGGATCTCCCAGTGGCCACACATCTTAATTCCACGTCCCATTCCCATTCTGATATGTCTATCCACTGCCTCCTCTACTGTCAAGACGAAGCCACACTCAGGATGGAGGAACAGCACCTTATATTCCGTCTGGGTAGCCTTCAACCTGATGGCATGAACATTGATTTCTCAACTTCCGTTAATGCCCCTCCTCCCCTTCTTACCCCATCCCTAATTTATTTATTTTTCTTTCTTTCTTTCCCTCTCACAATAACTCCTTGCCTGTTCTCCATCTTCCTCTGGTGCTCCCCTCCCCCTTTCTTTCTTCTAAGGCCTTCCGTCCCATGATACTCACCCTTCTCCAGCCTTGGATCCCTTTTGCCAGTCAACTTCCCAGCTCTTGGCTTCATCCCTCCCCCTCCTGTCTTCTCCTATCATTTTGGGTCTCCCCCTCCCCCTCCCACTTTCAAATCTCTTACTATCCCTTTTTTCCGTTAGTCCTGACGAAGGGTCTCGACCCGAAACATCGACTGTACCTCTTCCTAGGGATGCTGCCTGGCCTGCTGCGTTCCACCAACATTTTGTGTGTGTTGTTGACAGGTTCCCTGACAGTTGTAGCAAATGGTCATGTTCTTTCTGGTGAAGTCCTGAGCTTATTAAGTGGTTTAAAAGGAAATGTCAGCATGCATGTCGTGGGCTGAAGTTGTTTTGACTGTACAGCATGCAACTCCATACAGACACTGGTAGCCAGGATTGAACCTGCATTGCTAGAGCTGTATGCCAGCAGCTCTACCTGCTTTGTTGCTGCTATAGAAGCAGGAGGGAAAAAAACAATATTGTAAAAGTCAAATGCTGGTATTCAAACGCATGCATTTCAGAAAGTTGGTGTGTAAGTGCAGCAAATAATTGGTGAGGCGCTGCTTTCCCAATATTGCCGAAGAATTGTGGTGACGATGTCTCTAAAATTAAGTTGGGTCTTGGTAGAACCACATCTGGAGATAAGAGAATGGTCAGTAAATTACTTAATGAAGAATAAACATGAGTCAGTTAACTTAATTTTACGTGTGTGTGATGTTTCCTTTCTCTTTTTGATTTCCCACTTCCACTGTGAATTTACTAATTCCATTTAATCTCTGGCATTAACTTTGTTCTCTCTTAACATTAACATCTGAACATTACAGCCCTCTCTCTGCGTTGAGATTGACAAATATAATGGATGGAATAAAATTCATTTTTTTGTTGAGGTTATAGCTACTGGGGTGTCTCAGAGGATGGTGCAGGTTAAGAGGACCAAGTTTGCTATTGTAAAGCTCAATCGTCATTGACGTTTATCAATATATAATGCCTTGCCTTAGTCACTTAGTTATGTAATTGATCTTCCCCTGTGATTGAAGAATCTACCTTTGGGGCTTGTCTGAGGTTTGGTCCCTGACAGTATTGTAAGTCTACATTTACATAGCTGTATTGCAAGTCTACATTTACATAGCTGTATTGCATGTTGTCTGTGCTTGATTGCATATAAAATTCCGTAATCTTTAAAGAAACACTGGGTGCAGAAGGTAGCCAAGTAATGCAAACATTGGCCCAAGTTTTCATCTCCATCGTACGTGGTATTAGGTGATGGTTTGTTGCAGATATACTTTGCTACTTGATTAAGTTTGAGGTAGGAAAATAGGTCAAGGTTCTCATTGTTGATTACGAGAAATGATTTTGCATGATTATCAGGTGTTAGCAGAGGCTTGTGTGCTTTTGAAAGGCAGTCATTCTGCCTCCAGGTTCTCTGGATGGGCTGGTGAAACTTTCCAAGACACACTTTTCAGCTCTACATTCTTCAACTGCTTTGTCAGTAAACTTCCCTCTAGTGTGAGACTGAAACCTCATGATGTGCCTTTTTATTCTAAGATTTGGGTAGGTGTACCTGCGATTTAAGTGTCAGGAAATGGCAATCAAAAGAACCCAATCAGCCTCTTCCCAACAGTTGGTGCCATTGTAGAGGCCGTCACAGATCAAAAACTCAACTGGACCAACTTCACAGCTTCCAGAACACATTCAGCAGCATGAAATTTGCCTCCTGTTTCTGAAAAACCTCTCCAATGACTTAATGCTTCATACCTTGAATGGAATACTCTCTGCTAGTTTCATTGGCTGTAGCCAAAGCAAATCTGAGGTGCAAAGCATCGGTGTGGGACAATGTGTAAACCTAAATGTGTCCCTTCTCTTTCATTGAAGTTCTGGACTAGAAGATGTACTGCAGAAAGATTCCAATGTTTGATTAAATCAGCGTCGTCTTCCACACCAAAGGACAAATGGGAAAAGGAGTATTCACCCAGCTAGCGATATGCATCTTCCTTTCTTTGTTATTGAATACATCTTGTTGCACTATATAGGAACAAATTCACAGTTCAAGAAAGCAGCATCTTCACAAGGGCTCTGAATGATGATTTCATTGACAAAAATAGATGTTCCAAAGATAAATTTAAAGGATAAGATGCTCTTCCCTGTGCTTTCTGAGGATTGAATAGCCGGCACATTAATTCAACTCCTCTATAAAATAATAGGTACTTTGTGGGATGATTATTTCTGGAATCCCAGGAGAGACAGCATAAATGAAGGGAAAATATGAGACTTGGCTGTCATTTCTTCCTCAAACAAAGGTTTTTGCGATTGCAAGATGCTGCTGGATTTCAGGTACAGCAGGTACAGCGTCCACCCCATCGGTGAGCCGATGGATAGTGGCAGAACCAGACTTGCTGTGAACCATATTGACTGCTAATCCACCCAAGGAGGAAGGTTTCACACAGTGTGTGGTAGTGGTGGCGATAGTGATGCGCTGTCCAACAAAGTGTAACATGCTGTAAGGTTTCACTGCTAAGGCTAATGTAATGGCTTCTATGTAATGTTCCACTGCTGAGGTAATGGTTTCTCTGTAGCAGCAATTTTGGGTTATGACTAGAGATAACGAGGCACGTTAGCCAATGAGGGGATGTTGTTCTTTCTTGTGTGTCTGGGAGCCGGGATTTCATGGTTTTTCGTCGGGGAGCGCTGGAGAGAGAGAGAGGACACGAATGGAGAGAGTTGGTAGTCTACCGGGCAGAGTAATCTGAGGAGCGAGGGTCCGAGGGCCGGCTACACTTGGAGGTCGATGGGAACAAATGAACGAACAGTGAGCTCCAACGATGCGCAATAGACTGTTTCATGAGAATGGGCCCTTTTTTTTTTTGTTTCTTTACTAACCATATAGTCAAATTAAGAATTATAAAACTCAGTCGTTTAATTGCATATTGTGTACTGTTTGATATTTTGCGGTGCGGGTTTGTAACTGGGCAACACATCACACAGCATCCACACAAATGGGATTTCTCAGTTTAGCGGGGTCAGAGGCTGTTTTCCCCTAAATGACCACGGGCTGGCCGAACCTGAGGACCTGAGGGTTACAATTGTCTTGGGTGTTATTCTTATAAATGTAAGACCCTGTTGGACATTATCAATGAAGAATATTGCAAGTCTGGTTCACTGTCTGTTGGCGAGAGCAATGGCATGGGTTCGTGAATTGCACTGACTGGGCCCACCTGCTGCAGCGTCGTCTATTGCAGATGCCAGAGGCAGTGTGGCGCAGGTGGGGATTGGCCCTTCTCATCAGTGCTACCATCCAATGTTCTCTTGGTGGAACACAAACTGGATTGCATTAGTCTGCAGCTGCATTAACATCACGTGTACTTGCAGAATTGAGGTTCTGGGACAGCACCCCATGCACCACTATGACACTCAGGGACTTGGAAGATATTTTTTTGTGATTGTGTTTTACTACTATCGTAACTATATGTGCTTCGTGTGACTGTTGGTGTTGTGTTTGCACCTAGGCCCTGGAGGAACAGGCTGTGTTGGCTGTTTGGCTGTGTTCATGTGCATGGTTGATTAACAATTAAACTTCAACTTGAAGTTGCATCCTCAAATGAAGGCAACCTTTTATATTTAAGTTGCACTAACATTGCACAAATTCGAAAGTTGCAAGTGAAGTAGATATCTCCATGCTTGTTTCTGTAATTGCTGTTTGAGAACTCTCAAAATTGAAAGTGTTAAAATTCAATGGCAAATCCTTTGTTGGTTCAGCTGTTATTTTTCTCTGAAGAAATAGTGCGACAATATTTTTGGATCTTGTCTGTGTGGTTGGTGTGAAACAAAAATTTCAGCCTCAGAGTTTGGCACCTTTGATCATGTGCTCTAATTTCCTGTCGTGGCAGTTTATTTTGTGTGTTAGCCGGTGGCTCCAACTTTGAATTATATGTTTAAACACATGACATGTATTCAGAAGAAGCATTAGAATTTTTCTCTTTTGAGTGGAGCAGAAAAAGTGTTTTGATTATTCCACTTTTAATGGCAGTAACTATTATTATTGAATATATTCTTCCCAGTGATTGCAACATCAAGTTAAGTAATGCTGCCCAGTAAAAATGTGCAGACTTGATTGACAATAACCATCTGGGTATGAAAATTGCAGACATTTGACCAATTATCAAATCCAAGTCAAGGATCATAGTCCTTAAAATTATTTTGTGCTGTTGGTATTTCCAATAAAACCTATTACCTTGTTTTAATGTTTCTGGATTTCAATTGCATCATTATCATTTTTGGTATGTGATTGTATAGTATAATCCAAAAGTGAGAATTAATCTTTCTGCTAAAAAGAACTTAAAAATGGAGTGAGGGACTTCATTTTTGTTGTATTTTTAAGTTGTACCAAAATATCCCATCTTCTCCAAATCATTGTAGGTTAATCTCGCCAGACTGTGGACGGAGCCAAGAATACAATGTTGTGAGACCATTTTATCCGTCGCATAATAGTGAGTCAAGAGGATTCAGTCAAAGCTCAGGAAGACCTGCACAGTGGAGGGGACAACAGGATAAATGGAATGAAGCAGGCACTGCAGAATCAAGATCAGAAGTTGCACAATATGGTAACATTCACTATAAAGTTTTTGAGTATAGACAGCCTTCCCCAATTACAAGAAGAATGGAATCTGATCATGCGTTAGGGAGAAACTTTTACCCAGAGGAGAGAGAAGAAAATCGATCTCATACCCTTCTTTCAAGATCTGCTGAAGAAAATCCATACCATGATCATGATGAGCGTCATGAGAGCAGTGACTGGCACCATGAATGGCATCATGGTCACAGCGATCGTCACCATGGCCACAGTGAACGTCACCATGATCGTGATGTATGGCGTAATGACCACGACGACCAGCATTATAATCAGAGTGCAGAAATCTTGACTCGTTACAAATTGTCTGATGAAAAGTCAAAGACTGTTAGAGGTGATTCACAATCCAATTGTTATGATCGACCTAGTACCACCTCTTATGCCGGTGCAGAAAAGTGGCGTGACCCTGAAGGCTTTAGAAGTCACAGTTTACATGAGGAAAGGCACTCAAGTTCATTACGGTCTCTTGGAAGACGGTCTGAAGAGTTTCTGGAAAGGAGCTCCTACCAGAAGAGGTATTGGGATTGAACCATTAAGGATATTATGTTTTGATATAGAGCTTCAACGTTATAAATTGTTTTTCATTTTTAGTTGAGGGTTTGAAATTGGGAAAACCCTTTGTCCTAATCTGAAAGTAAGAGCATAGGTTTATATAAATGATCAACTCTTTAGTTGTTTTGAAATAGAGCAAATTGGTGGCTACAAGCTATGCCTTGGCATAGCGCAGTGTGGCTTTCAGAAGGATAAAGGGTTAAACTTGTAACCTGGCAATTCACTGCTTTCAAGCCATTGCTCCCAAATGTACTTCAAATAATCAGAATGTAATTCTCCTTCTCTTCTCTACTGCAAGTGTAAACTGCTTTATGTCAACACAGGTATCCTGAGGATAATGATGTCAAAGGGTACAGAGAAGCATCTGGAAGAGGCTGGGTGCCAGGAAAGCTTGAGGCAGTAGATCATGAGCAAGATTTAAAATGGAGAGGAGAGAAAATGCCTCATAATAAAAAACCCTACACTTCTGCATTATACAATGACTCTGAAAATGCACGTATTAAAGATGTGTCAAGAAACTGGTATAGTGACAGTGATCGCTTTGAAGAGTTTGTGCAAGTAAAGAGTGGGTTTGCACATTCACAGAAGTATCCTGAAATGCACTCATCTTCTGAGCACCACCATAGCTTTTCTAGTGAAAGACAGCAAAGATACTCAAGTAAAGATAAAGAATATACGACTGGCTCCTTGAGTGCTAAAGAGGTGAGTCGTTTTCACAGTAGCAGCCGGAGGTTGGGTACTGATGCAAACAAAGAGGGTCACTACTCTGCGTCGAGCAAGTATCTTGTTCCTGAGCATTACTCCGACAGGTTTCCACGAGCAGGCAAGAAAGAAGTGAGCCCTAGATATACTGCAACCTCGGCCACCAGGGGGCGAGTGGAAAGGAGAAAGGAGTTTGGAAGCCGTCCTAAGGACCAGCGTGATGATACTCGTACTCCTAAGCGATCAAACCATGGGTCTTATCACATGGAAGCTTCACATTGTGTTGCTAATAATGAGAAAGACCATACAACTGAATCCTTGACCATCAAGTTAGACATGAAGAAGACTGTGAACAAATACAGGTATTGTTCTACATTCTTTGATCACATGAGGCTGAATAGAGAAATTTCATGCTCCTTTTAGTACCTGTCTAATGGCTTGAATTTTTTCTAAGTACCTTTCTTTCCTCACAGAAAGCAGACTGTTAGCAAGTGAAAATTGAAATGGAAAATCAGAATGCAAACTATGCCTTCGACTGTACTTGATACAGGAAAACTTATCATACCGTAATTGATTTTTCTAATTGGGACGCTAGAAACTCTCATTTTTTTAATTCCAAAAAAGTTCTACAGAAGCCGTTATTCTCCAGCAAAAGAGAAAAGTCGGAAGAAATTCATGCATAATAAGGAACATCAGCATGTTGCCTTTTCCTGAATGTTTACCAAGCAGTTGGATTCTAAGCACTAAGAATTTTATTTGCATACAGAAAACATAATTGTTGTGCAATCAAGCAATGAAAAACACCAAAGGATAAGATATATATTTGGCTTCTTCCAGGCTCTCCTTGCATAATGGCAGCCCTTTTGGATAAAGAAGCCCAACTCATTATAAAAAGTAACTGAAGATCTCTTGAATATCAAGCAGTTTTGCTTCTACAGATTTTGATAGATTGGGCAACAGCTCTGTCCAACTTACAAAATAAATCAAAAATCTGTGCTCTTAAAATAGCAGATATTTGGTTTCGAGCTAAATACTCTGTCCAGAGCATATCGATGCAACTGGGCCCAGAACGAGGAACGACCCAAATGTTTGGACAATCTGAAGATAGTGCCAGATGGATTGAAAAAGCAGGGTGTCAAGACCAGAGGCAAAGGTCGGGTCAGTTCTGCACACTCTACTGTGATGTTTACTTCACTCTTCACTGCACTGAGGCTGTGGCCTGCCCCAGGCTCCACAACATTTACTCCGCTGTGTGCTAAGCTGAGGCTGTGGCCTGCTCCAGGCTTCGTGTCTGAGGGCTTATTTTCATTCTAAATGCTACTTGCTTACTTTATTGCCTGCATGGTTCGTTTTTTTTCTCTTGCACATTGGGTGTTTGTTGGTCTTTTTGTGGGTTCTTTTGAGTTTCTTTGTTTTGTGGCTGCCTGTAAAGAGACAAATCTCTTCAAAGCAAAGAATTTTTAATGTTGCCTGAATTACGTTCTATGTTTGATCTTTCTATTTCTCCTCGTGATCTATTTTGGTTGGATTGGTTATCAAAGAAACTGCGTGATGTTGGATAAATTTAGTTTTGTCATGATCCAAATGAAGGCTACAAAGGGGAAGCCTATTTTGAAAAACTTCTGGAACAGACAGCAAATTTGTGTAGCAGTCTAGTGCAACATCCCCCTTGCCATGCATTACAATGGACTTGTACGAGGATACAGTAAAATTAATAAACCTTAATTTTGCCAACGAAATGGCACTTTCAACAAATAATAGTTCTTTACTTAAACCAGAATTTATATTGTGAAATTATTTGTGAGAGAAAGGAGCAACCTATGAATTGTTTTATTCAAACGGAAGTACTAAATGGAACTTGCATTTCTCAGACGCATCATAATAACAACCTTCAAGACTCCAGCAATTGAGAAAATTGAGGAAATTTTTTCTTTGACTTTGTAAATCAACTGGTATTTTATGCAGTTCAGAAAATAAATCCAAAACCGTACTACTGATCAAGAGTTCATATTCAGCATCAATGCCTTGAGTCAGGATTGCATAGTTGTTTCTCTTGATGTGGATCACAGCATGAAACCTGTTTCTTTAAAGATAACTTCTGGTGTCTGCTCCTTACCCAGATTTCAAGCTATCGTTTACTGAAGTATTGTCAAAGCAAGCAAGATGATAGGAGCTAGGTATTTCAAAGTGAAGCCTCCAAATTCAGAATGGTGAATCATATTTAACTGAAGTTTCAGTTCACCGCTGAATGTACAGATGTAAAGCACAATGGCAGACGAATTGAAGAACGTATCCAGCTGATTTTGGAACTTAAAAAAAAAAGCAGGAAGGTGGAAGGCATATGATTTGCACTGTACATGAAGAAACTAATGTTGGCTTTATATGTTCCACTACCCATGCTATGCTATACCTCTGAAGTGAAATTCTGGCTATCGCTTCCGTATTCTCTCGCTTACTTCATCAGATTTGTGTACTGTACTCTTGTTAATGGAATTGCAAAACATTTTGAAGAAGAAAATTAAAATGTCTTACACAGCAAGGGCATGCACCAGAAGAATTCAGTGAAAGAACAACTTGCCTTCCTGATACCATTGTGGTGGGTGCACAGAATAACAGTTAAATTGTTGATCAATCTTAGCCATTTATGTCAAACTTTCCACCACCGGACTCGTATGTGATGATAAAACATTGAACAATTTAGCACAGCACGGACCCTTCCACTTGTGCCAAGCAATATAAACCTACTCCACAACGAATCTTCCTTCCTACACAGCCCACAACCCTCCATTTTCTGATATCTATCTGGTTACCTAATATCCTTATTGTATCAGCCTCTACCATCACCCTCAGCAATGCATTCCAGGCACCTACCACTCTCTGTTCAAAATGAAAACCTTACCTTTGACATCTTTCCTGAACTTTCCTCCATTCATCTTGAACAAATATCCTCTGGTATTGGCCATTGGTGCCCTGAGGAAAAAAGTGCTGGCTGTTCACTCTGTCTGTTTCTCCCACAGTCTCATACACCACCATCAAGTTGTCGGTCATCCTTCATCGCTCAAAAGACAAAGCTCATTTAACATTTCTCCATTAGGTATGCTGTCCAATCCAGGCAGCATCCTGCTAAATCTCCTCTACACCCTCATTATTGCTCTGCATCCTTGCTGTAACGAAGTGATCAAAACTGAACACAATCCTCTTGGTATGGTCTAACCAGAGGTTTTTATAGATTTGCAGCATTACCTTGCAGGTCTTGAACACAATCCTCTGTCTAATGAACTTGCCGTATAATGTAACCACCTTGTCTACTTGTGCAGCAACTTTGAGGGATATATGTACTTGGGCCCCAAGATGCCTCTTGTTCCTGCACAATTTGCAGACTTAATAACCCAGCTCTTCATTTCTTCATCCAAGTCATTTTGAAACTCAGAGGAGGCGTCCCAGAACAGATCCCTATGGAACACCACTACTAGTCACCAACATTCAGCATGCATTAGCTTCATCTGCTGCGACGCTGCCTTCTGCGGGCAGGCCTTCACTGAATCTATGCACCCATTCTTCCGTGGATCGCATGCCTGTTGATTTTCGAGATGAACCTACCTTGTGCAACCATGGTTGATCAAAACACCAGCAGTAGAGAAATTTGGATAACATGGGATCTAAGGTCACCTGTTTCTCCCAAGCCAGCAATAGTTTTTTTTTCAAAATACTATTTTATCTTAAAATATTCCAAAAGAAATCAACTTTTCATTTGAATGATTCAAACAAACTTTCCTAAAGCCTGTTTTAATGATTTACCAGTCAAATACTGAAGTAATGTTTCAGCAGATGACCTCTCTGCACTTGTACATCATGCCGTTGGATTCTGTCATCTGGATAAAGCTGTTATACATTAATCCTAGCTGCCTATGTGTCAGTGTTTACAGGAGGATTCATTGTTAAATACAAAGTGAACGTCTGAAAATTCTACCCAGTTAATGGAAAACGAGCCTGCATTTTTGTCACATTAACTTTGTTACAGAGGAAAGAAGCAGATGAACACCAGTTTAAAATGGAAGATTACTGAATTAATCAAAGCTGTTCTGAGGAACATTCAAAAACATTAGTAGCACATGAAAGTTGAATTTTAATTCCTATTCAATGGAGTATTCAGTGTGAAATTTCTTTATATTCAGCCTCAGTTTTACATATTAAATAGTGGCATTTTCTGAAACAGGCTAAACTAATAAAATCAATGTTCTTATTTTCTTGCACAATCAATTTGAAAATAAGTAGAAACTCTTCTTTAAATGGCTTGTTTGTGTAGTCATGTTAAATTATGTAGTATGTGCAGGAGTTGTCTGAGAAGAAGACTTTAAGGAAACCAAGTCCAGATCACTATACAAGGTACGAAAATGATTCTTAAAGTTTGCATTTGCTACTTTTTGACTTGCTTTGAATATAAATGAGTGACAGTGTTTGACAAATTATAGATTTTGTGCAAGAAGTTGCACAAAGTGCTTGATTAAAGAAAAACTAAATTTATTTAAGTTAATCAGTGAGATGGTAAGAATTTTAATTGGAATCCCAAAGCTATCAAGTTGAGAAATTTAAACTTGCAATAAGCAGAATATTGTAAAGGTTTTCTACCTGTGCATCCTATAAAAAGGATGTTACACAGGTTGGCCTGTATTTTAGCTGCTTAACTTATCCTTTTTCTTTTGGCACTAACTTCTTGCCAATTTTATTGAGCCTTTATTGTTGACAACATTTTTCTCGATGCTAGCTGTAGGAATAAGAAGAGACAAGTTAAGGTGGTCCAGGCAGCTGATTTAGCTGAGTCAGCTCCAGGCTGCTTGGTAAATCATTATTTTTTCCAGAAATAAGCAATTTCTGGGCTGCTCTGTAGAAGACACTGATAGAGTAAAATTTAAGGGCCTCGATCGCATGCTAGTGGCTCTTCTCCGTCAGTGATTACTGAAATAATCCTTAACTAGGCGATTAACTTGGTTAAGAAATATTGAAGTTTGAAATAGTCATGTGCATTCTTCAAACAAGTAGCACCTCCTGAAACTTATAAATTAATTATGAATTTTTATATTTGTGTGTGTGTATATATATATTTGTATGGCTGCCCTTGGTCAGTCGTAAATATTTAGCTGTGAATTTGTATTTGGGATTCCTCCAGGCCTGCGTCAAGCCATTCTTCAGAGAGACTAATGTCTCGGGATTTGGTTAGTGTTGGCAAGAAACGAGATGAGTTTCATCATGTGTTTGAGCATATGGGTTCATCATTGAAGGCTAACCCGAATATCTCTTCAGGAGAATTTGCCCAGGAGATAATCACTTTGGTGCACCAAATTAAAGGTCGGACATGCATTATTGCATCGTTTTTAAAAATTTGTTTGCAAGAAGTGGTATTGAGACAGTTCCATTTAATGGTGGCACAACTGTTGGTAATTGATGGCATTACTGATTAAATCCTTAAGATACTGCATAATAGAAATTATTCTTTCATCATAATGTGTGTGTTCTTCAGAATTGTTATAAAATTGCATTTTAGTTTTGGTCCTGGTTGGTGATTGAATACTGCTAGGTGAAACAGATTAGAGCTGGCGCTTTAATCCCGTTCCCGTAGGCACCAATCCAACGGAAACTTGGAGCAATTGAAGTGTATTTCTGAATGGCAGATTTTAGGTGGATCTTTTTTTCATTGATTTGTTCAAAGAGTAGAGAGTAAAGTGAATAATGCCTAATCTTTTGGATCTATGCTGTCTATGTCCATTGCGCTGTCAAGGCTGCAGAGGAGATTCACCAAAATTATGATGGTGATTTTATTTAAATGTTGCTCTGCCAATAATAAACACTGCAGTTTGAGCATACATTTTAGATGTAAGTCTTGACTCCTATCTTGACAGTCCTGCAAATCATTACATTATAAAAAATCTACTGCAGACTACAATAAGTAATATTTTCTGTACGCTGCAAATATTTAGTAAATGGATGGCAATAGTACATAGAAGAATAAAATTATTTTATTGAGGTGCTTGTTCTGGCCCAATATTCTCATTTCACTGTCTTTAAGAACAAATAGGGCAATTCCCCATTCCTTGCTCTCAATTCTCTTTATCTGCCTTGAGCATTTGTGAGTATTTCTGGAAGGCCTACTCCCTTATCACTCCATCACTACCCACCCCTCTATATTCATGAAGGCCTTCGGAATGTTCTTTATTTGAAAGGAAACCCTCTGTCCCTTGGCATGTCAGGACTGCATGGGTATACTTTGACCCTTACAGGTGTCCATTGGCCCTGGAATCTCACAAATTTCTTTTTGAAAGACTCTACAAATATGGGTTTACTTGCGATTTGCTTCTCCTAGGTCAGCGGTCCCCAACCACCGGGCCGCAAAGCATGTGCTACCGGTCCACGAGGAAACAATATGATTTGACGATGTGAGTCACACCTTTCCTCATTCCCTGTCACGCCCACTGTTGAGTTTGAACACACGCGAAGTCATGACCCGCGCGTCATCCATGTCAGCGCGGGAAGGAGATCAACTCCTCGAGCTTGCAAATGACGGTGGGCTGAAAAGTATGTTTGACATAACATCTCTGCCGGCTTTCCGGATCAAAGTCAAGGCTGAATACCCTGAGCTAGCCACGAAAGCACTGAAAACGTTGCTTCCATTTCCAACATCATATCGCTGCAAAGCAGAGTTTTTTGCAATGAATGCAACGAAAACTAAATTGCAGAATAGACTGGACATAAGGAACCCCCTTTGAGAATCGCTGTCTCCCGTCTTGTTGCAGGGAAACAAGCCCAGGGCTCCCACTGATTCAGCGATATTGGTGTGTTGCAATGATTTTATATGTTCATATGGGGAAAATACATGCTGTGTGGTTAATATCCAAATGTTACTTAAAATGTTATGATGCTTTTGACTTATAAGTGACTTGTATAATCATATAACAATTACAGCACAGAAACAGGCCATCTTGGCCCTTCTAGTCTCACCTACTCTCACCTAGTCCCACCGACCTGCACTCAGCCCATAACCTTCCATTCCTTTCCTGTTCATATAGCTATCCTATTTTTCTTTAAATGATAATATCGAACCTGCCTCTACCACTTCTACTAGAAGTTCGTTCAACACTTACTTCAAGCTCCCCTGTCTTCCCCTGATAATTGACTTATCACTATATTCATGCGAGGAAAATGTGCGCTATGTGTTTAATATTAAATTAGTTAGATAAACCCTTTTAGAAACGAAATTGAGTGTATTAGCCACTTATCACCGATATTCCAGTCATGATTAACACCCCCCCCCGAACAGAATCGCCACAAACGATTTGTAGAAAAAAGTCGGCACGTATGCACATGCGCAAGGCTTAGTGGTCATTGTAGTCTTTCTTGGGGTAAACCCAACGTATTTGACTGCTACTCTTGTCCATTGGCACCTCCCCCCCCCCCCCCCCCCATCGGCCGGCCTGCAAGAATATTGTCAATATTAAGCCAGTCCGCAGTACAAAAAAGGATGGAGACCCCTGTCCTAGGTCACTCTTTTGCTAATGCTAATTCCCATGAATTCGTGCCACCTTTGAGATATCCTCCCTCGTTACTGCAGGAGTGGTCTCCATGGTGGAATGCTAACGTCAATTCTGTGCCTTTGACCATTATTGCAGCAATATTATATTCCTATGTGCTGATTAGTGCTCTAAGTTCACCATCCTTTCCAATCAGTTCTCTTGCATTAAAACAGGCACAACTTAGCCTTCCAATCCCACTCTCTGTCTTCATGTGCCCATGTTTGTTTTGCCTTTTGGTCTGACTAGTTTTCCTATATTTCACTGAATCTTGGTCTCAATTTATACATGTACTTATGGTCCATTTTGAACTGTGGTAGTGAGTCTGGGTGAGCACATGATCAAAGAGTAGTGACTGACTGACTAGTATCTCACTCAACTCCAGTTGAAGAGAAGGTGTAAATTCTTTCAGGATAGGTATCCCTCAAAGAGACTTCACAGTGAAGCAGCAAATCATAAACACAAGAGGTTCTGCAGATGCTGGAAATCCAGAGCAACACACAAAAAGCTATCTGATCTCAGCAGGCCAGGCAAATGAATGGAAAAGAATAAACAACTGATGTTTCAGCTTGAGATCCTTCATTAGAAAGGAGGAAGAAGTAGGGAGAGGACAGCTAGAAGCTGATGGGTGTAGCTAGGTAGGTGGAGGTTGGATTGTGATGTTAGAAGCAGGGAGGTGATTAGCAGAAAAGGCAAAGGGCTAGAGAAGAAGGAATTTGATGAGAGAGAAGAGTGGATCTTGGGAGAAAGTGTAGGAGGAGGGGCACTGGGCGAGGTGATAGGCTGGTGAGGAGATGAGGTGAGAGGCCAGAGTGGAGAAATGAAGAATCAGAATTACAGTTGTATGTCGTGAAGTTTGTTATCTTTGTGGCAGCAGCACAATGCAATACGTTATAATAGAGAGAAAATGTAAGTTACACTATATATTGATAAAGGGGAAGAAACTGTTCCTGAATCGTTGAGTGAGTACTTTCAGGTTGTACATCCTGCCAGATGGTAGCATTGGGGATCCTTAATGATCGACACCGCCTTTTGTGAGGCAAGAAGATGTTCTGGATACTACAGAATCTGATGCCCACGATGAAGCTGACTAAGTTTACAACTCTGCAGTTTATTTCAATCCTGTGCCAGTGAAGCAGGAGTGGAGAAAAAATTACCCAAAGTTGGAGAAATCTTATGTTCATGCCATCAGGATGGAGGCTACCTTGGCGGGATATGAGATGTGCTTCTCCAACCTGAGAGTGGCCTGATTGTGGCAGAAGAGGAGTTCGTGGGATGGGAATGAAATGGAATTTGAATAGTTGCTTACCTATCTGGTTTTACATTGTTGGCAAGCATATACATTAGACTCATTTCATATTTGTATTGTTTGGAGATGGTTAACTTGATTGTAAGAACCTTGCATTATTAATTTTTTAATGAAGTAAAACAATGCAGGATTGAGCTATGTCATGATCTTAATTATTTTATGTAAATGTCTTGTTAATGCTAAAATTTGAGTTTTCCACTTTTATTGATTATAATGATTCATCTCTATTACAGAAGATCATTTTAAGTCTTCTGAGATAACTTTACATGACCGCTTTTCAAAGTTACAAAATGCACAAAGTCCACAAAAAGAGGGGAGACATCTTGGTCCCGAGATTCACAGGTATTGCCATGAAACAATTTTAGTTTGTAAAACAAATTTGTTTTATTCCTCAGAGACATGATTTATTTTTTGTTTCTCAAAAAAGACGGATTGACATGTCATTGGCAGACTTGCACAACCAAGAACGGAAACCTATTGGAAGAAAGGTACTGTGCATCATTTATCTTCTAAACCATTTGAGCTTTACCTGACGTTATATTTCTCTGATTAAGATGTAAGGTTATACAATTGTGTACACTTTTTTCCATTGTGCAAATTTTGTACCTTACACAAGTTTGATTAGGCAAAAGTTATGCCCGGCTCCAAGCAGCCAGGTACATCTTTGGATGCCTTATGAACTTTTTAAAAAAAAAATTTGGCAGGAATCCTTGCAGTTTAAAATAATTGGGACAGTAAATCTAAGCATTAACAAACCGAGGACAGTAATGTGTGGTATGAAAAAAAAATAGCATGAGACAAATGGATTTTCTAACAAAAAGTATCTTTAAAAACATTTTTGGAAATTTAATTCTTAGTACTTGGGTATAGAAAGTAGGTTATGATTTTCTGTAAGTGGTTTTGCAGTATCTTTCATACTTACAGAATGATATCTTGCAAAAGTCTAAAAGCTGATCCTATGCAGTAATCATGAAAAACTGGCAAACTAAATCTGAATCCAAAAAAGAAAGCCAATAAAATAATGCTATCTCTTCCAGTAATATTTATGGAATCTTTTCATCCACCTGAGAGAGGGAAGTTTCCATGTGCCCTTGGAATCGTCCCTTAGCAGTTGTTCTGCTTGGGGTTGCAGAAGGCTTGAACCTGACGTGTGTGTTAACAGGTTTTGAGTAAATGTCGTCGTTAGGGTTGTTAGTCTGGTGAAGTGTGTTCTGTATTGTGAGAAGTGGCTCAATTGGCTGACTCCAGTCCAAAGCTTAATATTTTTATTATTGGCAGTCTACCAATACTGCCAATACTCTGTCGGTTTTAGCAATACTATTCTAATGACTAGGTTCTTTACCATTGCCTCTAATCAATACATTACCCCTGAAGAAGAATTTGGTACAACTTTTGTATTAAAATGCAGTCTTCACATGAATATTGCAGAGTATTGAGTGATTATCCCATTCACTGGACCTATTGCATTCAAGAAATCTGTTAGTTAGATTAGATAAGCAAAATTAAGATTCTCTTTTTGTTGTTTTGTTGTTTGACTGCTAAAGTCGTGAAAGAAGTGACTTCAAAAAGAAAATGTTTTAAATGTTCCAACATGATATCCCTTTAGTCCTGCTGAAGGTCTTGTCCCAAAACGTCAATTGTACTCTATCCCATAGATGCTGCTTAGCCTGCTGGGTTCCTCGAGCATTTTGTGTGTGTCGCTTGGATTTCCAGCATCTGTAGATTTTCTCTTGTTAGTGGGAATCTTTCTTTATCACTTGGTTTTCTCCAAGATCCATTCCATGAAAATGTCATCTTTGTACCTCAAATAATGACTTTTGAGTACAATGTTTTTATTCTACTGTTGCACAAATTTGTGGATTGGCTTAGAGTAGTTTATTGTCATATACACTGAGGGGCAATGAATGTGTTGTTTGCATGAAGCACACGGAGTAAACAGAAAACACCGTAATATTATGACAAGTGTGAAATGGCAGAAAATAAAGAAAATTCAAAATGATACAAAGAAAAATTCTGAAGTGACAATACTGGAATAATTTGTATATTCTCCCAGAAGGTAAAAGAGAGAAAAGGAAAAGAGCCCCTTGGCTAGCATCCTTGACAATACTATTGGTGTTCCTGTCAGGTCAAATTGATAATTGAAATCACTCCTCATCACACATTAACTTTTCAAGTTGAAGACCTTTACTCAGTTGAGGTTTCCAGTAATTTCTCAAGTCTACGTTCGTTAAGTCTTTCATTACAGAGTTGTTTCCTGAAGTGAATTTGCAAATAATTTGGCAGAGATGAAAAATGAAACCAGAAGTCATGGGTGAAAGAAGGAGCTTGTCAGTCTACTGAGAGCTAAATCTGTGGCATTCAAGAGCAGTGATCCAGAACCCTACAAGAAGTCAGGGTACATTTTGTGGAGGGGCATCATAAGAGCAAAAATACACTGTGAAGTTAGACACAAATCGGATGCACAACTGTGACAGGGAGACTGACCGCTTCAAGGGGGCATCAGTTAGAATATACTGGTTCCCAAGAAGAGCAGGGTGAGCTACCTAAGTGACTGTGCTTGATAGCAATCCTGATGCAGGGTTTTGGCCTGAAACGTTGACTGTATACTCATTTCCATAGATGCCTCCTGACCTGCTGAGTCCCTTCAGCATTTTGTGTTTGTTGCTAGAATCAACTTCTGCCTGAACTAGGACCTGAACCTGCTGCAGTTTGCCTACTGCCGTAATAGGCCTACAGAAGATGAAATCTCACTTCCTCTCCACTTGACCTTTGATTTAAACCCTGGTCCTTTGTAGCTGCACCTGCAACTGAATCCTTGACTTCCTCGTTGGGAGACCATAGTCAGTGCCAATCAGTAACAACACCTCTTCCTTACTGATAGTCAATACAAGCGTGCCTCAAGGATGCATGCTTAGCTCACTGCTCTACTCTCTCTACACTTTTGACTGTGGTCAAATGCCATCTATAAATTTGCCGATAACACCACAGAATCTCAAGTGGCAACAAGGAGGCATACAGGTGTAGGGTAGATTGGTTGGTTGAGGTTTGTTGCAATAACAACCTTGCACTCTCAGTGACAGTGAGATCAAGGAATTGATTGTGGGCTTCAGGAAAGGAAGTTGTGAAAAAACTTACACCAGACCTCATTCAGCAGTGGAAAGAATGAGCAGTTTCAAGTAGTTGAGTATCAACATCTCAGAGGATCTGTCCTGGACCAACATATTGAATTAGTGACAAAGAAGGCACGCCAGTCTATATACTCTATTAGGAGTTTGAGGAGATTTGGTATATCAGCAAAAACTCTAGCTTAAAATTCTACAGAGAATGTTCTGACTGGTTGCATGACTGCCTTGTATGGATTCTCCAGTACACAGGATTGCAAAAGGCTGCAGAAGGTTATGGACATTATTAAACATCCTCACCATCCAGGGCATGTAGTCTACCATCCAGGAGGAGGTACAGGAGCCTGAAGATGTACACTCAACATTTTAGGAACAGTTCTTCCCCTCTGCTGCAGATTTCTCAATGGTCTCTACCTCACTGTTAGTCTATTTGCATTAATTATTTTATTTCTTATTGTAACTGTAATTTTCTCGCCGGTGCTTGTACATCAGCTTGGCTCGGTAGCTAACTCTGCTAACAGCCACGTGACTCAGTGGTGAAAAGGCCATCTCTCATAAGCAATATGCATCTTGGGTCAGTATGATTTGGGGTTCAATGAAACAGAAACGTTGGGATGTTCCGATTTTTAAAAGAACAGCTCAAGTTGAGCGAAAGCTGTGTAAGTACTGTCCAAACAGAGTTATCAATAGCCCAGAAATAACAAATCATGCAGCAGCATAGTTGAGCAGAAGGTTGTGGACACAGCCAGGCATATTATGGTCACAAGCCTCCCTATAATTGAGGGCATCGTCAAAAGGCAATGCCTTGATGCATCCATTATTAAGCATCCTCACTATCCAGGGCATGTAGCCTTCTCATTGCCACCATCGAGGAGTTGGTACAGGAGGCTGAAGATGCACACTCAACTTTTTAGGAACCGCCTCTTACTCTGCCACAGATTTCTCATTGTTCACGAACACTACCTCACTATTAGTCTTTCGCACTATTTATTTTTTTTTGTAACTTATTTTTATTTTTTTATATTTTATTATAAGCATTGTACTGCTACCATGCAACAAGTTTCTTGTCATGTTGTTGATAATCTGATTCTGATCAATCAAATATGCACATATTTACAATTTGAGTTCAGTAAATTTAAAACACAGCAATTTAACCCAATGTTTGGTTATGAGCTTCCTGTTTAGGAACCATTAGGACCGCCTACTTACCACCCTGATGTTGCTGTGCTTGAGGCAGTGGACAAAGCAAGACGTTATGCATCCTTTGCTCCTCTCAGAAGCCTATGCCTTGTAAAGAAATTAGCTATTTCTAAGCTCTTAGTCTTGTGGTCTAAGCTGCGTTCCCTCCCTAACAACACTGATCCTCTCCCTTCATTTTAGACCACAAGACATAGGAGCAGAATTAGGCCATGCAGCCCTTCGAGTCTGCTCCGCCATTCCATCATAGCTCATCCCGGATCCCACTCAACCCCTTGCACCTGCCTTCTCACCTTATCCTTTGATGCGCTGACCGATCAGGAAACGATCAACTTCTGTCTTAGACTTGGCCTTGGCCCATGGACTTGGCCTCCATCGCAGTCATGGTAGAGCATTCCACGGATTCTCTGGCTTTAAAAAATCCTTGTTTACCTCTGTTCCATAAGGTCGCCCCTCAATTTTGAGGCTATGTCCTCTAGGTCTGAGTACACCCACCATAGGAAACATCCACCCTATCAAGTCCTTTCAACATTCAGTATGTTTCAATGAGATCACTCCCTGCATTCTTCTAAATTCCAATGAGTACAGGCCCAAAGCTGCCAAAATCTCCTCATGTTGACCCCTTCACTTTGTTTAACTGCTCCTTTTTGTGGTTTGTGTCCTACCAATTTGTGACCTTAAAGACCACCTGTGCTAAGTAATTAGATGCTGTTGTGGTTTTAAACCAAATAGTCTGCAACAATTTTAGTCCATTTCCTAGAAAATCCTAGTTTAGAATTTAAGGGCCTGTTTAAAAAAATCTTTATACCTATGAATGATTGTTTTCTGTGGCTGATTGTATTTTAACTTGTGTTTGCCTTTTAATATTCAGACAAGCACATGGGTCGCAGTAAATCCAGATGATCTTCGCCATGACATAGAGAGGAGGAGAAAGGAAAAGTTACGTGGCAAGTATGAGGAGTCCTTTCAAAATGTGGAGCACAAGTTGCTGTCTCACAGGTGACATGGATTAGTCTTTTCCAGATACTTATTTCCTCTTCCACCCTTGAAGCCAGAAATTTAATATTTCCCTTTTAGTCTATTTACTGTACAGATTTTTGTTTTTAGTGAATTCCCATTCAAGTATAGTTATTTACTCTGTTAAGGCTTAGCCTTGCAGTGGAAATGTACTGTCTGAGGTCATTCTGTGAATTGCCCCTGAAATGCCAAAGATAGTGCATTTTTAGTTTCAGGGCCTCCCCAGTGGTAGAGCTGATACTGTCTACACTTGGGACAATGAGCATGGAACATGCCAGCACAAGATAGCAGAGTTGAAGGACCTGAACTGTATGCTCTATTAAATTTGGTAATGGTCGACTTGGTAGAACTGGTATGCTATATTTCCTTCTCAGACACGTTAAGGATTTTTAACAGCTGCACTGCATTTTGTATTTGCCTATTTCCTGACTTTTATCACCCACAAACCCTGCCATGAATTAACAGCAAGGTAAAACTTGGATAACCTGCTGTCTGTGTATTGGGAAATTTCAGTGGTTTGACATAGAGCTTCTTCTAAATTCCAGTGAGTACAAACCCAGAGCTATCAAACTTTCCTCATATGATAACCCTTTCATTTCCAGAATCATCATTGTTAACTGTCTCTGGACCCTCTCCAATGCCAGCACACCTCTTCTTAGACGAAGAGCCTAAAACTGTTCACAATACACAAGGTGAAGCCTCACCAGTGCCTTATAAAGCCTCAGCATCACATCCCTGCTCTTGGATTCTAGACCTCTTGAAAAAGATGCTAACATTGCATTTGTCTTCCTCACCACGGACTCTACCTGCAAGTTAAACTTTGGGTTGCTCTGCACGAGGACTCCCAAATCCCTTTGCATCCCAGATTTTTGGATTTCCTCCCCTTTTTAGAAAATAGTCTGCACATTTATTTCTACTACCAAAGTACATGACAATGCTTTTTCCAACATTGTATTTCATTTGTCACTTTCTTGCCCATTCTCCTAATCAATGTTCCCTCTAATTTTTAGTAGTCAGTGTATGCAAAAATCTTATGTTGTGCAGATTTTTTCCTGTGTCAGAAATATTTGCGCATTGAATGCATACATGGCACAGTTTATGTCAGTTTACAAAATATTTGACGTAAAACTGCACGGAATAACAACAAAATAACATACATATTTAAGTCACTCAGTTTTTTTCCTCTCTCCTGTCTTTGGCATTTACCCATTCTTTGTAAACTCTATTTAGTCTAATAGAACTTCTATCCAATTGATAGCTTTTGATTCTCATTAGCACATCCAAATGACATTCACCTAAACGGTTTCTCAAATTGTTTTTGAGTTGATTGATTAGGCTAAAACCTCGCTCACAGTCCACACTAGGCGCAAGAAAGGTCCCCCCAATGTCCATCAACTGCGCAAGGTTGCAAAACTGTTCATTTTGAAGTACAAATGCCACCATTTGAGCAAAGTTTGAAATCAGTTTGGATTTAATTTTTTCTTGCACGGAAAATTTGAAATCATTAAACTGTAACTATTACAGTATTTTCAGCTAGAAAATCATGATATTTTAGACATAAGGCATTAACTTGTTCATCGCCAAATGTGAAGTCACAATCTGCAATTGTGGAGAAATCAAACGCTGACCATTCTTGTACCTCATCTTCAGGAACCCTTTCTTCCAAATGAACACAAAGACCATTTATAAAGGTCAACAGCGAACTTCTACCTACTGTGACATTTTCTTCACGTTGGCTTAGCAAAACTTTTAACTTTGTCACTCCACGAAACATTGTCTCCCAGATCTTTGTAAACTTTACAACAGGGGTCCCCAACCTTTTTGGCACCATGGACCAGTTTAATATTGACAATATTCTTGCGGACCAGGGTCGCGGGGGGGGGGGGGGGGGGTTGGTGGTGCTGTTAAAATAGGGTTAAGCTCACCTCAACGTGTCTTTTACAGTTAGGGTTCCCAACTTTCTCACTCCCAAATAAGAGACAAAAGTATCAGTCAAATCCTGGGACACTTGTGTTTACCCCAGGAAAGACTACTATGACCATGAAGCCTTGCGTGGGCACCAGTGTGCGCATGCGTGACGATTTTATTTCCCCACAAATGGGTTTTGGCTTAATCTTCCTGACTATACTGTACATACGTTATTTCTACTTTATATAGGCTGTGTATTTATCATATCATTCCTGCTTTTACTATATGTTAGTATTATTTTAGGTTTATTTGTGATTTGGTAGGTTATTTTTTGGGTCTGGGAACTCTCAGAAATTTTTCCCATACATATTAATGGTAATTGCTTCTGTGCTTTACGCCATTTCAGCGTGAAAGGTTTCATAGGAACGCTTTACCTTAGCAGGGGAAATACAGGACAAGGGCGGTCCTGTATGGGACAAACCAATTTAGCCCAATATACGGGATGTCCTGGCAAATACGGGACAGTTGGCAACCCTATGTTCAAGTTCAACAGTGTGTGACAGGGAACGAGGAAAGATGCAGCTGACTCGTATTGTTTCCTTGCGGCCCGTTACGGGTCCGCAGCCCGGTGGTTGGGGACTGCTGCTTTATGATATGAACACTGTCCGCCAAACATGGCTGCCGCCGTGATGCAGCTGTACAAACCGGAACAGGAAAGGTGAGGTGACGTAAGTTAGTGATGTGCATTGTGGTATTTGAAAAACCAACTAACTAGTTAACAGAAACAGCTAAAAGATTATTTTCAATAAGTATAATTATTAATTACTACATTATTTAGGTAACTAACTTTTTATGTGCACACTAATTTCCTTTGTGCGCTGGTTGAGAAACGTGTGCGCGCGCACACAGCTTAGAGGGAACATAGCTCCTAATGTAAGTCCTTCAGCCTATTTTTAATCGTGCAAATGTCACTCCACTCTTTAAGAAAGGAGGAAGGCAGCAGGAAGGAAATTATAGGCCAGTTAGCCTGACCTCAGTAGTTTGGAAGTTGTTGGAGTCAATTTTTAAGGATGAGGTTATGGAGTACTTGATGACCAGGACAGGATAGGACAAAGTCAGCATGGTTTCCTTAAGGGAAAATCTTGCCTGACAAACCTGTTGAAATTCTTTGAGGAGATTACAAGTAGGATAGATAAAGGGGATTCAGTGGATGTTGTATATTTGGACTATCAGAAGGCCTTTGACAAGGTGTCAGACATGAGGCTTTTTCTCTTCCAATCTTTTTTTATTGATTTAAAAGAATAAGGATAAATACAAGCAAGAGGAGAGGTTATCTCAAATACATATTTCAATAATAGTACAAACAAAGGAATATACACTGTCAAAATCATATATAGTATTAAGCTAATATAAAGAGAGTAAAGAACCACTTCTCCTCTTAACATTTCATAGAAAAAAAGACTCAAGATTTCTTGTTATTGAGAGAAAAAAAACACTAAACTAACCTAAAACAAAAAAAAGGGGACTGGGCAGGCCATTTTGAGGATAGTTTTAAAAAAAGGGAAAATCCTTCTGGTCAAATCTAAAACAGCAGAGAAGAAAAAAATAACTGGAAAAGTAAAAAGAATTAGATATATGAAAATATTGAATAAAAGATCGCCTACAAGTTTGCTCAAGTTTAAAAGATGTCTCAAATGTCTGACTCCTTATTTTCTCCAAACTTAAACAAGACATAATAAAGGAGAGCCAAAAAAAACAGTAGGTGGATTGAGATCCTTCCAGTACAATAGAATAGCTCTCCTAGCCAATCAAGTTGAGAAAGCTATCATGGAATGGAATGTTTCCTGCTTCCGTTGGAATAATCCCAAAGATTGCCGTAAGTGAATTAGGTTGTAGGTCCAGACCTATATCTTTTGATAACGTTCTAAAAACATCTCTCCAAAAATTATTTAACTTTATGCAGGACCAAAACGTATGAGTTAAAGTGGCCACCTCAGTGTTACATCTGTCACAGGTAGGATTTATATTAGAAAAACTATGCGCTAGTTTATCTTTTGACACGTGCACTACCTTGAACTAAATCAAGGAGTGACGGGCACAGATAGATGAGTTATTAAATAAATGACAAATTTTATTCCATTGATTATCTGAAAGTGACTCTTGAAGTTCCAATTCCCAAGCACGTTTAACCTTATCGTTAGACATCATTAGTAAATTCAGTAGCCGTTTATATATGATGGCTATCAATCGTTTTTGGAATGGTCTAAGCTGAAAGATAACATCTATCATATTTGGTAAATGAGTAAATGGGTAATTCGGTAACAAATCGCGTAAAAAAGATAACTAAGTTCCTAACTTGTAAATATCTTTAAAAAAAATTGTGCGTTAGATAAGCAACACACATCAAAGTTGCTGGTGAACACAGCAGGCCAGGCAGCATCTCCAGGAAGAGGTACAGTCGACGAAGTTAGTCCTGACGAAGAGTCTCAGCCTGAAACATCGACTGTACCTCTTCCTAGAGATGCTGCCTGGCCTGCTGCGTTCACCAGCAACTTTGATGTGTGTTGCTTGAATTTCCAGCATCTGCAGAATTCCTGTTGTTTGTGCACTAGATAAATCATGTTTGTCCACTAGCTGCGAAAAAGACATTAAACAATCCTCTAAAAACAAATCTGGAAAAGTTTTTATTCCCTTAGTTTTCCATGTTAAAAAGGCCTTATCTAAAATTGATGGTTTAAAAAAAATAGTTAAAATGTATATTACTAGAAAGAACAAAGTTACTTAAGTCAAAAGATCTGCAAAACTGAAACCAAATTTTTATTGTATGTCTTAACAATGGGACTAAGATCTTGTCTACCAATCTTAGAAGACAAAAAGGGAAGAGGAGCTCCCAGTAAAGAAGCCAAAGAGAACCCCTTTACCGAGTTCTCCTCAAAGTCCAACCATAAAGGACAGTCCTGTATATCTATACAGTGAATCCGAAAAGTAATATAATGAATATTAATTGCCCAGTAATAGAATCTAAAGTTTGGTAAAGCCAAGTCAACATCTTTTTCTAATTTTTGCGATAAAGGTTTACTCACTCCAGAGCTTTTATTAATCCAGATATATGACAAGATCATAGAATCTATTCTATCAAAAAACATTTTCAGGACAAAGGATGGAACAGCTTGAAACGTGTATAAAAATTTCGGTAAAATTGTCATTTTTATAGGTTTTATTTGACCAATTAATGACATCGTCATAGGCGACCGTTTGGAAAGTGTTTGTTGTGTATATCCAATTAAAGGAAAATTATATTTATATAAATCTTTAAAATTTTCAGTAATTTTAATACCAAGATAGGTAAAATAATTTTTAGCAATATTAAAAGGTCATATTGATCCAAATAATTATTAATAGGAAATAATTCACTTTTATGTAGATTTAACTTGTATTCAGAGAAAGTACTAAATTCAGTAAATACGGATAACATAGAAGGAATAGATTTCCTAGGGTCTGAAATGTAAACTAGTGAATCATCTGCGTATAACAAAACCTTATGTACTTTATCCCCTCTCTTAATACCCTGAACAGAGTTGGAATCCCTGAGAGCGATAGCAAGTGGTTCTAAAGCCAAATTAAATAATAGAGGACTAAGAGGACAACCCTGATGGGTTCCTCTATATAGTCTAAAATAAGGAGATTTTTGATTGTTAGTTATAACTGCAGCCATCGAGGCTTGATAGATCAGTTTGATCCAGGAAATAAATCCCGGCCCAAAATTAAATCTCTCCAAAACCTGAAATAAATAAGGCCATTCCACCCTATCGAAGGCTTTCTCTGCATCAAGAAAGACAATACATTCAGATTCTTTAACTGACAGAGAATAAATAATATTTAACAATCTTCAAATATTAAAATGTGAATACCTATTTTTAATAAATCCAGTTTGATCATTTGAAATAACAGTTGGCAAAATATTCTCAAGCCTATTAGCTAGAATCTTAGAGAGAACTTTAAAGCCCACATTCAATATGGAAATTGGCCTATAGGAGGCACATTCAGATAGATCGTTTCCTTTTTTTTAGGAATCAATGAGATTGATGCCTCATAAAAAGTTTTCGGGAGATTCCCAGAGGATATAGAATCAGTGGAAGTTTGACATAGATATGATGTAAGCATTTCAGTAAAAGTCTTATAAAATTCCACTGTATATCCATCTGGTCCCGGAGCTTTCTTTAGTTGCATAGAGGATATAGCCCTAGCTATTTCCTCTTGTTTAATAGGCGCATCTAATGTGTTAATATCTTGGATAGAAATTTTAGGTATATTTAATTTTTGGAAAAACCTATTCATAAAGAGAGTATTATCAGAGAGTTCAGATTTATAAAGATTAGAATAGAAATCCATAAATATCTTATTAATTTCATGAGGATCTAATGTTTCAGTTCTATCTGGTCTATGTATTTTCAAAATCTGTCTTCTGACCATATTTGCCTTCAACTGACCAGCCAGAATTTACCTGATTTATCACCATGTATATAAAATTGACTTTTGGATTTTAAAAGTTGCTGCTGAATGGGGAAGGTCAAAAGCAGATCATGCTGTGTTTGGAGTTCAACCCTTTCCTTATATAAATCTTCACGAGGTCTTACTGAATCTGCTTTATCTATCTCTTTAATTTTATTAGTAAGCACTAAAAGTTCTGCTTTGGTTTTCCTTCTTAAACCTGCTGAATATGAAATTATCTGTCCCCCAAAAAAGGATTTCATCATATCCCATATGACCAAATTTGACATACCTTCAGTTATATTAAGTTCAAAAAATAAATAAATTTGCTCCTTGATAAAACTAACAAAAGTTGGATCTTGTAACAATATGGTATTCAGTCTCCACTGTGACATTTTCAAAATATTATCAGAAAGCCTCAAGGTTAATTTCATAGGTGCATGATCCGACAACGCAATGACGTCATACGCTCAATCAGCAACAGAATACAGCAATCGTGTATCAAGAAAAAAATAATCAATTCTTGAATATTTATGATGTACATATGGGGGAAAAAAAAGAAAAATCTTTATCATTAGGGTGCTTATATCTCCAAATATCAACCAAACCATATTCTAATAGAAAATAATTAATACAAGTCGATGCAACAGGACTTGGGAGTCCTTGTGCAGGATACCCTTAAGGTTAACCTCCAGGTTGAGACGGTGGTGAAGAAGGCGAATGCAATGTTGGCATTCATTTCTGGAGGAATAGAGTATAGGAGCAGGGATGTTGATGTTGAGGCGCTGGTAAGACCTCACTTGGAGTACTGTGGGCAGTTTTGGGCTCCTTATTTAAGAAAGGATGTGCTGACATTGGAGAGGGTACAGAGAAGATTCACTAAAATGATTCTGGGAATGAGAGGGTTAACATATGAGGAGTGTGTGTCCGCTCTTGGACTGTATTCCTTGGAGTTTATAAGAATGAGGGGGGACCTCATAGAAACATTTCGAATGTTGAAAGGCATGGACAGAGTAGTTGTTTCCCATGATGGGGGAGTCTAGTATGAGAGGGCATGATTGAAGGGCGCCCATTCAGAACAGAGATGCGAAGCAATTTTTTTAGCCAGAGGGTGGTAAATCTATGGAATTTGTTGCCACGGGCAGCAGTGGAGGCCAAGTCATTGGGTGTATTTAAGGCAGAGATTGATAGGTATCTGAGTAGCCAGGGCATCAAAGGTTATGGTGAGAAGGCGGGGGAGTGGGACTAAATGGGAGAATGGATCAGCTCATGACAAAATGGTGGAGCAGACTCGATGGGCCGAATGGCCAACTTCTGCTCCTTTGTCTTATGGTCTTTATTAGGAAGCAACTGATTGGTTGATGACCTGTCAATCGATGGGTTAAGACGACAGTTAAAGTCACCGCCTATAGTCAACTTGTATTTATTTAGATTTGGGAGCATGGAAAATAGCTTCTTAAAAAATTCAGGACTGTCTAGATTAGGTGCATAAACACACACCAAAGCCATCTTTTGACCACATAGCAAACCAGTGACAATTAAATATCTTTCAATCAAATCAGTAACAGTATTAAAATGTACAAAAGGGATTTTAGAGGTAACAAAACTAAATACCCCTCTAATTTTATTTATTGATAAAGAATGATATAAAGGTCCCTTCCAGAATTTAAAAAAGCGATTTTCTCCCGGTCTCCGTTCATGAGTTTCTTGCGCGAAAATAATATCTGCATGTAGTGTTTTTAATTTCTTAAAAATCTTTTTACGAGTAATAGGATGATTCATGCTGTTCAAATTCCAAGAAATTGTATTAATTTTATGAGCATCCATGTTTAAGATTTAATTTAAAATTTTGTAAAGAAAGCTATTGCACAAGTGCAAACTAGATCCAAAGGAAGAAAACAGCACTGACTTGACCAGAAGTGACAACATGATTGATACAAGATAGAACTTCTCAGAACTACCCAGTCGAGGGGAAAAAAAACTACTCTAATAGTCCCACCTCTCTCCCCCAAAGACCAAAAAGCCATCCAATAGAAGGATATCATGCTAACCTGTGACTCTAACCCCAACCTCCATTTTGTAGCTATATTAACAAAGTTATATGTTTACACCACTGATTGTAGACATAATAAATGAAATGAACAAATTTCAAATATTGTAATGTTATGTCTAACAATAGTTAAAACGTAGTTGGCGACGGCCATCTGAAATTCATCTAAAGTAGATTAATCATGTATTCAGAAAAGGATAAATCCAAGCAAATAACTGAGTTACAACTGAAATTAAAAAAAAACTTACAAATCATAAAAAAGAAGTAAATATATATCTCTAACCCAGAACTATATTAATATTGAGGCAAACAAGAAAAATAATTAAATGAACCAGGTCCTGTGCGGACATCCATAAAATGTGGAACAGGCTTTCTTCAAAGCAACTATAGATATATATTCACTATTAACAAATAAAAAAAAATTAAATCAGCCAAGTCCTGTACGGACATCCATAAAACACAGAACAGACTTTCCTCAAGGCATCTATAAACATCTCCCAGCCCGGGATTGCCTATTCAAGTTGCATTCAACATAGACTTAAACCCCTTAATAAATTCCCAACTTTCATCTGGAGAGTTAATCTTTTGTGGCCGAGAGTCAGGCAGAAACATTATCAAACATGCCAGATAACGGAGCGACGGGCGACATTTTATTTTGTATAATTCAACCATCAGTTCCTGGTATTTCCTTATTTCGGCAAAAATCTCCGGAGCGAAGTCCTCCACTATACGAATTTCTGTTTCATTGGAGATTAGCTTACCCCTTTTTCTCTTGCCTCTCAGAGTATAGCTTCTTTGGTTGTAAACTAGTTCAGGCATAGTACCAATGGTCGTGGACGTAGTTCGGGTGAGGGCTTAGATTGTTGGATTCCATGAGCTCTATCGAGTACAGGGTTTGCTTTAAGAATCTCGCTAAAAAGTGAATACAGCATATCTGAAAAGAACTTTTAACAGGTCACCAGTTTCAGTATTTTCAGGCAAGCCTCCTGTAAATTCCTCCTGTGCATCCTGCTATCTAAATCAATCATTTTTTCTTTGTTCTTGATACTTCCAAAGTAACTCCATTAATTTTCTTTTCCAAAGATGACATCTTCAATTCTTGCTCGTTAATAGTTTGCCTGAATAGCTCCTGTTCCCTCTCAATTTGTTGGGTAGTCTGTTTGAGCGTCTGAAATTGAAAATCCAAATTCTTCAAAGATTCTTCAAACAGTAGAGATGGATTTTTCAAGCTTTCCATTAGCATCCGTCAGTTTATCAATCTTAGTGTTAAGCGAACCAAGTTCAAGTTTCATATCTTGTATCGAAGAGAGTATTCTTTCTAAAGTAGAAAGTTCCTCTGATTGCTTTGTTTGTTCCGTTTCGGGAAGGGTCTTGCCGCCTCTCAATTCAATACCGGATCGACTTCCTGCCATCGTAGTTAAGTCATAAGTCCTTCAACAAAAATAGTGAATCTTTAAACTTAAAACGGATCTATCAGTAAGATATAAAAAGTAGAGCCGTGGTGAAAAACACATCTCTCTCCATTCGCTGCAAAATGGAGTCTGATGAAGTTTTTTTACCAAGTTAAGAACCCATGATATTACATGAGATTTACTAGCATGGTTAGAGCATTAGGAGGCAGCGAGTGGGAATAAAGGGATCCTTTTCCATTTGGCTGCCAGTGACTAGTATTGTTCCGCAGGGGTCATTGTTGGAACCGCTTCTTTTTATGTGCATGTGACCAACTAGTTCAAATTTCAATGTAAATTTAATATCATAGCACTTGTATACCACCATATACAACCTTGAGATTCATTTACTTGTGCACATAAGTCAAAGAAACATAAAAGAACCAGTGAAAGACCACACCTACCAAGCTGGATAAACAACCAAGGTGTGGGGGGGGGGGGGGGGGGGAAAGCAAACTGCCAAATACAGAAAGTAATAATAGTGAATAAGCAATAAATATTGAGAACATGAAATGAAGAGTGCTTGAAAGCAAGTCTATAAGTTGTGGGACAACTCATTGATGGGGTGAGTGAAGTTGTTATCCCCTCTGTTTAAAGAGCCTGAGAGTTGAGGGCTAATAACTATTCCTGAATCTGGTGGTGTGGGTCCTGAAGCTCCTGTGCCACCACTGTGATGGGTGCAGTGAGAAGAGCACTTCAACCAGATGCTGGGGGTCCTTGATAGATGCTGTTCCTGCAACAGCACTCCTTGTAGATGTGCTCAATGGTGGGGAGGGTTTTACCTGTTGTACTTGGTGATACTTTTTATGAGTAATTAATGCAGAAAACCGAGTAATTGCAAAGGGTTCACAGACTTTTTCTTGCAACTATACATGCTGGGCCCAGGCCAGATCCTCTGAAATTATAACACCGAGTTGCTCACCTTTGGTGAGGACTGGCTCATGGTCCTCTGGTTTCCTTCTCCTGTAGCCAATAATTAGCTTCCTGTATTTGCTGAAATTGAATGAGATTGTTGTTGTGGCACCACTCGGCCAGATTTTCAATCTCTCCTGCACGCTGACTCGTTGCCATCTTTGATTCAGTCAACAGACTTAAATAATAGCATTGGAGCTGTGCTTAGCCTCATAGTCATAAGTATGAAGTGAGTGGAGCAGGGGGCTATGCACAAAACCTTTTGGTGCACCTTCACATGATAGTGATTGTGGAGGAGATGTTTTAGCCAATCTGAACTGGCTGGGGTCTGCATGCAAGGGAATTTGAGCATCCAGTTGCACAAGGAGATATTGAGGCCTGGATTTTGAAGCAGGTGGGTACCTCAGACTGCTGAAAGGAGATGTTAAAGATATAGTGAAGACTTCAACCAGTTGATTGGCACAGGTTACTTTGTCAGTTACTCTGTCTGGGTCAGACACTTCCGTGGATTCACCCTTCTGAAGGATGCTCTCACATTGGCCTCAAAGACTGAAATTACAGGGTCATTGGGGGCTGAGGGAGTCTCCATTAGAAATAGGTAACTTTGATATTCAAAACCAGAGACTGATCTATTTGGACTGTTAAGCATTATTTTTACTAATGCGGTTTTCTGTAAGTAATTTAAACTTGGCCTTTTGTTTTATTGTATAGTTAATGCTAATACTTACATATGAATTAGTTTCCAAAATTTAGTACTCTATATTTAAAATACAGATCTGCAAGGAGTGAAAAATCTCACTCCTCCGCTCGAGTAAAAACATCAAGAAAGCCGACAACTGAGTTTGTGGAACATCGAATGAGAGTAACAAGAAAGCCTACTGCGGTCAGTAATTTTTTTTCTCCCAATGGATTAACCATTTGGTAGTTTCTGTGTTCAATTGACAGATAACATAAGGTATTAGATTAGAGCTATGTTCCATGTATTGTTGCTGCACAGTTGAAAGCATCTTGTAACTTTAGTCTTTATGATGTTTCTATAAATTGTGCTCAATTAACATGCATCCTGTGCCCTATTAATGTGCCCTAGATCTAATGAGGAATTAGATAAAACATTATACCTAACCTGATTGTAGTGTGGACGGTTGTCCTGAGGCCTCAGCATGAGCTGGAATGTTGGGCAGAGCAACGTCAGAATTAAATTCCATCTGTCAGGTGTAAAGTGATGCATTTGGGAAAATTAAGAATAGCACAAAAACAGTCAATTGGTGGCCCCTAAGGGAGTGTTAATGAGCAGCGGGTCTTTTGGGTACAAGTTCATAGATCCTTAAAAGTTGTAGTACTGGTAGATAGGGTAATGAGAAAGGCATATGGCTAATGAAAGCATCCCATGGTATTGAATACAAGAGCAAGGACATCATGTCACAACTTTATATAGAGCATTGGTTAGATGTTGCATTGTGTACAGGTTTGGCCACCACATTAAAGGGTATATTTTCATTAAAGAAGGTCCAGAAGAGATCTATTGAGATGTTGCCTATATTGGAATATTTTGTTTTAAGGAGAGATTGGATAGGCTGGGTTTGTTTTACAGAGTGAATATGTAGAGAAGCTGAAGGGTGGCCTAATAGAGGGGTACAGAACTATGAGGGGACTAGACCTAAGGATACAGAACGTTGAGGGGGCTAGATCTTTTTTGCTAAGTCGTGGGTGTCTAAAATAAGAAGGCATAGGTATAAGGTGACAGGTAGAACATTTTAAAGGGCACCAGGAGGAAGTATTTTACTCAGAACCTTGAACTCACTGGCTGAAGTGGCAGGACCTCTCTCAAAATCTTGATAACCATTTTAATCATCAAAGACAAGAAGGTGATGTATATAATGCAGCAAAATGGGACAAGTATAGTTAAGTACAATAGTCAGCATGGATATGGTAGGATCAGTGCTTGTTTCCGTACAGTATAAAAACCTGTGACTTGTTCTAGCAAGGTTCAGAGGATTTATTTTCTCATTTAATCTTGCATCATTCTTCTTGTGAACACCATTACAAATGAAATGCCATGGTATAAACCTGAGATCCTGATCAGAGAGAGAGAGGGAGAGAGTTCAATCCCTTTGAGTTCTGCTTGAGTTACATAACACAAATTTTGCTTGTTTGATATTTCGGTCATTTGGATAAATTTGTAGTCATCACTAAATAGTGATTTGTGTAGAACATGTAATTTGAACTCCAATCTCATTTGGTGTACTATTATGTTAAGAAAAATGACATTTTCTGCTTTTTTTCCCTATGCATTTTCAAAGTCATTTGTCTAGCAAAGGACATGGTAAATGGAGTGTGCCTTTTGCAGATTAACAATACTTTTTCAAGTACCAAGTCTCTTTCAACTCCAGAATCAAAAGTTAATGTGTGGTCAGTATAAAATTGTAGATGGGATGAGGGAAACAGAAGATAAAAATCAGATATTCAAAAATGACCAAAAAGAAACTTAAACAGTGATTAGGACAATGCTTTACAGTACCAGTGACTCAGGTTCAATTCCCGTTGCTGCCTGAAAGGAGTTTGTACTTTCTCCCCGTAACTGTGTAGGTTTCCACTGGGTGCTCCGGTTTCCTCTCTCAGTCCAAAGATGTACGGTTTGGTAAATTAACTGTCCTGTAATTAGGCTAGGATTAAACTGGGGGATTGCTGGGTGGCCTGACTGGAAGGGCCTGTTCTGTGCTATTTTTCAATGAATAAATAGGAACCATTTTTATTCTTTTTTATAAAGAACATTTGGTAGTTAACTACAAAATGTCCAAAGCAATTATTTTAAACAGCCACAAAGATTTAATATTAATGGATCAACCTTTATCTGGACCTTTTTGGAAATTTTAGGTAATTTGCTGAAATTCATTGGGAATAATCAGCATTATAATTTGTGTTTCTGATTTAATTTGTAATATTTTCATCAACAAACATTTTGAATACAACTTCATACCTACAACTTCAAACCTTTCAGAAATTCATTCTTTCCTGAATTTACTTTAAATCTTCAGGATTTAGCTATAATTTATGTGACATTTCATTTCTCACCATTACCTCACAATTTTAAAGCATGATTCTGGAATTGCATAAGATCTTTGAGAAATAAAGCCAGGACCTTTTGTTGAAGTCCTCTGAAAAGCATTCAGTTAGATTGGAAACAAAACAAAATTTCCCATGTTTTGAAACCATATTAAATAATTTTTCTCAGTGTTGGCATGTAATTAGCTTGTTCAAACATATTTACTTGTTTAGATTATCCTTTGTCAGTTTCCTTTATAGTATCAATTTGATTTTGTTGAGCTCACAGTATCATTGGTTTATATAGAATTTCTCAAAGGAGTATACATCTGGGCGAAAGAAGTTTTACAATATTGAGTCGAAGTATCGACGTCTATATGGTGTTGGTTTCGGACGTACTAATCCAAGGGTATTCACCAAGCACTTCAAAGAAGGGATACTGAGAAAAAGAAGATATGAAAGAGTAAGGATTTCTTCTGATTTTGTATTTTTTTTAACCTGATCAAAATGTTTCCTAATTAATTGATATTTCCAATCTGTTGATATATTTGCCACATACTTTTCATATCTTTGTGTACTAATTTCTTTTTTCTATCTTTTGACATACCTTTCCCAAAATAAAATCTTGGATCAATAATCCATTTCTCATTGGGCTTGTTTTGTTTTTAAAGATCCATAAGGTTCAAGTGAATCTAGACTGTACTTTCTCATCTTCCTTATACTTCCTCCCTCACTACCATCCAGGGCCCTAGACAGTCCTTCCAGGTGAGGCGATACTTCACCTGTGAGTCAGCTGGTGTGATATACTGTGGCCGGTGCTCCCAGTATGGCCTTCTATATATTGGTGAGACCTGATACAGACTGGGAGACCTTTTCGCTGAATATCCACGCTCTGTCTGCCAGAGAAAGCAGGATCTCCCAGTGGCCACCCATTTTAATTCCACGTCTCATTCCCATTCTGATAATGTCAATCCATGGCCTCCTCTACTGTCAAGATGAAGCCACACTCAGGTTGGAGAACAACACCTTATATTCCATCTGGGTAGCCTCCATCCTGATGGCATGAACATTGATTTCTCTAACTTCCGTTAACACCCCACCTCCCCTTCTTACCCCACCCCTTAATTATTTTTATTCCCTCCCCTTTTTTTTTTCCTTCTCTCTGTCCCTCTCACAATCACCCCTTGCCTGCTCTCCATCTTCCTCTGGGCTCCCCTCCCCCTTTCTTTCTCCCTAGGCCTCCTGTCCCATGATCCTCCCCCTTCTCCAACTCTGTATCCCTTTTACCAATCAACCTCCCTGCTCTTAGCTTCCCACCACTCCTGTCTTCTCCTATCATTTTAGATCTCCCCCTTCCCCCTCCCACTTTCAAATCTCTTACTTTCAGTTAGTCCGGACGAAGGGTCTCGGCCCGAAACGTCGACTGTACTTCTTCCTATAGATGCTGCCTGGCCTGCTGCGTTCCGCCAGTACTTTGTGTGTGTTGCTTGAATTTCCAGCATCTACAGATTTTCTTGTGTTTGTGTTTGTCATTTCTTAGTACTTGTGTCTTCAGAACAAAGCACAAATGAGCTTTCAAGTGCATTTTGACCGCAGAAATAATGCAGAATATAATCGCAAATGTTGAGAACAAGTTTTACATGTTTCTCCTTTAAAATTTCAGTACTTCAGCTTCATTCTCTCATAACTTTCCTGTATCTGGTAGCCTTTTGGGCTTCTCTGTATTGCTGTGCTTTTTTTTTGTAGGTAAATCCAGTCTGGTTATGTGGTGGTCAACTACTTGTGACCATCACTGGAATATTGGTGAAACTTAATTGAGAATATGAAAATTAGATTTGAAAAAATATATTCACTGGATATGGACATTATTGGCACCTTCTGTGCATTTCTAATTAACCATGCATTAAACAGTAACATTGATTGATCTGGGATCACAAGATACAGATAGCAGATTTCCTTCCCAAAAAAACTAGTGAATTTGAGACTTGTAATAATCTGGTGGGTTTGAGGTTTCTGCACTGATGGAAACTTTTAATTTTGGATATTATTCAATTCTGTGAGATAAGTCAGTAACACAATCCTTTGAATCTTTGGTTGTATCTGAAGGGAGCAGTTTGAACAGCGTAACACTAGTGAATTACCTTCTCTTTTGTGCCCACGGCTAATGGCAAGAATAATGATGACTTGTAAATGTTCAGAACTTTGCAGGACAGTCAAATGTTTTTTCTTCTTTCTCTGTAATGGTGTTAATTTTTAGTTGATGCTCGGATTGAGAGCTGCATGCACCATTAACTGACTTCTTGCCTCTAAAGTGTGTTTTAAATGGAGCAGTTGTTCCCTGTGATATATCTTCAGGATGGGTTCAGTTTAATTTGCTTGTGCTTGAAATTTTTCTGTGATTTCCAGAATTGTTTAAATGTCCTGGATTTATTTTGTAATTATTTAACCTGACTAGTTCCAATGGTGTGGACGGGGCAGAGTTTATTAAATGTGTCCAGTACAGATTCCTGTCACAATATGTTGACAGGCCGACTAGGGGGAATGCCATACTAGATCTAGTATTAAGTAACAAACTGGGTCAGGTCACAGATCTCTCAGTGGGTGAGCATCTGGGGGCAATAACCACTGCTCCCTGGCCTTTAACATTATCATGGAAATTTTTAATTGGGGAAGGGCAAATTATGAGGCTGTAAGGCTAGAACTTGCGGGTGTGAATTGGGATGATGTTTTTGCAGGGAAATGTACTATGGACATGTGGTCAATGTTTAGGGATCTCTTGCAGGATGTTAGAGATAAATTTGTCCCGGTGAGGAAGATAAAGAATGGTAGGGTGAAGGAACCATGGGTGACTATTGAGGTGGACAATCCAGTCAGGTGGAAGAAGGCAGCATACATGAGGTTTAAGAAGCAAGGATCAGATGGGTCTATTGAGCAATATAGGGGAGCAAGAAAGGAGCTTAAGAAGGGGCTGAGGAGAGCAAGAAGGTGGCATGAGAAGGCCTTGGCGAGTAGGGTAAAGGAAAACCCCAAGGCATTCTTCAGTTATGTGAAGAACAAAATGATGACAGGAGTGAAGGTAGGACCAATTAGAGATAAAGGTGGGAAGATGTGCCTGGAGGCTGTGGAAGTGAGCGAGGTCCTCAATGAATACTTCTCTTCGGTATTCACCAATAAGAGGGAACTTGATGAAGGTGAGGACAATATGAGTGAGATTGATGTTCTGGAGCATGTTGATATTAAGGGAGAGGAGGTGTTGGCGTTGTTAAAATACATTAGGACGGGTAAGTCCCCGGGGCCTGACGGAGTATTCCCCAGGCTGCTCCACGAGGCAAGGGAAGAGATTGCTGAGCCTCTGGCTAGGATCTCTATGTCCTGGTTGTCCACGGGAATGGTACCGGAGGATTGGAGGGAGTCGAATGTTGTCGCCTTGTTCAAAAAAGGTAGTAGGGATAGTCCAGGTAATTATAGAAACATAGAGACATAGAAAATAGATGCAGGAGTAGGCCATTCAGCCCTTTGAGCCTGCACCGCCATTCAGTATGATCATGGCTGATCAACTCAGAACCCTGCACCAGCCTTCCCTCCATACCCCCTGATCCCTTTAGTCACAAGGGCCATATCTAACTCCCTCTTAAATATAGCCAATGAACTGGCCTCAACTGTTTCCTGTGGCAGAGAATTCCACAGATTCACCACTCTCTGTGTGAAGAAGTTTTTCCTAATCTTGGTCCTAAAAGGCTTCCCCTTTATCCTCAAACTGTGACCCCTCGTTCTGGACTTCCCCAACATCGGGAACAAGCTTCCTGCATCTAGCCTGTCCAATCCCTTTAGGATTTTATACGTTTCAATCGGATCCTCCCTCAATCTTCTGAATTCCAACGAGTATAAGCCTAGTTCATCCAGTCTTTCATCTTATGAAAGTCCTGCCATCCCAGGAATCAATCTGGTGAACCTTCTTTGTCCTCCCTCTATGGCAAGGATGTCTTTCCTCAGATTAGGGGAGCAAAACTGCACACAATACTCCAGGTGTGGTCTCACCAAGGCCTTGTACAACTGCAGTAGTACCTCCCTGCTCCTGTACTCGAATCCTCTTGCTATAAATGCCAGCATACCATTCGCCTTTTTCACCGCCTGCTGTACCTGCATGCCCACTTTCAATGACTGGTGTATAATGACACCCAGGTCTCGTTGCACCTCCCCTTTTCCTAATCGGCCACCATTCAGATAATAATATGTTTTCCTGTTTTTGCCACCAAAGTGGATAACTTCACATTTGTCCACATTAAATTGCATCTGCCATGAATTTGCCCACTCACCCAACCTATCCAAGTCACCCTGCATCCTCCTCACAGCTAACACTGCCGCCCAGCTTCGTGTCATCCGCAAACTTGGAGATGCTGCATTTAATTCCCTCATCCAAGTCATTAATATATATTGTAAACAACTGGGGTCCCAGCACTGAGCCTTGCGGTACCCCACTAGTCAGTGCCTGCCATTCTGAAAAGGTCCCGTTTATTCCCACTCTTTGCTTCCTGTCTGCCAACCAATTCTCTATCCACATCAACACCTTACCCCCAATACCGTGTGCTTTAAGTTTGCACACTAATCTCCTGTGTGGGACCTTGTCAAAAGCCTTTTGAAAATCCAAATATACCACATCCACTGGTTCTCCCCTATACACACTACTAGTTACATCCTCAAAAAATTCTATGAAATTCGTCAGACATGATTTTCCTTTCACAAATCCATGCTGACTTTGTCCAATGATTTCACCGCTTTCCAAATGTGCTGTTATCACATCTTTGATAACTGACTCTAGCAGTTTTCCCACCACTGATGTTAGGCTAACCAGTCTATAATTCCCTGGTTTCTCTCTCCCTCCTTTTTTAAAAAGTGGGGTTACATTAGCCACCCTCCAATCCTCAGGAACTAGTCCAGAATCTAAAGCGTTTTGAAAAATTATCACTGATGCATCCATTATTTCTTGGGCTACTTCCTTAAGCACTCTGGGATGCAGACCATCTGGCCCTGGGGATTTATCTGCCTTTAATCCCTTCAATTTACCTAACACCACTTCCCTGCTAACATGTATTTCCCTCAGTTCCTCCATCTCACTGGACCCTCTGTCCCCTACTATTTCTGGAAGATTATTTATGTCCTCCTCAGTGAAGACAGAACCAAAGTAATTATTCAATTGGTCTGCCATGTCCTTGCTCCCCATAATCAATTCACCTGTTTCTGTCTGTAGGGGACCGACATTTGTCTTAATCAATCTCTTTCTTTTCACATATCTATAAAAGCTTTTACAGTCAGTTTTTATGTTCCCTGCCAGTTTTCTCTCATAATCTTTTTTCCCCTTCCTAATTAAGCCCTTTGTCCTCCTCTGCTAAACTCTGAATTTCTCTCAGTCCTCAGGTGAGCCATTTTTTCTGGGTAATTTGTATGCTTCTTCTTTGGAATTGATACTATCCCTAATTTCCCTTGTCAGCCATGGGTGCACTACCTTCCTTGATTTATTCTTTTGCCAAACTGGGATGAACAATTGTTGTAGTTCATCCATGCGATCTTTAAATACTTGCCATTGCATATCCACCGTCAACCCTTTAAGTGTCATTTGCCAGTCTATCTTAGCTAATTCACGTGTCATACCTTCAAAGTTACCCTTCTTTAAGTTCAGAACCTTTGTTTCTGAATTAACTATGTCACTCTCCATCTTAATGAAGAATTCCACCATATTATGGTCACTCTTACCCAAGGGCCCTCTCACGACAAGATTGCTAATTAACCCTTCCTCATTGCTCAATACCCAGTCTAGAATAGCCTGCTGTCTAGTTAGTTCCTCGACAATTATAGACCAGTGAGCCTTACGTCTGTGGTGGGAAAGCTGATGGAAAAGATTCTTAGAGATAGGATCTGTGGGCATTTAGAGAATTATGGTCTGATCAGGGACAGTCAGCATGGCTTTGTGAAGGGCAGATCATGTCTAACAAGCCTGATAGAGTTCTTCGAGGAGGTGACCAGGCATATAGATGAGGGTAGTGTAGTGGATGTGATCTTTCTGGATCTTAGTAAGGCATTTGACAAGGTTCCACATGGTATGCTTATTCAGAAAGTCAGAAGGCTTGGGATCCAGGGAAGTTTGGCCAGGTGGATTCAGAATTGGCTTGCCTGCAGAAGGCACGGGGTGGTGGTGAAGAGAGTACATTCGGATTGGAGGGTTGTGACTAGTGGTGTCCCACAGGATCAGTTCTGGGACCTCTACTTCGCGTGATTTTTATTAATGAATAAAAATGGGGGTAGAAGGGTGGCTTGGCAAGTTTGCAGAGGACACAAAGGTTGGTGGTGTTGTGGATAGTGTGGAGGATTGTCGAAGATTGCAATAGGATGCAGAAGTGGACTGAGAAGTGGCAGATGGAGTTCAACCTGGAGAAGTGTGAGATGGTACACTTTGGAAGGACAAACTCCAAGGCAGAGTACAAAGTAAATGGCAGGATACTTGCTAGTGTGGAAGAGCAGAGGGATCTGGGGGTACATGTCCACAGATCCCTGAAAGTTGCCTCACAGGTCGATAGGGTAGTTAAGAAAGCTTATGGAGTGTTAGCTTTCATAAGTTGGGGGATAGAGTTTAAGAGTCACAGGGTAATGATGCAGCTCTCTAAAACCCTGTTGAGCCCACACTTGGAGTACTGTGTCCGGTTCTGGTCGCCTCACTATAGGAAGGATGTGCAAGTATTGGAAAGGGTACAGAGGAGATTTAGCAGGATTCTGCCTGGTTTAGAGAGTATGCATTATGATCAGAGATTAAGGGAGCTAGGGCTTCTCTCTTTGGAGAGAAGGGGGATGAGAGGAGATGTGATAGATGTGTACAAGATATTGAGAGGAATAGATAGCATGGACAGCCAGCGCCTCTTCCCTAGGGCACCACTGCTCATTACAAGAGGACATGGCTTTAAGGTAAGAGGTGGGAAGTTCAAGGGGGATATTAGAGAAAGGCTTTTTACTCAGAGAGTGGTTGGTGCATGGAATGCACTGCCTGAGTCAGTGGTAGAGGTGTAAACGTAACTTTGCTAGATCAAATAATGACAGCACAAAAAGATCGTTACTTATCCTTTCACCCATTTATTTCTTTGAGCTCAGCTGTCAAGTGAACTTGGACCTGACATCAGGGAAAGAACCTTTCTCATCTCCCCGGCGGTTTTACAAGTTCACTGCCCGATGTCAGAATTGTCAGAAGTTATAAGGCCACCGATACAGAAGAACAATCAGTTTGATAACTTTGCCGGTCAAGTCAATGGACTATTGATACAAAAGTACAATCAATTTGTTAGACACTCCAGCCATCTTAATTAAAGAAAGAATGTCCTACCTGGTTTTCTGGAGCCACAACTTAATTACAAAGATGATAACATCCGTCAAATTTATGCTTTAATTAAGAAAGGAATGTTCTGTCTAATTTCCATTAGGTATTGTTTTTTGTCAAAATCAAAAGGTGTGAAAAGCCCAGAGACATCTGATGTGCATCTGGGCAAACTTGAATTATCTTGCTCCAAAGAAGGCAGCTGTGAGACATTATTCAAACACACTGCAGTCACAGACGTAGTCAGTACTGAATCCATTGTTTTACAGGAATCTTGAGAATCCCCCTTTCCCTTGAACTTTATCAGAGGCAGATACACTGGTGAAATTTGAGAGACTACTAGACAGATAAATGGAGGAATTTAACGTGGGGGGTTATATGGGAGACAGGATTTGAGGGTCGGCAGAACATTGTGGGCTGAAGGGCCTGTACTAGTGCTATTCTATGTTTTATGTTTTTCTAAAACCTCATAGTGTACTGACACACAAATTCTGTATGTCTTCACATACAGAAACATAGAAACATAGAAAATAGGTGCAGGAGTAGGCCATTCAGCCCTTCGAGCCTGCATCGCCATTTATTATGATCATGGCTGATCATCCAACTCAGAACACCGCCCCAGCCTTCCCTCCATACCCCCTGACCCCCGTAGCCACAAGGGCCATATCTAACTATGCAGTCCATATATTCACCAGTGTACAAACGTAAATGCAGTGACACCAACAGCCTGTCAGCCTCTATTTCACATAAGTTCTAGAATGACGTTTTGTAATTCTGCACAAAAGTGCAGGGAAGATAACACTTACTATCCTTTCCCTCTCCTCCTCCCCCCCCCTCAAAAAAATGACATCAAGAAATTGAAGGACTTTTTGATTCTAACTAACTGTTGATTTTTTGTTTCCTTTTTGATCTCAGGAATTACCCAGCAGTACCACGGACAAGTAATTGACCAGGAAGTGGAGGAGTTCAATTACACTTATGAAGAAAATCTCCAGGGGCTGACTTCAGTTAGATTAAATCCTGATGCCCCGAGCAGCTTGCTGTGAATCCTATTTGTTCATCTTATTTCACAGTAGTTAGTGGAACTTACAACACTTAAAGTACACTGAGTAATCTGGACATTAGTGAAAATAGTTTAATAGTACGAGTTAATGTATTCTAATTATTTCCCCCCACTGCTGCAGGTTAAGTTGGTGTGAGCTGCACGTTGTTTAAAAACAATAAATATTGTGATGAAATATCAATTTAATCAAATGTAATCAAGAGTTAAAAATAGCTACATTTGTGTTTGGAGTGCTAGGGTTGATCGACAACTAATCAATAATTGGTGTGTGGAGTTGCAGGTCATAGTTGAAAATTAAATGTGGATCTTTGTGTACTTTCCACTTGGCTACAGTGGACTGAACATAAAAATGCTTGTTGATTATTGATGTAGTTGTCTGAATAAAAGTTTTTTATATCAATTTTTTTGGCTGGTTATGCTCTCATGGTTGTGCTTTTCATTTGATTATGCAGTTTCACGTGCAAATAAACTGTTGATATTTATTTGAGATATTGTTGCTTGTACTTCAGTTCTTTCCTATTTTATTGAAATGGGAATTGTCCTCTCAGTACAATTATATGCATAATTAGCAAATAATTCAATCAAAAATTTGGATGAGATTGGAGATGCCAAAAAAGTGATCGAAACAAGACTGCTAATCCAGCAAAAACATTGTTACGTACCCCGTAACTGGGTTGCCAAACCAGCAGAAATGGACCACTCAGTCGGAGTCTGGATTACTGGAACTAAGAAAGTTTTATTAAAGAAATAAGCAACACAGTACTCTAATCAAAAGGATAATAAATGCAACAGTTCAGCAATGATAAACACACATGTACACAGAACTAGGATAATAGGATCAATCAAGCTCTATCAAAGTTTAGTTCAATTGAGTTCAGCTCAGTTCACAGTAATCACTGTTGTGCCGTTGGGGGCGGGGGGGGGGGAGAGAGAGAACGAATGAATATTCAAATTGGATTCCAAACAGACCTTCGATATTCCTTGCAGTCAGCTTTCGGGCGAGCCTTTTGTAATGTCTTCTGAGGTCACCGACTGTGACCCCTCCGTCCAGACACGATTGTTCTTCAGCAGTGAACCCGGCACCCAGGCAAGGGCGGACACACACCAGGTTCCCGCCGACCGTACCCTTCCACCCTGTGTGTCTATGGCTGGTCCCGCGATCAGACCTCCAAAACTCCCACCGACTTGTGGGGGCGCACCGCTTCCGGGGTCTCGTCACCTCGTGGTGTCGTATGTGTTGTCTTAGCGAACCTGCCCCTTTTTATCCCCCTGCTGGGGTATCGCTTGTCCATCACACTTCAAACAGTTCAGGGTTCAAAAGGAGCCGGTCTTGGCAATACTCAGACCGGTGTCTCCTTCCGTTAAACTCTCTCGTCTCTTCATTAACATTTCCAAATGCTGCTCCATTGTCCTACTTATTTCTCTCTCCTGAAGACAGGTGGCAGATCAACTGTTGATCCCACTGGTGCTAGCACAGGACAGTTAACATCTTAGTCTGTGTGTACTTTTGTAACCCTCTTTCGTCACAATTGCATCAAATATCATAAAAGGGCGAGAATATTTATGGGAGAATATAAACCGGGAGATATTTGTGATCTAAGTTCTTGTACCCATTCTCAGATTGGTTCTGATCTCTTTATTTGGACACCATTGTTAAAGTTTACGTAAACATAGTTGGCAACAAGTTCAGTAATGAGTCACTTGAAAGCACTTGTTCATGTTAAAATTACATACATTTTTCAACAGACTAAAATATCAGAATTAAACAACCTTTTTAAAAATTTGACTGACTATACAATACTTTGAATTTGCTATTTTGTCCTTGGAACGATTTCACTTATGTTTTTTCCACCAGTTGATTGAACCACCTATTTTATGAACTGCTTTAGGTTTTGTTAGCTTTAATTTTAATTGTTAAGTAAGCATTGCAACCATTTGTGGAACCTGTTTGGGAAAACTGCAATATGGCCTTTTTGGAAATGTTCTGACCTTTCATCCATAACCCCTTTTTTAAAAAATACACATTGATTGTGTGTCAAGAGTATCAGCTTCATACTTCTGGGTGATGCTGAAACTTATCAAACCATTTATGAAAGGTCTGTTTAAGCTCTTCTATATGCTGGGATTGGCTTCAGAAAGTTTACTGGTTGATTACCCAACAGTTTAAATAGTCATGTAACAGTGAAGCAGTTTAGAAATTCTAACTGCTCAGTTGTTTTCCATACGTGTATAAGTAGGTGAGTGACACTGAAATTTCAACCATAATCTACCCATTTGGCTAATACATGACTCTTATTGGGGAGAATCACTTCTTGTATCTCTTTATGCATATTCCTTTGCTAGCTTTTGTTGGCAGTGAGAATGATAAACAATGTTTTGTTGGCTTTTCATTTGATCATGCAGTGTCACATGTGCAAATAAACTTAATTATTTAAGAGATATTGTTACTTGCACTTTGTAGCTATTTATCATTTTATTGTAACATGAATTGTCCTCTCTGTATGTAGGATTAGCAAATAATTCAATCAAGAATATGATGAGATTGGAGACAGCAAAAAAGTGATAGAAACAAGACTGCTAATCCAACAAGTTTGGTGTACATTGCAACAAATATCATGAAAGGGCAAGTCATTTGGGCTCAGGCAAAAAAAACTGAGAAATAGGAATTGTTCCTTGGATCAGATTTTCCACTTGTACCAGTTGATTGCTTTGTTAAGTTTCTTCATTATTCATTCTTCATCTGTTAGTACATAGGATTGTGAGAATGGCACCAGGGGCTGTGCTGTGTTCTTTGTGTGAGATGTGGGAATTCTGAGAGACCACTAGTCTCCCGGATAACCACATCTGTGCTGAGCTGCAGCTTGATGACCTTTGATTCATAGAGGTAACTGAGGAGATGATAGATAGGAACTACAGGGAGATAGTTTCCCCTAAGTTGCAGAAGGTGGATAAATGGGTAGCCCTGTGGCTGTTCCCCTCAGTTCTAAATATAGTTTTGGATACTTTGGGGGGGGAGGGGCAACCTTTCAGGTTTGAGGGTGGTGGGGAAAGAACTGCAGACCAGGTCTCTGGCACTGTAGCTCAGTAGGGAAGGGGTTGGGGGAGAAAAGGACTACGGTATTGATAACAGATTCCATGGTTAGAGGAGTAGACACGAGATACTGTGAACGCATGGGAGACTCCAGGATGTTATGTTGCCTCCCAGGTGCCAGGGTCGGGGACAACTTGGATTGGGTCCACAGCATTCTAAAGGGGGATGGTGAGCAGCCTGAAGTGTTGGTATATATTGGCATTAATGATTAGGGTAGGATAAGGGAGGAGGTCCTGAGGAATATTTAGGGAGCTAGACAGAAAAAGTAGGACCTCCAGGGTAGCGATCTCTGGATTGTTGCCTGTGCCATGGGCCAGTGTGTATAAATAGGATAATTTGGCAGATGAATGTGAGACTGAGGAACTGGTGGATGGGATATGGTTTCAGATTTCTGGATGATTTGGATGTCTTCAGGGGAATGTATGACCTGTACGAGAGCAGCAGGTTATACCTGAACCTGAAAAGGACCAGTGCACCTTGCAGCCAGGTTTGCTGGATCTGTTGGGGAAAGTTTGAACTAATTTGGCGAGGGGTTGGGAACTGGAGTGATAGGGCTAATGTCGATTCTTTGTGGGCAGAGTTAAGAAACTGCAAGGGTAAAAAGACCCTGTTGGTTGGAATTTCTGGGAACAATTTGGGAGAACATAGGGTAGATAGGATAGATACATCTCAAATAATCATACGAAAGGGAGGAAGATCCAACCATAACTGATGAAAGAACTCAAAGGAAGCATAAAAGCAAAATCTAGTGGGAAGGTGGAGGATTGGGAAGCTTTTAAAAACCAACAGAAGGCACTTAAGGGAAAAAAAAGCAATAACAAGAGAGATTAAATACCAAGGTAAGTTAACATAAGAGGATACTAATAGTTTGTGTGTATGTGTATATATTTTTTTGAATTGACTTTATTACACATCCTTCATATGTATGAGGAATAAAAACTTCACGTTATGTCTTATGGTAATTTATAATAAATATGTACTACAGGATAGATACTGTAACAGAAATACAGTTTCATCAGTCTGATGGCCTGGTGGAAGAAGCTGTCCCGGAGCCTGTTGGTCCTGGCTGTTATGCTGCGGTACCACTTCCCGAATGGTAGCGGCTGCAGCAGTTTGTGGTTGGGATGACTCGAGTCCCCAGTGATCAGTACTCGGGTACCTTTTTACACAGCTGTCTTTGTAAATGTCCTGAACAGTGGGAAGTTCACAACTACAGATGTGCTGGGCTGTCTGCACCACTCTCTGCAGAGTCTTGCGATTGAGGGAAGTACAGTTCCCATACCAGGCACTGATGCAGACAGGATGCTCTCAATTGTGTCCCCGTAGAAAGTTCTTGTGACCTGGGGGCCCATACCAAACTTCCTCAACTGTCTGAGGTGGAAGAGGCGCTGTTGTTTCTTTTTCACCACACAGCTGGTGTCTACAGACCACATGAGGTTCTCGGTGATGTTAATGCTGAGGAATAGGGGCTGGTATGTCTCCATTCCTCCTGTAGTCCACAACCAGCTCCCTTGCTTTTGCAACATTGAGGAAGAGGTTGCTTTCTTGACACCACTGTGTCAGGGTGATGACTTCCGCTCTATAGGCTGCCTCATTATTATTTGAAATTAGGCAAATCTTCAAATTTAATTAGCAGATTGGAGCTGTGGGTGGCGATACAGTCATGGGTATACAGAGAGTAAAGGAGGGGACTTGGTACACATTCCTGAGGTTTGGAGGTGAGGGAGCCCACTCTTACTACCTGCTGGCGATCTGACAGGAAGTCCAGGATCCAGCTACACAAGGCAGGGTGAAGGCCAAGTCTCTGAGCTTCTTGTCAAGCCGGAGGGAATTGTGGTGTTGAATGCTGAACTGTAGTCCAAGACAGCACTATATTTTTTTTATTTGTGTATATATTAATATAGAGAGAGAGTAAAGGTGAGGCAAGTGGATATCAGACTGCTGGAAAATAAATAATGGCAGACAAAAGCAATAAGTATTAGAAACAGAAAAACTACAGCACAATACAGGCCCTTCAGCCCACAATGCTGTGCCAAACATGTACGTACTTTAGAAAGGGTTACCCATAGCCCTCTATTTTTCTAAGCTCCATGTACCTATCCAGGAGTCCCTATCATATCCGCCTCCTCTACAGTTACTGGCGGCCCATTCCACACACTCACCACTTTGTGTTTATATAAAATAATTTTCCCCGACATCTCCTCTGTACCTACTTCCAGCACCTTAAACTGTGCCCTCTCATGTTAGCCATTTCAGCCCTGGGATAAAGCCTCTGACTATCCACACGATCAATGTCTCTCATTATCTTATACACCTCTATCAGGTCATCTCATCCTCCATCGCTCCAAGGAGAAAAGGCCAAGTTCACTCAACCTATTCTCAGAAGCTCCCCAATCCAGGCAACATCCTTGTAAATCTTCTCTGCACCCTTTCTATAGTTTCCACAATCTTCGTATAGTGAGGTGACTAGAACTGAGCACAGTACTCCAAGTGGAGTCTGACCAAGGTCCTATATAGCTGTAACATTACCTCTCAGCTTTTGAACTCAATCCTATGATTGATGAAAGCCAATGCATCATATGTCGTCTTAACCACAGAGTCAACCTGCGCAGCAGCTTTGAGTGTCCTGTGGACTCGGACCCCAAGATCCCTCTGATCCTCCACACTGTCAAGAGTCTTACCATTAATACTATATTCTGCCATTATATTTGACCTTACCAAAATGAACCACCTCACACTTATCTGGGTTGAACTCCATCTGCCACTTCTCAGCTCAGTTTTGCATCTTATCGATGCCCTGATGTAACCTCTGACAGCCCTCCACACTATCCACAACACCCCCAACCTTTGTGTCATCAACAAATTTACCAACCCATCCCTCCACTTCCTTATCCAGGTCATTTATAAAAATCACGAAGAGTAAGGGTCCTAGAACAGATCCCTGAGGCACACCACTGGTCACCGGCCTCCATGCAGAATATGACCCATCTACAACCACTCTTTGCCTTCTGTGGGCAAGCCAATTCTGGATCCACAAAGCAAGGTACCCTCGGATCCCATGCCTCCTTACTTTCTCAATAAGCCTTGCATGGGGTGTTTTCATGATATTCCGCTGCTTTAGCCCATCTCCTTCAAGGTTCGAGACGTTCGGCATTCAGAGATGTTCTTCTGCACACCACTGTGATAATGTGTGGTTGTTTGAACATTTCCGTCAACTTGAACCAGTCTGGTCATTCTCCTCTAACCTCTCCATTAACCCACAGAACAGCTGCTCACTGGATGTTTTGTTTTTCACACCATTCCATATAAACTCTAGAGTCTTGTGCATGAAAATCCTGGATCTGCCATTTCTGAGATGTTTAAATTGCCTGGCATCAACAATTATTTAGATCACTTAGATGACATTCACCTATTCTGATGTTTGCATTAAACAATCATATACCTTGACCATGTCTTCGTGCTTTCATGTGTTGAGCTGCTGCCGCATGATTGGCTGATTAGGTATTTGCATTAACAAGCAGGTGTACCTAATGAAGTGGCCACGGAGTGTTTGTCAGTGGTTTGGATGATGGAATTGATGGTTTTGTGGAATTTATTGCCACAGATGTCTGTGGAGGCCAACTGATTTGGTATATTTAAAACAGAAGTTGATAGTTTCTTGATTAATAAGGGCATCAAAGGTTATGGGGAATAGGCAGGAGAATAGAATTGAGGGAGATAATAAATCAGTCATGACGGTTGTAATTGGATGTAGAATTGTCTGCATGTAAGTGATTCATGTCGAGTTACACCAGATCGTGACGCACAATGTTGTAACCGGACTTTCCCCAATTCAGCACCATTGTTATTTATAACTACCTGGAAACTTAGTTCTGGTCATTAACACAAAATATCGTTCCTCTTGACAGTCCAGCTCTGTTGTGAAGGTCAGGCCAAGTACTATCCCTTCTGAGCAATTAACACATAATATTGGGAAAGACTTAAAAACTCCCTACTGCTAACCACTCTGGTTTGACCATATAACTGCTCCTCTATCTTGCTTTTAGGAGTTCTTTAATATAGCCGCGGCATTGTGAGTTTTATCCTAGCCTTCTGGGACGTATTTTATTGCTGTAGGAATGGACTCATTAATATTGCATTGCCTCTGTCCCTTTTACACCCCCACAAACCCTATTACACAAAGACTCTGAACTCTGCAGTTGCTGTCCTTCTTTCTACCAGTCTGCATCCTCGTTTGCTCTCTTGTTGCTTAATCAAAGCAGTCATTATTAATGCACCACTCACAACACACTGAAGGAACTCAGCAGGTCGGGCAGCATCCATGGAAACAATCAGTCAATGTTTCGGGCCGGAACCCTTCGTCAGGACTGAAGAGCTAAGGGGAAGAGGCCCTATAAAGAAGGTATGGGGAGGGTGGGAAGGAGAAGGCTGGTAGGTTCCAAGTGAAAAACCAGTAAGGGGAAAGATAAGGGGGTGGGGGAGGGGAAGCAGGGAGGTGACAGGCAGGACTACCCTCCTCCGGTTGGCAGAACTGGTACTCACACTTAATAACTTCTCTTTTGGCTCTTCCTACTTTCTTCAGACCAAGGGTGTATCTATGGGCACTCGCATGGGCCCTAGCTATGCTTGCCTCTTCGTTAGTTATGTGGAACAGTCTGTGCTCCAAACCTATTCTGGTACTGCTCCCCAACTTTTCCTTCGCTACATTGAGGACTACATTGGTGCTGCTTCTTGCACCCACGCTGAGCTCTTCAATTTCATCGACTTTACTTCAAACTTCCACCCAGCCCTCAAATTCACTTGGTCTAACTCGGACACTTCTCTCCCCTTTCTTGATCTCTCGTTCTCCATCTCTGGAGACAGACTTTCCGCTGACATCTTCTACAAGCCCACTGAGTCTCATAACTACCTCGACTATACCTCTTCCCACCCTGCCACATGAAAAAATGCCACTCCCAGTTCCTCCATCTCTGCCGCATCTGCTCCCAGGATGAGGCTTTCCGTTCCAGGACATCTCAAATGTCCTCTTTCTTTAAGGATCGTGGTTTCCCTTCTGCTGACATCAATGATGCCCTCACCCGCATCTCCTCCATTTCTCACACTTCGGCCCTCACCCCATCCTCCTGCCACCACAACAGGGACGGAGTTCCCCTTGTCCTCACCTACCAACCCACCAGCCTCCAGATTCAGCACGTTATCCTCCACAACTTCCGCCACCTTCAACAGGACCCCACTACTGAGCACATCTTTCCCTCTCCACGCCTCTCCGCTTTCCGCAGGGATCGGTCCCTCCGCGACTCCCTGGTCCACACGTCCCTCCCCACGGATCTCCCACCCGGCACTTACCCCTGTAAGTGTAAGTGCTACACCTGTCCCTACACCTCCTCTCTTGCCATCATTCAGGGCCCCAAACAGTCCATCCAGGTGAGGCAACACTTCACTTGTGAGTCTGTTGGGGTCATCTATTACATCCGGTGCTCCCGGTGCGGCCTCCTCTACATCGGTGAAACCCGACGCAGATTGGGGGATCGCTTCGTCGAGCACCTCCGCTCCGTCCGCCACAACAGACAGGATCTCCCGGTAGCCACCCACTTCAACTCTGCTTCACATTCCCATTCAGATATGCCCATACATGGCCTCCTCAACTGTCATGATGAGGCTAAACTCAGCTTGGAGGAGCAACACCCCATATACCGTCTAGGTAGTCTCCAGCCCCTTGGTATGAACATTGAATTCTCCAACTTCCGCTAATTCCCTCCCCCTCCCTTCCCCTATCCCTATGTCACTCTGCCCCCCCCCCCAGCTGCCTAACACCTCCCTCATGGTTCCGCCTCCTTCTACTACCCATTGTGTTTTCCCCTATTCCTTCTTCACCTTTCCTGCCTATCCCCTCCCTGCCTCCCCACCCCCTCCACTTTATCTTACCCCTTACTGGTTTTTCACCTGGAACCTCCCAGCCTTCTCCTTCCCACCCTCCCCCCACCTTCTTTATAGGGCCTCTGCCCCTTCCCTCTTCAGTCCTGATGAAGGGTTCCGGCCCGAAACGTTGACTGACCATTTCCAGAGATGCTGCCCGACCTGCTGAGTTCCTCCAGTGTGTTGTGAGTGTTGCTTTGACCCCAGCATCTGCAGAGTATTTTGTGTTTACGTATTACTAATGCACAATGTTGTGGACTGCACAGTAGACAACTGCAGTAGTAACTGCATTTTAAAGTCATCTTCACATAGGTCAAGGCATCAAAAGTGTTTTTTTAACATTTTTTCCGATGTAAAGATTATGTCATCCAGCCTCAAAAGCAGTGCCTTCCTGACCTGTGGATTCAAGAATGTTTGAGGACAGGGTCCTATGAACGTCACAAGAATTTGGAAGATCAACAGTCTTGTTGCATGTTCTGTTTTAAGATGTGGCCTCTGGTAACGTTGACTCCTGTTGTGATCCTTTCTCTCGTGTAATTGCAGGTAGAGATCAGTGTGGGCAACTTCAAAATGATGGAAGTGCACAACAATGTTCAGAGTTTATACAATTTTTTATAAAAGTGTTTTACAAAGTTTCTGAAAGAACCAACTCAATATTGGCCTGTAAAACCTTGCAGAGTGTAGCTCAAAAAAAATCTGATTCAAAAAAGCCAGATGCTGGAAATCTGAAATAAAAGAAAATTCTGTAGCCAGTTGGCAATTAAGCAGTGTAGTTGCATGGTATGCTCAACTTTAGAAGTTGATGGAGTCATGTGGAATGAAACAATACAGTACAGGACAAGGACAGGCCATTTGTATGCCTGCTATGACCATGATGCCAAATCAAACCAATTCTATCTACCTGGACATGGCCATAACCCTCTATTCCCTGTCTGTTTATGTGCCTTTCTAAAGTTCTCTTAAATGTTATTGTATCTGCTTCCCCTACATCCCCTGGCAATAGATTCTACTTGTAGTGTCAATAAACATTTGGCAAATAGGTTTATCATTGCCATATGCACCAAGATGCAGTGAAAACTTTGTTTTGCATGCTGCCCATACAGATTACTTTGACAAAAGTACATTGAGGTAGTACAAGGGGAATTCTCCTTTGAGGATTGTCACCTTGTGATGAAGAGGCTTTTGAGTTGCTCTGATCCTGACAGTGATGACAGCTGGAGCTAAGTGCTTGGTGGGGTCACCCATGATGGTAAGGTAAAGGGGTGAATCTATACAAAGAGCGATCCAACCAAGACCTTAACGGTGGAGCTGGTGGATGATGACACATCACAACAGCAGTGAAGAGTCTCCAGTCTGCACCCTGACCCCGATCTGTCAAGGACTATGTGTTGGTTGAACTTGCATCAGTCTTCCCCCATTATTCATGTAGAGGCATTCTCCATTAAGGGAATAACACCTCAAGGGAACAGCATACTCTCTTGAGTGATTGCACAACAACAAAGATTTTAGATTTAAAAGTGTAGAATGATTAAAATTGAGGTAATGAACAGACCTACAGAGACCAGCTTTTTCTTTGTTGTTGTGCTCTACCACCATCTTGACAGCACATCTGGACAGTCAATATTTCATGGTGTGATTCCATTCAGCACTGCAAATCTTTAAAGCTTTACATTCTCATTGAAATGTATAAGCCTCTAAACTTCATCTGCTATTTTTCTGCCCAAATGTCCAAGTGATGTACATCTAGCTGTGTCTTTTGACAACCTTCCACACTATCCACAGCTCTGCCACTTTTAGTGTTATTTGCAAACTCACTATTCACAACACGCATATTTTCATCCAGGTGATTTATATTACAACACAGAAGAATCCCAGTACTGATCCTTGATGAATACTACTGGTCACAGAACTCAAGTCAGGAAAACATGCCTCTACCACTACTGCTGTCTTCAATGACCAAGTCAATTTTGTGTCCAATTTGCTAACTCAGTGTGAATTCCATGTGTCTTAACCTCGGGACCAGTCTACCATGAGGAACCTTACCAAATCCATGTAGATAGTCATACACATCCATCATCTGTCACTGCCTCAAAACACTAATTCATACTTGAGACATGTCCTTCCCACATCAAAAATCATGTCCTCAATAAGCTTTTACAAGTGCACCCTCTCCCAAAGAATCATCAATTATTTCCCTATCTCTGATGTAAGGCTCACCAGCTTAAAATTTCTTGGTTTTACCCGATTGCCCTTCTCAAACAAAGGAGCAACAATGATTATTCTCCAGTCTCCTGGCACCTTGCCCATTACTAAAGACGATGCAAAGATTTTTGTCAAGACCCCAGCGATCTCCTTAATATTTTTGAAGATGCCCAATGCCTTTTATTCCTTAATATCGACCTGTCCTAGAATGCCAACGTACCCTTCCATTATCTGACTTTCCTCCACGAACTTCTCCTTTGTGAAAACTATTATGAAGTACCCACACCCACTCCATCTGGCTCCACACATCCACTCAGCAGCTACTCTATTAGGTACACCTGCTCAGTAACTCATCAGCCAATCATGGCAGCAACCCAATGCAAAAAACAGCCCACAGACATGGTCAAGAAGTTAATTTGTCATAGCAGCCACACAAAAGGACAAGAGATTGTATATACTGTGCCTGTAAGAACTGGAGCGAAAGAAAAACAACCAGCTGGAGGAATCTGTGGAATGAAATGGACAGACCCTCCCTCAGATGCTGCCTGAGTTTGTTATTTGCATGGGATTTGTACCTATCATTTGCTCATCGTCGCCATCGTCTTGACGGGAAATGAAGAATGCCAACCTCACTGCATTAGTCTCTTTAATAAAACTGGAACAGCACAGCAACTCGTTGGAGTAAATTCTTACGGGCAGTTTAATTTCTTTGCTCCCTCTTACGGCTGGTAATGCAATTTCATCGGTGGGAACAAGAATTCAAAGGTTCATTTTATTATCAAAGTATACAACTCTGAAATTCTTCAATTCTCCGTGTAGCAACGAAACCAAGAAAGAAATGAAAGGCAGCAGGATCATCAACCCCAAATCCCTCACCCCGCACAAAAACCGAGCTAAAAGGATCAGAAACACTTTACCCCTTGTTTTTGCAAACAAGAGAAAGTCTGCAGATGCTGGAAATCCAAGCAACACACACAAAGCTGGAGGAACTCAGCATCTATGGAAAAAAGAACAATTCAGCAGGACTGTTTTTTGCTTAAACTCATGCCCCTTTGAATGGTTTAAAAGTATAAGATTTTGTACAATTGCTGGTGTTTAATACTATCATGATTGAAATTAATTAAGCAATTAATTGAAACTTCGATTAGGAATGTGAAATGAGAAAATGAGGACTGGGAAGTAAACAGTGGTTTCACTGGGGCTCGAACCCAGGACCTTCTGCGTGTAAAGCAGACGTGATAACCACTACACTATGGAACCATACGGAACCAACGGGTCGCCGGCAATCCACACATACAACCATCTGAGTTCGATGCTCCCGGCGCTGAAATCTACCCATTGATGTTTTCGGTAGAGATCCTTCGTACGGGACTAATGAAGGGTCTTAGCCCGACTGTTTATTCCCCTTCAGAGATGCTGTCTGAATCATTGATTTCCTCGATCATTGTGCGTGTGAGTTGTGTGTTGCTCCAGACAGATATAGACAGAGGTATACATATTCGTGTATCAATTGGGAGGAAAATTTAAAAGGTTAGCAACTGGGGCATCCAACACACATAAAAAGTGCTGGTGAACGCAGCAGGCCAGGCAGCATCTACAGGAAGAGGTACAGTCGACGTTTCAGGCCAAGTCCCTTCGTCAGGACTAACTGAAAGAAGAGCTAGTAAGAGATTTGAAAGTGGGAGGGGGAGGGGGAGATCCAAAATGATAGGAGAAGACAGGAGGGGGAGGGATGGAGCCAAGAGCTGGACAGGTGATTGGCAAAGGGGATATGAGAGGATCATGGGACAGGAGGCCTAGGGAAAAAGACGGGGGGGGGTGGAACCAGAAGATGGGCAAGAGGGTATAGTCAGAGGGACAGAGGGAGAAAAAGGAGAGTGAGAGAAAGAATGTGTGTATAAAAATAAATAACGGATGGGGTACGAGGGGGAGGTGGGGCATTAGCGGAAGTTAGAGAAGTCAATGTTCATGCCATCAGGTTGGAGGCTACCCAGACGGAATATAAGGTGTTGTTCCTCCAATCTGAGTGTGGCCTCATCTTTCAGTTAGTTTCTTCCTTCAGTTAGTCCTGACGAAGGGTCTCGGCCTGAAACGTCGACTGTACCTCTTCCTAGAGATGCTGCCTGGCCTGCTGCGTTCACCAGCAACTTTGATGTGTGTGGCTAAAGGTTAAAGTGGAGAGGGGAAAGATTTAAAGGAGACCTGAGGAACAACTTCTTCTACAAAGATGAGGGTGGGTATATACTATGAGCTTCCAGAGGAAATGGTAGAAATGGATACAATTACAATGTTCAGAAACATTTGGGCAAGTACATGGGTGGGAAAGATGAAAAAGAAAATGGGTCAAAATTCAGGGAAATCGGATTTGCTCAAGTCGGCAATTCAGATGGCAAGGACAAGTTGGGCCTTATTCTTGGCAACATCTTGTAAGTATTTTGCACTCTGTCTAGCAGTCCCTTCAATCTCATTCCCCCACTCATATCCCAGTAACTATTCCCTATCCCAGGCTCATTCATCCTTCCACCACTCAGTTACAAAAGGAGTGATTTCCCTCCTAGCTAGCACGTCTAAAATGATAGGAGAAGACAGGAGGGGGAGGGATGGAGCCAAGAGCTGGACAGGTGATGGCAAAAGGGGATACGAGAGGGTCATGGGACAGGAGGTCCGGGGAGAAAGACGGGGCGGGGGGGGGGGAACCCAGAGGATGGGCAAGGGTATAGTTAGAAGGACAGAGGAAGAAAAAGGAGAGAAAGAAAAAGAATGTGTGTATATAAATAAATAAATAACGGATGGGGTACGATGGGGAGGTGGGGCATTAGCGGAAGTTTGAGAAGTCGATGTTCATGCCATCAGGTTGGAGGCTACCCAGACGGAATATAAGGTGTTGTTCCTCCAACCTGAGTGTGGCTTCATCTTTACAGTAGAGGAGGCCGTGGATAGACATGTCAGAATGGGAATGGGACGTGGAATTAAAATGTGTGGCCACTGGGAGATCCTGCTTTCTCTGGCGGACAGAGCGTAGGTGTTCAGCAAAGCAGTCTCCCAGTCTGCGTCGGGTCTCGCCAATATATAGAAGGCCACATCGGGAGCACTGGACGCAGTATATCACCCCAGTCGACTCACAGGTGAAGTGTTGCCTCACCTGGAAGGACTGTCTGGGGCCCTGAATGGTGGTAAGGGAGGAAGTGTAAGGGCATGTGTAGCACTTGTTCCGCTTACAAGGATAAGTGCCAGGAAGGAGATCAGTGGGGAGGGATGGGGGGGACGAATGGACAAGGGAGTCGCGTAGGGAGCGATCCCTGTGGAAAGCAGAGAGAGGGGAGGGAAAGATGTGCTTAGTGGTGGGATCCGTTGGAGGTGGCAGAAGTTATGGAGAATTACATGTTGGACCCGGAGGCTGGTGGGGTGGTAGGTGAGGACCAGGGGAACCGTATTCCTAATGGGGTAGCGGGAGGATGGAGTGAGAGCAGATGTGCGTGAAATGGGGGAGACGCGTTTGAGAGCTGAGTTGATAGTGGAGAAAGGGAAGCCCCTTTCTTTAAAAAAGGAGGACATCTCCTTCGTCCTGGAATGAAAAGCCTCATCCTGAGAGCAGATGCAGCGGAGACGGAGGAATTGTGAGAAGGGGAGGGCATTTTTGCAAGAGACAGGGTGGAAAGAGGAATAGTCCAGGTAGCTGTGAGAGTCTGTCGGCTTATAGTAGACATCAGTAGATAAGCTGTCTCCTGAGACAGAGACAGAAAGATCAAGAAAGGGGAGGGAGGTGTCGGAAATGGACCAGGTAAACGTGAGGGCAGGGTGAAAGTTGGAGGCAAAGTTCATGAAGTCAACGAGCTCAGCGTGCGTGCAGGAAGCAGCACCAATGCAATTGTCGATGCAGCGAAGGAAAAGTGGGGGACAGATACCAGTATAGGCTTGGAACATGGATTGTTCCACAAAGCCAATGAAAAGGCAGGTATAGCTGGGACCCACTTAGTCAGTTTGGAGGAAGTGGGAGGAGCCAAAGGAGAAATTATTAAGAGTAAGGACTAATTCCGCTAGACGGAGAAGAGGAGTGGTAGAGGGGAACTGGTTAGGTCTGGAATCCAAAAAGAAGCAGGAAGCTTTGAGACCTTCGGGGGCGGGGGGGAATGGAAGTATATAGGTACTGGACATCCATGGTGAAAATAAAGCAGTGGGGGCCAGGGAACTTAAAATCATCGAAAAAATTCAGAGCGTGAGAAGTGTCACGAGCATAGGTAGGAAGGGATTGAACAAGGGGGGGATAAAACCGTGTCGAGGTAAGCAGAAACGAGTTCAGTGGGGCAGAAGCAAGCTGAGACAATAGGTCTGCCAGGACAGGCAGGTTTGTGGATCTTGTAGGAGGTAGAAACGGGAATTGCGAGGTGTGGGAACTATAAGGTTGGTAGCAGTGGATGGGAGATCCCCTGAGCAGATAAAGTCGGTGATGGTGTGAGAGACAATGGCCTGGTGCTTCCAGCTGGGCAGAGTGCAGGTAATAATCCTGATTAGGAGGATACATTTGTATCTATGGAAAGTTGTACTTGACACATCTTTTGGAGGTTTTTTGAAGAGGTAACCAAGAGGATAAATGAGGGTAAGACAGTGTCCCAGATATATGTATGGACTTTACCAAGGCCTTTGACAAGGTCCCACATGGTAAGCTAGTCTGGATGATTATGTCACATGGGATCAAGAGATAGTGGAATGGATTCATAATTGCTTTGATGATAGAAAGCAGAAATTTATGGTTGAGGGTTGTTTCTTGGGCTGGAGACCTGTGACGACTCGTGGTGTGCTGCATGGGTTGCTATTGGCAATAATAGAAGAAGGTTATAAAAATAACAGGGAGATCTTGATCAGCTAGGTACACGGGCAAATGGGTTCAATTCAGATAAGCACAAAGTGTTGCATTTTAGACAGTCAAAACTGGGTAAGATTTGTACGCTGGATGTTTGAGCCTTGGCAGTGTTGTCGATCAGAGAAACGTTACTGAAAGTGGTGTCACAGGTAAGCAGGGCAGTGAAGAAGGCATTTAGCATGCTGGCCTTCTTCAGTCACAGCACTGAGTATAGGAATTGGAATGTCATTTTGCAGTTGTACAAAATGTTGTTGAGACTACGCTTGAATGAAGTCTTGTATACAGCTCTGCACTTTTATAGGAAAGAAATCGCAAACCTGTAAACGGTCCAGAGAAGATTTACAAGGATGTTGCCACGAACTGAAGGACTGAGTTACAGGGAGAGGTTGGGTAAGCTAGGGAACATCGCAAACTCAGGAGTTTAATAGAGGTGTATAAAATCATGAGGGTAGGGTGAGCACAGTATCTATTCCAATTAAGGGGAACTAATAACTTGATGATATAGGTTTAAGGTAAGAGATGAAAGATTTAAAAAGGTCATTGAGCCTGTATTTGAATGTTTGAAATATGTAATAAAAATCCAAGTTATTATTATTATTATTAGTAGTAGTAATCTTTCAAGAATCACTATGTTCTGGAATGGTTCCACAGGACTGGAAAATTGCAAATGTCACTTCACTCTTTAAGAAGGGAGGGAAGCAGAAGAAAGAAATCTATAGGCCAATTACTTTGACTTGAGTGGTTAGGAAGTTGTTGGAGTCTATTATGAAGGATGAGGTTTCAGGTATTTTGGAAGCACATTATAAAATAGACCAAAGTCAGCACGGTTTTCTAAAATGAAAATCTTCCCTGACAAATATGTTGGAATTTTTTGAAGAAATAACAGGCAGCGTGGATAAAGGAGAGTCAGTGGATGTTGTTTATCTGGATTTTCAGATGATCTTTGACAAGGTATCACACATGAGGCTGCTTAACAAGTTAAGAGCCCATGGTATTACAGGGATAGAAAATTGGCTGACTGGCAGGAGGCAGGGAGTGGGAAAAAAGGGGGCCTTTTCTGATTGACTGCCAGTGACGAGTGATGTTCTGCTGGGGTCAGTGTTGGGACTGCTTCTTTTCACGTTATGTGTCAATAATTTGGACGAAGGGATTGAAGGCATTGTTGCAGATGATACGAAGATAAGTGGAGGGGCAGGTAGTGTTGTGGAAGCAGGGAGTCTACAGGAGCACTTGGACAGATTGGGAGAATGGGCAAAGAAGTGGCAAATGGAATATAGTGTAGGTGTAGTGTATGGTCATGCACTTTGGTAGAAAAAATAAAGTTGTAGATTCTTTTCTAAATGGGGAGAAAATTCAAAAATCAGAGGTGCAAAGGGACTTGGTGTCCAAAACTGCTCATGATACTCCAAATGCGTTGTGACGAAAGCCTTATAAAGCCTCAGCATTACATCCTTGCTTTTATATTCTCGTCCTCTCAAAATGAATGCTGACATTACATTTGCCTTCCTCACCACTGACTCAACCTGCAAGGTAACCTTCAGGAGATCCTTCACAAGGACTCCCAAGTCCCTTTGCACCTCTGATTTCGAATTTTCTCCACAAGATCCTTTAAACACACAGAAAGGATAAGCAAACTTCTTCCAGGCTAATATCTCCCAGCACTGAGGATTCAAATACATCCAGTCATTACACTACAGCCATGGACCTCGACCATTAACCAAGGGGGCCATGGACCCCAGGTTGGGAACCCCAGTCACGTTGTTCACATGCCAGACATCAGACTCCTGAAACAGACTTCTTCTTCTGTGCTTTATCAGGTGAACAGGTTACCAGTCAGACAAGTGAAAAGCTGTAAGGATATGCTCAAACTCTGCTGGAATTCCACAGACCTCCAGGGGCTCCAAGGGAGGAGGTTGACGGGCTTGGGGTTGCCTTGTCGAGATGGAAAGCTGGCTGAGAGTGGTAAGCAGATGGTCAGTGGTTCCCTGCTGTTTCTGGATTGTGTGCTCCTGTCAACAGGGGTCTTCCTTTAGACAAGCAAACTCTGCTGGGTCAATTGCTAGTTCACTCATCCTTCAGGAAGCTTGACCCAAACACAGAGCAGCAGAGATGATATAGCGGTAAGAAATAACTTTAATAATAAACTTCAAAGTTACAAGCCACAAAGGACTACAAACCCAGAGAGAACAGATACTAAACACAATAAGTCAAGAAGGTATCCGAATGCTGGGGCAAAAGTTTGAGGCTAGCTGGTTCATATGGGTGATTAAGGATTGTACATGAGAACTGGGTTTAAATAGGCTGCAGGTCATGAATGGCAGGTGACTCCTGTTAGCTGGATGGAGACTGGGAGGTGCCTGTCTGTACAGGCCTAACAGGACCCCCTTCCTGCAGATGGCCCTGGGTGATCTCGATGGGTCTGATGGACCTCCTTGGTGTGTGATAAATCCAAGATGAAACTGGATAGCACTGAAGACCCCTCCTCCAGTTTGTGCTCTTCCCAGACCAAGTCTGAACACCCCGCCCACGATGAACAACTGGTGAACCATATACGCTGGAAATCCTTCTGGCACTCTAGGTTCCAGAGGTCAGGATCCGGTGGGTTGAGGGTTACATAGATAATGGGCTTGTGGCTGGATACCTGGAAGTTAGGTATGACCCAGAGGGATGGTGGCAGCAGCTACTGACAGTAAGTGACCGGATTGATACGATGGGTAATCTTGAAAGGAGCAATGAACTGGGGTAAGATCTTGCGGAAGTTGGTGCACAGAGGCAGATCTCAGGTGGACAGCCAGACATGGTCCTCCGGAGTGGTCTAGCTGGGCGCATTTGGTGGTTGGTCTAGTGGCAGTAGGCACAGGTGGCAGCTGGGATGGTTTCCTGTGTTCTCTTTCAAGCATTCCAGCAGCAATGAAATAGAGCCTTGGTGGAAGGTCCTCCACTGTTATCTCCTCTGTGCGAACCAACAAGGGTTGGTAGCCATGGAGCACTTAAAAGGGTGACGTACCTGTGGCTGAGGAGATGTTCAGGCAGCTTGTCCCAGAGCAGATATTTCTTCCATGTGGAAGGGTTCAAGAATCACAGAAACTTCTCCGCTTGCTGATTGGCTTAATGGCTGTCCAGTGGTCTGCTGATGATAGCCTAAGGACAAACTCACTGAGGTGCAGAGAAGGGAGCAGAAGGCTCACCTGAAGTGGAAGACAAATTCTGGGCCCTGTTCTGACAAATGTCCTGTGGAGATGAGCTACATAGATGTTGAGAACCAGTTCTGCTGTCTCAGCAGCTGACAGAAGTTTGGGGAAGTGATTGAAATAGACCACTTTGGAGAACCAGTACACCACTGTCATGATCATCATGGGTCCATCGAAAGGTGGCAAACCCATGGTGAAATCCTGAGTAATGTGGGACCATGGGCATCGAGACAGACACTGCTGGTTGGAGGAATTGGACTGAGCACATTGAACGCAGGTAGCGACGAAATGATGTACGTTTTTGATCACTGGCTCACTGGATCTGCCGTTGCAGAAAATCCAGATTCCATTGTTTGCTTGGATGGCTGGAGAGGGATTAAGAGTGGGCCCACTGGAGTGCTGTCTTGAGATAGTGGTGGAGAGGAGGTCACTAAACAAACTGTTATCCATTATGGACAATCTGGCACATCCTCTCCATGACCTGCTGAATAAGCAGTGGAGCACCCTTTCAAACAGGCTCATTCAGCTCCACTGTCACAAGGATCATCATAGAAAATCTTTCCTATCAAATGCAATAAGCATATACAACAGTTCATCTCTGTGCAACAGGAGAACACACATCTTAGTACAATAGTCTCTGTTTTATATTTTTGTACATTATTATTGCACAGTATTGCACATTGGGAAATTATTATTGTGTATATTATTATTCTATACTGTATTATTAGTTAAGTCTGCACACTCTGCACAAGTGTGTTTTTAAATGTTGCTGCTGTAATGAAAGAATTTCCCACTCGGGATCAATAAAAATCTGTTTATTATTATTATTATTATTACTTCGGAGTGCGTGGCCATGTGGTTGTCAGCTGTGTCAGCCAGAGCAGGCTCAAGATGTATGGCCTGGTGGATCTGGTTCTCAATGTCCCAGATGATCAGGCAAGAATCTGGGAAATGGAATGAAAGGCTGTCAGTCAAGCCCATTTCAGCTGGGGTAAACTGTACTGATAGGGCATAAGCCTTTGTGTTCTTGGGAGCCAGGTTGGCAGGAGATGGTGAAGTGGAATTGCTGAAAGCAGAGGGCCCCACGAGCCTGAGGTAGGTTGAATTGGCGGGATGGTTGAATAGGTGTGAGGTTCTGGTGATCAGTCCTGATCAGGTTCAGGAAGGACTCGATGTTTCCCGTCAGTCAATATCTCCATTCCTCCATAGCCCGTTTGTGGCTCCTTGTCTCCTACTCCACACTGGCGCTATGCTGTAGGGATTGGTGCTGCATCCGTTGTTGTTTGTCATCTGTACCAACAATCTAGGTCATAATGTGGATAACTGGGTCAGCAAATTTGTAGATGACACCAAGATTGGGAGTGTAGTGGACAGTGAGGAAGACTAACATGACTTGCAAAGGGATCTGAACTAGTTGGAAAAATGGGCTGAAATTGGTAGATAAAATTTAATGCAGTTAAGTGTGAGGTGTTGCACTTCGGTAGGACCAACCAGGGTAGGTCTGACACAGCACTGAGGAGTGCTGTCAAACAAAGGGATCTGGGAGTACAGGTCTATAATGCTTTGAAATGGCGTCACAGGTAGATAGGGTCATAAAGAATGCTTTTCACACACTGACCTTTATCAATCAAAACATTGAGTACAGGAGATGGGATATTATGTTGAAGTTCTTTAAGACAGTGGTGAGGCCTAATTTGGGCTATGGTGTGCAGTTTTGGTCACCTATCTACAGGAAACATGTAAAAAAGGTTGAAAGAGTACAGAGAAAATTTACAAGGATGTCGCCGGGACTGGAGGACCAGAGCTATCAGGAGAGATTGAATAAGTTAGGATTTTATTCTTTGGAACATAAAAGATTAAGGGGAGATTTGATAGAGGTATACAAAATTATGAGGGGTGTAGATAGAATAAATGCAAACAGGCTAGAGGTCACAGGTTAAGGGTGAAAGGTGAAAAGTTTAAGGGGAACATGAGCGAAATTTCTTCACTCAGAGGGTCATGGGAGTGTGGAATGAGCTGCCAACACAAATGGTGCACGTGAGCTCGATTTCAACATTTAAGAGAAGTTCAGATAGGTACTTCAGTGGAGTAAAGGAAATTACAGTGGCATGAAAGAGGAACTGGCCAAAGTTGACTGGAAAGGGACACTAGCAGTGGCTGGAATTTATGCAAGGAAGAAGGTGCAAAACAGATATATTCCAAAAAAGGAGAAATTTTCTAATGGAAAAAGGATGCAACCGTGGCTGACAAGAGAAGTCAAAGCCAAAGTCAAAGCAAAGGAGAGGGCATACAAGGAAGCAAAAATTAGTGGGAAGGCAGAGGAAGGGGGATTGATAGAGTTGACATGTATAGGCTTTTTCCATTGAGAGTGGGGGAGACTCAAACAAGATTACATGAGTTGAGAGTTAAGGGGCAAAAGTTTAGGGGTAACATGAGGGGGAACTTCTTTACTCAGAGAGTGGTAGCTGTGTGGAACGAGCTTCCAGCAGAAGTGGTTGAGGCAGGTTCGATGTTGTCATTTAAAGTTAAATTGGATAGCTATATGTGGACAAGAAAGGAATGGACGGTTATGGGCTGAGTGCAGATCAGTGGGACTAGGTGAGAGTAAGAGTTCAACACGGACTAGAAGTGCCGAGATGGCCTGTTTCCGTGCTGTAATTGTTATATGGTTATATGCTTAAAAGCTTACAAAAGGAAACTAAGAAGGTCATTAAGAGGGAAAAGATGAACTATGAAAGGAAGCTAGCAAATAATATCAAAGAGGATACTAAAAGCTTTTTTTAAGTATATAAAGAGTAAAAGATAGGTGAGAGTAGATAAAGGACCAATAGAAAATGATGCTGGAGAAATTGTAATGGGAGATAAGGAGATGGCGGAGGAACTGAACGAGTACTTTGCATCAGCCTTCACTGAGGAAGACATCAGCAGTATACCGGACACTTGGGTGTCAGCGAAGAGAAGTGTGCGCAGTCACAATTACGACAGAGCAAGTACTCAGGAAGCTGAATAGTCTCAGGGTAGATAAATCTCCTGGACCAGATGGAATGCACCCTTGTGTTCTGAAGGAAGTAGCTGTGGAGATTGCAGAGGCATTAGCAATGATCTTTCAAAAGTCAATAGATTCTGGCATGGTTCCAGGGGACTGGAAGATTGCAAATGTCACTCCGCTATTTAAGAAGGGGGCAAGGAAACAAAAAGGGATTTATAGACCTGTTAGCTTGACATCGGTGGTTGGGAAGTTGTTGGAGTCAATTGTCAAGGATGAGGTTACAGAGTACCTGGAGGCATATGACAAATTGGGCAGAACTCAGCATGGTTTCCTTAAAGGAAAATCCTGCCTGACAAACCTATTGCAATTTTTTGAGGAAATTACAAGTAGGCTAGATAAGGGAGATGCAGTGGATGTTGTATATTTGGATTTTCAGAAGGCCTTTGACAAGGTGCCACACATGAGGCTGCTTAACAAGATAAGAGCCCATGGAATTATGGGAAAGTTACATACGTGGATAGAGCGTTGGCTGATTGGCAGGAAGCAGAGAGTGGGAATAAAGGGATCCCATTCTGATTGGCTGCCGGTTACCAGTGGTATTCCACAGGGGTCCGTGTTGGGGCCGCTTCTTTTTACATTGTACATCAACGATTTGGATTATGGAATAGATGGCTTTGTGGCTAAGTTTACTGATGATACAAAGATAGGTGGAGGGGCTGGTAGTGCTGAGGAAACAGAGAGTCCGCAGAGAGACTTGGATAGATTGGAAGAATGGGCAAAGAAGTGGCAAATGAAATACAATGTTGGAAAGTGTATGGTTATGCACTTTGGCAGAAATAATAAATGGGCAGATTATTATTTAAATGAGGAGAGAATTCAAAGTTCTGAGATGCAACGGGACTTGGGAGTCCTCGTGCAGGATACCCTTAAGTTTAACCTCCAGTTTGAGTCGGTGGTGAAGAAGGCGAATGCAATGTTGGCATTCATTTCTAGAGGAATAGAGTATAGGAGCAGGGATGTGATGTTGAGGCTCTATAAGGCGCTGGTAAGACCTCACTTGGAGTACTGTGTGCAGTTTTGGGCTCCTTATTTAAGGAAGGATGTGCTGACGTAGGGGAGGGTTCAGAGAAGATTCACTAGAATGATTCCGGGAATGAGAGGGTTAATATATAAGGAACGTTTGACCGCTCTTGGACTGTATTCCTTGGAGTTTAGAAGAATAAGGGGCGACCTCATAGAAACATTTTGAATGTTGAAAGGTTGATGTGGCAAAGTTGTTTCCCAGGGTGGGGGAGTCTAGTATGAGAGGGCATGACTTAAGGATTGAAGGGCGCCCATTCAGAACAGAGATGCGAAGAAATTTTTTTAGCCAGAGGGTGGTGAATCTGTCGAATCTGATGCCACGGGCAGCAGTGGAGGCCAAGTCATTGGGTGTATTTAAGGCAGAGATTGATAGGTATCTGAGTAGCCAGGACATCAAAGGTTATGGTGAGAAGGCGGGGGATTGGGACTAAATGGGAGAATGAATCAGTTCATGACAAAATGGTGGAGCAGACTCGATGGGCCAAATGGCCGACTTCTGCTCCTTTGTCTTATGGTCTTATGGTCTTATCTTTTCTGGTCTTCCGGTATATAGTCAGTAGGGCTATGGACCTAGTGCAGGTCGATGAGAGTAGGCAGTTTAAATAGCTTGACACAAACTAGATGGGCCAATGGGCCTGTTTCTGTGTTGTACGTTTGACTCTGGAGTTGAACTTGTACAAGAGGAAGGCATGAGGGTGTGTCTTCCCATCTGGTGCTTGCTAGGAGAAGACCGAACCACCCCCCATGTCAGATGTGTCCACATCTACGACAAAAGGTCCAGAGGGCTTCAGATGGTGGAGAATGTGAGGTGGCAGGGTGCTGGCCTCCCTTTTGTTGAAAGCCATGTGGGAGTTCAGTGATAATAGAGAGAAAAAATTGTGAATTACAGTAAATGTATGCAATATATATACTGTTAATTCCATGCATGTTGTCCAGTCTAAGTAACCAGATGTAGGAATAATGGACAAGGAACAGAAGAAAGCAATAGTAATAGATGTGGCAATCCCAAATGACAGACAGTAACAAAGAACACGAGAAGCTGGAGAAATAGCAGGGCTTGAAAGAGCAGATAGAAAGGATGTGGAAGATTAAAACCAAAGTAATCCTGCTGATGATAGGAGCACTGGGAGCTGTGACAACTGGACAGGGAGAGTGGCTCCAACAAATCCCGGAAACAGCATCTGAGATCTTGGTCCAGAAGAGAGAACTACTCGGAACAGCAAGGATACTGTGCAGAGCACTCAAGATCCCAGGCCTCTGGTAGAGCACCCAAGACTGAGGGAATAATACACACACACACCACTCATAATGGGTGAGAGAAAAAGATACAAAAAATAGTTAAAAGTAGTGCAGAAAATAGGAAATTAAAAAGTAGTGAGGTAGTGTTCATGGGTTCAATGTCCATTCAGAAAGCAGATGGCACTACTTCACTACTTGAACAAGTTAGGAATTTGAAGGTATCAACAATCACTTTGAGTCTTACAATGAAAATGAAAACTTGCAGGAAGCAATGATGGAAAGCATTGTATGAAGACCATCCAATATCTGCACTAGGAGTCTGCACTTGGTTTGTTCATGTACTGTCAATCAGAAGACCATGGCAATAACTAATAAGGACTAATATACATAGTACTGTAGGGGGATTTGGTAGTGTTCTAATTTGGTCTGTGCTTCATTTAAATACATAAATTATTACTTGGCTTAAAGGTTGTTTTACTTTTTTTATATCTTTTAACTATTTCCATGAAACTTCGGCTAATTGGAGAAACTGCCTAACTAGGCCAAAATGTACTGCTCCAATGAACCGTAATCCTCTGCATATATTTTTCATTCTTTCTTACATTTTTCCACAAAATACCCCATTTACTAGATCTACTTACCCACTGATTTAGCTAACTCACATGGCTCTCTACCGCCTCCTCCAGGGCAGTCAGGATTGGGCATTAAACCCTGGTCTTGCCAGCAACACTCGTACCCCAAAAAATGAATAAATCGGACTTTCAGCATAGTGGGATAGTTTTGTATGACCCTGCAAGACAGTGATTATGCTATGAATCAAGGAATAGTGTGACATTGTTAGCTCCCAGTTTTTCAGAATCATTATATTTAGGGTCATACAGAACATTTCATTTGGTTCACTATGTCTATGCCAACCGCCAGGTACTTGCAGTATTTCCTGTTCTATTTATAAAGAAGTTCTTTTGTTTTCGCCACAAAAGGAAAATGCTGTCTGTAAGTGGCTTTCTAGAAGAGATTTTGTTATTTAAAGTTAAAATACTGAAGTTATTTAGTTTCTCAAACATTAGAGAAATATTCCCAACAAAGCATGCTGCAGTTAAAATATTCTTTATAATGTGTTGTAAAGTGATTACATTTAAAATTATTTTTTTAATTGAGTAAAATGAAATATTTCAAAAAGCTTACTCTTGATATCTGCATCGTTATGTGACGACTGAACAAACAGAGCAGAAAATGACTTGTTTGGAATATGCATATAATTTTATTAAAACATGCATTGTTGCTAAGGTACCTAATTTTCATGAGCAGTATGTATTAAAATAAGCCTTTGCAAATGAGATAGAAGAGAGAATGCTAATCATGTCACTTCTGTTGCTTTTGTGAGCCGCCACCTTTTATTGTTTGCTGGCCTTTAATAGAGCTTTCCATTTCACTTTTCATCTTATAAAAAGCTTGGGGTGAAGACTAAAAACACTTTGATGGCTGCTATGAATTATGGATGACCCAGTAATTGAATTGCTTATTTTGGGCACACCACCAGAAAAGAATGATTTAAGTGGACAACATGGCCTTCATTTTCCAACCCTTCTGGTTTCACTTTCTGATTGCCATGCAGGATGGTTCATTTTTTGCTCAAAGCTATTTTAGCCTAACTTTAGCATTTTGGCAGGGACCATGCCATTATCTGAGTGGCCACTTTCCTCATTTGCTTCTGTGCTCTGCCTTTCTCTCCTCTCTGATTCCATCAAATTCAGCCATTTCTGCTTTCCATCTGTCATCTCTCAGCCTCTCTCATTATTTCCACTCCCACCTCTTCCATCTGCCTGTCCTCCCCCCTCACTGGATCCACCTATCACCTGATACCCCTTCTCCACTCTTCCCTTCAGCTCTTTACACTTGCCATCTCCTCTTTAATCTTTCAGTCAAGGTGAAGTCCAACTCGACTGTCCTTTTCCCTCCATTGATGCTGCCTGACCCACTGAGCCGCTCCAGTGTTTGTAGTCTCCAGCCCCTTGGTATGAACATAGAATTCTCCAACTTTCGGTAATTCCCTCCCCGTCCCTTCCCCTATTCCTATTTCACTCTGCCCCCTCCCCCAGCTGCCTATCACCTCCCTCATGGTTCCACCTCCTTCTACTACCCATTGTGATTTCCCCTATTCCTTCTTGACCTTTCCTGCCTATCACCTCCCTGCCTCCCCTCCCCCACCCCTTTATCTTTCCCCTTACTGGTTTTTCACCTGGAACCTACCAGCCTTCTCTTTCCCACCCTCCCCCCACCCTCTTTATAGGGCCTCTGCCCCTTCCCCCTACAGTCCTGATGAAAGGTTCCGACCCAAAACGTCGACCGATCTTTTCCACGGATGCTGCCTGACCTGCTGAGTTCCTCCAGTGTGTTGTGAGTGTTGCTTTGACCCCAGCATCTGCAGATTATTTTGTGTTTACCAGTGTTTGTTGGTCCAGATTCCAGCATCTGCATTCTTTTGTCTTTGCCTCTGGATTTGTTCCTTTCCACTGCACTGGGTTGATATTGTGGCTTCTAGTCCCAATGTTAAGAATTGACCAGACAATCCCATACTCTTGAAGGTGTGGCATTCAGCTGAAAGATATGCTTCATCAGATATCCCATGATACTACTCTGCTCATGGAAGTTCAAGAAGAAGTAATTTATCTGTTGCAGACTGCTATTAGTTATGTGCAACACAAACAGAGAGTATAATCTGATTCGAACCAAACCCACAGCCTGATCAACCATCTTATTAATGAATGGCAGAACATGCTTGACAGGCCACTTGGCCTGCTCCCATTCCTGCTCATCCCATCAGGGAAATTCTCTTTGTTTTAGCCATTCCTCTTCCAAATTCTCTGCTTCCGAAAACTATCTTGTTTCTCTCCTTCTCTGCTCTGACAAAGCGCCTGGACCTGAAATGTTAAAGGCATCCGTTAGTCTTGGGAGACCATGGATCTGTGCCTGGAAAGTCTTCACTCTCCAGGGCACAGGCCTGGGCAAGTTTGTATGGAAGACCAGCAGTTGCTCATGCTGCAAGTCTCCCCTCTCCACGACACCAATGTTGTCCAAGGGAAGGGCATTAGGACCCATACAGCTTGGCACCAGTGTTAAATATTCTCTTAACACAGATGCTGCCTGACCGGCTGTCTTTCAGGGCTTTTCTGGTTTTACTTACACTTGAATTTCACCTTTCAATTGACATAACAAAAAAAAGGGATTATTTTTGCTGAGTCTTGCCGTGCACAAATTTACAGTAATGGGTATATGCTAACCGAAGTTCAAAATGCTTAAAGAGCTTTCCAGCATTCTGGAACCATGAAAAGCTACTGCATGGCTCTCCACCTTTCCTAAATAAAACTTAACTGCAATGACTTCCAACAACCCGAAGATCATTCACTGAATCTAATAGCATTTGTATAATGTCAGGCGGACCCTTAACAGTGTTAATGTACAGAGGGATCTTGGGCTCTGTGAGAGTGATCTTAGGCTCCGAGTTGATAGGAAAGGGTGGCAAAGAAGGCATCCTTTACTAGTCAAGCTATTGGAAGTTATGTTGTAGCTTTATAACTCTGGTTAGCGCCCATCCAGAGTACTGCCAGGAAGGATGTGGAGGCTCTGGAGAGGGTTTAGAAGTGGTTTATCAGGATGCTGCTTGGACTAATGGGTATGTGCTTTCAGAAGAGGATGGACAAATTAGGGTTGTTTTCTCTGCAGCAGCAGAGACTAATAGAAGTTTTAAAATTCTGAGAGGCACAGATAGAGTTGAGTTTTCTTCATGTCGAAAAGCCTAATACTAGAGAGCATGCATTTAAGGATTTGGTGGGTGTATTGGTTGGTAATGCTCAGAGGATTTGTGTGGGGCAGGTTCCTGAGAGTGGTGGGTGCACAGCCAGTGGTGGAAGCAGATATGACAGAGGTATTTAAGAAGTTCTTAGATAGGCATATGATTATGCAGAGAGGAGAGGGATACGGACCATAGGGATTATGTGTCATTAGCTTCAGTAGTTCAGCACAACATTGTGGCCCAAGAGAGTGTTCCTGGCCTGTGTTTTATGTTCTGCGTAAGAGACATTCACCAATACTCCCAGTGTTCCGAACAAATCTACCTCACCCTGCAGTTGTGTTGGTGGAGTTATGGAAAATAGGAATCTGATATTACTTAAGTTATTGTATCTGTCACTGAAAAGGAAAATAGGATTTCCTTTGAAGGCTTCCACCGTCAGCCTGCTGAATCCTGGTCACGTGAGTGCATACTGAAACTAGATAAAGAGCACATCGGTGCAGGCTGCACATAGCACGGAAGCCAGCTCCTGTGGACTGAGTCCACAGCAGCTTCAATTGTACAGTTGGCCAGAGTAATATGCATTGCTTTGGAATTGCCTGTGAGGTTGACCAGTGGGCAGCATTGCAACATACATGTGTTGTTAGCAGCTGCAGCTACAGCTACTGTTGTTTTGAAAGCTGCTTGGAACGAAGCTGAAAAGGTTGTAATAAACACAGCCAGGACATCAACTCTTGCTGACCCAGTTTGGGCATCACTTGTCAGGTAATGGGTGGTATTGTTTACCAAGAGAGGGAATCTATGGCTTCTGAATGTGTTTAGTAAGGGAAGGTTTGTAATTTAACAAACGTTGAAAGGAATAAACACACAGCAAGAACAATTCACATAAGTTGAATTGAAACAATGATTTGCATTTATATTGAACTTTCAGTGTATGTCGTTTAAAGTTCACTGATTACCTCTTTTGAAAAGTGAAAGATCCCTAGAGAGGGAATTTTCAGAATGCCTATGCGATGACTTTTAGAGCAGCTTGTTGAGTTTACTTGGGGAAAGGAAAATCTAGACTGGGTGTTGTTAATGAACCAGATTTGATTAGGAAGCCTAAGGTAAAGGAACCCTTGGGAGACAGTGATCATAATATGATGGAATTCACCCTGCAGTTTGAGAGGGAGAAGATAAAGTCAGATGTATCAGTATTACAGTGGAGTAAAGGGAATTACAGAGGCATGAGAGAGGAGCTGGCCAAAGTTGATTGGAAGGGACCAGTAGTAGACATGACAGCAGAGTAACAATGCTCTGGTTTTTGGGGCAACTCGGAAGGCACAGAATAGATGAAGAAGTATTATAAAGAGAGGGTGAGACAACCGTGACTGACAACGGACATTAAGAACAGTGTAAAAGCAAAAGAGGGTTCATATAATAGAGTAACAATTAGTGGGAAGTTAGAGGATTGGGAAGCTTTTAATAACCACCAGAAGGCAGCTAAGGAGAGCTTAAAAGTAAAACTACTTTTATATTATAAAAGAGGATACCATAAGTTTATTCAGATATACAAAGAGTAAAAGCGAAGCAAGAGTGGATATTGGACCACTGGAAAGTGATGCTGGAGAGGTAGTAATGGGGGACAAATAAATGGTGGGTGATCTTAATAACTATTTTGCATCAGTCTTTGATGTGGAAGAAATGAGCAGTATGCCAGAATTTTGAGAGTGTCGTGGGTGGGGGCAGAAGTGAGTGAAGTTGCTATTACTAAGGAGAAAGTGCTTGGGAAGCTGAAAGGTCTGAAGGCAGGTAAATCACCTGACCTGATGGACTACACACCAGGGTTTTGAAAAAGGGGGCTAAAGAGATTGTGGAAGTATTAGTAATGATCTTTGATTAATCACTAGATCCTGGAATGGTTCTGGAGAACTGGAAAATTACCAAATGTCACTTCACTCTTTAAGATGGGAGGGAGGCAGAAGAAGGAAAATTATAGGCCAGTCAGCCTGACATCAGTGATTGCGAAGATGTTGGGTCCATTATTAAGGATGAGGTTTCGGGGTACTTGGATAAAGTAAGCCAAAGTCAGCATGGTTTCCTTAAGAGGAAATCTTGTCTGATAAATTATTTGAGGAAATATCAGGGAAGACAGACAGGAGAGTCAGTGGATGTTGTTTACTTGGATTTTCAGAAGGGCTTTGACAAGGTGCCACACATGAGGCTCCTTCACAAGGTAAGTGCCCATGGAATTACAAGGAAGATGCTAGCATGAGTAGAAGATTGGCTGACTGGCAGGAGGGAGGCAAAGAGTGAGAATAAAAAGGACCTCCTGGTTGGCTGCTTGTGACCAGTGGTGTTCTGCAGCAGTCATTATAGTGACCGCTTCTTTTTGCATTCTGTCAATGGCTTGGATGATGGTATTGACGCCTTAGCCTCAGCATCACATCTTTGCTCTTATATTCTAGTCCTCTCAAAATGAATGCTAACATTGTATTTCCCTTCCTTACCACTGACTCATCCTACAAGGTAACCTTTAGGAAATCCTGCACAATTTTGGAATTTTCTCCCTGTTTAGAAAATAGTCTATGATTTTATTCCTTCTACCAAAATGCATGACCACACCCTTCCATACATTATATTCTATCTGCCACTTCTTTGCTCATTCTCCCAACCTGTCCAAGTCCTTCTGCGGGCTCCCTGCTTCCTCAACGCCAGCTGCCTCTCCACCTATCTTTGTACCATCTGAAAACATAGCCACACATGATCACAGTGATAGGCATTCAACTGGGGAGAAGAGCACCAGCTCCCTTCGGATACAGCCAGAAGTATAACTTTCTATGGACAGTGGTTCAGTTAGCAGATGAGCAGTGAATAAGCCACCTTCAGTCCACTTTCCTGTTTCATTGACATTCCGGTTAGATATGCAGGAATGCAGATCACTATGCCTCCTAAGGCATTGAAAGCTATGGACCAATTGCAAATTAGTGGGATTAGATGCTTTGTTGCCAGCAGGTTGAAGTCCCTGTCTCTCTGACGTAGGATTGTGTGACATTATGAAACTATGTAATCATAGTGGATCTGAATAGACTGCTGTACCGTTGAGTATCAACTGGATTCTGAAAATTCACACTAGTTTCTCAACCACACTTTAGTTTACTTGTGCACAATGAGAACAGTGTGGCCCGTGTCACCACACTATTCTGAAGTCTGAGCAGAGAAATGCCATTTTTATCCAGAATTCACCAGCAGTTATAGATGTTGACCAAATGGTTACCTTGTATATGTTCAAATTCCTTATTTGCGAGATCAATCATCATTCACAATATATGTGTTAAAATTCCATAGAAACTACAAGCTGACAACCAATGATGGTGATATTTGACTATGGTTGAAGGGGTGGAATGGGAAAATGAAACAATTTCTCAGTCTTTCCCCCCTGGCTTTACAGGTGGTGAGTCTGTGGTGAAAATCCATCTTCCAATCGTTGGCTGCTGTTTAACTCTGTAACGGCCATGCCTTGGTCTCCATGGAATGTGACCGGGTTTGTACATAAAATTATCTAGAAATTCCTCCCCTTCCATTATGTTTTGAAGTGTTGCTAATTTATTTTGGACTCAATAACACAGAGAAACTGAAAGTAGAAGGATTTCCTGCAAATTTGGGAATCCAGGACAGAGCCTCCTTGGTAATAAACAGAGGGCTGTGGGTAACTTTAGGTAATTTCCGAAGTAAGCACATGTTCGGCACAGCATTGTGGGCCGAAGGGCCTGTATTGTGCTGTAGGTTTTCTATGTTTTTATGTAAACTCCCACATACTGCAGTCCTCGTACGGTGCCTTGCCTTTGTACCTCCAGAAGCACAGGGAATGGTAGAGCTGCTGACTTACAGCTCCAGGGACTCACCTTTGATCCAGACCTCAGCTGTTGCTTGTGTGCAGTTTGCACAATGACTGCGTTTCCCTGGGACTGGAATCAGCTTACTTTTATCACAAGTACTGAGAAGCAATGAAAAGGTTTTGTTTGTGTGCTATCCTCTAAGACCATTCCCTACATTGGAACTGAGTACACTGCAGTAGCACAGAGGGAAAACAGAATGCAGAGCATAGTCTTACGCTTATAGAGAAAATGCAGTGCAGGTAGACAAATAAAGTGCAAGGGTCGCAACCGGGTAGATTTGGAGATCAAGAGTTCATCTCTTGGTACATGAGAGGTCAGTTCAAGAGTCTAACGACAGGGTAGAGGCTATCCTTAAACCTGGGTGGTATGTATTCTCAAATGTCTATGTCTTCTTCCTAACAGGAGAGGGGAGAAGAGAAAATGACCAGAGTGGGAGGATCTTTGATTATGTTGGTGGCTTTATAGAGGCAGTAGGAAGTGTTGACAGAGTTGATAGAAGGGAGGCTGGTTTAAGTGATAGTCTGTTCTGAGTTCACAACTCTTTGAAGTTCCTTGCAGTCTTTTTCTTGCAGTTTCTTGCAGTACATTTGCTGTAACAAGCTGTGATACATCCAGATAGGATACTGTCTGTGGTACATCTGGATAAATTGGTGAGGGTCAGCGGGGACTTACTGAATATCCTTCAGCCTTCTGAGGAAGTAGTGACATACTGTCTTTCTTAGTACTCCAATTTCTTCCCACACCCAAATAGTACATGGGCTGATAGATTAAACAACCACAGTAAATTGCCTCTTGTGCATAGATTACTAGTAGAATTTGGAGTGGAGCGTAATTGATGGGTATGTGGGAAGAATGAATAGGTTTCAACACGACGTAGCGTGAACGTAGCGCGCCAAGGTTTAAAAAGAGAAAATTTCAACGGTTCTTGTTTCAGTCGGAGCAAGCAGCTGAAGAAGGGAGTGGAAGAAATCGGGTAGAAAAAGTCATTTTTGTTTTAAACACTGCTCGGGGAGAAGGGTCTGCACTGCGCAGGCGCGTGATGTAGCGCGCCAAGGTTTAAAAACAGACCACCATATACAGCGGCCATCGTCGGAGTGGACTGAGTCAGAGTGGGACGGCTTTGGCTCAACAGGCTTCGGCAAGAACAGGCAGAGGCTAGGGTAGGTTCCGGTAAGTTGTTTATTCAGATTGTCTAGCGTAGAGAGAATGCCAGGCAGGATGTTGGAATGCTCCTCTTGCAGGATGTGGGAAGTCAGGGAGCCCTCCGGTGTCCCTGACAATGACACCTGCAAGAAGTGCATCCAGCTGCAGCTCCTAACAAACCGCGTTAGGGAACTGGAGCAGGAGCTGGATGACCTCTGGATCATTCGGGAGAATGAGGAGATTATAGATAGTAGCTACAGGGAGGTAGTTACGCCAAAGGAGCAGAGCACAGGAAATTGGGTCACTGTCAGGCGAGGGAAGAGGAAAGGGCAGGCAGAGCAGGGTTCCCCTGTGGCCATTCCCCTCAACAACAAGTATACCGCATTGGATACTGTTGGGGGGGATGACTTACCTGGGACAAGCTGCAGTAGCCGGATCTCTGGCACTGAATCTGGTTCTGCAGTGCAGAAGGGAGGGGGGAAAAGAGGAGAGCAGTAGTGATAGGGGACTCGATAGTTAGAGGTACAGATAGGAGGATCTGTGGTCGTGACAGAGAATCCAGGATGGTTTGTTGCCTCCCGAATGCCAGGTTCAAGGATGTCTCTGATCGATTGCATGACATTCTGAAGTGGGAGGGTGATCAGCCAGATGTTGTGGTGCACATCGGTACCAATGACATAGCAAGGAAGAGTGAGGAGGTCCTGGAGAGTGAGTATAGGGAACTTGGTAGGAAGTTGAAAAGCAGGACCTCAAGGGTGGTAATCTCAGGATTGCTACCTGTGCTACATACCAGTGAGGGTAGGAATAGGATGCCCTGGAGGATGAACAAGTGGCTGAGGAACTGGTGTAGGGAGCAGGGTTTCAGATTTCAGGATAATTGGGACTTCTTCTGGGGCAGGTGGGTCCTGTACAAGAGAGACGGGTTACACTTGAACTACAGGGGGACCAATATCCTTTCAGGGAGGTTTGTTAGTGCTATTGGGGAGGCTTTAAATTAGATTTGCAGGTGGATGGGAACCAGAGTGCCAGAGCTGACAGTGTGGCTGGGGTGAAAATAAATGATGTTAAAAGTTCAAGCAAATCCGCTAATAGAAAGGTTGTGAGTGGTGGTAAAAATCTTCTGAGGTGTATATATTTCAATGCTCGGAGTATTGCGGGAAGGCGGATGAGTTGAGGGCATGGATTGACACGTGGAATTATGACGTTATAGCAATTAGTGAATTGGCTACAGGAGGGGCAGGACTGGCAGCTTAATATTCCAGGGTTCCAATGTTTCAGATGTGATCCAGGCAGAGGAATGAAAAGTGGGAGAGTAGCATTGCTTGTTAGGGAAAATATTACAGCAGTGCTCAGGCAGGACAGATTAGAGGGCTTGTCTACTGAGTCCTTATGGGTGGAGCTGAGAAACAAGAAAGGTATGGCCACATTAGTGGGATTGTATTACAGACCACCCAATAGTCAATGAGAATTGGAAGAGCAAATCTGCAGAGAGAGCAGGCAACTGCAGGAAACATAAAGTTGTGGTGGTAGGGGATTTTAATTTTCCATATATTGATTGGGACTCCCATGCTGTTAGGGCTCTAGATGGTTTACAGTTTGTAAAATGTGTTCAGGAAAGTTTTCTAAATCAATATATAGAGGGACCAACTAGAGGGGATGCAATATTGGATGTCCTGTTAGGAAACAAGTTAGGACAAGTGACGGAAGTCTGTGTAGGGGAGCACTTTGGTTCCAGTGATCATAACACCATTAGTTTCAATTTGATTATGGACAAGGATAGATCTGGTCCTAGGGTTGAGGTTCTTAACTGGAAGAAGGCCAAATTTGAAGAAATGAGAAAGGATCTAAAAAGCATGGATTGGGACAGATTGTTCTCTGGCAAGGATGTGATCGGTAGGTGGGAAGCCTTCAAAGGAGAAATTTTGAGAGTGCAGAATTTGTATGTTCCTGTCAGGATTAAAGGCAAAGTGAATAGGAATAAGGAACCTTGATTCTCAAGGGATATTGCAACTCTGATAAAGAAGAAGAGGGAGTTATATGAGATGTATAGGAAGCAGGGAGTAAATAAGGTGCTTGAGGAGTATAAGAAGTGGAAGAAAATACTTCAGAAAGAAATCAGGAGGGCTAAAAGAGGACATGAGGTAGCCTTGGCAGTCAAAGTGAAGGATAATCCAAAGAGCTTTTACAGGTATATTAAGCGCAAAAGGATTGTAAGGGATAAAATTGGTCCTCTTGAAGATCAGAGTGGTCGGCTATGTGTGGAACCAAAGGAAATGGGGGAGATCTTAAATAGGTTTTTTGCGTCTATATTTACTAAGGAAACTGGCATGAAGTCTATGGAATTAAGGGAAATAAGTAGTGAGATCATGGAAACTGTACAGATCGAAAAGGAGGAGGTGCTTTCTGTCTTGAGGAAAATTAAAGATAATAAATCCCCGGGATCTGACAGGGTGTTCCCTCGGACCTTGAAGGAGACTGGTGTTGAAATTGCAGGGGCCCTGGCAGAAATATTTAAATTGTCGCTCTCTACAGGTGAGGTGCTGGAGGATTGGAGAGTGGCTCATGTTGTTCCCTTGTTTAAAAAAGGATCGAAAAGTAATCCGGGAAATTATAGGCCAGTAAGTTTAACGTTGGTAGTAGGTAAGTTATTGGAGGGAGTACTAAGAGACAGAATCTACAAGCATTTGGATAGACAGGGACTTATTAGGGAGAGTCAACATGGCTTTGTGCGTGGTAGGTCATGTTTGACCAATCTATTGGAGTTTTTCGAGGAGGTTACCAGGAAAGTGGATGAAGGGAATGCGGTGGATATTGTCTACATGGACTTCAGTAAGGCCTTTGACAAGGTCCTGCATGGGAGGTTAGTTAGGAAAATTCAATTGCTAGTTATACATGGAGAGGTGGTAAATTGGATTAGACATTGGCTCAATGGAAGAAGCCAAAGAGTGGTAGCAGAGAATTGCTTCTCCGAGTGGAGGCCTGTGACTAGTGGTGTGCTAGAGGGATCAGTGCTGGGTCCATTGTTATTTGTCATCTGTATCAATGATCTGGATGATAATGTGGTAAATTGGATCAGCAAATTTGCTGATGATACAAAGATTGGAGGTGTAGTAGACAGTGAGGAAGGTTTTCAGAGCCTGCAGAGGGACTTGGACCAGCTGGAAAAATGGGCTGAAAAATGGCAGATGGAGTTTAATACAGACAAGTGTGAGGTATTGCACGTTGGAAGGACAAACCAAGGTTGAACATCCAGGGTTAATGGTAAGGCACTGAGGAGTGCAGTGGAACAGAGGGATCTGGGAGTACAGATACAAAATTCCCTAAGAGTAGCATCACAGGTAGATAGGGTCGTAAAGAGAGCTTTTGTTACATTGGCCTTTATTAATCTAAGTATTGAGTATAAGAGCTGGAATGTTATGATGAGGTTGTATAAGGCATTGGTGAGGCCGAATCTGGAGTATTGTGTTCAGTTTTGGTCACCAAATTACAGGAAGGATATTAATAAGGTTGAAAGAGTGCAGAGAAGGTTTAGAAGGATGTTGCCGGGACTTGAGAAACTCAGTTACAGAGAAAGGTTGAATAGGTTAGGACTTTATTCCCTGGAGCGTAGAAGAATAAGGGGAGATTTGATAGAGGTATATAAAATTATGATGGGTATAGATAGAATGAATGCAAGCAGGCTTTTTCCACTGAGGCAAGGGGAGAAAAAAAACCAGAGGACATGAGTTAAGGGTGAGGGGGGAAAAGTTTAAAGCGAACATTAGGGGGGGGCTTTTTCCACACAGAGAGTGGTGGGAGTATGGAATGAGCAGCCAGATGAGGTGGTAAATGCGGGTTCTTTTTTAACATTTAAGAATAAATTGGACAGATACATGGATGGGAGGTGTATGGAGGGATATGGTCCGTGTGCAGGTCAGTGGGACTAGGCAGAAAATGGTTCGGCACAGCCAAGAAGGGCCAAAAGGCCTGTTTCTGTGCTGTAGTTTCTATGGTTTCTATGACTGCTGGAAATATAGATGCTTGATAGTTGGTGCAAACTTTGTGTGCTGTATCTCTATGACACACGGTTCACCCTGGTAGACTAAACAGAGATGCCCTTCTTAACTAGCACCCAACTGGTGTTTGCAGATTTGTTCTTTCACAGAAATATGACCGAGATTACACCATCTGTTGTTCACAAGCACAGCGAGCCCACCTCCCTTCCTGCTACCACACTGGTGGTAAACTCTGTCTGCTTGAGCCATTGAAAACCCATTCGCAGTTACGTTGGAATCCAGGATTTGCTCATGTAACCATGTTTCAGTGAAACACATAACACTACATTCCCGATATTCATTCTGTGCCCTTGTGAGCACTGCCAGTTCCTCCATTTTATTTGCCAGCATAATGATAGACAGGAGATATGGTTTATATCTTTGTCTCATGTTGAGCCACTTTTTACCCGATCTGCAGTCTCAACAATTTCCGCACTTGCCCCCCGTAGAGTCTGAGGGAACACCTTGTAATGTCCGAGGGTAGCAAACACCTCCTCTTCTGTAATCCATACAAAGTCTGGGAAGTTGATGCCACTTTGCCTCACTTCTATAGACACTGTATCTGTCTCCCAGGTAAATACAGATGCAAAGAATTCATTTAAGATCTCCCCCATCTCTTTTTGCTCCACACATGGATTACCATTCTGATCTTCCAGAGGACCAATTTTGTCCCTTGCAATCCTTTTGCTGTCAACATATCTGTAGAATCCCTTAGGATTCTCCTTTATCTTGTCTGCCAGGGCAACCTCATGCCTTCTCTTAGCCCTCCTGATTTCTTTCTGAAGTGTTCTCTTGCATTTCTTATACTCCATAAGCACCTCATTGTTCCTACCTGCTATGCATCTCCTTTTTTCTCTAAACCAGGGCCTCAATATCTCTTGAAAACCAAGGTCCCCCACACCTGCTATCTTTACCTTTTATTCTGACAGACACATACAAGCATCATATTCTCAAAATTTCATTTTTGAAGACCTCCCATTTACCAAGTACACCTTTGCCAGAAAACAGCCTGTCCCAATCCACACTTGCCAGATCATTTCTGATACCATCATAATTGGCTTTTCTCCAGTTTAGAATCTCAACATGCAGACCAGACCTGTCTCTTCGCATATTTACTTTGAAACTAATGACATTGTGGTCACCATATGCAAAGTGTTCCCCTACACAAACTTCATTATTCACCTGCCCTGTCTTACTCCCTAACAGCAGATCCAGTATCGCACTCTCTCGTCGAGACTTCTACGTACAAAGCAGAAAGCTAGAAGTCAGTGCTCACTTAGAATCCTTTGTGTTGTGATGGACTCTGACTTAAATTTTAACTGCCACATCAAGACAATTACAAAGTCAGCCTACTACCACCTTAAAAATATGGTGAGAGTTAAAGGGCTTATGTATGTCTCAGCGAGATCTAGAAACTCTCATCCATGTATTTAATTTAAGTGGGCTTGACTACTGTAATGGCGTTTTCACAGGTCTCTGTAAAAAAATCCCTCAGACAGGCTGCAGCTCATTCAGGACACTGCAGCTAGAATCCTCACGAAGACCAAGGAAGTAGAACACATCACTCCAGCTCTCAGATCAGTACACTGGCTTCCTGTCCATCAGAGGACTGACTTTAAAATATTATTACTGGTTTATAAAGCACTGAATGGTTGAGGGTCAAAATACATCTCCCATCTCTTGCTGCATTATGAACCTTCTGAGTGCTCAGGTCATCTGGGGTGGGACTGCTCCACATATCTAGAATAACCTTCCTGAGGATCTGAAGTCTGCCCCAATTTTGTGTTCTGTTAAATCGAGGCATAAAACTTTTCTTTTCGCAGTAGCTTTTAATTAGAATCTCCTGCACTGTAACTTCTTTTAATTTATTCTTGCTAATCAATCCCAAACGCCGATAGGTTGCTGGTCAAAGCTCAATTTCACTGCACATCTCACTGCTGTCCTTTTCTACTCGGGCAGTAGGCTTGAGTGAAATTCCCTTCTCTCAAACTAAAATTTTGAGATTGCAAAGCTTATATGTGTCTGTCAGAATAAAAGGCAAAGGTGTGGGGAACCTTGGTTTTCAAGAGATATTGAGGTCCTGGTTAAGAAACAATGGAGGTGCATAGCAGTACAGGCAGGTGGGAACAAATGAGGTGCTTATGGAATCCAAGAAATGCAAGAGAACATTTAGGTAAGAAAGAAGACCAAGAGGGAAAGAAAGCATATGGTTGCCCTAGCAGACAAGGTGAAGGAGAATCCTAAGGGATTTTACAGATATGTTAAGAGCAAGAGGATCGCAAGGGACAAAATTATTTCTCTGAAAGATCAGAGTGGTAATCCATGTATCGAGCCAAAAGAGACAGGAGAGATCTTAAATAATTTATTTCAGTCTCAGGGGATGGACACAGAGTCCATAGAAATGAAGCAAAGTGACATCAACTTCTTGGACCCTATACAGATTACAGAGGAGGGGGTGCTTGTTATCCTGAGGCAAATTAGAGTGGATAAATCCCCAGAGTCTGGCAAGGTGTTCCCTCGGACCCTGCGGGGGGGCAAGTGCAGAGATTGCCCTAGTGACAATCCTTAGTGACAGGTGAGGTACCAGAGGAGTGGAAGATGGCCAGTGTTGTTCCACTGTTCAAGAAAGGCTCTAAAAATAAACCAGGAAATTATAGGCTGGTGAGCCTGACATCAGGAATGGGAAAGTTATTGGATGGTATTCTGATGGGCCAGATATACAGGTATTTGGATAGACATGGACTGATTTTGTCATAAGGGGGTGCTGAAGGCAGACCCAAATGCAAGACACAGACACTGAGGTACAAGGAACAGGACTAGGTGTGTCAAGCAAGCAAGGGAAGTAGGGAAGAAATGATGCTGGACAAGACACAGGACCTGGAGGAGACTAGGATACAGGGCCTGGGCTAGGACTAGACTAGGAAAGCGGGACCTGGACGAGGAAGCCAGAGACTGGACAGGGACCTGGAACCTGGGTCTTGAATCGGGCTCGGACTCTGGATCTAGGCGAAGACAAGACATGGCAAGGCAACAGAACTGGACGTGGTGGCAGGACGCGGGACAAGAACTGGATGAGAACACGAAGCTAAGACTTGGACTTGGGAGACAGGAACGCAGAACACAGAGCCTTGGTAGTCTTGGGAGACAGGAATAACCATATAACCATATAACAATTACAGCACGGAAACAGGCCATCTCGGCCCTTCTAGTCTGTGCCGAACTCTTAGTCTCACCTAGTCCCACCGACCTGCACTCAGCCCATAACCCTCCATTCCTTTCCTGTCCATATATCTATCCAATTTAACTTTAAACGACAACATCGAACCTGCCTCAACCACTTCTGCTGGAAGCTCGTTCCACACAGCTACCACTCTCTGAGTAAGGAAATTCCCCCTCATGTTACCCCTAAACTTTTGCCCCTTAATTCTCAACTCATGTCCTCTTTTTTGAATCGGGGGAGATTCTCAATGGGAAAAGCCTATCCATGTCAACTCTATCAATCCCCCTCATAATTTTAAACACCTCTATCAAGTCCCCCCTCAACCTTCTATGCTCCAAAGAATAAAGACCCAACTTGTTCAACCTTTCTCTGTAACTTAGGAGATGAAACCCAGGCAACATTTTAGTAAACCTCCTCTGTACTCTCTCAATTTTATTGACTTCTTTCCTATAATTCGGTGACCAGAACTGTACACAATACTCCAAATTTGGCCTTACCAATGCCTTATACAATTTCAACATTACATCCCAACTCCGATACTCAATGCTCTGATTGATAAAGGCCAGCATACCAAAAGCTTTCTTCACTACCCTATCCACATGAGATTCCACCTTCAGGGAACTATGCGCCATTATTCCTAGATCCCTCTGTTCTATAGCATTCTTCAATGCCCTACCATTTACGATGTATGTCCTATTTTGATTAGTTCTACTAAAATGTAGCACCTCACATTTTCCAGTATTAAACTCCATCTACCATCTTTCAGCCCACTCTTCTAACTGGTCTAAATCTCTGTGCAAGCTTTGAAAAGGAATGCAGAACACAGAGCCTTGGTAATCTTGGGAGACAGAAACGCAGAACATAGAGCCGGGACCCCTCCTTGGGAACAGAACGTAGGGCTGGGACTCATACACAGAATGATGAACACGATGAGACAGTTCCCAACACAAGGTAGCAGCAAACAGCCGGACCTACCTAGCGAAGGCATGGACACAGAGACGATTCCCAACACTAGGTAGTGGCAAACGGCCAGACCTACCTAACAAAGGCGTGGACACAGAGATGTTTCCCAACACTAGGTAGTGGCAAACGGCCAGACCTACCTAGCAAAGGCGTGGACACAGAGACAGTTCCAAACAACAAAAGACAGTTCCTTATCTAGACACAGCAAGGCTCTGGTCTTGCTCCGGCAGTAGAACTTGATGGCAAGAATAGGCGAGGCTTCAGGCGAAAGGTAGCAAGCAAGGGGAAGGAAAGGGAACAGTCCAGCAACTGAAGCTGAACCCAGGAGCTGTTTATGTAGCCAGCCCCAAAATGAGAATCATGTCTTCAATTAAGGCAGCAACAGAACAAGGGAAAACCGGAAAACCTGGAATAAGGATCGATGGACCGGTCCGTGATCTGGAATGCAGACTTCACGGACCGGACCATGACAGATTTAGGTTGGTCAGCATGGCTTCCTGCATGGTAGGACATGTCTAACCAATCTTATAGAGTTTTACGAGGAAGTTAGCAGGAAAGTGGATGAAGGCAAGGCAGTGGATGTTGTCTATATGGACTTTAGCAAGGCATTTAACAAGGTCCTGCATGGAAAGTTGGTCAAGAAGGTTCACTCAGTCAGCATTCAAGATGAGGTAGTAAATTCGATGAGACAATGGTTTTGTGGAAAAGCCAGAGAATGGTAGTAGATGGTTGCCTCTCTGACTGGAGGCCTGTGACTAGTGGAGTGTTGCAGGGATCGGTGCTAGGTCTGTTGTTTGTCTTCTATATCAACCATCTGGATGATAAGGAGATTAGCTGGATCAGCACATTTGTGGATGACGCCAAGTTTGGGGGTTCAGTGACTGTGAGGAACATGGTTTACAGTGGAATCTGGACCAGCTGGAAAAATGGGCAGAAAAGTGGCAGATGGAATTTACTGCAGACAGGTGCGAGGTTTTGCACTTCGGTAGGACCAGTCAGGGTAGGTCTTACACAGTGAGCAGTAGGACACTGAGGAGTGTGGTAGGGCACAGGGATCTGGGAATACTGGTACATAATTCATTGACAGTGGCATCACAGGTAGACAGGGTCATAGACAGGGTCATAAAGAAAGCTTTTGGCACATTGGCTTTCATAAATCAATGTATTGAGTCCAGGATATGGGATGTTATGTTGAAGTTGTATAAGACATTGGTGAGGCCAAATTTGGGGCATTGTGTGTAGTTCTGGTCACCTAACTACAGGAAAGATTGGATAGGTTAGGACTGTATTTCTCGGAATGTAGAAGACTGAAAGGTGAGTTGTTAGTGGTATACAAATGATGAGGGGTATAGATTGGGTAAATGCAAGCAGACTCTTTCCACTGAAGCTGGGTGGGACTACAAGCAGAGGTCCTGGGCTAAGGGAGAAAGGTAAAAGATTTAAGGGGAACATGAAGAGAAACTTCTTCTCAGAGGGTCAGGAAAGTATGGAATGAACTGCCAGCACAAGTGGTGCATGCAAGCTTGATTCCAATCTTTAAGAGAAGTTTGGATAGGTACATGGATGGTAGGGGTATGGAGGGCTATGTGGACCATTGCAGATCGATGGGAGTGGGCAGTTTAAATGGTTCAGCATGGACTTGATGGGCTGAAGGGCCTTTTTTCTCTGCTGTACTCTTCTATGACTCTATGACTGGAATTCTGTGTGGAAATAACAGGCAAAATAGACAAAGGAGAGTCAATGGATGTTATGCATTTGGATTTTTAGAAGGCCTTTGACAAGATGCCACACATGAGGCTGCTTAATGAGATAAGAGCCCATGGTATTGTAGGACAGGTACTAGCATGGATAGAAGATGGGCTGAATGGCAGGAGGCAAAGAATGGAAATAGAAGGAATATTTTGGTTGAATGCTGGTGACAAGTGGTGTTCCAAAGTGATCACTATTGGGGCCGCTTCTTTTCACGTTGTATGTCACTAATTGGGATGATAGCATTGATGGCTTTGTGGCCAACTTTGCAGATGAAACAAAGAAAGATGGAGGGATAGGCAAGGAGTCTGCAGAAAGACTTGGACAGTTTGGGAGATTAGGTAAAGAAGTGCCAGGAAGTGTATGGTCATGCACTTTGGTAGAAGGGATAAAGGTGAAAATTATTTTCTAAAAAGGGTGAAAGTTCAAAATTCAGAGTTGCTAAGGGACATGGGAATCCTTGTGCAGGATTCCCTGAAGATTACTTTGCAGGTTGTGTCAAAGGTATAGTAGGTGTTATGCTTTGTAACTCTGCAAGATAAGAATTAATTGAAAGGAAATCAAGGGAACCGGGAATATGAGTCTAACTTTATTTTTACTTTAAGGGAGGTGTGCACGTATGACATGAGGGTGTGATGACATTTTACAGTTACATAGAACTCATAGTATACTTTTTAATATACCTACTATGTACAGACATTCACATCATAGTAAATTTTAAGTTGTCCTATTCAGGCCTAAAGATTTAATCACTGTGGAGGATTTCTTACTCTTGTAGGATAATGTCTTTCCTGAAAAGGTGGGTCCTTCTGCTTGGCAGGAAAGGCTTGTGGCTGTGAAACAGTCTTAGATTCTGGAGTCCCCTCCATGGTGGTTGTAGGAGTTGGATCTGGCATTACAGGATATGGTTCTGATGGCTCTAGACACTTTGCTTTTGGACATGTTGGCATCCCAAACAGTACATGGCAAGCTTCACTGGATGATGTAGATCACAATGTGTGAGTACAGTGTCTGACATCACAATTTCCTTTTCTTTTTGGAAAGCCACCTCACACTGCTTTGTCCATTGCTTTTCCTTCCCACTCTATAGTAATGAATTCAAGGGGTAGAGCACAGTAGCCAGGTTTGGCAGGGACCTGTTATAGTAACCAACAAATCATAAAAAGGAACACCACTGTGACACGTCCTTTGACCTTGGGTCATCCACCACCGCTTGAATTTTCTCATCACACTTGTGTAAATCTTGTGCATCAATGGTGTGACCACAGTAAGTGATGTTTGATTTAAAAAATTCACATTTGTTGCATTGTGCTCTGAGCTCATAATCTTCTAATTTTTAAGACTATCTTGATACTTTAGAGCTGTTTCTTGCCATCTTCACCAATAACAATGATGTCCTCCAAGTAACACTGAGTTGCCTGGGAAGCCTGGCAGCACCTGGTCGATTGCCTTCTGCTAGAGTGCAGGTGCAAATGCCCCTCCAAAAAATAAGCCTATTATAGTGATAAAGCCCTCTGTGAGTGTTTATGGTGAGGACAACTTTAAACCCTTCTTCCATCCCCACCTGTAGGCAGGGTTCAGCTAAGTCCACTTTGCTGAAGTGTTTCCCTCCAGAAGGGTTTGTAATAGTATCCTCTACCCTGGGCAGAGTGTATTGATCTACTTTTAGTGCTGGGTTGATGATGATTCTAAAATTATCACAGATCCAGACAGACTCATCCTTCTTGGATACTGGGACCATTGATGCTGCACATGGATTCACTAAACCTTAGAGAGAATCTCTTCAGCCTCCGTGCAATCTACTCACTGGCTACTTTATCATGGATGGTATAAGACCATAAGACAATAAGAAAAAGGAGCAGAAGTCAGCCATTCGGCCCATCGAGTCTGCTCCGCCATTTTATCATGAGCTGATCCATTCTCCCATTTAGTCCCACTCCCCCGCCTTCTCACCATAACCTTCGATGCCCTGGCTACTCAGATACCTATCAATCTCTGCCTTAAATACACCCAATGACTTGGCTTCCACTGCTGCCAGTGACAACAAATTCCATATATTCACCACCCTCTGACTAAAAAAATTTATTTGCATTTCTGTTCTGAATGGGTGCCCTTCAATAACTAGTGCACATGCGCCGGTCGTGCATGCAGCCTGGTACAGCCGTTCCAATCTATTCTTACTTTCTTCTTCTTACTTTTTAATTTACGTTATTTTTTTTCTCACGGTAACATGTCGAAGCTGCACCCTCTCTAACATGCTGGTAGAGAGAGTTTTATTTGGGTTTTCTTTAGCGCTGGAAATGGTTACATCCCGACACGCGGGACAGAAGCAAGGTCGCATTGTGTATTCCATGGACCAGCAAATACAGGCCGGTTTAGCGAGCAGAGCGGCGGACACCCCTGCTGAAATCCGGAGGAAAACACACAGAGGATGCAGAGGGGGGTCACAAAGCCAAGGAAAGAGGACCGGGCCAAGACAACAGAGACCTTTGGAGAAGAGGAGTTCAGTGGTTAATACCGTTCTGGCTGACCGGAAGTGCACTGAGAGCGGTAAGCGTAAAGGAGGTCGGTGCTTACTGTTCTGGCTAACAACGGATGGTGCAATCCGGGCTACATTACGATCGAGGAATGTGTTTGCAGACTGGATACTGAACTTTTTAACTGTTGGACTTCGGCCACATTCCGCCGTGATACAACACGTGGCGGCACGAGAGGTCGTTCCTGCCTGTGGCCATCGAACGTTCAGCTCCTCCCATGGAGGGTCAGACACCCTGAGCCAATAGACTGGTCCTGGACTTATTTTCCATCTGGCATAGTTTGCATTCTGTTGTTTGATTGTTGAGGTTTTTTGTATTGCTATATTTACACTCTTCTTGGTTGGTGCGGCTGTAACAAAACCAAATTTCCCTGGGGATTAATATGGTATATCTATCTATCTATCTATCTATCTATCTATCTATCTATCTAAGTCATGCCCTCTCGTACTAGACTCCCCCATCATGGGAAACAACTTTGCCACATCCACTCTGTCCATGCCTTTCAACATTCAAAATGTTTCTATGAGGTCTCCCCTCACTCTTCTAAACTCCAAGAAATACAGTCCAAGAGCGGACAAACATTTCTCATATGTTAACCCTCTCATTCCCGGAATCATTCTAGTGAACCTTCTCTGTACCCTCTCCAACATCAGCACATCCTTTCTTAAATAAGGAGCCCAAAACTGCCCACAGTACTCCAAGTGAGGTCTCACCAGTGCCTTATAGAGCCTCAACATCACAACCCTGCTCCTAGACTCTATTCCTCTGGAAATGAATGCCAACATTGCTGCATTCGCCTTCTTCACCACCAACTCAACCTGGAGGTTAACCTTAAGGGTATCCTGCACAAAGGCTCCCAACTCCCATTGCATCTCAGAACTTTGAATTTTCTCCCCATTTAAATAATAGTCTGCCCGTTTATTTCTTCTGCCAAAGTGCATAACCATACACTTTCCAACATTGTATTTCATTTGCCATTTCTTTGCCCATTCTTCCAATCTATCCAAATCTCTCTGCAGACTCTCCGTTTCCTCAGCACTACTGGCCCCTCCACCTATCTTCATATCGTCAGCAAACTTAGCCACAAAACCATCTATTCCATAATCCAAATCATTGATGTACAATGTAAAAAGAAGCGGCCACAACACGGACTCTTGTGTAAAACCACCGATAACCGGCAGCCAACCAGAATAGGATCCCTTTATTCCCACTCTCTGTTTCCTGCCAATCAGACAACGCTCTATCCATGTATGTAACTTTCCCATAATTCAATGGGCTCTTATCTTGTTAAGTAGCCTCATGTGTGGCACCTTGTCAAAGGCCTTCTGAAAATCCAAATATACAACATCCACTGCATCTCCCTTGTCTAGCCTACTTGTAATTTCCTCAAAAAATTGTAATAGGTTTGTCAGGCAGGATTTTCCTTTAAGGAATCCATACTGAGTTCTGCCTATCTTGTCATATGCCTCCAGGTACTCTGTAACCTCATCCTTGACAATTGACTCCAACAAATTCCCAACCACCGATGTCAAGCTAACAGGTCTATAATTTCCTTTTTGCTTCCTTGCCCCCTTCTTAAATAGCGGAGTGACATTTGCAATCTTCCAGTCGTCCGGAACCATGCCAGAATCTGTCGACTTTTGAAAGATCATCGCTAATGCCTCCGCAATCTCCACGGCTACTTCCTTCAGAACATGAGGGTGCATTCCATCTGGTCCGGGTGATTTATCTACCTTTAGACTATTCAGCTTCCTGAGTACTATCTCTGTCGTAATTTTGACAGCGCACACTTCTCTTCCCTGCCACCCTTGAGTGTCCGGTATACTGCTGATGTCTTCCTCAGTGAAGACTGATGCAAAATACTCGTTCACTTCCTCCGCCATCTCCTTATCTCCCATTACAATTTCTCCAGCATCATTTTCTATCGGTCCTATATCTACTCTCACCTGTCTTTTACTCTTTATATACCTGAAAAAGCTTTTAGTATCCTCTTTGGTATTATTTGCTAGCTTCCTTTCATAGTTAATCTTTTCCCTCTTAATGACCTTCTTAGTTTCCTTTTGTAAGCTTTTAAAAACTTCCCAATCCCACTAATTTTTGCTTCCTTGTATGCCCTCTCCTTTGTTTTAACTTTGGCTTTGACTTCTCTTGTCAGCCACGGTTGCATCCTTTTTCCATTCGAAAATTTCTTCTTTTTTGGAATATACCTGTCTTGCACATTCCTCACTTCTCACATAAACTCCAGCCACTGCTGCTCTGCCACCTTTCCCGCCAGTGTCCCTTTCCAGTCAACTTTGGCCAGTTCCTCTCTCATGCCACTGTAATTTCCTTTACTCCACTGAAATACCGACACATCAGATTTCGGCTTCTCTTTTTCAAATTTCACAGTTATGATCATGTTATGATCACTGCCTCCTAAGGGTTCCTTCACCTCAATCTCTCTAATCACCTCTGGTTCATTACGCAATACCCAATCCAGTACAGCCGATCCCCTGGTGGGCTCAACAACAAGCTGTTCTAAAAAGCCATCTCGCAGACATTCTACAAATTCTCTCTCTTGAGATCCATTGCCGACCTGATTTCTCCAATCCACTCGCATGTTAAAATCCCCCACAATTATCATAACACTGCCCTTCTGACAAGCCTTTCTATTTCCAGTTGTAATTTGTAGTCCACATCCCTGCAGCTGTTTGGAGGCCTATAAATAACTGCCATCAGGGTCCTTTTACCCCTGCTATTCCTTAGCTCAACCCATAAAGATTCTGCACCTTCCGATCCTATATCACCTCTTTCTAATGATTTAATATCATTTCTTACCAATAAAGCCACGCCTCCCCCTCTGCCTACCTTCCTATCCTTCCGATACACCGTGTATCCTTGGACGTTCAGCTCCCAGAGACATGTATCCTTTAGCCACGTCTCAGTGATGGCCACAATATCATACCTGCCAATCTGTAGCTGTACGACAAGATCATCCACCTTATTCCTTATGTTGCGTGCTTTTAAATATAACACCTTAAGACCAGTATTTGGTACTTTTCACTTTGAGTTCACTGCAACTTTATTGCACTGTAACTCATCCCAATGGCTACAAATTTGCCCCATCACCTGCCTGTCTTTCCTGACATCTTTACTGCTCACTATCTTAGATTTATTTCTGTTTTCTCCTTCCTCCGCTATATCATTCCGGTTCCCATCCCCCTGCCAAATTAGTTTAAACCCTCCCTAACAGCTCTATTAAACCTTCCCGCCAGGATATTGGTCCCCTTCGGGTTCAGGTGTAACCTGTCCATTTTGAACAAGTCATACTTCCCCCAGAAGAGATCCCAATTATCCAAGAATCTGAAGCCCTGCCCCCTGCACCAATCTCTCAGTCACGCATTCATCTGCCTGATCCTACTATTCTTGCCCTCGCTAGCACGTGGCACAGGTAGCAATCCCGAGATTACTACCCTGGAGGTCCTGCTTCTCAGCTTCCTTCCTAACTCCTGGAAATTACTCTTCAGGACCTCCTCCCTTGTACTATCTATGTCATTGGTACCAACATGTACCAAGACAACTGGCTTGCTCACCCTCCACCTTCAGAATATTCTGGACCTGATCCGAGACATCTCGTACCCTGGCACCTGGGAGCAACACACCATGCGGTTATCTCTATCAGGCTCACAGAATCTCCTGTCCGTTGAATGAAACAGGAAAAATAAGTCTACTTACCCACTTACCTCGCCAAACAGATGAACTTTTTAAACCTTTAGCTCGTACCATTAGTTGTGAGAGCCCTGCTACTCCTGTCTGTCTGGGCCGATTCGCAAAGGGGGAGGGGAGAAAAAAAAGAGTTGGTGCTTCGCTCTCGCCTCTTCATGTTTACCGCCTAAGCCCATTGAAGCCAAAGCCCTACACTCTGCTACCACTCACTCCGCTGCCCGCTGTATAGGATCGTCTCCTTTTTAAACTCTCTGCACTGTCCTGTTACGTCACGCGGCTGCGCAGTCTCGTCCTTCTTGCACTCGAAGAGGTTTTTTAAAAAACTGCCTTCCTTCAGAATTCAGCTCCCACACCGTTCAGTAGTCCCGATCCAAGAGGTATAAGGAACCATCCTGATGGCAGAATATAGTATTAATGGTAAGACTGTTAGCAGTGTGGAGGATCAGAGGGATCCTGGGGTCTGAGTCCATAGGATGCTTAAAGCAGCTGCACAGGTTGACGCTGTGGTTAAGAAGGCGTACGGTGTATTGGCCTTCATCAATCGTGGAATTGAATTTAGGAGCCGAGAGGTAATTTTGCAGCTATATAGGACCTTGGTCAGACCTCAGTTGGAGTACTGTGCTTAGTTCTGGTTGCTTCACTATAGGAAGGGTGTGGAAACCATAGAAAGGGTGCAAGGAAGGGCGTGGAAACCATAGAAAGGGTGCAGAGGTGATTTGCAAGGATGTTGCCTGGATTGGGGAGCATGCCTTATGAGAATAGGTTGAATGAACTTGGCCTTTTCTCCTTGGAGCGATGGAGGATGAGGGGTGACCTGATAGAGGTGTATAAGATGATAAGAGGCATTGATTGTGTGGATAGTCAGAGGCTTTTTCCCAGGGCTAAAATGGTTGCTACAAGAGGGCTTTCTAAGTACATCTTTCCCTCCCCCCATCTCTCTGCTTTCCGCAGGGATCGCTCCCTACACGACTCCCTTGTCCATTCGTCCCCCTCATCCCTCCCCACTGATCTCCCTCCTGGCACTTATCCGTGTAAGCGGAACAAGTGCTACACATGCCCTTACACTTCCTCCCTTACCACCATTCAGGGCCCCAGACAGTCCTTCCAGGTGAGGCGACAGTTCACCTGTGAGTCGGCTGGGGTGATATACTGCATCCGGAGCTCCCGATGTGGCCTTCTATATATTGGCGAGACCCGATGCAGACTGGGAGACCGCTTTGCTGAACACCTACGCTCTGTCCACCGCAGAAAGCAGGATCTCCCAGTGGCCACACATTTTAATTCCACATCCCATTCCCATTCTGACATGTCTATCCACGGCCTGCTCTACTGTAAAGATGCAGCCACACTCAGGTTGGAGTAACAACACCTTATATTCCGTCTGGGTAGCCTCCAACCTGATGGCATGAACATTGACTTCTCTAACTTCCGCTAATGCCCCACCTCCCCCTTGTACCCCATCTGTTATGTATTTGTATACACACATTCTTTCTCTCTCTCTCCTTTTTCTTCCTCTGCCCCTCTGACTATACCCCTTGCCCATCCTCTGGGTTTCCCCCCACCCCACTTTTCCTTCTCCCTGGGCCTCCTGTCCCATGATCCTCTCATATCCCTTTTGCCAATCACCCTGTCCAGCCCTTGGCTCCATCCCTCCCCCTCCTGTCTTCTCCTATCATTTCAGACCTCCCCCTCCCCCTCCCGCTTTCAAATCTCTTACTAGCTCTTCTTTCAGTTAGTCCTGACGAAGGGTCTTGGCCCGAGACGTCAATTGTACCTCTTCCTAGAGATGCTGCCTGGCCTGCTGCGTTCACCAGCAACTTTGATAAAGTGTGTTGCTTGAATTTCCAGCACCTGCAGAATTCCTCTTGTTTGGGCCTGTATTGTGCTGTAGGTTTTCTATGTTTCTATGAACCGGACGGACATTGTGAAACGTTGGCAAAAAATGAAATCAAATCATTAGAAAAGGTGACATAGGGTCAGAAGGTGTTGAATCATTGTAGATAGACCTCAGAAACTACAAAGGTAAAAAGACCCTGATGAGAGTTGTATCCAGACCCCCAAGCAGTCGTAAGGATGTGGCCTGCAAATTACAGTGGGAGATAGAAAATGAATGCCGAAAGAGCAATACTACATCAGTCAATGTGCAGATAGATTGGGAAATCAAGTTGGTGCTGGATTATAGGAGGGAGATTTTCTAGAGTGCCTACGAGATGGCTTCTTAGGGCAGCTTGTGGTTGAGCCCACTGGAGGACCGTTTATTCTGGATTGGGTATTGTGCAATGAACCAGAATTGACTGGAGAGCTTAAAGTAAAAGAACCCTTTGGGGACAAGTGATCATAATATGATTGAATTCACCCTGAACTTTGAGAAGGTGAAGCTAAAGTCAGACATATCAGTAATACAGTGGAGTAAAGGGAATTACAGAGGCATGAGAGAGGAATTGGCAAAAATCGATTGGAAAAGAACACAGGCAGGGATAATGACAGAGCAGCAATGGCTGGAATTTCAGGAAGTAATTCAGAAGGTATAGGGGATGCACATCCCAAAGTGGAAGAAGTATTCTAAAGGAAAGATGATACAAGCATTGCTAACAAGAGAAGTCAAAGCCAACATAAAAGCCAAAGAGGGGGCATATAATTGAGCAAAACTAAGTGGGAGGTTAGTGGATTGGGAAGCCTTTAAAAACCAACAGAAGGCAACTAAAAACTCATTAAGAAGGTAAAGATGGAATACAAGAGTAAACTTGCCAATAATATTAAAGAGGATATCAAAAGTTCTTCAGATTCCATGTAAAAGAGAGGCAAGAGTAGATACCGGACTGTGGGAAAATGATGCTGGAGTGGTAGTAATGGGGGACAATGAAATGGTGGATGAACTGAAGAAGTGTTTTGCATCAGTCTTCACTGTGGAAGATGCTAGCAGTATGGTGGAAGTTCTGAGAGTCAGGGGGCATGGAGTGTGTGAAGTTACCATAACTAGAGTGAAGATTCTTGGGAAACTGAAAGGTCTGAAGGTAGATAAGTCACCTGGACCAGATGGTGTACACCCTAGAGTTCTGAAGGAGGTGGCTGAAGAAATTGTGAAGGCAGTAGTAATGATCACTTGATTCTGGAATGGTTCCGGAAGACTAGAAAATTGCAAATGTCACTCCACTCTTTAAGAAGAAAGGAAGTTATAGGCTAGCCTGACCTCAGTGGTTGGGAAGATGTTGGAGTCGATAATTAAGGATGAGGTTTCAGAGTACTTGAAGGTACATGATAAAATAAGCTATAGTCAGAATGGTTTCCACAAGGGAAAATCTTGCCTGACAAATCTGTTGGAGTTCTTTGAAGAAATAACAAGCAGGACAAATAAAGGAGAATCAGTAGATGTTGTGTACTTGGACTTTCTGAAGGTCTTTGACAAGTTGCCACACTTGAGGCTGAATAACAAGCTATGAGCCCATGGTATTACAGGAAAGCTTCTAGCATTGATAAAGTCGTGGCTGATTGGCAGGAGGCTGTTATGAACCAGCAGCAATAGAGACGAATTTGAGTCAGGTTTTTATAAAATAAACAATGATATTTATTAACCTCTACTCAAATAAATATGGAACAGTAAACAAACGATTAACTTAAACCGATGTTAACAGCGTTATGCATCTATAGTTATCAAACAGTTGAACTTAAAGACAATTCTTAACAGGTTTTATTTAAGCACAGTCTTAAGGTGGTAATTTAATAAGTCCAAATGATTCCTGAAATAATCAAGAGGAGAGACTTCCCAAACCAGCTTTGGACCAGTCCCCGCAGTAAAGACGTCACTGCTGATGCAGCTCCCAGCCAAAATGCCTTATCCAGAGTTATGACGCAGAATACGATTTCTCAAAGTAACTGACTTTTTAACAAAGTGATCATCACACAATACCCAAACCATATCAGGGTTAACAAAATGTACGTGTCACGTATGGACGGTTCCAAATGTCAGTCACACCCGTAATGCACCAAATGCTGCTGGTTAACCCCAATCCTTTTGGGGTTCGTTCAGAGCTGTAGATTCTTCACTCTCACTCTTTCTTCTTCTCTGATGGCGTAACTACCAACGGTGGACTCCCAACAAAACGAACTATGCACAACCCCTTATATACCAGTTGGAACATGCCATCACGTGACATCACATCACCCCACTGTCACAAGACAATTACATCATTCCAACAGCATAAGACAATTACATCACATTCACGAGATACTCACAAGGCAAAGACTGGGAATAAAGGTAACCTTTTCTGACTGGCTGCCGGTGACTAGTTGTGTTGCTTTTATGTTATATGTCAATGATTTGGATGATGGAATTAATGGCTTTCTTGCCAGTTTACAGATGATATGAAGATAGATAGAGGGTAGATAGTTTGAGGAAGTAGAGAGGATACAGAAGGACTTTGACAGATTAGGATAATGAGCATAGGAATAGCAAATGGAATATAGTGTTGGGAAGTGTATGGTCATGCACTTTGGTAGAAGAAATGAAAGGGATGTCTATTGTCTAAATGGAAAGAAAATACAAAAAATCTGAAGTGCAAAGGAATTTGAAAGTCCTTGTGCAGGATTCCCTAAAGGTTAATTTGCAGGTTGAGTCTGTGGTGAGGAAGGCAAATGCATTGTTAGCATTCATTTCAAGAGGACTAGAATATAAAAGCAAGGATGTAATGTTGAAACTTTATAAGGCACCGGTGAGGCCTCACTTGGAGTATTGTGAGCAGTTTTGGTACCTTATCTAAGAAAAGATGTGCTGAAACTGGAGAGGGTTCAAAGGAAGTTCACAAAAATGATTCCAGGATGAATAAGTTATCATATGAAGAGAGTTTGATGGCTCTGGGCCTGTATTCACAGAAATTCAGAAGAATGAAGGGTGATCTAATTGAAACCTATTGAATGGTGAAAGCCTTGATAGAGTGGATGTGGAGAGGATGTTTCCTGTGGTGGGAGAGTCTAAGACCAGAGGACATAGACTCAGAATAGAGGGGCACCCTTCCAGAATGGTAATGTGGAGGAATTTCTTTAGCCAGAGGGTGGTGAATCTGGAATTCTTTGCCACAGGCAGCTGTGGAGGCCAAGTCTTTATGTATATTTAAGGCAGAGGTTGATAGATTCTTGTTTGGTCAGGGCATGAAGGGATACAGGGAGAAAGCAAGAGATTGGGCCTGAGAGGAAAATTGAATCAGCCATGATGAAATGGCAGAGCAGACTCGATGGGCCTAATGGCCTAATTCTGCTCCCCTATCTTATGGTCTTATTGTCTTATGGACTTTTTATCTTTTTCTCTTCCATGTTGTGTCCATTTATTTTAGTCTGCTTGACATGCTGTTTGTACATGTCCTACTTTGTTGCATTTTCTGCAAGTTTCACCTTTAAATCTGCGTTGGTCTGATGTATGAGAGCCCCTGCCATAACAGTAATACAATTTGTTCAGCCAGTAAGTTTTCTGTTTAGACTTTGCAATTTGATTCCTGACTGCAACTCAATTGCATCTCTGCAACACTCACAACATGCTGGAGGAACTCAGCAGGTCGGGCAGCATCCATGGAAACGATCAGTCAATGTTTCAGGCCAGAACCCTTCATCATGGCCCGAGACATTGACTGATCGTTTCCACGGATGCTGCCCGACCTGCTGAGTTCCTCCAGCATGTTGTGAGTGTTGCTTTGACCCCAGCATCTGCAGCGTATTTTGTGTTTTCAATTGCATCTCTGCTGTTTTCAGTGATACAGCTGTTTCAACTGCTCTTTCAAATGTAAGTTATGCTTCGGTTAGGAGCTACTTTTGAACACTTTCTTATAAGATTCCTCAAAATAAACGATCTCTCAGAGCATCATTAAGCTCATCATTGAATTGACAATACTCAGGCAATCTCTTCAATTTAGCTACGTATGCTGAAATAGACTCCCCTTCCTTTTGATTCTGCTTATTAAACCTAATTGGTTCTACAATTTCCATTCCAAATGTTCCTGCATCACTTTCATGATATCAGCAAAGCTCATTTCAACTGGTTTGTTTGAAGCAGTTAAACTTCTAAGCAAACTGTCTACCTTTAAGCCCAATGCACTCTACAAAATTGGCACTCGCTTCTCATTGACAATTCATTTGCTTCAAAATACTGCTCAATTCACTCAGTGTACATATTCCAGCATATTCTGTGCAATCAAACACATCAATCTTCCCAATGTAGTTGGCCATTTCTGCTTTTTAAAAAATATATTATTATTATTATCATCATTAACTCATTGTTTATGAGCTCATGAATTCTTCTGTTTTCTGCCTTTTTTAACTCAATCATGTTCTCTCTCTCCCAAGAGACACGTGCTGCACTGTTTTTTGATTCAAATGCAATAATTTAGACTAATCTTGGTTCCAACCTGTTTCCCATTCCTCCTGTTCGTCAGTCTTCTGTTAACTCAACCCTGCACTGGCTCAACTAATGCCATCATTTAATTTATCTATTCACTCAGCATATTGCAACATAGCCAAAGTGATCTGGTGTCATAAAGTGGTGGCTGGGAACGGACCCAAGTGCAAGACACAGACACTGAAGGATTAGGGACAGGACTAGGATACAGGCTGAGGGCAAGGACATGGACACAAAAACTGGGAACCTGGAATAGGACTGGACAAGAGAGCTAGGAGCCCGGGCTTGGACTCCGAGCCAGAGACTGGACAAGGACCCAGTACCTGGGTCTTGCCTCTGGCTTGGACCCCAGAATTAGGCAAGGACGAGGCTTGGCAGGCAGGCAGGACAAGGCTGGAGTCTTCAGGCTTGAGGCTAGAGGCAAGGCTTGGCAGGAGGCAGGAGGCTGGAGTCTTCAGGCTTGAGGCTAGAGGTGAAGCTTGGCAGGAGGCTAGAGGCTAGAGGCCAGAAACTTGAGGCTAGAGACTTAGCAGGAGGCAAGAGGCTGGAGTCTCCAGGCTTGAGGCTAGGCAGTCTCCTCCTGGGCAGGGCATGGTTCACCTGGGCAGGGCGCGGTACTCCTGGGCAGGACGCGGATCACCACCCAACAGAGGCATGGGCCAGGAAGGGACAGAACCCACCGCAGGTAATGGCAAGGTGGCCTGGCTTACCCAATGGAGGCAAGGGACAGGAAGGGATAGAACCAACCGCAGGTAATGGCAAGACGGCCTGGCTTACCCGACGGAGGCAAGGTACAGGAAGGGACAGAACCAACCACAGGTAACGGCAAGACGGCCTGGCTTACCTGGGCGGAGGCAGGGGACAGGAAGGGAGCTAGGTACAGGGTGGCTCCAGGACAAGACAGCAGGCGAGACAAGGCGAGAGTTACTGGCAAGACAAGGCAAGGCTTCAGGCAATGCAACGCAAGACAGAAGTTCAGGCGAGGTGGGAGTTACTGGCAAGACAAGGCAGGGCTTCAGGCGAGGAAACAGAAGGCAGGGGAAGGGATACAAGGAGTAAGGACAAGAACAATCCAGCAGCCACACCCTGGTCTCTGAAGGTATTTATGCAGCCAGCCCCAACGAGCATCAGCTGCCTCAATTAGTGTTCAACAAGAACAGAAACAGGGTAGACAGGAAAACCTGGATCAAGAATCGATGGACCGGACCGTGAACCAGAATACAGACTTCACAGACCGGACCATGACATCTGGTTATTATTGTGGGAGGGAATCTCCTGGGTTTGAGTTGTCCACATCACAATTACTCATCAAGATGTCTTTTATTAACTGAGAAAATTTGAGACATCCTGAGAACCCTGATGCAGATTTTGACCTGAACCAATGACAATTCCTTTCCCTCGCAGATGCTCTTCTACCCTTTGAATTCCTCCAGCAGATTGTCTGTTGCTTTGGATTCCAGCATCTGTAGTCTCTGCTACTTCCATTAGTAACGTCGTATTCATCAGTAATAGTCGAAGTTAAAATGTAGTTTGTCAAACAACATTTTCAGTGACCTGCTTATAAGCTGAAACCCAATCCAGTGCCCCTCATCTGTTTGCATGGATCATGACATATTAGCCATATATGTTTACCAACGCCTAATCACATTTAGCATTATGTGTGACATCTTTAAGCCCATTATTTATTTAAGGATGAATCTAAAGTGTGTATGTGATTATATTGTATGAATGACAACTGAGAATATGCTTTGTTTGTAAGTGAGGGTTTGCAACCAAAAATACTGCGCAGAAGTGTACCTCCCTGGAGTTGCCAAGATGGGTAATGCCTGGACTGATCAGAAGTTGTGCTATTTAATAAAATATCTGCTTGTTCAAATTGGAGGCATATGATGAGGGGTTTCTGTTACTCTCTATGTGGACTATGTATCTGATTTCTACAAGGTTATGTTACAGTGAGTCAACTAGATCAACCAGTTCAAGTCAGGTATTATAGTCTCCTTTGATTTGAGCTGTCTTGTGAATTATTTTCATTTGTTGTTCATCCAAACCCTTCTTGAAGAGGAAGGGTGAGCTTTATTGAATGAAATAGAACTCAAGGCAAGAAGATGTACCTTCTTACACAAGCTGGCTCAGAACTGTAACGAAAGGCATGGAAGAAACATCGTGACGATTATTTACCTGGAGAGCTACCCTGTTGGTCTCAACAACGGGGGCTCATTTCATTTCTTTGTTCCATCTCTCACTGAGGTGAACTGATTGAATTATTGACTTGCTGAAGATAATCAGAACATTGCTATGAAGAACATTCCTTGGTGAGCTCTTTGCTGCTTATTACTTCAGCTGACTGAATAATGCTGGATGGGTCTGGACATCGATGCCTCCAAGCCAGCAGGCCAGGCCACAGTTTAATGAACACCCATGAACAAGTGCTGTCATGGTGAGATGTGTACAATTATCATCGTTGTGAGAAGGATACAAAAACAGATTGTTTTTTTTAAAGGTGAGAGGCTATTGAATGCACGTATTAACAAAGCAGTGCATATATTAATTATCTGCAGGAACAGCAACAATGAAATGATGCAACATAGCTTTTAAATATTGACTATTTTTTAATGATTTTGCAATAATTGTAAAAATGTGGTCTTTGTGGAATCCATGAAATCCACCCCAGCCTTTCGGAATCAAATCATAAATCAGGTTTACTATCACTGATATATGTGGTGTAATTTGTGGTTTTGTGACAGCAGTACCATGCAATTACTGTAAATTACAATAAAAAATATTTAAAAATAATAGTGCATACCAGGAGCAAACTAGTGAGATAAAGTTCATGGGTTCATGGATCATTCAGATATCTGATGGAGGAGGGGAAGGAGCTGTTTCTAGAGCATTGAGTTTAGGTCCTCGGGATCCTGTACCTCCTTCCCGATAGTAATAATGAGAAGGGGGATGTCCTGGTTGGTGAGGGTCCTTAATGATGGATGCTGCCTTTCTGAGGCAGCAACATGTGAGGATGTCCTGGATGGTGAGGAAGCTGGCTGAGTCTATAATCCTGTGCATTAGAACCTCCACACCAGATGAGTCAGAATGCTCTCCACGGTACATCTGTAGAACTTTGCCACAGCCTTTCGTAATATACCAAATCCAACATACAACAGAAAGATTGTCTGGTGGTGAAAGCAGAACAAAATTGCCGATTGTGCCACACTCATTTTAAGGGAGACTGAGAATTGTTTTTTTGCCTAACAGAGATTGTTATCACTCAATGAGAAACAGGATTTCAAAGCAAACTGTTCAAGGCAGATATGTTATTTAAAGGAGATTGCTGTAATCTGGTGAGAAAACAAACTTCTGGAGAAACTCAGCAGTCCCATCGTTTGGCGTCACAGCTGCTGCTGGCCCACTGAGTTCCTTCAGCAGTTTGCATTTGGTATAATATGTTGGGTTCCTCAGACACTTCATTTGCTTAAGCAGTTTGAAGGTGCCAGGGGAACCCCAAGTTGACTATAAGCTGTCCCATCTTCTCATCTTTTACCTCCTTGCCTTGGCTACCTCTGTATCCTAAAAGATCAAGCCACAGGTCAGATTGTGGATGGAGCAGCATGGGAAGAAGGTTCAAGTCTGTACATCTGATCACCCGAGAGTAAAACAGAGTTTCCCAGCTCTAGCACTGACTCTCTGAGCAGCAGTATAACTGGAGGGTCACACTGCCCACGCCTGCAGTGAGAATCGGCCATCCGAGCAACAGTATAACTGAAGGGTCACACTGCCCACGCCTGCAGTGAGAATTGGCCATCCGAGCAGCAGTATAACTGGAGGGTCACACTACTTGTGTCTGCAGTGAGAATCGGCCTTCCGAGCAGCAGTATAACTGGAGGGTCACACTGCCCACGCCTGCAGTGAGAATTGATTCCTCAAGCAGCAGTATAGCCGGAGGGTCACACGACCCACAACTGCGGTAAGACAGACCTGTAGCCTTTGACACAGAGCTCAAGTGACCCAGCCAGGCCTGGATTGGAGTATTGTGACTCTCTTCCTTTACCTCCCTCAGCATCCAATCCAAAATAGTGACACTCACATGTGAAGAGTACCAGCCTTCTTGGCTTCTTTTGAGCATAATTAAGCCATTAAGTTCTTGGTAGACTCCATTTTAGTTTTGGTAATATCTTCTCTCTCAAAGGGAAGGATAGTACCTTCTATGTAGCATCTTCTTCATATAGATAATTAAAAAGCAGCTTAAAACTTAGAAATACCATCATTGGTCATTAGTGTATCTATGAGAAGCAAAGTGATAATGTTTAATAATGTCTTTGTCAATGTTGATTGAGATAAGTAATGGCCAGGACACCTACATCGCTAACGTCTGCCAAGCAGACTGTGATTTTAACACCATATCATCCCACAGTACACACAATGCTCAGTCAGAACTGTAAATAAGTGTCTGTCTAGATTGGCGGTCTTATTGGTTCTCCAGCTCCTCCACATCAGTGAGACTAAGGGCAGAATGGGCACTGCTTTGGCAAGCAGCTGCCTTGGTCATCTGGATTACGAGCTGTTTCAACTCCACTCCCTCTTTCCACACTGACCTGTCCTCAGCTCCTCCAGTGAGGCATTACATCCATCTATGAATGTTGAATTGTCCAGTTTCAGGGAACCCACAACTCTTCTGATCCCTTCTCTCCCCACCAGGTGCTTATATTCACCCTCATTTCCAACCCTAGCTATTTCCTTTTCCTTCCCCCACCTGCCTATTACTCAGACCCCCCTCCCCTCCCCTCTCCCTTCCCCTTACCTCTGCCTTCCTTTCTCATCAGATTCCATCATCTGCAGTCCCTTGTTATCTCCACCAATTACCACCAGTCCCTTTCACTTTCTCTACCAATTACCACCAGCCCTTTCACTGTCTCTACCAATTACCACCAGCCCCTTTCACTGTCTCTACCAATTACCACCAGCCCCTTTCACTGTCTCCACCAATTACCACCCGCCCTTTCACTGTCTCCACCAATTACCACCAGCCCCTTTCACTGTCTCCACCAATTACCACCAGCCCCTTTCACTGTCTCTACCAATTACCACCAGCCCCTTTCACTGTCTCCACCAATTACCACCAGTCCCTTTCACTGTCTCTACCAATTACCACCAGTCCCTTTCACTGTCTCTACCAATTACCACCCGCCCTTTCACTGTCTCCACCAATTACCACCAGCCCCTTTCACTGTCTCCACCAATTACCACCAGCCCCTTTCACTGTCTCTACCAATTACCACCAGCCCCTTTCACTCTCCACCAATTACCACCAGTCCCTTTCACTGTCTCTACCAATTACCACCACCCCTTTCACTGTCTCCACCAATTACCACCAGCCCCTTTCACTGTCTCCACCAATTACTACCAGTCCCTTTCACTGTCTCTACCAATTACCACCAGGTCTTTCACTGTCTCCACCAATTACCACCAGCCCCTTTCACTGTCTCCACCAATTACCACCAGTCCCTTTCACTGTCTCCACCGATTACTACCAGCCCCTTTCACTGTCTCTACCAATTACCACCAGTCCCTTTCACTGTCTCTACCAATTACCACCCGCCCTTTCACTGTCTCCACCAATTACTACCAGCCCCTTTCACTGTCTCCACCAATAACCACCAGCCCCTTTCACTGTCTCCACCAATTACTACCAGTCCCTTTCACTGTCTCTACCAATTACCACCAGGTCTTTCGCTGTCTCCACCAATTACCACCAGCCCCTTTCACTGTCTCCACCAATTACCACCAGTCCCTTTCACTGTCTCCACCAATTACTACCAGTCCCTTTCACTGTCTCTACCAATTATCAGCAGGTCTTTCACTGTCTCCACCAATTACCAACAGCCCCTTTCACTGTCTCCACCAATTACCACCAGTCCCTTTCACTGTCTCCACCGATTACTACCAGCCCCTTTCACTGTCTCTACCAATTACCACCAGGTCTTTCACTGTCTCCACCAATTACCACCAGGTCTTTCACTGTCTCCACCAATTACCACCAGCTCTTTCACTGTCTCCACCAATTACCACCAGCCCCTTTCACTGTCTCCACCAATTACCACCAGTCCCTTTCACTGTCTCTACCAATTACCACCAGTCCCTTTCACTGTCTCCACCAATTACCACCAGCTCTTTCACTGTCTCCACCAATTACCACCAGCCCCTTTCACTGTCTCCACCAATTACCACCAGTCCCTTTCACTGTCTCTACCAATTACCACCAGCCCCTTTCACTGTCTCTACCAATTACCACCAGTCCCTTTCACTGTCTCTACCAATTACCACCACCCCTTTCACTGTCTCCACCAATTACCACCAGCCCCTTTCACTGTCTCCACCAATTACCACCAGTCCCTTTCACTGTCTCCACCAATTACCACCAGTCCCTTTCACTGTCTCTACCCCTTCCTGGCACCATCTGTCCTATATCCCACTCTCTACCTGTGTTCATTAATCATGTCCCCCCCTCCAGCCCCCCACCCCACCTCTTTATGCTGACTATCTCCCCTTCACATCTCAGTTACGATACAGGGCCATAAACCTGTATCAACTATCTCTCTGCCTCCACAAAAGCTGCCTGAGCAGCTGACTTCCTCCAACAGATTGGTCTTTGCTCAGGAAAGCTGATGCTGGCCCAGTCAATGCCCCCTGCAATCGATTTTCTTTCTGGTCCTTACTCCCCCCATCCACAAACCCTGCACCCAGTCACACTAGCAGCACAAAGAGCCTCTTTATTATTGAGAAACAGTGCAGAGTGGGCCCTGCGTCCTCTCGAGCCGCACTGCCCAGTAACCCCTCATTACGGGACAATTTACAATTAACTACTAGCTGCTACAGCTTTGGAGTGTGGGAGGAAACTGGAGCACCCAGAGGAAACCCACACATTCCACAGGGAGGGCAAACAGACTCCTTATAGATGACATTGGAATTGAACTCTGAACTCTGAACTATGTGGCTTGTACATAGAACACAACAGTACAGTACAGGCCCTTCAGTCCACAATGACCTTTTAATATATTGTAACCCTTCCTTGCTGCACAGCTCTGCACTTTTCTATCATCCACGTGCCTGTTGATGAGTTTTTAAATGCCTCTACCACCCAGAATGTGAGCTCCACACACTCACGGAGTACAGCCAGATCTAACAGAGAGGCTTTGAGGAAAGAGAAGCAGAATAAATGGTATAAAGACAGTAAGGTAGAAGGGCTGAAATGTGTGTACCTCAATGCAAGAAGCATCAGGAACAAAGGTGATGAACTGAGAGCTTGGATACATACATGGAATTATGATGTAGTGGCCATTACAGAGACTTGGCTGGCACCAGGGCAGAAATGGATTCTCAATATTCCTGGATTTCAGTGCTTTAAAAGGAATAGTAGGGGGGAAGAGGGGAGGAGGGGTGGCATTGCTGGTCAGGGATAATATTACAGCTACAGAAAGGGTGGGTAATGCAGCAGGTTCCTCTTTTGAGTCAGTATGGGTGGAAGTCAGGAACAGGAAGGGAGCAGTTACTCTACTGGGGGTATTCTATAGGCCCCCTGGTAGCAGCAGAGATAGAGGAGCAGATTGGGAGGCAGATTTTGGAAAGATGCAAAAGTAACAGGGTTGTTATCATGGGTGACTTTAACTTCCCTAATATTGATTGGCACCTGATTAGTTCCAAGGGTTTAGATGGGGCAAGGTTTGTTAAGTGTGTCCAGGATGGATTCCTGTCACAGTATGTGGACAGGCCGACTAGCGGGAATGCCACACTAGATCTAGTACTAGGTAATGAACCGGGTCAGGTCACAGATCTCTCAGTGGGTGAGCATCTAGGGGACAGTGACCACCGCTCCCTGGTCTTTAGCATTATCATGGAAAAGGATAGAATCAGAGAGGACAGGAAAGTTTTTAATTGGGGAAGGGCAAATTATGAGGTTATAAGGCTAGAACTTGCGGGTGTGAATTGGGATGATGTTTTTGCAGGGAAATGTACTATGGGCATGTGGTCGATGTTTAGAGATCTCTTGCAGAATATGAGGGATAAATTTGTCCCGGTGAGGAAGGTAAAGAATGGTAGAGTGAAGAAACCGTGGGTGACAAGTGAGGTGGAAAATCTAGTCAGGTGGAAGAAGGCAGCATACGTGAGGTTTAGGAAGCAAGGATCAGTTGGGTCTATTGAGGAATATAGGGAAGCAAGAAAGGAGCTTAAGAAGGGGCTGAGAAGAGCAAGAAGGGGGCATGAGAAGGCCTTGGCGAGTAGGGTAAAGGAAAACCCCAAGGCATTCTTCAATTATGTGAAGAACAAAAGGATGACAGCAGTGAAGGTAGGACCGATCAGAGATAAAGGTGGGAAGATGTGCCTGGAGGCTGTGGAAGTGAGCGAGGTCCTCAATGAATACTTCTCTTCAGTATTCACCAATGAGAGGGAACTTGATGATGGTGAGGACAATATGAGTGAGGATGATGTTCTGGAGCATGTTGATATTAAGGGAGAGAAAGTGTTGGAGTTGTTAAAATACATTAGGACGGATAAGTCCCCCGGGCCTGACGGAATATTCCCCAGGCTGCTCCACAAGGTGAGGGAAGAGATTGCTGAGCCTCTGGCTAGGATCTCTATGTCCTCGTTGTCCACAGGAATGGTACCGGAGGATTGGAGGGAGGCGAATGTTGTCCCCTTGTTCAAAAAAGGTAGTAGGGATAGTCTGGGTAATTATAGACCAGTGAGCCTTACGTCTGTGATGGGAAAGCTGTTGGAAAAGATTCTTAGCGATAGGATCTATGGGCATTTAGAGAATCATGGTCTGATCAGGGACCGTCAGCATGGATTTGTGAAGGGCAGATCATGTCTAACAAGCCTGATAGAGTTCTTTGAGGAGGTGACCAGACATTTAGATGAGGGTATTGCAGTGGATGTGATCTATATGGATTTTAGTAAGGCATTTGACAAGGTTCCACATGGTAGGCTTATTCAGAAAGTCAGAAGGCATGGGATCCAGGGAAGTTTGGCCAGATGGATTCAGAATTGGCTTGCCTACAGAAGGCAGAGGGTTGTGGTGGAGGGAGTACATTCGGATTGGAGGGTTGTGACTAGTGGTGTCCCACAAGGATCTGTTCTGGGACCTCTACTTTTCGTGATTTTTATTAATGACCTGGATGTGGGGGTAGAGAGGTGGGTTGGCAAGTTTGCAGACGACACAAAGGTTGGTGGTGTTGTAGATAGTGTAGAGGATTGTCAAAGATTGCAGAGAGACATCGATAGGATGCAGAAGTGGGCTGACAAGTGGCAGATGGATTTCAACCCGGAGAAGTGTGAGGTGGTATACTTTGGAAGGACAAACTCCAAGGCAGAGTACAAAGTAAATGGCAGTGTGGAGGAGCAGAGGGATCTGGGGGTACATGTCCACAGATCCCTGAAAGTTGCCTCACAGGTACATAGGGTAGTTAAGAAAGCTTATGGGGTGTTAGCTTTCATAAGTCGAGGAATAGAGTTTAAGAGTCGCAAGATAATGATGCAGCTCTATAAAACTCTGGTTAGGCCACACTTGGAGTACTGTGTCCAGTTCTGGTCACGTCACTATAGGAAGGATGTGGAAGCATTGGAAAGGGTACAGAGGAGATTTACCAGGATGCTGCCTGGTTTAGAGAGTATGCATTATGATCAGAGATTAAGGGAGCTAGGGCTTTACTCTTTGGAGAGAAGGAGGATGAGAGGAGACATGATAGAGGTGTACAGGATAATAAGAGGAATAGATAGAGTGGATAGCCAGTGCCTCTTCCCCAGGGCACCACTGCTCAATACAAGAGGACATGGCTTTAAGGTAAGGGGTGGGAAGTTCAAGGGGGATATTAGAGGAAGGTTTTTTACTCAGAGAGTGGTTGGTGTGTGGAATGCACTGCCTGAGTCAGTGGTGGAGGCAGATACACTAGTGAAGTTTAAGAGACTACTAGACAGGTATATGGAGGAATCTAAGGTGGGGGCTTGTATGGGAGGCAGGGTTTGAGTGTCGGCACAACATTGTGGGCCGAAGGGCCTGTGATGTGCTGTACTATTCTATGTTCTCTATGTTCATCATCTTTTGCCTCTACCACCCAGAATGTGAGTTCCACACACTCACCACCTTTTGTGTAAAAATCATCCCTCTGATATCCCCCTGTATTTTCCTTCAATCACCTTAAAATTATTCCCCCCTTCACCCCCCCCGCTTAGTATTAACCATTTTGCCCTGGGAGAAGTTTTCAAAGAGCAAAACCCACCTCCCTCAACCTATCCTCATAAAATATGCTCTCTAATCCTGTCAGCATCCAGGTAAATCTCCTCACACCCTCTACATTTTTCCTATAATGAGATGACCATCATTCTTTAAAAAGTGCATTCATCACCTTTCCTTTATAAATTAATCTGGAAATGTCAATCTGCAAAGGCTGCCATGTGATTACCAGTTTGGATGAGAGGGCTGAGGGCTCTGGCCAGGATTACTTTTCAGCTAACAGGCCTCCCTGTCATAGTATTTGCATAGTTATTTTCTCCCCTGATATCACTGTTCTTTTCCCTTGTTTTTGGAACAGCTAGTGAGAGTTCCGGGAGAGGAGAGATGTCTCTGTGGCAAACCTTCTGCAGGATTCTGGTATAACACGTGGTATGTGGAGTTTCGGGTAAAGCTGCAGCAATGGGATGCAGCTCGTCTGCTGTTACAGAGATGCAAACACGGCAGTCCGACAGAGGTGGGTACTCATGCCTCTCTGCACTCCCCTAAGCCTCGGTATTATTAGGTTCCTGACTTTGTATGTTCCAATGTTGTTGCACTTGACACATGTTAAAACGTCGGAAACAAAACACCATATGGGACACCAGCAACTGCAGGTGCAGGAATCCGAAGCTGGTGGAACTCAGCAGGTCAGGCAGCAACTGTGGGGAGAGATGGACAGCCTGAGACCCTTCATCTGTACTGAAAGAGGAGAGGGAGGTAGTTTGTGGGAAGAAGCGACGGAGCAGAGCAAGATCTGACAAGTGGTGGGTGGATCTACGTAAGGAGGGGTGATAGGCAGATGGAGGAGGGGAGAGCAGGAATAGTGCAGAAACTGGGAGCTGATGGGAGTAGGAAACAAAGATGATGGAGTCTGATAGGAGAGAAAGGTAGAGAATAGACTCAAAGGAGGTGGGAAGGGCAGATGGGAGCACCAGGAGTAGGCCCTGTGGAAATTCTGTGTGGATGATATGTGAAGAAGGGGGACAAGGGAGAAGAAACTGTGAGGAGAGACCTTGGGGAGGATGGTAAGAAGCCAAGTGCTGGACTGTCTGAGACTAAAATTGAGACACAATACAAGACAGGGACAGGGTTCTAAACTAGACGCTAGACAAGAATCCAAAGTGGATTGATGATTGAGCAGCACACCTCAGTTCACGTGCTCTTTAAATATTAAAAACCTGGCACCAAAACATGGCCACCAATTAGTGGGGTGGGCCTGAATCTTTAAATACATATCCATGTCCTGGAGAACCTGAGTGTCTAAACCCTGGAAGCCGCGTGGTTGGATGTGTTTTGAACAGGACCCCCTCCTCCATGGTCTGGGAGGCTCAAAGAGACAGTGATGGTAGTCACGGATAAGATATTCCCTTCAGGAACCAAGCACTGTTCCTGGGGTCCAAATCCTTCCCAGTCAACGAGGAATTGCCAAATACCCCGCACAGTTTCTGAATCTAGAATTAAACAGAATACAGGGAGTTAGGAAGGAAGCTAAGAAGCAGGACCTCAAAAGTAGTAATCTCAGGATTGCTGTCTGTGCCACACGACAGTGAGGATAGGAACAGAGTGAGGTGGCAGATAAATCCGTGGCTGAAAAATTGAAGCAGGGGCAGGGATTCAGATTTCTGGATAATCGGGATGTCTTCTGGGGTAGATGTGACCTGTACAAAATGGACTGGTTGCACTTGAATCTAAGGGGAAACAATATCCTTGTGGGCAGGTCTACTAAAGCTGTTGTTAGTGGTTTTAACTAATATGGCAGGGGGATGGGAACCAGTATGATAGAGCTGAGGATGAGGCAGCAGGTTTACAAGTACATGATGGGTGTAACATGAATGTAAGGAAGGACAATCCAGTGATTGGGTACAAATGCAGACAGAGCAAAAGAGTTAAATTGTACCACAGAGACAAAATTCAAAAGGGCGAAGAATGCAGGACTGAATTTAAATCCATGTAGCATTCGGAATAAGATGGACAAACTCATGGCACAGTTTGAGATTGGTCAGTGTGACGTTGTGGGCATTGCTGAGTTGTGGCTGAAAGAAGTCCATTGTTGGGAGTTTAACATCAAAGGACAGGCAGGAAGGAATAGGCAGTGGTGTGGCTCTGTAGGTAAGAGATGGAATTACATCTTTGACATATGGTCAAAGAATGTTGAATCTTTGTGGGTGGAGTTAAGAAACTGCAAGGGTAGAAAAAACATTGTGGGAATCATACATAGGCCTCCAAATAGTAGCCAAAATGTAAAGTTGAGATTGCAAAGGGAGCTGGAAAGGGCATAGAACCATAGAGCCATAGAACATTACAGCACAGAAACAGGCCTTTTGGCCGTTCTTGGCTGTGCCGAACCCTTTTTCTGCCTAGTCCCACTGATCAGCACCTGGACCATATCCCTCCATACACCTCTCATCCATGTACCTGTCCAAGTTTTTCTTAAATGTTAAAAGTGAGCCCGCATTTACCACTTTATCTGGCAACTTATTCCACACTTCCACCAGTCTCGGTGTGAAGAAGCCCCCACTAATGTTCCCTTTAAACTTTTCCCCCCTCATCCTTAACCCATGTCCTCTGACTTTTTTCTTCCCTAGCCTCAGTGGAAAAAACCTGCTTGCATTCACTCTATCTCTACCCATCATAATTTTATATACTTCTGTCAAATCTCCCCTCATTCTTCTACGCTGCAGGGAATAAAATCCTAACCTATTCAACCTTTCTCTGTAACTGAGTTTCTCAAGTCCCGACAACATCCTTGTAAACCTTCTCTGCACTCTTTCAACCTTATTTATATCCTTCCTGTAATTTGGTGACCAAAACTGAACACAATACTCCAGATTCGTCCTCACCAATGCCTTATACAACCACATCATAACATTCCAGCTCTTATAGTCAGTACTTTGATTTATAAAGGCCAATGTACCAAAAGCTCTCTTTATGTCCCTATCAACCTGTGACACTGCTTTTAGGGAATTTTGTATCTGTATTCCCAGATCCCTCTGTTCTACTGCACTCCTCAGTGCCCTACCATTTACCTTATATGTTCTACCTTGGTTTGTCCTTCCAACGTGCAATACCTCACACTTGTCTGTATTAAATCCATCTGCCATTTTCCAGCCCATTTTTCCAGTTGGTTCAAATCCCTCTGCAAGCTTTGAAAACCTTCCTCACTGTCCACTACACCTCCAATCTTTATATCATCAGCAAATTTGCTGATCCAATTTATCACATTATCATCCAGATCATTGATAATAGATGACAAATAACAATGGACCCAGCACTGATCCCTGTGGCACACCACTAGTCACAGGCCTCCACTCAGAAAAGCAATCCTCCACTACCACTCTCTGGCTTCTTCCACTGAGCCAATGTCTAATCCAGTTTACTACCTGTCCATGTATACCTAGCGACTGAATCTTCCTAACTAACCTCCCATGTGAGACCTTGTCAAAGACCTTACTGAAGTCCATGTAAAAGGATTGGGAAAATCTGGTTGGTGTTGGATCGCGAGAGAGGGATTTTGTTGAATGCCTACGAGATGGCTTTTTAGAGCAGCTTGTGCTTGAGCCTACTTGGGGAAAGGCTATCTTAGATTGGGTGTTGTGTAATAACCCAGATCTTATAAGGGAGCTAAATGTAAAGGAATCCTTAGGAGGCAGTGATCATATGATTGAATTCATACTACAATTTGAGAGGGAGAAGCATCAGTCAGATATATCAGTATTGCAAAAGAATAGAGGGAATTACTGAGAGGTGAGAGAGGAGGATTGGAGGGGAATACTGGCAGGGATGATGGCAGAGCAGAGATGGCTGAAGTTTCTGGGAATAGATCACAAGGCCCAGGATAGATATGTTCCATAGAGGAAGAAGTTCTCAAATGCCAGGGGTAGGCAACCATAGCTGACAAGGGAAGTTAAGGACGGCATAAAAGCCAAGGAAAGGGAATATAAGGTGGCAAAAGTGAGTGGGAAGTTGGATGATTGGGAAGTTTTTAAAATCCAACAAAAGGCAACTAAAAGAGCTATAAGAAGGGAGAAGATGAAATATGAGGGCAAAGTAGCCAATAATATAAAGCAGGATACTAAAAGCTTTTTCAGTTATATAAAGAGTAAAAGGGAGGTGAGAGTTGATATTGGACCACTGGAAAATGATGTTGATGAGGTAGTAATGGGGGCAAAGAAATGGCACATGAACTTAATGGGTACTTTGCATCAGTTTCCACTGTGGAAGACAAGAGAAGTGTGCCATTGGTCTGTGAGTGTCAGGGAACAGGAGTGAGTGCCATTGCTATTACAAAGGAAAAAGTGCTAGTCAGATTCAAAGGTCTTAATGTGGATAAGTCACCTGGACCAGATGGACTACATCCCAGAGTCCTGAGAGAGGTTGCTGAAGAGATAATGTATGTATTGGTTATGATCTTTGAAGAATCACTTGATTCTGGCATGGTCCCAGAGGAATGGAAGATTACAAATGTCACTCTACTCTTTAAGAAGGGAGGAATGTAAACAATTATAGGTCATTTAGCCTAACCTCAGTGGTTGGGAAAGTGTTAGAGTCTATTATTCAGGATGAGGTTTCGGGGTACTTGGAGACTAATGATAAAATAAATCAAAGTCAGCATAGCTTCTGTAAAGAGAAGTGTTGTCTGACAAATCTGTTAAAGTTCTTTGAGGAAGTAACAAGCAGGATGGACAAGGGAGAAGCAGTGGATGTTATTTATTTGGATGTTCAAAAGGCATTTGATAAGGTGCCACACGTGAGGCTGTTTAACAGGATAAAATCCTGTGGCGTTACAGGAAAGATACTGGCATGGATAGAGGAATGGCTGACAGGCAGGAGGCTGCGAGTGGGAATAAAAGGGGCATTTTCTGGTTGGCTGCTGGTGTTCCTCAGGGGCCAGTATTGGGACTGCTACTTTTCACATTGTTTGTCAATGATTTAGATAATGGAACTGATAGCTTTGTGGCAAAGTCTGCAAATGATATGAAGATAGGTGGAGGGGTAGATAGTGCTGAGGAAACAATATGACTGCAGTAGGACTTAGACAAATTGGATAGATAGATAGATATACTTTATTGTTTCCAAGGGAAATTTGGTTTCGTTACAGCCGCACCAACCAAGAATAGAACATAAATATAGCAATACAAAAACCACAAACAATCAAACAACAAAATGCAAACTATGCCAGATGGAAAATAAGTCCAGGACCAGTCTATTGGCTCAGGGTGTCTGACCCTCCATGGGAGGAGCTGCACATTCGATGGCCACAGGCAGGAACGACCTCCCGTGCCGCCAAGTGTATCACGGTGGAGTGTGATGGGAAGAATGGGCAAAAAAGTGGCAGATGGAATACAGTGTTAGGAAATATATGATAATGCATTTTGATAAAAGGAACAATAATGTGGACTATTATCTAAATGGGGAGAAGGTTCAAACATCAGAGGTGCAGAGGGATATAGGAGTCCTTGTACAAGATTCCCAGAAGGTAAATTTACAGGTTGAGTCTGCAGTAAAGAAGGCAAATGCAATGTTGGCATTTATTTTAAGAGGAATAGAACATAAAAGCAAGGAGATAATACTGAGCCTTCATAAGACACTAGTCAGGCTGCACTTGGAGTATTGTCAACAGTTTTGGGCCCATATCTGAGAAAGGATGTGTTGCCATTGGAGAGAGTCCAGAGGAGGTTCACAAGGATGATTCCGGGAATGAAGGGATTAACATATGAGGAGTATTTCGCAACTTTGAGCCTGTAGTCACTGGAATTTGGAAGAATGGGGGGCGGTGGCAGGAAATCTCATTGAAACCTACGGAATGTTGAAAGTACTAGATAGGTAGGACTAGATAGGGTGGATGTGGGGAGGATGTTTCTTATGGTGGGGGTATCCAGAACAAGAGGGCAAAGCCTCAAAATTGAGGGGTGACCCTTCAGAACCGAGCTAAGGAGGAATTTTTTTAGCCAGAGAGTAGTAAATCTGTGGAATGTTCTGCCACAGACTGCAGTGGAGGCCAGGTCCATGGGTGTATTTAAGACAGAAGTTGATCATTTCCTGATCGGTCAGGGCTTCAAAGGATATGGCCAGAAGGCAGGTGTATGGGGTTGAGTGGAATCTGGGATTAACTATGATGTAATGACGGAGCAGACTCTTATGTCTTATGGTCTTATTGACTAATATGTAGAAATTAGATCATAAGAAATTGCTCCATAAGCTTAGGAGAAAATGGAGATGGTGGTCTGTAAGCCGCAAATTGCCCAACTGTAAGATTACATTGACTGGCATTCTGATTTTATTGAAAGGCAAGTGAAAATTGCTACACACCAAGCATTTGGGAACATATACAATGCTACATCATCTGCAATAAGCAAAGGTGTGAACAGACTAAGTCACAAATTCATTCTGAAGCTAAAGGAAGCAGCTTTGCCATGACTGCGGCTACAGAGAACAATAAAGCTGAAACTGAAACTGGAACTAATAAAAGGGGTGGGTCTTGTCAGCCAGAAGGGTTTGTTTGTTTTGTCGTGGTGAACATAGTTTGGATTTGTGTTGTCAGCTGCAGAAAAAGGTTCTTAATGAGAAGTTTACCTTTGAATGGAAAATTGTGTCTGCTTTGGTTGTTTATAAAGGGGACAGATCAGCAAGGATTGCTGGAAATGTCTTTCACGCAGGGTATTCAGTGGCAAGCATCCAGCATACTTCATATCCACTCTAATGAAAAGGATGCAGATTTGAAACAATCTATGAAAGAATCGGATACAGCAGCAAGTAACGGCCTGGTGTCAAATGGCCTTATGGGGGCAGGGGATTACAGTTGTAAACTTCCCGTAATTACTGTACAGGTGAAGTCTAAGAAGGATAACAAGACAGTGGTTACTTATGCTTTCCTAGATCAAGGAAGTACAGCAGTGTTCTGCACAGGGAGCCTCATGAAAAGCTCAACCTCACTGGAAAAAGGACATGCATTTTCTTACACACCGTGGGTCAAGAGAAGATTGTGAGCAGCTACATCACACAGAGGGTGGTGGGTGCATGGAATGCACTGCTGGTGGTGGTGGTGAAAGCAGATACAATAGGGTCTATTAAGAGCCTCTTAGACAGGTACATGGAGCTTAGAAAAATAGAGGGCTATGCGGTAGGAAAATTCTAGGCAGTTTCTAGAGTAGGTTACGTGGTTGGCACAACATTGTGGGCCGAATGGCCTGTAATGCGCTGTATATTTCTACATACATCATCTCAGGATTGGAAGTGGCTGGTTTAGATAGCACAGACTACTGTGAACAGCCTAACATTATAAACAGGAACATATGCCTGTCCGCAAAGAGAACATTCCTCATCAGAGGCATCTCCAGGGATGGTCTCACCTGAAACATATTCACTTGCTGGAAATTGATTGAGAAGTTGAGCTGCAGATAGGGATGAATGTGCCTAGAGCAGGGGAGCCGTTGCAAATGATTCAGAGTGTTGCTTATGGGACACCAGCAGGGATGGCCGCAGAACAGCAATGGCTGGAGTTTCTGGGAGCAATTCAGAAGGAGCAGGGTAGATACATTCCAAAGAAGAAGTATTCTAATGGGAGGATGAGACAACCATGGCTGACAAGGGAAGTCAAGGACAGCACAAAAGGATAAGTGAGGCCATAGAATATAGCAAAAATTAGTGGGAAGCTTTTAAAAACCAACTGAAGGCAACTAAAAACCCATAGGGAGAGAAAAGATGAAATAAGAAGGTAAGCTAGCCATAATATGAAATAGGATACCAAATACTTTTTTCAGAAACAGTATATGAAGAGTTAAAAGAGAGAATGAGAATCAGAATCAAGTTTAATGTTTGGGTCAGCGGTACATTGCAATACATAACGTTAAAAGACTATAAGTTACAATAAGAAATATATTAAATATAAATTAAATACGTAGTTCAAAAGGAGAGCAAAAATAAATATAGTGTACCTGTGACGATATCCTGAGTTATTCATTATGGACTGTGCTGTTAAAAAGAGAGAGAGAGAGTGTGCAGCTGTACAGCACAAACAACTTGTTATTGAGAGAGAAAGGGGCGAAGACTGCTCACAGTTTGTTTGGGATTTCTGCAAGGACACTGCCAGCTTCTGAGTTCCTACAGAGAGAGAAGGGAGGAGCTACTTGATGGACAGCTGGTGTTCAGCACAACAGTAATTAAACCAGCGTAATTGCTTGTTTCACAGGACACGCAGACACACTAAGGTGAGGTGAAGTTATCACTATTCTGTTCAGGTGCCCACGAGTGTGGGACTGAGGATCGATGGTGAGGGATCGATCTGTGATTACTACTGTGTGAAAGAGCGACCCTGTGGAGTCTACCCGCATGTCTAACCTTTGCCTGGGTTGGTAGACTATCACTTGAAGACGGTGCTCTTAAGTTGGTCAAGTTTGGCTAACTTGGAAGTTTCAGAGGACAACGGGAAGAATCGACGGCGTCGGCTTACTCGGACAACCACAACACCTCTCTCTCTATACCTATACCTCGTAAGACTGTATCATTTATCGCCTGAGCTGGGAGAAGTTTGGGAACTTTATTTACTCACTTATATATGCATATACTCTGCTAACCTGTTTGCTTTATCTTGTTTTATATTACTGTATTGCGTAGTTACTAATAAACGAGCTTTAGTTAACAGCAATACCAGACTACAAGGTGCTTTCCATTTCTGCTGGTTCTTTAACCCGTTACAGGGTACGTAACAGACCTCATTGGGACAATGGGTTCATTGTCCATTCAGAAATCTGATGGCAGAGGAGGTGAAGTTGTTGCTAAAGCATTGATGCTCCTTGATGGTGGCAATGAGAAGAGGGCACGTCCTGGTGATGGGGGCCCTTAATGACGGACGCCACTTTCTTGAGGCATGGCCTTTTGAGGATGTCATTGATGCTGGGAAGGCTTGTGCCCATGATGGAGCTGGCTGTGTGCGCAACTCTTTCCAATCCTGAGCCCCGCCATACCAGAGAGTGATGCAACCATTTGGAATTCTCTCCCTGGTACATCTAGAGAAATCTGCCCTACATGATGCATCTGTAGAAATTTGCAAGAGTTTTTAGTGTCATAACAAATTTCCTCAAACTCCTGATGAAATAAAGCCACTGCCGTGCCTTCCTTGTAATTGTATCAATATGTTGGGCCTCAGACAGACTTTCAGAGATGTTGACGCCCAGGTAATTGAAACTGCTCACCCTTTCCACTGCTGATCCCTCGATGAGGACTGGTGTTTGCTCCCTCTACTTCCCCTTCCTCAAGTCCACAATCGCTTCCTTGGTTTCACTGATGTTGAGTGCAAGGTTATTGATATGACACAACTCAACCAGCTGATCTATCTCACTCCTGTGCTCCTTCTCATCACCATCTGAAATTCTACCAACAATAGTTGTGTTATCAGTAAATTTATAGATGGCATTTTATCTGTGCCTAGCCACTCAGTCATGGGTGTAGGGAGAGTAGAGCAATGGGCTAAGCGCACATCCTTGAGGCGTGCCAGTGTTGATCATCAGTGAGGAGGAAATGTTTATTTCCAGTCCACACAGACTGTGGTCTTCTGATGAGGAAGTCAAGGATTCTGTTGCATAGGGAGTTACAGAGGTCCAGGTTTTGGAGCTCGTTAATTAGTACTGAGGGTACAGTGGTGTTGAACTCTCAGTGCCATCAATATACAGCAGGTTGACATGGGTATTACCATAGTCCAGGTGATCCAAGGCCGAGTGGAGAGCCAGTGATAGGCAAATTGCAATGGGTCCAGGTCTTTACTTGGGCAGAAGGTGGTTCTAACCATGACCAACCTCTCAGAGTACTCCATCACAGGAGGTGTGAGTGAAACTTGCCGATAATCATTGAGGCACTGGTATGATTGCTGTCCTTTTGAAGTAGGTGGGAACCTTCAAATGCTGCAGTGAGTGATTGAAGATGTCCTTGAAAACTCCCTCCAGTTGGTTGGCACAGTTTTCAGAGCCCTGCCAGGTACACCATCAGGGTTTGACGCTTTGCGAGGGTGATGCTGGTGAGGTAGTAATGGGGGACAAAAAAATGGCAGATGAACTTAGTAAATATTTTTCATCAGTCTTCATCGTGGAAGACTCCAGCAGTATGCCAGAAATTCGAGAGTGTCAGGGGGCAGAATTGAGTGTAGTTACTATTACTAGGGAGAAGGTGCTTGGGAAGCTGAAAGGTCTGAAGGTAGATAAGTCACCTAACCTGATGGATTACACACCAGGGTTCTGAAAAAGGTAACTGAAGAGATTGTGGAGGCATTAGTAATCATTCAAGAATCATTAGATTCTGGAATGGCTTCAAAGGACTGGAAAATTGTAAATGTCACTCCATTCTTTAAGAAGGAGGAGTCAAAAGAAAGGAAATTATAGGTCAATTAGCCTGGCTTGAGTGTTGATGTTTGAGTCCATTATTTGGGGTAGTTTGAGGTACTTTATAAAATAGGTCGAAGTCAGCATGGTTTCCTTAAGGGGAAATCGTTCAGAATACTTTGAAGAAATAACAGGCAGGATAGGCAAGGGAGAATCCTGGATTTTCAGAAGGCCTTTGACAAGGCGCCGCACATGAAGCTGCTTAAATAGATAAGAGCCCATGGTATTACAAGAAAGATAGTAACATGGATAGAAGATTGGCTGAGCAGGCATAAAGGAGGGCTTTTCTGGTTGGCTGACAGTGATGAGTGGTATTCCACAGAGGTCAGTGTTGGGACCCATTCTTTTCATGTCAATGATTTGCATGATTGCATTGATAGTTTTGCAGCCAATTTTGAGGACAATACAAAGATAGGTGGTGTTGAGCATGTGGGGTGTCTGCAGAAAGACTGAGACTGATTAGGACAATGGGCAAAGGTGGACTATAATATAGAGAAATGTATGGTCAACAACTTTGGTGGAAGAAAAAAAGTGTAGATTATTTTCTAAATGGGAAGAAAATTTAGAAATCAGAGGAGCAAAGAGACTTGGGAGTCTTTGTGCAGGATTCCCTAAAGGTTGATTTGCAAGTTGAGTCAGTGGTAAGAAAGGCAAATGCAATGTTAGCATTCATTTTGAGAGGACTAGAGGAAAAATGCTGAGAATTTATAAGGTATTGGTCAGACAATACTTGGAATATTGTGTGCAGTTTTGGGCGCCTTATCTAAGAAAAAATGTGCTGGCATTGGGGAAGTGTGTATTTAATATTTCTGTAGTATATGAGTAATATTGTAAATGTTTGATTGAGCATTCTTGTTCATTTAAATAATGCATAGGTAAAAGTATGTAAATGGCATACGATATTACAATACCACATGATATGTGTGCATCTTGCTTAAATTAAAACTTGAAGTTGCACTCACATTCCCTGTCCTGTGTCTTTCTTTTAATTAATTTAATATTTTAGAGTTACAAAACATAACGGTAATATTTTTAAAACGAACCCAAGATGATCACCTACTTGAAGCACAGCGAAACGTCCAAGTTTAAAAACAAGTGCAGCAAAAGAAGTTGAGTGAAAAAAGCATTCTTTGGAGCAGCATGTTTTTTTGCAAAAGGAAAGACAAATTTTAAGAAAGCCAGAAAACAAAGAATTTTCACAGGATCAGAAACAGTGAATACCAGGTGATAATAATCATAAAAAAGAGCAGAATTGGCTGGTTATACGGGTGTCCCCTGCTTTTCGAACGTTCGCTTTACAAAACCTCGCTGTTACGAAAGACCTACATTAGTTCCCTGGTTTCGCTAACAGAAGGTGTTTTCACTGTTACGAAAAAAGGCAGCACGTGAGAAAAAGCAGTGCGCGCCCCGAGCAGCCACTCTCCCCCAGATTTGGAACGGCATTCTCACCGGCATTGCTTAAACATGTGCCTGTGAGCAGCCGTTTGCAAGATGAGTTCTAAGGTATCGTAAAAGCCTGAAAGAGCTCGTAAGGGTGCTACACTTAGCATAAAACTAGACATAATTAAGCGTTTTGATCGTGGTGAACGAAGTAAGGACAAAGTGAGTTTGGCTTGTGGAAGTTGACGAAGATAATGTTGAAGAGGTTTTGGCAGCTCATGACCAAGAACTGATAGATGAAGAGCTGATGTAGTTGGAAGAGGAAAGGATAACAATCAAAACCGTATGCAGTAGCGAACGGACCGAAAGTAAAGCTGTCCAGGAACTCAACGTGAAGAACTGCATGAGATTTTCGCTGCAATGATAAAGTATGACTTTAATTTTGAAAGGGTACGTCGGTTTCGGGCATATTTGCAAGATGGTTTGAGTGCTTACAAAGAACTGCATGATAGAAAAATAAGTGAGGCTCAGCAGTCAAGCATACTGTCGTTTTTCAAACCTTCCACATGAGCCACAGCAGACAGCGAACCTCGACCTTTGACATCGAGGCGGGCAGTCATAGGAGAAGATAACCTGCCTGCCCTGATCAACGATGAGATATACCTGTGAAAGCTCTTTGGATTATCCTTCACTTTGACTGCCAAGGCAACCTCATGTCTTCTTTTAGCCCTCCTGATTTCCTTCGTAAGTACTTTCTTGCACTTTTTATACTCCTCAAGCAACTTATTTACTCCCTGTTTCCTATACATGTCATACAACTCTCTTTTCTTCTTTATCAGAGTTGCAATATCCCTTGAGAACCAAGGTTCCTTATTCCTATTCACTTTGCCTTTAATCCTGACAGGAACATACAAGCTCTGCACTCTCAAAATATCTCCTTTGAAGGCTTCCCACTTACCGATCACATTCTTGCCAGAGAACAATCTGTCCCAATCCACGCTTTATAGATCCTTTCTCATTTCTTCAAATTTGATAGGTTCTTGATAGATAAGGGTGTCAAAGGTTACAGTAGGAGCGCTTCTACTGACTCACATTGGACTTGATTTGGCTTTTTTGACACTGATCAACAGAAAAAGACTCTATCATGACAAAGTGAAAGCAGATCTCTACAAAGTGATCTAAATTAATTACAAATATAAAATAGGAAATACTTGATTGTGTATGTGTTCACCCTCTTCAAGTCAGTATTTAATAAATGCACCTCTGGCAGCAATTACAGCCTTGAGTCTGTGTGGATAGGTCTCTATCAGCTTTGCACATCTGGACACTGCAATTTTTCCTCATTCTTCTTTACAAAACTGCTTAAATTCTGTCAGATTTCATGGGGGTCATGAGTGAATAGTCATTTTCAAGTCTAGCCTCACATTCTCAATTGGATTGAGGTCTGGACTCTGACTTGGCCACTCCAGGACATTAACTTTGTTGTTTTTAAGCCATTCCTGTGTAGCTTTGGCATTATGCTTGGGGGTCATTGTCTTGCTGGAAAACAAATCTCCCAAGTCGCAACTATCTTGCAGACTGCATCAGGTTTTCCTGCAGGATTTCCTTGTATTTTGCTGCATTCATTTTACCCTCTACCTTCCAGGGCCTGCTGCAGTGAAGCATCCCCACAGTATTATGCAGCCACCACCGTGCTTCACGGTAGGGATGGTGTGTTTTTGATGATGTGCAGTGTTTGGTCTTATGCCAAAAAGCTCAATTTAGGTTTCATCAGAATTGTTTCTTTGCTCTTGAAATGGCCCTCTGCAAGTCATACCAGGTTTTCTCATACAGACCTGGGTTATCAGCCTCAAATGCCACAGATCTAGCCCTCAGCAGACAATGAACCTCTTGGTTCATCCACGGCTTTTGGTTTGGGAATGTACAGCAAGTTTTCGTAGGCACACACTCATCCACACAGGTTTTAATGAAGTCAGTAACAACTGTGGCATACTCATCCAGATTTGAAGATGAATCCCTGAATATAGTCCAGTCCACCGATTCAAAGCAGTCCTGTAGGCGCTCCTGTCCATACCTTCTTGGCCCTCACTACTGGTGCTGAGGTCTTCAGTCTCTGCGGGGCTCTCCATGATTAGAACAATGGAACAGTGAAAGGCCCCAGTGCCTGGGAGAAGGAGCGAAATTGGCTCTTGCCTCCAGTCTGGGGCAGCATTTAAATAGTCCAAACAGTACTACCTGGCTGGTAGCACCTGGTAAGGGTCCCTTGCTCGGGGTTACGATCGATGGCCAATGGCGGACCCAGCAGGAGACTGGTGGGGAAGGTGGAAGAGCTACGACCTTGGAAGACAATGGTTGCTTTGCAAGCAGATGATCCACCAAGAAGAGAGGTGGTGATCTCTCTAAACTCACCCGGCAGAAGGCAAAGGCAAACCAGTGCTGTAACCTGACAAGTACGTGATTTCCCAGTATGTCACTCTCAATAAAGGATCAAAACAACGACGTTAACGACAAGTGTCAGGACAGAACGGCATGGGGGGAAATCGTCCGCCAACTTGAAATTCCAGATGTGACCTAACGATGACAAACAGTACTTTGTACCTTGCACCAGGAACCAGCTACAGCAAAAGCCTCTGGGCCTAGACCATGTCACCCAGCCTGAAGCTGCTCTCAAACTCTTCAAATCAGCTCAGCACCCAGAGCTATCCAGCCTCACTCCTGGGCCAGCTGTACAGGCACTGAATCTTCTGGACCCTGTCCTCAACTTCTTTTGGCGCCCAAAGCCGTCGAACCTTGTGTCCAGGCCAGTTGTACGGTCACTGAATCTTCTGGGCCCTGGCATCAACTTCTTTTGGCACTCAGCACGATCCAACCTCACTCCCGGGCCAGTTGTACATGCACTGGATCTTCTGGACCCTGTTCTCGACTTCTTTTGGTGCCCAGAGCCATCCAACCTCGCTCCCGGGCCAGCTGCATGGGCACTGGAACTCCATCTGCAATGATCTTAGCTCATCCCATGAACTCGCCTTGCCATCACTTGCCCCTCACTGCTTGTGGTGATAATTTAACACAATTTACCCCAGAAAAGGTAAATTAATTGAAATAAAAAGCCAGGAGCCAGGAGATGTGTGTCTACTCAGTAATTCACCCATAGTGAATTATGTAACAAACAAAGATGCTTAATCAAGCAAGATATTCACAAGATTGCTCAAATATTACTGAAATATTACATACACTACAGTCTTCCCTGAAAATAAGGATTTTTCTTGATATTATGCGTGCTCTTTGAGACTGTTGTCAGCGTTATCAGTGGCTGCCTAGGTGTTAATGTGATTTTCCAGCAGCTAGGCGGGGGGCCTGATCCAGGTTGGATCAGCAGAAGAGGCCTTTCACTGCCCAGTCTTGAACTAATGCCATTGTTTCCCTTCACTTTGCAGCCATTAAAGCAGCCATTCTGATTCAGCGCTGGTATCGACGTCATGTTGCACGGATGGAGATGAAACAACGCTACACTTGGACCATCTTTCAATCAATTGAGTATGCTGGAGAGCAAGACCAGTCACGGGTGAGTTTCATCTGAATTCTGTACTGAACAGCATATGTGTGTGCAGTCGTGGTTGCCATAATGCAGGAGGGATATGACAGCAATTGCTGGCTGGTGGCGTAGTGGGATCAGTGCCAGACTTCGGAGTGAAGGCTCCCAAGTTCAAATCCAGCCGGCTCCCCGGCACGCTTCCTATCCGTGCTGGGTTGAGAGTTGAGCTAGCAATTTGACCTCGTAGTAAAGAAATTGCCTGCTACAGAAACATCAACAGCAAAAAAGTTGATGGCCTATGCTCTCTCGTGAGATTAAAGGCAATTTCTCTTTTTTCTCTATGACAGCAATGAAAGTGTGCAGAAAAGATTCACCAGGATGTTGTCTGGAGTAGAGGGATTGAATCGGTTCGTTTATACTCACTGGAATATAGGGAGCTCAGGAGCGACCCTCTTGAGGTTTATAACATTATGAGTAGTGTAGGTAGGATCATTTTCCCAGTATAGCAGCATAGAACTAGAGCATGGGTTTCAGATGAGTGTGGAGAGATTTAAAGGAGTGCCAAGTGTTTCATTGAAGAGCATGAGCATGGTGGTTATCTGGACTGGGCTGCTAGAGGAGGTGGTGAAGTCAGATAATATTCAAACTTCAAAGTGCGTTTCCATATGTACAGTACCTGGATAGGAAAGGTGTAGCGGGATGTGGGTTGCAGGAAATTGGATGAGCACGAACAAGTTGGGCTGGAGGGCCCATTTCTGCACTTTACATTTCTTTGATTCACATTTCAGCAATTTTCTCATTATTTATTTATTTATTTCCAGATAGAGGGGAAACAGGTCCCCCCGGCCATTCATCAGCCCACCTATTTCACCCTAGCCTAATCACAGGACAACTTACAATGACCAAGTAACTTGTTAGCCAGTACGTTTGTGACTGTGGGAGGAAACCCACACAGTGATGGGGAGAATGTACAAACTCCTTACTGGTGTTACTGGATTGAACTCTGAAATCTGACACACCTAGTGTCATGCTAACTGCCACATTACCATTCTGCCCACCAAAGTTCAAATCTTTCAAAGTAAATTTATTATCAAAGTACATGACAACAATTGACAACCCTGAGATTCTTTTTCTTGTGGGCATACTCAATAAACCTATAATAGAATAATAACCATAACAGAATTAATGAGAGACCACATCAACTTGGGTGTTCAACCAGTGTACAAAAGACAACAAACTGTAAATACAGAAGGAAATAAATAATAATAAATAAATAAATAAGAATTAATTATTGAGAACATGAGATGAAGAAACCTTGAAAGTGAGTCAATAGGTTGTGGGAATAATTCAAAGATGAGACCAGTGCAGCTGAGTGAAATTATCCCATTTGATTCAAGAGCTTGATTGTTGAGGGGTAATAACTGTTACTGAACCTGGTGATGTGAGCCCTGAGGCTCCTGTACCCTCTTCCTGATGACAGCAGTGAAAAGAGAGCATGGCCTGGGTGGTGGGGTTCCCTGATGATGGATGCTCTTTTCCTGCAACAATGCTTCGTGTAGACATGCTCAATGGTGGAGAGCTTTACCCAAGATGGACTTGGCTGTATCCACTACTTTTTGTAGGATTTTCCATTGAAGGGCTTTGGTGTTCCATGCCAGGCTGTAATGCAGTCAGTCAATATAATCTCCAGTATACATTTATAGAAGTTTGTCAATGTTTCAGATGTCATGCCAAATCTTTGTGAACTTCTAAGAGGCACTGCTATGCTTTCTTTGTAATGGCACTTACATGCTGGATCCAGGACAGATCCTCTGAAATGATAACACTGAGGAGTTTAAAATTGCTGCCCCTCTCCACCTCTGATGAAGTTTGGCTCATGGATCTCTGGCTTCATCCTCCTGAAGTCAATAATCAGCTCCTTGGTCTTGCTGGTATTGAGTAAGAGGCTGTTTTTATGGCATCACTCAGCCAGATTTTCTTCTTCCCTCCTATATGCTAATTCTTCAGCACCTTTGATTCTGCCTATGGTCAGCAAACCTGAATATGTCATTGGAACTGAGCTTAGCCACACAGTCATGTGTAAAGCGAGTAGAGCAGGGGACGAAGCACACGGCCCTGGAGGAGGTGTTAAGAATCTGAACTGACTGGGATCTACAAGTGAGAAATTGAGGATCTAATTACACAAAGAGGTATTGAGGTCTTGGAGCTTATTGATTAGTTTTGAGGGGATAATGCTATTGAATGCTGAGCTGTTGTTGATAAAAAGCATCCTGATGTTACATCTTTGCTGGCCAGATGTTCCAGGGTTCAGTGAACTGCCAATGTCAGGTTCACGGGCCTGGCCAGCGGAACAGAAAACACTGACTGTGAATGAGTATATTAATCATTTATTTACAACAGTCAAAATTTGAACAATCATTCATATTCCCCAAGTTAGACACTACAAAGTTGAATATTCATCAAACGTTCTTAGTTAACAGTGTGTGCAAAATATACCTTCCCAACGGTTATGTGGACCGATTGCCCTGAACAAAGGAAGAGAGAGAGAACCTCCACATGTGCTCTCTATATACCCAGGATATTTGAAACTGGACATCAGGCAGCTAACCAACAGGAAAAGCAGCTACAGTTTCTAAACTAACCAATCACAATGGAAGTGGCTTTTGACAATCAGAATAAGCCACGCCCCCTCAGGGCACTCCACCCCTCGAAGTTGCGAATGTGTCGATCCAACCTTCAGACTAGTATAGCTCTCGCGAACTCCTTACTAAGCTACATATAAAACACAAATATAATACCCAGTACTGTAACCCAACAGTCACCCCAATACACTACAGTAGTCCACCAGCCTCCCTGTGCCCCAAAAAGGCCACCAGCCCCAACCCGGAGTGTAATAGTTAATGAGCTGGTTCCCCACTTAATCGTATTGTCACGTACTCCGTGATGGGTTAAAGAAGCAGCAGAAATGGGAAACGCTCTGGAGTCCAGTATTGCTATTAACTAATGATATTTATTAGTAACTACACAATGCAGTAATATAAATGCAGATAAATCAAACAGGTTAGCAATGATTTTTTATATATATGTATGGAAATATATGAAAACCAAGCTTCTTCAAGTCTAGGGGTAAATAGGTAGTCTTACAATGATGAGTAAAGTTCAGTTCAGTTCGTGGTATTGAGTTGAGCAGTGATGGAGAGAGAGAGTGGTTTGAATCTTCAGGTGAGCTGACACCGTTGATCTTCCTGTTGTCCTCTGAAATCCTTTAGAAGTCATCGACTGTGACCACAACAAAGGGGACCGTTCTTCTGTGGTGGAATTATCAACTCAGGTGAGGGTTGGACACACCAATAACTCCCCACCGGTCACACCCTTTTCACACTGCGAGAGCCACTGATCAATCCGCCTGATCGATCCTCCAAAACCCACCTTTTCTGTGAGCACAACAAAGCTCATTCAGTGTCCCAAACCATGTGTCTGTAGGTCTAACAGTTGACCTTCTATTTATCTCCCCGTGCTGAACACCAATTGTCCATCAAGCAGCTCCTCCCTTCTCTCGCTGTACGAACTTGGAAGCTGCCAGTGTCCTTGCAAAAGTGTAAACATGCTGTCAAAAAACCATAATACCGTCTCCAAGCAGTCTTCGCTGCTCTCTCTCTTAATAACAAGGAGTCTGGTGTTGAACAACATCTCTCTCTCTTTCTTTTCAGAAGTACAGTTCATAGGGGTAATTCAGGACCCTGTCACAGTATACACTGACTCTTTAGATGTGATCAACCATGTGAGAGATGTTGCCCCACCCATCAGGAACATAGGTGTGGCATTCTTCACCAATAACCGTCCAAGTGCCACCTTCCTTTGTGAGCAGGTAATCCAAGGCCATCAAATCACTCCCCGGGTCAGTCTGGCCATACCATGCTGAGGAAGGCTTATCATTCAAAACATCCTTCATTTGTAATTGCCCTTGTAATAACCAGCATGGACAAGGTGCTCATTCAGGGCACTGAGGTGGTATACATACAGCACCACATATCAACTGCACCCCCCCCCCCACCCCGTGGGAGCAACAGGTATGCCTAGGATCTGCATACCCAGTACGTGCCTTTCAGCTTCCAACAAGTGCCCAGCCTCTCAGCACCATTTGGCGTGGACACAACCATCCCAGGATACTGTTCCTGCTCACACCTGCCACCTACCTTGCACCTTGTACCTGTACTCAATATACCACCCCCACCCCCACTCACACCCAAACCCACACCCACAAACCGTCAGGTGGGAAATCACTTTGACAGTCAGGACATTCCAATTATAAACATAGTACATAGGGAAATACCAGCCCTTAAAGCACTCACTCCACCAGGGCTTGTAAGGCCAAAGCTTTGTATGGAACTGCAAAAACTGAAAATAGACAACTAATTTCTCACAGAAATAACAAACATCAGAGAACAGCTGAGAAGGAAAAAGCAGAGCCCAACGTATTCACAGAGTCTCTTAAAGGCAAAGTACACACACACACACACACACACACACACACACACACCACACAGAGACACACACACCACACAGAGACACACACACACACACCACACAGAGACACACACACACACACACACACACACACACACACACCACACACACACACCACACAGAGACACACACACACACACACACACACACACACAGACACACACACACACCACACACACACATATGTGTGGCCACACCTCACATTTGTCCACATTCAAATCATTCACACTCTATTTACAGGGAAAAGGAATGCAGGTCGAATGACGCCCCCCCCCCCCGCCCCCACAACAGTAAGCTGCGAATGATCTAGCCACCCCTGATTCCGGTCTTTTGCAGGGAACCCTGAATGGAATGTGTGGAATCTGGCAGAGGACGAAAGGAACCCATATTTGCAGAGGGCTTGAAGAATAACCCTTCCTCCTCAACAGCCTCTCTCTCTTGCTTCTCCTGACTGGACGTCCTCCACATTGCCTAGAGGGTGGGGGTAGGAACCTGCTCATCTGGGACCCCAGCTTTAAGTGATGCTAAAAACATTTTTTTAAAGATATACGGGATCCCCCACTCCCCATCTGCTTATTGAACTTCTGTACCTGGCTACAAGCACCCTTTTCTCCATACTCTAGGCCTTGTAATAATTGAGTCACTGTACTTGTAGGATGACCAACAGCTGGTGTTGTTAGAGGCAGCATTGCCCATTTTATTGCAAAAACCACTGCTGTAATCATGTGTCCTGTTATTCCAGAAGTTAATTCAATATCCACTGGCGGGACACCACTATCGCAGTATAATTCTGTGATAAGAGTCCACAGATGTAGAACTTTAATAACCCCCTCCACTGTACTCCATTGTTCTTGGGTTTTAAATTCCATTCAGTAAGAGAATTATACTTAAATTTAACCACAGCCATTACTCGAATCCAGTGATGCATTATGCTCAGGGGAAACAAGCAGTGTTCTTAGGGCGTTATTGATCAAGGGTTGGGACAATAGGATTCCTAAAGCTCCCATCTCTCTATGAGACAGGCTCACTCCAGTACCCCCCTCATCCCATATCCTCAATAACCACATGGCCAAAGACTCCCCCAATTTCTGCCTGTGCCTATCCCCTAAATTTGCTAATTCCTTAGCAGAGAATTATCTGAGTTCTTTTGTCTCAAAGTTGAGCATTGTACCATTCCCCACACATCCCTGAGCGTCCCCCTCCTCCCCCACTCCACCCTGTGAGGAAGAAGGCACGGACTGATGCCCGCCAAAACGGGTGTGGGAACGTGTGATCACTGGCCTGGCCCATACTGTTTCATACACACAAGGGACAGGGTGATTATCTTGAGAATTAAACCGAGGGATCCATGCTACAGTCTCTCCTTCATTTTCATCATCCAGCCAGACATCTCCATCTCCCAGCCCCGGAATAGGATTATCACCCCTCCTCATTAAGGTTTGGACCTTAATGGGGTCGGGCTGCCAACCAGCAAGCATGTATCATCTAAGTGCCATAGCTTTATTAGCTGACAAATTATCTTTATATTCTTATACTCCAACTTTGCAGCCCTACAGTGCTGACTGAGATTTTACGGTTCATTCTTAGACTCACTGTAGTTTTATACTGATGTCTTACAATCACTGCAAACAGCCAGAAAGCATCCCACTGGCTATCCTTTCTCCTGCAGAAACCCAATGATTTAAGTATAAAAACAATGTGGCGTCCCATTTCAACCCTGGCGAAATCTAACTGGTCTGACCAACCTACTGCCATAAGCCATCAGTAAGTTAGTGAGACTTCCAAAGCCTGCACGATTACCTGTCCACCCTGGGACTCTACATCTCTTATACTGAGGGTCCTCTCTTTTAAATAACCTCTTAAAGAAATGCATTTCTGCTCAAAAAGACAGACCCTGCTCGCTGCGCCAATATGTAACATTGAATCAGATTCACGGGTCTGGCAAGTGAGACAGAAAACACTGACTGTGAATGAGTACATTAATCATTTATTTACAACAGTAAAAATTCAACCAGACATTCATGTTCCCCAAGTTACATAAACAATAAAGTTGAATATACATTTAACAAACATACTTAGTTAAAAGCATGCTCAGAGCATACCTTCCCAATGGTCATGTGCACCACTTGCCTTAAACAAAGGAAGAGAGAGAGAAGCTCTGGATAGTCAGAGGCTTTTTCCCAGGGCTGAAATGGTCGCCACAAGAGGACACAGGTTTAAGGTGCTGAGGAGTAGGTATAGAGGAGATGTCAGGGGTAAGTTTTTTACGCAGAGAGTGGTGAGCGCGTGAAATGGGCTGCTGGCAACAGTGGTGGAGGCAAATACGACAGGGTCTTTTAAGAGACTTTTGGATAGGTACATGGAGCTTAGAAAAATAGAGGGCTATGGGTAAGCCTAGTAATTTCTAAGGTAGGGACATGTTTGGTACAACTTTGTGGGCCGAAGAGCCTATATTGTGCTGCAGGTTTTCTAGGTTTCTATGTCTCTAACCTTCACGTGTGCTCTCTATATACCCAGGATATTTGTAACTGGATGCCAGGCAGCTAACCAATGGGAAAAGCAGCTGCATTTTCTAAACTAACCAACCATGACAGAAGTGACTATTGGCAATCAGAATAAGCCATGCCCCCTCAGGACAATGATACAGCACCTGTTGCACCAGTAGACAAATTGGAGTGGATCCAAGTCACCTCTCAGGCAGGAGTTGATATGTTTTATCACCAACCTCTGAAAACACTTCATCACAGTGAATGTAACTGCTACTGGACAATTGTTATTGAGGCAGGTTACGATGTTCTTCTTAGGCACCGGTATAATGCTTGAAGCAGGTGAGTACCTCAGAATGCCAAAACGAGAAGTTAAAGATCTCAGTGAACACTCTAGTCAGTTTATCAGCACATGGCTAGGTACTCCATCTGGGCTGAATGCTTTTTATAGGTTAACTCTCCTGAAGGCAGCTTGCAGTCAGACTCAGAGACTAAAATCACAGGATTATCAGGGTCTATGGGAGGTTGTGATGGTTCCTGCATGTTTTGACAGTGAAAGTGAGCATAGAAGGCATTGAGCTCATCTGGAAGCGAAGTGCTGTTGTCACCTATGTCAGTTGATTTAACTTTATGAAGTGATAGCATTCAAGCCCTGCCACAACTACTGAGCATCCTTCGTTGATTCTAGTGTAATCTGGAATTGGCACTGTGCCCATGAGATGGACTTCCACAGATCATACCTGGACTTCTTGTAACTTCCTTGGTCATCAGACTTGAATGTCTCTGATCTGGCCCTCAGCAGATTGTGGATCTCATGGTTCATCGAGGGCTTCTGGTTGGGGAAGACTGAATGATCTCATGAGGATGCACTCATCTATAGCTGTCTTAATAAAGACCATGACAGCCACAGTGTATTTATTCCAGTCTGCAGATTGTCCTTGAACACAGCCCAGACTAACTGGAAGCAATCCTATCGCCACTCCTCTGCCTCCTGTGACCACCTCTTTGCTCTCTTGCCTCTGTTTGCAGGCTGGAGAAGGACAGACAAATGATCGGATTTCATGCAATGCAGTCTGGGAATGATAGGAATTCCTTATCTTGGTATAACAGTGGTCTCGTGCGTTGGGACCTCTGGCACTATAGGTTATATGCTGATGGTAACTGGGTAGGATTTTCTTCAAACAAGCCTAGTTGAAGTCCCCAGCTTTGATTTGAAATGCGTCGGGATGGACTGTTTCTCGTTTGGAGATGGCATCATGCAGTATCTTAATCACTTGATTATAGTCGGCTGCTGGTGGTATGTAAATTGCAGTCAGAATAATGGAGGAGAACTCACTAGATAAGTAGAATGGGTGGCATTTGACTGTTAAGTGTTGAAGGTTGGGGGGACACAAGTTTGACAAACTACCACTTCAGGTACCACCAAGAATTTATCGTGAAGTACACACCTCCACCTTTTGCCTTTTCAGAACCAGTAGTTTGGTCCATTCTGTAAATCGAGAAGCCTTCCTGTCTGATTATGGTATCTGGCATGCTGGAAGAAAGCCATGTCTTACTCAAACACAGCAATCCCTAATTTCCCTTCGATTTGGCAATCTTGACCTCAAGTCCTTCATTTTGTTCAGTGACTGCTCATTTGCTAACAAGATGCTCCCCTGTCTGCAGTTCAGCTTGGCTTGGAGCTCCCCCACCCTCCTGCCTCAGTTCCAGCGATGGCAATGTCTGCTGAAAGATGCCATTCCGTTTGGTCCACTGGGCTCTTCTGAAGATTGGGAAATCTGTAGATTAAGTTGATTAAAAAGTACATTGCTAAAGGGAAATTACACGCTTCAGACTGCAATGAGAATTATTCAAAAGAGATATATTTAGAAGTATAGCTGGCCGGTGGTATAGTAGAATCTGCACCGGACTTTGAGCTGAATGGTTCCGGGTTCGAAACCAGATGTCTCCTTGTACACTTTCCATTCGTTCTGGGTTGAGCATCGAACTAGTAACACGACCTCATAAAAAACAGACAATGCTAAAGAAATGGCAAGGTTGTTAGCCGACAAGCCACAAGGTGCGGAGAGGAACTAAAAAAAAATTAGAAATATTGTATGTAGTCCACAGAACGTCGCCAGCCATGCTTTCCTGGTGCCACCTTTACCAAGACCACACAGACCATCAAGCGCCCATTTACAATGGTCCAGTTTTTTTTTCACACCACATTCTGATCATCTCCATGAACCCCAGCCCCAGACTTTACCAATCACCTTCAACCTAGGAGCAATTAATAACAACTTTCTAAATATCCTGCTATTACCTTTTTAACAATGGATTCCAAGATTTTCCCAAAGGAATAAGCAAGGAAATTATAAACCAGTAAGCCTGACATTAGTGACGGGTAAATTAATGGAAGATATTCTAATAGACAGAATTATTATATGTGTAAATATTTAGATAGACGCATGCTAATTAAGGTTGGACAACATGGCTTTATGTGTAGTAGGTCATGTCTAACCAATCTTTTAGAGTTCTTTGAGGCGGTTAACAAGAAGGTTGATGGAAGACATGAGATGAACATGGAATTTAGTAAGTCCTTAAACAAAGCCCTGCACAAGAGGCTAGTTTAGAAGGTTCATTCACTTGGCATTTAGGATGACGTATGAAACCCCTTTTTACCAGGCGTCTCTAGAAAGACAGCTGGTTAACCCCTCGTTAACAAGACCATGGACTCGGCAGTGAGAAAACCACCCTTCTCAAACTCCATAGGTCTAGGGTCAATATGACTTGAGTCCCACCAGAACAGGAGAGTCAGGATTTTCGACCATCCTCTGAACAAATACTGTGTAAATATTGCCCACTTGCATTACCCATCAGCAAGAAATAACAGATCGTACACTGCATACAATTATAAAGGAAGTATATTGTACAACTTTTTGTTTTATGGAACAGTTAGTAGGGAAAAGAAAAAAAAATAAAAAGGGCTCATTACAGTTAACCCGGTCCAAATGTGCACCTAAGTTGGAGCTCATCTTGAAGTTGTCTTTAACTCATGCGCTGGACCTACAGGCTGCGTGAAAGCACACACCACCTTCTGAATGTCACTAGATATCCATCTCAAATAAAGGGGCTCGCCCACAGGATTATTGGTCCTTCCTCCTTGAAGCCATTTATCTGCACCAAACACCTTGAACAACAAGGACAGACCCTCAGCCATCTTCTCCCAGGCAAAAAGACCTCGACCCACCACAGTGTCCATCACAAAAATCTCTCTGCCCACCATTCTCTAGAACCTTCTCCCAATTCCACCATCCTGATTGGATGACACGACATTCCTAAGCTGAACATCACAACCCCTTATCTTTAACGGTAACCCAAATACTACCAACAGAACACACTACTTCTACAGAAAACCATTAAATGAAATACTCTAAACATTAGCAGTAAAATACCTGGGCATTATAGGTAGTAAACTGGATTCAACATTGGCTTAGTAGGAGAAAACAGGAAGTGGTTGTCCCCTTGACTGGAGGCCTGTGACGAGTGGTGTGCCTCAGGGCTTGGAGCTGGGCCCTTTATTGTTTGACATCTATAGTAATAATTTACAGTATGCTTCTTAAACTTTTTTTTTTGCTTGGTTCCCAGACCACAACCCCAGCTTCCTCTTTCTGGCTATTACAAAAATCTATGAAGAATTTTGATTTATGATGCGCAGTGAGAGTAAATAGGAACTACACATTCAAAGAAGTGGCATGAAGTTACAAAAACTATTCAAATCTATTTAAAGCTACAAATTAAACTAATTCTTTAATTACAGGAAAACCAATTTTCATCAACAATTTAAGAATGTATGTTAGTAGTCCCTACTTCATTGCTTTTTCCCACGCAGAAAGAATCTCAGATCCGCAAGTTCAGTAATTTGCAGTCCGTTTTGTTGCTTTGAAAGAAGTTGGGTAATTATACTGAAACCCAGCTTCACCTACTATGATGTTGGAAAGGCAATATCCTTTTTCCACAGTGCAGAATAGCACTCAGAGGTCCCCTTCTGCAACCAAAAGTCTTGATATGCTTTTTTGAACCTTGGCTTCAGCTCAAAGCCATTTTGTAGGGAGATCAGTTCTTCCTCCATCCTTCCTGTTAATTCCTCATTACGAGTGGTCAAAAATGGATCTGGAATTTGGATCCAAATAAGATCCTAAAATCTCTCTGATATATCTCTATGTAGCTCACCCAGGTGGGCAACATCTGCTTTTCTCTCTTTCTCTTACAACTCAGAGAGGCTCAAAAATTGGAAAAAGTCATGACGGCACTTAAATAGGGTTAACTTGAAAAGAACTGTGGAGACGACTGATTTGACTTTGATAAGATTCACATAATTTTCTTGCAATTGAAGATTGCTTTCGTCAAACTTGACATAAAGGAAGATGGTTGTGGTGGTTGGAGGTCAATTACCTCATCCTCAGGACATCACTGCAGGAGTTCCTCAAGGAAGTGTCCTTGGACCAACCATCTTCAACTGCTTCATCAATGACCTTCCTTCCATCAAAAGGTCAGAAGTGAGGATGTTTGCAGATGACCGCACAATATTCGCACCATTCGTGACTCCTCAGATAGTGAAGCAGTTCATACACTAACGCAGGAGGATCTGGACAATATCCAGGCTTAGGCTGACAAGTAGCAAGTAACATTTGAGCCATGCAAGTGCCAGGCAATGACCATCTCCAACAAGAGAGGCTCTACAATCGTCCCTTGACATTCAGTGACATCACCATCACTGAATCCCCTACTATCATCATTGACAGGAAACTGAACTGGTCCAGCCATATAAACACTGTGCCTGCCAGAGCAGGTCAAAGACGAGGAATCCTGCAGTGTTTAACTCACCTCCTGACTCGCCAAAGCCTGTCCACCATCTACAACGCTCAGACCAGGAGTGTAATGGAATGCTCGCCACTCCCCTGGATGAGTGCAGCCCAATCAACACTCAAGAAGCTTGACACCATCCAGTACAAGGCAGCCCACTTGATTGGTACCCCTTCCACAAGCATGCAATCCCTCCACCGTCAATGAAAAGTTGCAGCAGTGTGTACTATCTACAAGATGCACTGCAACAACACACCAAAGTTCCTAAGGCAGCACCTTCCAGATCCACGACCACTACCATCTAGAAGGACGAGAACAGCAGATACTTGGGAACACCACCACTTGGAAATCCCCCTCCAACTCACTCACCATCCTGACTTGGAAACATATTGCCATTCCTTCATTGTCACTGGGTTCAAAGTCATGGAATTCCCTCCCTAACAACACTGTGGGTTCAAGAAGGTAGCTTATCACCACCTTCACAAGATAACTCGGGATGGGCAATAAATGCCGGCTTAGCTGGTGACACCCACATCCCATGAATGAATAAATTTTAAAAATTGCAGATAATTTTGACAAATAAGCAATAATCGTGCCTGAGTTGATTACTGAATGAAGCACTTTAATCTTCAGAGAATTTTATCACAGCTTGAGAAGTGCCTAAGGCAGTTTCTTTTGAGATCTGTCTGACTTCTGTGTGCAACAGCAAGGATTCAGATTACTTACCGTTCTCAAAATAGTTGAGAATTGAGAGCATGGGACTTGATTCAATTTATTGCTGTGATTTGTGCATCCAATTACAGGCTTTTTGCGACAAGATGCTTCCAGCTTTTTTCAGGAAAGCAATAACCTCACGGTGGCGTCCTATCATCGACGTGCCCCTTTTGCTGCTCAAGCAAGAATGTCGATGAGCAGATGTCCTTCTCCTGGAAAGATTGCTCAGCAACCCAAATATTGACTCACCCTTTGTATCTGTCTCTAAATCCCCTTGCAAATAACAACTCTTGAACCATGCTTTCATCATTTGAAATTTGAAATTTGATAGGGAGAAAGTAAAGTCCGCTGTTAACAGTATTTCAGTGGAGTAACGGAAATTACAGTGGTATGAGAGCGGAAGTAGCCAAAGTAAATTAGAAGGAGATGCTGGTAGGGATGACAGCAGAGCAGCAATGACGTGCGTTTCTGGGAAAAGTTAGGAAGGTGCAGGATAAATGTATTCCAAAAATAAACAAATGCTCAAGTGGCAAAACAGTGCAACCGTGGCTGACAAGGGAAGTAAAAGCTAATGTAAAAACATAAGAGAGGGCATACAACAAAGCAAAAGTTCACAGGAAGATAGGGGATTAGGAAGTTTTTAAATTTTATTTTTGCTCAACATAGCAAAACTTTCGATTTACAGATACATTTACATTTACATTTCTTCCCCTCACAGATATCAGCTATCAGAACACTTCCATCAAAATATAGACATCACCACAACATCCTATACAAAAGCCCTTATTAGTATAGCAGACAGGTTTATATCTACATACTGCAGAAAAGGTTCCTATGTTTTATTAACACTATTTGTTTTTGAGTGTACCATACATGTCAAGAAGTCCAAAGAAATGTATTCCATGATTAATTTACACCAACCAAAAAGTCCAGGGGCTTTATCGGATATCCAACAAAGTAAAGTATTCTTCCTCGCACAAAAAGTCAGGATGTTAAAACGTTTTTTCTGACGTGCATTAATAATACGACTGCCGGGTAACTCCAAGAGAAAAGACACTGGGTCCAGTTCAAGCTCCACCTTCAGAATCTTTTCCACTTCACTCAAAATATCACTCCAGTATGCCTGAAGTTTGGGACAAGTCCAAAAACAGTGGGTGAAAGTTCCAGTATTTACTTTACATTTAGAACACATTGGAGAAACCCTCATCTTAAAACTCCAGGGATGATCTGGAGTCAGATGTGCTCTATGCAGAATTTTGAGTTGCGATGCTTTAGTTCTATTACAAACTGAAATTTTCTTTGCATTATCACAGATGTCTTCCCATGTTTCAGCTGTAATTTCTACTCCCAGCTCTTCCTCCCAGACCTTTCCCAGCTGCTCAGCATCTCCACAAGAACATTACCTCAGGATGCTGAAAAAAGTACTGACGGAGACTTCACCCTTAGAACACAGTCTTTTCTATGTCAGAACTATAGAAATCAGTCAACAATGATGTTTTTTTTCTGTATGTAATCTCTTAACTGAAAGAAACGAGAAAGAACCGTGTTGGGTATGTTAAATTTCTGTACTATTTGACTAAAAGACATCATCATTCCTTCATCAAACAAATCTCATAGATGGAAAATATCCTTAGATATCCAAAGAATTCGGGTGGAAAAAGTCATTTTCTTTTTTTAAACACTGCTCGGGGAGAAGGGTCTGCACTGCGCAGGCGCGTGACGTAGCGCACCAAGGTTTAAAAAGCAGACCACCATATACAGCGGCCATCATTGTAGCGGCCATCGTCGGAGTGGACTCAGTCAAAGTGGGGCGGCTTTGGCTCAACAGGCTTCAGCGAGAACAGGTAGAGGCAGGGTAGGTTCTGGTAAGTTTTTTATTCAGATTGTTTAGTGCAGAGAGAATACCAGGCAGGATGTTGGAATGCTCCTCTTGCAGGATGTGGGAAGTCAGGGAGCCCTCCAGTGCCCCTGACAACGACACCTGCAAGAAGTGCATCCAGCTGCAGCTCCTAACAAACCGCGTTAGGGAACTGGAGCAGGAGCTGGATGACCTGCGGATCATTCGGGAGAATGAGGAGATTATAGATAGTAGCTACAGGGAGGTAGTTACGCCAAAGGAGCAGAGGACAGGAAATTGGGTCACTGTCAGGCGAGGGACAAGTATACCGCATTGGATACTGTTGGGGGGGATGACTTACCTGGGACAAGCTGCAGTAGCCGGATCTCTGGCACTGAGTCTGGTTCTGCAGTGCAGAAGGGAGGGTGGAAAAGAGGAGAACGGTAGTGATAGGGGACTCGATAGTTAGAGGGTCAGATAGGAGGTTCCGTGGTCGTGACAGAGAATCCAGGATGGTTTGTTGCCTCCTGGGTGCCAGGATCAAGGATGTCTCTGATTGCTTGCATGACATTCTGAAGCGGGAGGGTGATCAGCCAGATGTTGTGGTGCACATCGGTACCAATGACATAGCAAGGAAGAGTGAGGAGGTCCTGGAGAGTGAGTATAGAGGGCTTGGTAGAAAGTTGAAAAGCAGGACCTCGAGGGTGGTAATCTCAGGATTGCTACCTGTGCTACATGCCAGTGAGGGTAGGAATAGGATGCTCTGGAGGATGAACAAGTGGCTGAGGAACTGGTGTAGGGAGCAGGGTTTCAGATTTTAGGATCATTGGGACCTCTTCTGGGGCAGGTGGGACCTGTACAAGAGAGACGGGATACACATGAACTACAAGGGGACCAATATCCTTTCAGGGAGGTTTGTTAATGCTATTGGGGAGGCTTTAATCTAGATTTGCAGTGGGATGGGAACCAGAGTGCCAGAGCTGACAGTGTGGCTGGGGTGAAAATAAATGATGTTAAAAGTTCAAGCAAATCCGCTAATAGAAAGGTTGTGAGTGGTGGTAAAAATCTTCTGAGGTGTATATATTTCAATGCTAGGAGTATTGCGGGGAAGGCGAATGAGTTGAGGGCGTGGATTGACACATGGAATTATGACGTTATAGCAATTAGTGAAACTTGGCTACAGGAGGGGCAGGACTGGCAGCTTAATATTCCAGGGTTCCGATGTTTCAGATGTGATCGAGGCAGAGGAATGAAAGGTGGGGGAGTAGCATTACTTGTTAAGGAAAATATTACAGCAGTGCTCAGGCAGGACAGATTAGAGGGCTTTTCTACTGAGTCCTTATGGGTGGAGCTGAGAAACAGGAAAGGTATGGCCACATTAGTGGGATTGTATTACAGATCACCCAATAGTCAACGAGAATTGGAAGAGCAAATCTGCAGAGAGATAGCAGGCAACTGCAGGAAACATAAAGTTGTGGTGGTAGGGGATTTTAATTTTCCATATATTGATTGGGTCTCCCATACTGTTAGGGGTCTAGATGATTTAGAGTTTGTAAAATGTGTTCAGGAAAGTTTTCTAAATCAATACATAGAGGGACCAACTAGAGGGGATGCAATATTGGATGTCCTGTTAGGAAACGAGTTAGGACAAGTGACGGAAGTCTGTGCAGGGGAGCACTTTGGTTCCAGTGATCATAACACCATTAGGTTCAACTTGATCATGGACAAGGATAGATCTGGTCCTAGGGTTGAGGTTCTTAACTGGAAGAAGGCCTAATTTGAAGACATAAGAAAGGATCTAAAAAGCGTGGATTGGGACAGGTTGTTCTCTGGCAAGGATGTGATCGGTAGGTGGGAAGCCTTCAAAGGAGAAATTTTGAGAGTGCAGAATTTGTATGTTCCTGTCAGGATTAAAGGCAAAGTGAATAGGAATAAGGAACCTTGGTTCTCAAGGGATATTGCAACTCTGATAAAGAAGAAGAGGGAGTTGCATGACATGTATAGGAAGCAGGGAGTAAATAAGGTGCTTGAGGAGTATAAGAAGTGCAAGAAAATACTTAAGAAAGAAATCAGGAGGGCTAAAAGAAGACATGAGGTTGCCTTGGCAGTCAAAGTGAAGGATAATCCAAAGAGCTTTTACAGGTATATTAAGAGCAAAAGGATTGTAAGGGATAAAATTCGTCCTCTTGAAGATCAGAGTGGTTGGCTATGTGCGGAACCAAAGGAAATGGGGGAGATCTTAAATAGGTTTTTTGCGTCTGTATCTACTAAGGAAACTGGCATGAAGCCTATGGAATTAAGGGAAACAAGTAGTAAGATCATGGAAACTGTAGAGATCGAAAAGGAAGAGGTACTTGATGTCTTGAGGAAAATTAAAGTGGATAAATCCCCGGGACCTGACAGGGTGTTCCCTCGGACCTTGAAGGAGATTAGTGTTGAAATTGCAGGGGCCCTGGCAGAAATATTTAAAATGTCGCTGTCTACAGGTGAGGTGCCGGAGGATTGGAGAGTGGCTCATGTTGTTCCGTTGTTTAAAAAAGGATCGAAAAGTAATCTGGGAAATTATAGGCCAGTAAATTTAACGTCAGTAGTAGCTAAGTTATTGGAGGGAGTACTAAGAGACTGAATCTACAAGCATTTGGATAGACAGGGACTTATTAGGGAGAGTCAACATGGCTTTGTGCGTGGTAGGTCATGTTTGACCAATGTATTGGAGTTTTTTGAGGAGGTTACCAGGAAAATGGATGAAGGGAAGGCAGTGGATATTGTCTACATGGACTTCAGTAAGGCCTTTGACAAGGTCCCGCATGGGAGGTTAGTTAGGAAAATTCAGACGCTAGGTATACATGGAGAGGTGGTAAATTGGATTAGACATTGGCTCAATGGAAGAAGCCAAAGAGTGGTAGTAGAGAATTGCTTCTCCGAGTGGAGGCCTGTGACTAGTGGTATGCCACAGGGATCAGTGCTGGGTCCATTGTTATTTGTCATCTATATCAATGATCTGGATGATAATGTGGTAAATTGGATCAGCAAATTTGCTGATGATACAAAGATTGGAAGTGTAGTAGACAGTGAGGAAGGTTTTCGGAGCCTGAAGAGGGACTTGGACCAGCTGGAAAAATGGGCTGAAAAATGGCAGATGGAGTTTAATACTGACAAGTGTGAGGTATTGCATGTTGGAAGGACAAACCAAGGTTGAACATACAGGGTTAATGGTAAGGCACTGAGGAGTACAGTGGAACAGAGGGATCTGGGAATACAGATACAAAATTCCCTAAAAGTGTCATCACAGGTAGATAGGGTCGTAAAGAGAGCTTTTGGTACATTGGCCTTTATTAATCATAGTATTGAGTATAAGAACTGGAATGTTATGATGAGGTTGTATAAGGCATTGGTGAGGCTGAATCTGGAGTATTGTGTTCAGTTTTGGTCACCAAATTACTGGAAGGATATAAATAAGGTAGGAAGAGTGCAGAGAAGGTTTACAGAGATGTTGCTGGGACTTGAGAAACTCAGTTACAGAGAAAGGTTGAATAGGTTAGGACTTTATTCCCTGGAGCATAGAAAAATGAGGGGAGATTTGATAGAGGTATATAAAATTATGAAGGGTATAGATAAAGTGAATGCAAGCAGGCTTTTTCCACTGAGGCAAGGGGAGAAAAAAACCAGAGGACATGGGTTCAGGGTGAGGGGGGAAATGTTTAAAGGGAACATTGGGGGGGGGGCTTCTTCACACAGAGAGTGGTGGGAGTATGGAATGAGCTGCCAGACGAGGTGGTAAATGCGGGTTCTTTTTTAACATTTAAGAATAAATTGGACAGCTACATCGATGGGAGGTGTATGGAGGGATATGGTCCGTGTGCAGGTCAGTGGGACTAGGCAGAAAATGATTCGGCACAACCAAGAAGGGCCAAGAGACCTGTTTCTGTGCTGTAGTTTCTATGGTTCTGTGGTTCTATGGTTCAAAGTTTAAATCCAGAATCCATTATGCCAGGCTGAAAATCTGGACTGCCGGTTATTGGAATGAAGGGTGATATTTTCGCTGTGTTGCCCTCAATTTGTCACACCACCCTCCAAGCCCTGACTGTATTAATTGTGATTGGATTACGACAATATTCCTTAAATAGTTTCATCTTATTGAGAAAAAGCAAATCAATAAGAGGGTATTTTGCTTGTGAGGCTTCAATGTCTAGCCAAATTGAGGAGGTGTCGCTGCAAACCCAGTCATCAACCTACTGCCCTCTACTGTACCTATTGTCTTGTTTGTTATTGATTGTAATGCCTGTACTGTTTTGTGCACTTTATGCAGTCCTGGGTAGGTCTGTAGTCTAGTGTAGTTTTTGAGTTGTTTTACGTAGTTCAGTGTAGTTTTTGTATTGTTCCTGTAGCACCATGGTCCTGAAAAACGTTGTCTCGTTTTTACTGCATACTGTACCAGCAGTTATGGTCAAAATGACAATAAAAAGTGACTTGACTTGACTTGACTTGACTTGACTTGAAGATAAAAAGGAACTTAATTGATATTTTTTGATGTCTGGAAAATCCAGACCCCGTAGACTACTGGGAAGCTGTAACTTAGACATTTTAATACAAGGTCTTTTTTTGTTCCAGATGAAAGAAACAAACCAGCCATTTATTTTTTTAAGTATTTGTTGGGTAAAAATGACTGGAAGCATTCATATTGGGTAGAGCAGACGAGGAAGAATGTTCATTTTGAGCAAGGATATTCGGCCAAGCCAAGAAATGGGAAGAGTGCTCCATCACTCAAGATCCTGTTTGATTTTGTCAAATAACTATGTAAGGTTAGCTTTGAACAATTGATCAAACGTAGGTGTGATAAATATGCCCAAGTAAACAAAACCTGTCTGTGACCATTTAAAGGGGAAAGCACCCTGAGTGTCAGGTACCTGCTGCAGATTCCCCAGAGGCATAGCCTCTGATTTAGTAAAGTTGATTTTATAACCTGAAAAGGTGCTAAATGAATTGATGCATTGTGTAAGGTGGTGCACTGATATAGCAGGGTTTGATTAGAAAATTAGAACATCATCCGTATACAATGTAATTTTATCTGACTTTAGTCCTATGTCTGGAGCAGATATTTTGGGGTCTCGCCGAATAGCCTCAGCCAATGGCTTGATCACTCGTGTGAAAAGTAGTGGTGATAAAGGGCAGCCCTGCCAGCTGCCCCTCAGAGTACTAAAATTATCCAACCTAATTCCATTAGTGAGAATCGCAGCCAAAGGGTCATTATAAAGAACCTTCACCCACTTAATAAAATTATTGCCGAAGCCAAATTGTTGTAAAGTGAAAAAGAAGATATGGCCATTCGACACGATCAAAGGCATATTTTTCATCTAAGGAAACCACCAAGCCATCCACTGCCTGTTGCTGACATGCCTGAATCACATTAAGTAATCTTCTGATATTGTTAGATGACCTACGGCCTTTTACAAAACCCACTTGATCCTCTTTTATGATAAAAGGTAACAGTTTCTAATCGCAATGCTAAGGTTTTAGATAAGATTTTAAAGTCAATGTTAAACAATGAAATAGACCTGTAGGAGGCACAATCTTCAGGGCTCTTTTCTTTCTTAAGAATTAGGGAGAAATTAGCTTCTCTCAATGATGGTGGGAGAAGACCACAATTAAATGCATGATTGAACATGTTTAGCATAGGCTCTGATAATAACCCTGTGAACTCTTTATAGAGCAAACAACAGGAACTCTGCAGATGCTGGAGATTCAAGCAACACACATCAAAGTTGCTGGTGAACGCAGCAGGCCAGGCAGCATCTCTGGGAAGAGGTACAGTCGACGTTTCAGGCCGAGACCCTTCGTCAGGATTAACCGAAGGAAGAGTTAGTAAGAGTTTTGAAAGTAGGAGGGGGAGGGGGAGATCCAAAATGATAGGAGAAGACAGGAGGGGGAGGGATGGAGCCAAGAGTTGGAGAGGTGATAAGCAAAAGGGATATGAGAGGCCCAGAGAGAAAGACAAGTGGGGGAGAACCCAGAGAATGGGCAAGGGGTATACTCAGAGGGACAGAGGGAGAAAAAGGAGAGAGAGAGAGAAAGAATGTGTGTATAAAAATAAATAATGGATGGGGTACGAGGGGGAGGTGGGGCATTAGCGGAAGTTAGAGAAGTCAATGTTCATACCATCAGGTTGGAGGCTACCCAGACGGAATACAAGGTGTTGTTACTCCAATCTCAGTGTGGCTGCATCTTTACAGTAGAGGAGGCCGTGGATAGACATGTCAGAATGGGAATGGGATGTGGAATTAAAATGTGTGGCCACTGGGAGATCCTGCTTTCTGTGGTGGACAGAGCGTAGGTGTTCAGCGAAACGATCTCCCAGTCTGCGTCGGGTCTCGCCAATATATAGAAGGCCACATTGGGAGCACCGGACGCAGTATATCACCCCAGCCGACTCACAGGTGAAGTGTTGCCTCACCTGGAAGGACTGTCTGGGGCCCTGAATGGTGGTAAGGGAGGAAGTGTAAGGGCATGTGTAGTACTTGTTCCGCTTACAAGGATAAGTGCCAGGAGGGAGATCAGTGGGGAGGGATGGGGGGGACGAATGGACAAGGGAGTCAAGTAGGGAGCGATCCCTGCGGAAAGCAAGGGGGGGCGGGAGGGTAAGATGTGCTTAGTGGTGGGATCCTGTTGGAGGTGGTGGAAGTTACGGAGAATAATATGTTGGACCCGGAGACTGGTGGGGTGGTAGGTGAGGACCAGGGGAACCCTATTCCTACTGGGGTGGTGGGAGGATGGAGTGAGAGCAGATGTGCGTGAAATGGGGGAGATGCGTTTGACAGCAGAGTTGATGGTGGAGGAAGGGAAGCCCCTTTTTTTAAAAAAGGAGGACATCTCCCTCGTCCAGGAATGAAAAGCCTCATCCTGAGAGCAGATACGGCGGAGATGGAGGAACTTCGAGAAGGGAATGGCATTTTTGCAAGAGACAGAGTGAGAAGAGGAATAGTCTAGATAGCTGTGAGAGTCAGTAGGCTTATAGTAGACATCAGTGGATAAGCTGTCTCCAGAGATAGAGACAGAAAGATCTAGAAAGGGGAGGGAGGTGTCGGAAATGGACCAGGTAAACTTGAGGGCAGGGTGAAAGTTGGAGGCAAAGTTGATAAAGTCAACGAGCTCGGCATGCGTGCAGGAAGCAGCGCCAATGCAGTCGTCAATGTAGCGAAGGAAAAGTGGGGGACAGATGGAACATAGATTGTTCCAACAGATACCAGAATAGGCACGAACACAGATTGTTCCACAAACCCAACAAAAAGGCAGGCATAGCTAGGACCCATACGGGTGCCCATAGCTACACCTTTAGTTTGGAGGAAGTGGGAGGAGCCAAAGGAGAAATTATTAAGAGTAAGGACTAATTCCGCTAGATGGAGCAGAGTGGAGGTAGAGGGGATCTGGTTAGATCTGGAATCCAAAAAGAAGCGGAGAGCTTTGAGACCTTCCTGATGGGGGATGGAAGTATATAGGGACTGGACATCCATGGTGAAAATAAAGAGGTGGGGGCCAGGGAACTTAAAATCATCGAAAAGTTTAAGAGTGTGAGAAGTGTCACGAACATAGGTAGGAAGGGATTGCACAAGTGGGGATAAAACCGTGTCGAGGTATGCAGAAACGAGTTCGGTGGTGCAGGAGGAAGCTGAGACAATAGGTTTGCCAGGACAGGCAGGTTTGTGGATCTTGGGTAGGAGGTAGAAACGGGAAGTGCAAGGTGTGGGAACTATAAGGTTGGTAGCAGTGGATGGGAGATCTCCTGAGCGGATAAAGTCGGTGATGGTGTGGGAGACAATGGCCTGGTGCTCCTTAGTGGGGTCATGATCGAGGGCTAAATAAGAGGAGGTATCCGCGAGTTTTTGCTGTGCCTCGGCAAGGTAGAGGTCAGTACGCCAGACTACAACAGCATCCCCCTTATCGGCGGGTTTCATAGTAAGGTTAGGATTAGTGCGAAGGGAGTGGAGAGCAGAGCGTTCCGAAGGAGTGAGGTTGGAATTTGAACAAGGTCCTCCAACCTGATGGCATGAACATTGACTTCTCCAACTTCCGCTAATGCCCCACCTCCCCTTCATACCCCATCCGTTATTTATTTTTATACACACATTCTTTCTCTCACTCTCCTTTTTCTCCCTCTGTCCCTCTGCCCTCTGACTATACCTCTTGCCCATCCTCTGGGTTTCCCCCATCCCCCTTATCTTTCTCCCTGGGCCTCCTGTCCCATGATTCTCTCATATCCCTTTTGCCAATCACCTGTCCAGCTCTTGGCTCCATCCCTTCCCCTCCTGTCTTCTCCTATTATTTTGGATCTCCCCCTCCCCTCCAACTTTCAAGTCTCTTACTAACTCTTCCTTCAGTTAGTCCTGACGAAGGGTCTCGGCCTGAAATGTCGACTGTACCTCTTCCCAGAAATGCTGCCTGGCCTGCTGCGAACTCTTTATAGAATTCACTAGTGAGTCCATCAGGACCAGGGGTCTTCCCACTTTGCAGCTGTCTCACAGCTTCCTGTATCTCATGTATAGATAATGGAGCATTGAGGAGGGACACTTGTTCAGAAGAAATGCCTAGGAGATCTAAATTCCTGAAAAAGGACTCCATCCTAGATTGTCCATCAATACATTGCTCAGATTGATACAATTTAGAATAAAAATTCTTCAACACAACATTAATCATTTTAGAATTACTAGTGAGGGCTCCTGTCCTGTCCCATCCCTAATTGAAGCAATAGTCTGAGAGGCATTTTTCTTTCTAGCTAAATAAGCCAAATACCTACCTGGTTTCTCACCATGTTCAAACAATCGTTGTTTAGTAAATGTCAATTTTCTTTTGGCTGCTTGTGTAAGTAAAGAGTTTAGTGTACAGCGTAGGGCTGTGTTATTCTGTAACTTGGCTGCAGAAGGCTTATTAATATAATCCTTTTCAGCTGCCGCAAGCCTTGCTTCCACTAGGTGCTGCTGTTCTGCAGCTTGTCACTTCTTACTAGCAGAGTAGGAGATAATTAATCCCCTTGCATCGGCCTTAGCAGTTTCCCAGAGCATCGATGGACTACTAGCTGATTTGGAATTAATAGATAGGAAAGTTTTGAATTCAGAAGTAAAGTAGTCTATAAATTTATTATCTTTTAGAATAAAAGGATTCAGCCTCCAATGTCTAGCTCATGCTGAATTATCTTTGGGCTTAATATTTAAATATACTGCTGCATTGTCAGAAATAGCGATATTTCCAATTGTGCAGGATACAACTAAATTTAGGAGCGTTTTGGGGGTTAGAAAAAAGTCTATTCTGGGCATCAGTCTCGCTGCATCTCGAAGCCTCCATCACTCTTTGCTTATCACTGAAATTATGGAACCGCACGAGGACAGGTCGAGGGCATTGGTCTGGGCCTGGTTTTGGAGCTAGTTTATGATGAGCTCTTTCCACTTTAATGCGTCCAGCCTTGGTTTCCAAATCAAGGAAATTAGGCAGCCAGCCCGCCCTCAAAAAACTTAGTTGGCTGGCTGCCTTCTGTACCTTCAGGGAGACCGATAATCCATATGTTCTTCCTCCTACCTCTATTCTCAAGATCATCAATATGGTCAGACAGGCATGGAACTTGCTTTTCTAGCACCCGAATGTGGCTCTGGGCTTGATCAGCTGCAGTCTCTACCGCGGAGACTCGGCCCTCGGCCTCGGTCATTCTTGTATCAAGATTTTTAAGCTCCAATGTGTGGTTCTGGAGTGTCAGAGAGAGTGGACCCAGCTTCATGTCCATCATTTTGGATATGTTCTCCGTAACTTCCTGAATTACTTGGTGAAACGCAGGGTCCAACGTGTTAGCATAGCTAGCAGCAGCTAGGTCCTCAGTCCCGGGCGAGCGCTCTGTGCAGTCCATCCTGGCCAGTGCTTTCGATGGCATGGTGTTGAAGCAGCTCAAAAAAAAATACTCATCAATGTTCATGTTATTAAATCCAACACTTGGGCATTTTAAAAAAAAGTTTATATGCGAAATTATCAGTGTTGCGGTGCTGAACTCAGCAAAGCAGATTTTTCACTGCGCCGCCATCTTGAAAACTGGGATTAGGAAGTTTTTAAAAACCTACAGAGAGCAACTAAAAGAATTATTTGGAGGGAAAAGATGAAATATGAAAGCAAGCTAGCAAACAATGTGGATACAAAAAGCTTTTTCAAGTATATAAAAAGTAAAGGAGAGCTAGTGGATATAAGACTGACAGAAGATGAGGCCAGAGGACAATAGCAGGGGACAAGGAGATGGCAGATGAACTCAATGAGTATTTTGCATCAGTGTTCACTCTGGAAGGCATTAGCAGTGTCCCAGAAGTTGAAGGGTATGAGGGAAGAGAAGTGAGTTCAGTTACTATTACAAGGGAGAAGGTGCTCAAAAAACTGAAAGATCTAAAGGTACATAAGACACCCAGAGCAGATGAACTGCACCCATGGGTTCTCAAAGTGGTAGCAGTAGAAATTGTGGAGACAAAGATAATGATCTTTCAAAAATCATTGGACTCTGATATGGTGCCAAAGGACTGGAAAAGTGCATATTACTCCACTCTTTAAGAATGAGGAAGGCAGAAGAAAGGAAATTATTGACCAGTTAGCCTGACCTCAGTGGTTAGAAAGTTGTTGAAGTCAATTGTTAAGGATGAAGTTATGGAGTACTTGGTGACACAAGACAAGATAATACAAAGTCAGCATGGTTTTCTCCAGGGAAAATCCTGCCTGACGAACCTGTTGGAATTCTTTGAGGAGATTACAAATAGGATAGATAAAGGGGATGTAGTGGATATTGTATATTTGGATTTTCAGAAGGCCTTAGACAAGGTGCCACACATGAGGCTGCTTACCAAGTTAAGAGCCCATGGTACTACAGGAAGGTTACTTGCATGGTTAGAACATTGGCCGATTGGTAGGAGGCAGTGAGTGGGAATAAAAAGATCCTTTTCTGGTTGGTTGCCAGTGACTTAGTGGTGTTCTACAGGGGTCCGTGTTTGGTCCGCTTCTTTTTATGCTGTATATCAATGATGGAAAAGATGGCTTTGTTGCTAAGTTTGCAGATCATATGAAGTTTGGTGGAAGGGCAGGTAGTGTTGAGGAAGCAGGTAGGCTGCAGAAGGACTTAGGCAGATTAGGAGAATGGGCAAGAGAATGGAAAATGAAAAACAATGTTGGAAAATGCACGGTCATGCACTTTGGTAGTAGAAATAAATGTGTAGAGTATTTTCTGAATTGGGAGAAAATCCAAAAATCTGAGATGCAGAAGGACTTGGAAGTCCTTGTGCAGAACACTCTAAAGTGTAACTTGCAGGTTGAGCCAGTGGTGAGGAAGGCAAATGCAAAGTTAGCATTTATTTCAAAAGGTCTAGAATACAAGAGCAGGGATGTGATGCTGAGTCTTTATAAGGTACTGGTGAGGCCTCACCTTGAGTATTGTGAACAGTTCTGGGTCCCTCATCTTAGAGAAGATGTGCTGGTATTGGAGAGGGTCCAGAAGAGGTTCACAAGGATGATTCTGGGAATGAAAGGGTTATCATACGAGGAGCGTTTGCTAATTCTGCTTCTGCTTCAATAAGGATTCATGGCCACAGTCAATCACCTGTTGTTTGTGTCCAACTGTCAGCATGTGATCAATAAAAGGAAAACTTATGACATCATCATAGGTCAGGCAAAACCTGACTCTGCCTAAAGGAACATAAAGTGGGGCAGTGATATCTCAGATGGGTCGTGATCTAGGGAAATGTGGTGAAGACCATTCAAAAAGGCAGTTTCTGAACTTTATACCATTGAATGCCATGCCCTAATTATATAACTATGTAATGATTACAGCACGGAAACAGGCTATCTCGGCCCTTCTAGTCCGTGCTGAACTCTTACTCTCACCTAGTCCCACTGACCTGCACTCGGCCCATAACCCTCCCTTCCTTTTCTGTCCATGTATCTATCCAATTTAAATTTAAACGACAACATCGAACCTGCCTCAACCACTTCTGCTGGAAGCTCGTTCCACACAGCTACCACTCTCTGAGGAAAGAAGTTCCCCCTCATCTTACCCCTAAACTTTTGCCCTTTAACTCTCAACTCATGTAATCTTGTTTGAATCTCCCCCACTCTCAATGGAAAAAGCCTATCCATGTCAACTCTATCTATCCCCCCTTATAATTTTAGGTACCTCTATCAAGTCCCCCCTCAACCTTCTACGCTCCAAAGAATAAAGACCCAACTTGTTCAACCTTTCTCTGTAACTTAGGTGATGAAACCCAGGTAACATTCTAGTAAATCTTCTCTGTAGTCTCTCTATTTTGTTGACATCTTTCCTATAATTCGGTGACTAGAACTGTACACAATACTCCAAATTTGGCCTTATCAATGCCTTGTACAATTTCAACATTACATCCCAACTCCTATACTCAATGCTCTGATTGATAAATCATAGAATCATAGAATCATAGAAAATAGGTGCAGGAGTAGGCCATTCGGCCCTTCGAGCCTGCACCGCCATTTATTATGATCATGGCTGATCATCCAACTCAGAACACCGCCCCAGCCTTTCCTCCATACCCCCTGACCCCTGTAGCCACAAGGGCCATATCTAACTCCCTCTTAAATATAGCCAATGAACTGGCCTCAACTGTTTCCTGTGGCAGAGAATTCCACAGATTCACCACTCTCTGTGTGAAGAAGTTTTTCCTAATCTCAATCCTAAAAGGCTTCCCCTCTATCCTCAAACTGTGACCCCTCGTTCTGGACTTCCCCAACATCGGGAACAATCTTCCTGCATCTAGCCTGTCCAATCCCTTTAGGATCTTATACGTTTCAATCAGATCCCCCCTCAATCTTCTAAATTCCAACGAGTACAAGCCCAGTTCATACCTTCTTTCTTCATATGAAAGTCCTGCCATCCCAGGAATCAATCTGGTGAACCTTCTCTGTACTCCCTCTATGGCAAGGATGTCTTTCCTCAGATTAGGGGACCAAAACTGCACACAATACTCCAGGTGCGGTCTCACCAAGGCCTTGTACAACTGCAGTAGTACCTCCCTGCTCCTGTATTCAAATCCTCTCGCTATAAATGCCAGCATACCATTCGCCTTTTTCACCGCCTGCTGTACCTGCATGCCCACTTTCAAAGACTGGTGTATAATGACACCCAGGTCACGTTGCACCTCCCCTTTTCCTAATCGGCCACCATTCAGATAATAATCTCTTTTCCTATTTTTGCCACCAAAGTGGATAACTTCACATTTATCCACATTAAATTGCATCTGCCATGAATTTGCCCACTCACCCAACCTATCCAAGTCACCCTGCATCCCCTTAGCATCCTCCTCACAGCTAACACTGCCACCCAGCTTCGTGTCATCCGCAAACTTGGAGATGCTGCATTTAATTCCCTCATCCAAGTCATTAATATATATTGTAAACAACTGGGGTCCCAACACTGAGCCTTGCGGTACCCCACTAGTCACCGCCTGCCATTCTGAAAAGGTCCCGTTTATTCCCACTCTTTGCTTCCTGTCTGCTAACCAACTCTCCACCCACACCAATACCTTACCCCCAATACCGTGTGCTTTAAGCTTGCACACTAATCTCCTGTGTGCCAGCATACCAAAAGCTTTCTTCACCACCCTATCCACATGAGATTCCACTTTCAGTGAACGATGCACCATTATTCCTAGATCCCTCTATTCTACTGCATTCTTCAATGCCCTACCATTTATCATGTATGTCCTACCAAAATGTAGCACCTCACATTTATCAGCATTAAACTCCATCTGCCATCTTTCAGCCCACTCTTCCAACTGGCCTAAATCTCTCTGCAAGCTTTGAAAACCTACTTCATTATCCACAACTCCACCTATCTTAGTATCATCTGCATACTTACTAATCCAATTTACCAGCCCATCACCCCAAGACTTCGATAAAGCTGAATTTAGAGTACTGTGTGCAGGTCTGGTCACCTATCTGCAGGAAAGATATCAAGCTTGAATGAGTGCAGAGATATTTTACAAGGTTTTGCCAGGACTTGAGAACCTGAATAATCGGTTAGGATATCCATGGATGGAGTGTCATTTTTGCGAGGTCTCTCTGGAATAAATCTTTGCTGAGATTTGTGAAATATCTCTTTAACTGTCTATCTTTGGTGATCTACCATTTTTCCCTTTAGTCTATTTGCCCAACATCAAAAGATGTTCTCATAAACACAAAGAGTGTCAACATCCACATTTTCCCTGCATTAGTACGTTAAGTAAACTCCAGTGTTTGTAGATTAAATATGAAATTTTCATTTAGGATATTTGAACTCACACATGATTTGTACAGCTAACTGTGCATTCAGCAAACATTTTAGAGTCAATAGCACGGCATCAGCCCATTGGTCCATGAAGTTCACAGCACAGAAACAGCCCATTGGTCCATGAAGTTCACAGCACAGAAACAGCCCATTGGTCTATCAAGTCAACAGCACAGAATCAGCCCATTGTTCTATCAAGTTCACAGCACAGAAATAGCCCATTGGTCAATCAAGTTCACAGCACAGAAACAGCCCATTGGTCTATCAAGCCCATGCTGACATTCTGTATTAGTCTTATTCACCTCACAGTTGGTCCATGGCCTTCTTTGATTTGGCAATTCAAATGACCATCCAGTTACTTATTAAATGTGAGGTTACCAGCTTCCACCTTCTCATTTTGTTGCATAACAGTTCTGAGCCTCTCGGACTCTGGCCAGTGCCAAGTATTGGTTTTATCAAGAAGACACAAGAGACTGCAGACCATTCCTCCAACCCACAGCTCAACCAGTTGAATTCTTCCAGTTTTATGAAGCGATGCTGAATTGAAATTGAAGCTGTATTGCAGATGTTCCTGCAGATATCAGTAACTTACTCATCCAGTCTGTGCCCTTTTCCCCCCAGCTATCACACTTCTTTACGTTTTTGATGGATTACTATGCTGATCATTGTGCACAGCACAGTACGGCAAGAAATGGTGAGTAAGAAACATTCCACTTCAAGTTTTCTTCAATAGATTGATAGATGTGAAGTATATTACTGATTGTGAATAAATGAAGCATATTACTCATTGCGAATAAATGAAGTTTTGTGGATATTTTGAAGTCATTTTCAGAAGTATCTTGCAAAACATCTGGAGAAGCAGATGACTAAAATCAAATTTGAGCTTGCTATACTGAGCATGTACACTCAGTTGACAGTTTACTAAGTACTTGCTATACCTAATAAAGTGGTCCCTGAGTGTATGTCTGTGGTTTTCTGCTGCTGTAGCCCATCCATTTCAAGGTTTGACATGTTGTGCATTCAGAGATGCTCTTCTGGATGACTGCTATAACATGTACTTATTTGAGTTACATTTGCCTTCCTGTCAGGTTGAACCAGTCTGGCTATTCTCCTCTGACATCTCTCATTAATATTTTTTTGTCCACAGACCTGCTGTTCACTGGATGTGTTTGTTTTTCACACACTCCCTGTAAACTCTAGAGACTGATGTGCATGAAAATCCTAGGAGATCAGCAGATTCTCAAACCACCCCATCTGGCTCCGACAATCATTCCGTGGTCAAGGTCAATTAGATAACATTTCTTTTCCATTCTGATGTTTGGTCTGAATAACAATCGAACCCCTTGATCACGTCTGCCTTGAGTTGCTGCCACATGATTGGCTGCTTAGCTCTTTGCATTAATAAGCAGGTGGCCTCTGCATGTAGATGTATGCATAGATGTAAAGAAAAACCTAGCTGCAGCAGTATCATGGGTGCATAGCATCAGGAGCACAGCATCACAAGTAAAAATATACAAGTTAAACATAAATAATGCACAACCTTTTTACACCACAAGAACACAGACAGAACAAAATCCAGAGCAGTGCAAAGAGATCATAGTGTTGGTATAGTGAGTTAGTGCTCAGGGTTGTGCAGGTTGGTTCAAGAGCTGAACGGCTGGAGGTAAGTAGCTGTACTTGAAATTGGTGATGTTGGATTGCAGGCTCCTGTACCTTCTGCCTGAAGACAGTTGCAGGAAGGTGGTGTGGTCTGATGGTGAAAATTCTTGTTTATAGATTTTACTAGTTGAAGAACGACTGCTTAGAACTATCTTGGAATTAATGATCCTATATTAATTCCTCCTTAATGTTGTGTACCAGTCCGTTATAACGCAGACTCTACCAGTGCTTAAAATAAAGTAAGGTAGTTATGTAAAACTCCAAAGCATTTTGTAGACTTCTTTCTTTATTACTTCACAGAGACGCACCCGCAAACTCTCTGGAATAATCTAAGTTGAACAAACCTATTCTCCAGAATCCTGGGAATTTCATTAGATATTTATGGATAGCATACCCTTCAGTGGAATAAGCCTTTGCTGAGATTTGTGAAATATCTCTTTAAATGTCTGCCAATGTTGATCTACTATTTTACCCTTTGATCGATTTTACCAGTCCACTTTAGCTAACTCTGTCCTCACAGTTTCGAGTATGATGAAATCAAGACTACTGCCACTGTATGTTTACTCTGTGAGGTCACTGATCTCTTTACAGAGCCCTAGCACTAAACAAGAGGAAAGGAAACCAGTGAGGGATTAGGGTTAATTCACCAGAGGCCAAGATGGGGCTTGCTTTCCTAGCAAATCCTTCAAGATCATCATCCCGCCAGGAGCTGGATGTCTGCATGCGTCGGAATAAATGAGCAGGACCAGCCAATCAGTGTTGTGAGCTGATCTACCATCCAATTAACTCAAAGCTACTCTGAAAGTCAACTTCTGCCTCACTGTCCTAACTTTGAATATTACTGCCTACAAAAATGCATCAACCCCAGTTTTGAAACTTTCTGTTTTCCTAAATGCATTTTTGCATTGGGGGGTCAGGGTGTGTGGTGATGGAGTTGGTGGGAGAGGGATCCAGTTTTCTAGTGTTCCTTCTGTATCATGAATTTGATTCAGATTTTTGAAAATGTAACCAGGCAAGTTGATGAGGGCAGGGCAGTAAATGTAGTCCATACGAACTGAAGCAAGGCTTTTGATAATAGGCTACTCTGGAAGGTTAGATCACATGAGAATCACGGAGAGCTAGTTGAAAGTACACATAACAGGCTTGACAATAGGATGATTGTGGAAGGTTGTTTGCCAGATTGGAGGCCTGTCACTGGCAATCTGCCGCAGGGGTTGGTGCTGGGCCTTTTCTTAGACCATAAGACCATAAGACGTAGAAGCAGAATTAGGCCATTTGGCCCATCGAGTCTGCTCTGTCATTCAACTATGGCTGATCCTTCTTCCCATAACCTTTGATGCCATGTCCAATCAAGAACCTATCAATCTCTGCCTTAGATACACCCAACAACCTGGCCTCCACAGCTGCACATGGCAACAAATTCCACACAATTTCACTACCCTCTGGCTTAAGAAACTTCTCCACATCTCTGTTTTCAATGGATGCCCCTCTATCTTAAGGCTGTGCCCTCTTGTCCTAGACCCACCCACCATGGGAAACATCCTTCCCACATCTACTCTGTCTAGGCCTTTCAACGTTCGAAAGGTGTCAATGAGAACCCCCAAATCCTTCTAAATTCCAGTGAGTACAGACCTAGAGCCATCAAACGTTCTTTGTATGATAACGCTTTCATTTCTGGAATCATCCTTGCGAACCTCTGGACCCTCTCCAATGCCAGCACATCTCTTCTATGATGAGGAACCCAAAATTATTCACAATACTAAAGGTGAGGCCTCGCCAGTGCCTTATAAAACCTCAGCATCACATCCCTGCTCTTGTATTCTAGTCCTCTTGAAATGGATGCTAACATGGCATTTGCCTTCCTCACCACCGACTCAACCTGCAAGTTAACCTTTTGGGTGTTCTGCACAAGGACTCCCAAGTCCCTTTACATCTCAGATTTTTGGAGTTTCTTCCTGCTTAGAAAATAGTCTGCATATTTATTTCTACTACTAAGTGCATGACCATGCATTTTCCAACATCATATTTAATTTGCCACTTTCTTGCCCATTCTCCTAATCTGTCTAAGTCCTACATCCTACCTGTTTCCTCATCACTACCTGCCCCTCCACCAATCTTCGTATCAGCTACAAACTTGGAAACAAAGCCATCTATTTCATCATCTAAATCATTTACATACAACATAAAAAGAAGTGGTCCCAACACCGATCCCAGCGGAACACCACTAGGCACTGGCAGCCAACCAGGAAAGGATCCTTTTATTCCCACTCGCTCCCTCCTACCAATCAGCCTTCGAGCCAGCACTGCCATTCACTATGATCACGGCTGATCATCCACAATCAGTATCCAATTCCTGCCTTATCCCCATAACCTTTGATTCCGCTATCCTTAAGAGCTCTATCCATCTCTTTCTTGAAAACATCCAGAGAATTGGCCTCCATTGCCTTCTGGGGCAGAGCATTCCATATATCCTCCACTCTCTGGGTGAAAAAGTTTTTCCTCAAATCTGTTCTAAATGGCCTACCCCTTATTCTTAAACTGTGGCCTCTGGTTCTGGACTCACCCATCAGCGGGAACATGCTTCCTGCCGCCAGCGTGTCCAATCCTTTAATAATCTTATATGTTTCAATAAGATCCCCTCTCATCCTTTAAATTCCAGTGTATACAAGCCCAGTCATTCCAATCTTTCAACATATGACAGTCCCTCCATCCTGGGAATTAACCTTGTGAACCTACGCTGTACTCCCTCAATAGCAAGAATGTCCTTCCTCAAATTTGGAGACCTAAACTTCACACAATACTTCAGGTGTGCTCTCACCAGGGCCTTGTACAGCAGCAGAAGGACCTCTTTGCTCCTATACTCAATTCTCCTTGTTATGAAGGCCAGCATGCCATTAGCTTTCTTCACTGCCTGCTGTACTTTTCAGTGACTGATGTACAAGGACACGTAGATCTCATTGTACTTCCCCTTTTCCTAACTTGACTCCATTTAGATAATAATCTGCCTTCCTGTTCTTGCCACCAAGGTGGATAACCGCACATTTATCCACATTAAACTGCATCTGCCATGCATCTGCCCACTCACCCAGCCTGTCCAAGTTACCCTGCATTCTCATAACATCCTCCTCACATTTCACACTGCCACCCAGCTTTGTGTCATCTGCAAATTTGCTAATGTTACTTTTAATCCCTTCATCTAAATCATTAATGTATATTGTAAACAGCTGCGGTCCCAGCACTGAACCCTGTGGTACCCCATTGGTCACCGCCTGCCATTCCAAAAGGGACCCATTAATCGCTACTCTTTGTTTTCTGTCAGCCAGCCAATTTTCAATCCATGTCAGTTCTCTGTCCCCAATACCATGTGCCCTAATTTTGCCCACTAATTTCCTATGTGGGACCTTATCAAAGGCCTTCTGAAAGCCAGATAAACTACATCCACTGGCTCTCCCTTGTCCATTTTCATAGTTACATTCTCAAAAAATTCCAGAAGATTAGTCAAGCACGATTTCCCCTTCGTAAATCCATGTTGACTCAGACCAATCCTGTTACTGTTATCCAGATGTGTCGTAATTTCATCTTTTATAATTGACTCCAGCATCTTTCCCACCACTGACGTCAGGCTAATGGGTCTATAGTTCCCTATTTTCTCTCTTCCTCCCTTCTTGAAGAGAGGGACAACATTAGCCACCCTCTAATCCACAGGAACTGATCATGAATCTATAGAACATTGGAAAATGATTACCAATGCGTCCACAATTTCTAAAGCCACCTCCTTAAGTACCCTGGGATGCAGACCATCAGGTCCCGGGGACTTATCAGCCTTCAGACCCAACAGTCTATCTTGCCGAATATAAATTTCCTTCAGTTCATCCATTACCCCAGGTACTTTGGCCACTGTTATATCTGGGAGATTGTTTGTGTCTTCCCTAGTGAAGACAGATCCGAAGTACCTGTTCAACTCCTCTGCCATTTCCTTGTTCTGCATAATAAATTCACCCGTTTCTGTCTTCAAGGGCCCAATTTTGGTCTTAACTATTTTATTCCTTTTCACATACCTAAAGAAGATTTTACTATCCTCCTTTATATTCTTGGCTAGTTTACCTTCGTACCTCATTTTTTCTCCATGTATTACCTTTTTAGTTATCTTCTGTGCTCCTTAAAAGTTTTTCAATCCTCCGGCTTCCCACTGATCTTTGCTATGTTATACTTCTTCTCGTTTATCCTTATACTGTCCTTTACTTCCCTTGACAGCCACGGCCTCCCCTTACTCCCCTTCGGATCTTTCTTCCTCTTTGGAATGAACTGATCCTGCACCTTCCACATTATTCCCAGAAACCCTTGCCATTGCTGTTCCACTGTCATCCCTACTAGGGTATTGTTCCATTGAACTTTGGCCAGCTCCTCCCTCATAGCTCCATAGTTCCCTTTGTTCAACTGTGATACTGACACTTCCGATTTTCCCTTCTCCCTCTCAATTTGTAGATTAAAACTTATCATATTTTGGTGACTACCTCCTAATGGCTCCTTTACCTCGAGGTCCCTGATCAAATCCAGTTCATTGCACAACACTAAATCCAGAATTGCCTTCTCCCTGGTAGGTTCCAGTACAAGCTGCTCTAAGAATCCATCTCGGAGGGACTCCACAAACTCCCTTTCTTGGGGTCCAGTACCAACCTGATTCCTCCAGTCTACCTGCATGTTGAAATCCCCCATAACAACTGTAGCATTACCTTTGCTACATGCCAATTTTAACTCCTGATTCAGCTTACACTCTACATCCAGACTACTGTTTGGGGGCCTGTAGGTAACTCCCATTAGGGTCTTTCTACCCTTAGCATTTCTCAGTTCTATCCATACTGACTCTACGTCTCCTGATTCTATGTCCCCCCCCTCGCAAGGGACTGAATATCATTCCTCACCAACAGAGCCACCCCACCCCATCTGCCCATCAGTCTGTCCTTTCGATAGGACGTATATCCTTGAATATTCATTTCCCAGGCCCTGTCCACTTGAAGCCATGTCTCTGTTATTCCCACAACATCATACTTACCAATTTCCAACTGTGTCTCAAGCACATCCACTTTATTTCTTATACTCTGTGCATCCATATACAATACTTTTAATTCATTACTCCCCTCACCTTTCAAGTTGAACTCAATGATATTGTGATCACTGGATCCTATGGGTTCTTTTACCTTAAGCTCTCTAATTGCCACCAGTTCATTACATAACACCCAATCCAGTAGTACGTTATCCCCCTATTAGGTTCAATGACAAACTACTCCAAAAAGCTATCTCTTGGGCATTCAACAACCTCACTCTCTTGAGATCTTTTTACAATTTGATTTTCCCAATTGACTTGCATGTTAAAATCCCTCATGACTATCATAACATTGCCCTTCATCTTGTTGCAATTTGTGGTCCACATCCCAGCTTTGGGAGGCCTGTATATAACTACCATCAGGGTCCTTTTACCCCTGCAGTTTCTTAACTCAACCCACAAGGATTCAACATCTTCCGATCCTACGTCACATCTTACTACTGATTTGATGCCATTCTTTACCAGCAGAGCCACGCCTATGTCTACCTTCCTATCCCTCCAATACAATGAGTAACCTTGGACATTCTTGTTTGCCATTTCATGGTTAGTAAGTCTGTAGAGGACACTGAAATAGGTGGTATCATAGACAGTGAAGAGATTATCAAGACTTGCTATGGGATCTTGATCAGCTGAGTCTGTGGGCCAAAGAATGACAAATGGAGTTTGATATGAGGTGTTGTACTTTGAGAAATCAGACCAGAGTAGGACTTTCACAGTAAATGGTAGAGCTCTGTGAGTGTCAGGAACTGAAGGACCATGGTGTACAAGGACATACTTCACTGTAAGTGGCATAACAGGAAAACAAGTTAGTGAAGGAAGCAGTTGATAGGATAAATACATGGTCAAAGGGATGGAGGACTTCAGATTTCTAAATCAACAGTTATAATAACCATACAACCATTACAGCATGGAAACATGCCATCTCGGCCCTTCTAGTCCGTGCGGAACTCTTAGTCCCACCGACCTGCACTCAGCCTAAAACCCTCCATTCCTTTCCTGTCCATATATCTATCCAATTTAACTTTAAACGACAACATCGAACCTGCCTCAACCACTTCTGCTGGAAGCTTGTTCCACACAGCTACCACTCTCTGAGGAAAGAAGTTCTCCCTCATGTTACCCCTAAACTTTTGCCCTTTAACTCTCAACTCATGTAATCTTGTTTGAGCCTCCCCCATTCTCAATGGAAAAAGCCTATACATGTCAACTCTATCTCCCTCCCTCATAATTTTAAATACCTCTATCAAGTCCCCCCTCAACCTTCTACGTTCCAAAGAATAAAGACCCAACTTGTTCAACCTTTCTCTGTAACTTAGGTGATGAAACCCAGGTAACATTCTAGTAAATCTTCTCTGTAGTCTCTCTATTTTGTTGACATCTTTCCTATAATTCGGTGACCAAAACTGTACACAATACTCCAAATTTGGCCTTACCAATGCCTTGTACAATTTCAACATTACATCCTAAGTCCTATACTCAATGCTCTGATTGATAAAGGCCAGCATTCCAAAAGCTTTCTTCACCACCCTATCCACATGAGATTCCACCTTCAGGGAACTATGCAGCATTATTCCTAGATCCCTCTGTTCTACTGCATTCTTCAATGCCCTACCATTTACCATGTATGTCCTATTTTGATTAGTCCTACCAAAATGTAGCACCTCACATTTATCAGCATTAAACTCCATCTGCCATCTTTCAGCCCACTCTTCTAAATGGACTAAATCTCTCTGCAAGCTTTGAAAACCTACCTCATTATCCATAATCCCACCTATCTTAGAATCATCTGTATACTTACTAATCCAATTTACCACCCCATCATCCAGATCATTAATGTATATGACAAACAACATTGGACCCAGTACAGATCCCTGAGGCACACCACTAGTCACCGGCCTCCAATCTGACAAACAGTTATCCACCACTACTCTCTGGTGTCTCCCATCCAGCCACTGCTGAATCCATTTTACTACTCCAATATTAATGCCTAACAACTGAACCTTCATAACTAACCTTCCGTGTGGAACCTTGTCAAAGGCCTCACTGAAGTCCATGTAGACAACATCCATCGCTTTATCCTCGTCAACTTTCCTAGTAACCTCATCAAAAAATTCAATAAGATTTGTCAAACATGACCTTCCACGCACAAATCCATGTTGACTGTTCCTAATCAGACCCTGTCTATCCAGATAATTATATATACCATATCTAAGAATACTTTCCATCAATTTACCCATCACTGACGTCAAACTCACAGGCCAATCATTGCTAGGTTTACTCTTAGAACCCTTTTTAAACAATGGAACCACATGAGCAATACGCCAATCCTCCGGCACCATCCCCGTTTCTGCAGACATTTGAAATATTTCTGTCAGAGCCCCTGCTATTTGTACACTAACTTCCCTCAAGGTCCTAGGGAATATCCTGTCAGGACTGGGAAACTTATCCACTTTTATATTCCTTAAAAGCACCAGTACTTCCTCTTCTTTAATCATCATAGCTTCCATAACTTCTGTACCTGTTTCCCTTACCTTACACAATTCAATATCCTTCTCCTTCGTGAATACCGAAGAAAAGAAATTGTTCAAAATCTCCCCCATCTCTTTTGGCTCCACACATAGCTGTCCACTCTGATTCTCGAAGGGACCAATTTTATCCCTCACTATCCTTTTGCTATTAATATAACTGTAGAAACCCTTAGGATTTATTTTCACCTTACTTGCCAAAGCAACCTCGTGTCTTCTTTTAGCTTTTCTAATTTCTTTCTTAAGATTCTTTTTACATTCTTTATATTCCTCGAGCACCTCATTTACTCCATGCTGCCTATATTTATTGTAGATATCTCTCTTTTTTCGAACCAAGTTTCCAATATCCCTTGAAAACCGTGGCTCTCTCAAACTTTTAACCTTTCCTTTCAACCTAACAGGAACATAAAGATTCTGTACCCTCAAAATTTCACCTTTAAATGATCTCCATTTCTCTATTATATTCTTCACATAAAACAAATTGTCCCAATCCACTCCTTCTAACTCCTTTCGCATCTCCTCAATGTTAGCCTTTCTCCAATCAAAAATCTCAATCCTGGGTCCAGACCTATCCTTCTCCATAATTATATTGAAACTAATAGCATTGTGATCACTGGACCCGAAGTGCTCCCCAACACATCCCTCTGTCACCTGACCTATCTCATTCCTTAACAGGAGATCCAACACTGCCTCTTCTCTAGTTGGTACCTCTATGTATTGCTGCAAAAAACTATCCTGCACACATTTTACAAACTCCAAACCATCCAGCCCTTTTACAGAATGGGCTTCGCAGTCCACGTGTGGAAAATTAGAATCTCCCACAATCATAACCTTGTGCTGACTGCAAATATCTGCTATCTCCTTACAAATTTGCTTCTCCAAATTTCATTCCCCATTTGGTGGTCTATAATACACCCCCATAAGTGTTACTACACCTTTCCCATTCCTCTATTTCACCCAAGTAGCCTCCCTGGACGAGCCCTCTAATCTATCCTGCCAGAGCACCGCTGTAATATTTTCTCTGACAAGCAATGCAACACCTCCCCCTCTTGTCCCCCCAATTCTATCACACCTGAAGCAATTAAATCCAGGAATATTTAGTTGCCAATCACACCCCTTCTGTAACCATGTTTCACTAATAGCTACGACATCATACTTCCAGGTATCAATCCATGCTTTAAGCTCATCCACCTTTCTTCTAATGCTCCTAGCATTAAAATAAATGCACTTAAGAAATTTTCCACCTCTTATTCTCTGCTTATCACTAACGGTGCAAACAACTTTACTATTTTCTTTTTCTTCCTTCTCCCCTTCATCTGTTCCTACAGTCTGGATCTCCTCCCCCCTTGTATCTAGTTTAAATCCACTGGAGCCTCTCTAGCAAACCTACTTGCAAGAATATTTGTCCCCCTCCAGTTCAGATGTAAACCGTCCCACCGGAACAGGTCCCACCTTCCCTGGAAAACTGCCCAATTATCTATAAATCTGAGCCCTTCCTCCTGCACCATGTCTTCAGCCATGTGTTGATCAGCGCTATCATACTATTGCTAAACCCGCCTGCACGTGGCACTGGTAGCAATCCTGAGATTGCTATCCTGGAGGTCCTGTCCTTTAACTTGGCGCCTAACTCCCTGAACTCACGCTTCAGGACCTACTCACTCTTCCTACCCACGTCATTGGTCCCCACATGGACCAGTCATGGCAACCATGGCTGTATTTCTCCTAGCTCTCTTCTACTGTCTTCTGATTGTTCTTCCCATCTCCAGAATACGGTCCCCGTCCCTACACAGCTGTCGCCAAGTGGCATGGTCAGCAGCAACATCCTTCAGGTCCTTGAGTCTGATCCTGCACTTCCTTAAAGCACTCTTCATCTGATCCTTATAGCGTTTCTTCGGCTTTCCAGCTGAGCGTTGACCATGATGTAGTTGGCCATATAACACTCTGCGGGGTAGCCGACATGGGGACATCCTTATCACGTGCCTCAGCCACTGCAGCTGATGCTGGGTGATCATGGCCTCAATACTTCTACAGTTGGTTTTTACAAGTATTTCAGTGTGAGGCACCCGCTCATGCCAGGTAATTCCCAGGATGCGCTGGAGGCAGCTTATGTGGAAGTGCTCCAAGGACTTGATGTGACGGCTGTAGGTTACCCAAGCTTCACAGCTATAAAGGAGGGTGGTGACACAGACTGCTTGGTATACGGCAACTTTTGTGGAGGGACAAAGGCTCCTGTTCTGAAAGACTCTACGCTAAAGTCTCCCAAAGGCAGCTGATGCCTGTCTAAAGTGGCTCTGGATGTCGTTGTCAATGCCACTATCCTCAGAGAGAATGATCCCCAGATATTTGAAAGATGGCACTACTGACAGCTTTTCATCACCAACAGTGAAGGCAGGTAGAGTGGGTGGGACACTGGTACTCCATTGGCAAACCACTTCTGTCTTGGTGGTATTGACAGTCAGCGCCTTCTTGCCACAGCAAGGACAGTCTGAAGATCCTCTGGAGCCCAGTAATCTGCATACTGCAGCTCTAGGACTCACTCTCTATGGAGTTTGGTGGTTGTGTGAAGCCTCCTGATGTCAAAGAGGTTGCCATCTAATCTGACGTTCACTGCCACACCGCTGCCGTCTTCAATCTCGTTGTGGAGATGCTTAGTAACACACAAGAGGAAGCTGTTAAAAGAGCACTGCTGCTAGCTCACACCCCTGCCTCACCCCTGTGTGTACAAAGAAGGGCTCGGACTCTTGTCCTGCAATGGTTACCCAAGCAGTCATCTCATCGTGGAACTGGTGGAGGATGTTAACAAATTTATTGGGACAGCCAAACCTGAGGAGAACATGCCATAGGAGCTCTCTTTGCACAGTATCGAGTGCTTTGGAGAGGTCAACAAAGGCCATAAGCAGGTCCTGATGTTGCGCCCGGCACTTGTGTAATCCATCACTCTCTGCAGTCTCCTGTAGTCCATCACTCTCTGCAGCCTCCTGTAATCCATCACGCTCTGCAAACTCCTGTAATCCATCACTCTCTGCAGCCTCCTGTAATCCAACACTCTCTGCAGCCTCCTGTAATCCATCACTCTCTGCAGCCTCCTGTAATCCATCACACTCTGCAGCCTCCTGTAATCCATTACTCTCTGTTGTTATGTACCCCATAACTGGGTTGCCAAACCAGCAGAAATGGACCACTTAGTTGGAGTCTGGTTTAACAGAAACTAATAAAGTTTTATTAAAGAAATAAGTAACACAGTACTCTAATCATAAGGATATAAATGCAACAGGTTAGCAATGATAAAACACACATGTACACAGAACTAGGATAATAGGAATCAATCAAGCTCTATCGCAGTCTAGGGGTAAAATGATCAGTCTCAAGTGACACTGAGTTCAGTTCAGCTTAGTACAGTTCGCAGTAATCGCTGTTGTGCTGTTGGAAAGAGAGAGAGAGAGAGAGAGAGAGAGATATGCAAATCTGATTCAGCAGACCTTCGATGTTCTTCGCAGTTGGCTTTCGGGCGGAACCTTTTTTATGTCTTCTGTGGTCGCCGACTGTGACCACTCTGTTCCGGATACGACCATTCTTCCGTGGTGAACCCGGCACCCAGGCAAGGGCGGACACATACACCAGGTTCCCACCGATCGTATCTTTTCACCCTGTGCGTCTATGGTCGGTTCCCACGATCAGACCTCAAAACTCCCACCAACTTGTGGGGGGGGGGCACCGCACTTCCAGGGTCTCGTTATCTCGTGATCTCGTGGTGTGTCGTACCTTAGCGAACCTGTTCTTTTTATCCCCCTGCTGGGGTATCGCCTGTCCATCAAACTTCAAACAGTTCAGGTTCAAAGCCACCGGTCTGTCAATACCCAGAATTGTGTCTCTTTTCGTTATCTCTCTCCTCTCTCATTAACATTTTGAACGTTTCTCCATTTGTCTCTCTTATCTCTCTCATCAGCATCAATCTTCTGATAACTTGGTTTGTCATCACACCCCTATCCTTCAAAGGATTTTTACCGGGGTAAAAATTATGGGCATGAATACATTATTAGATACACACTAATAAACAGGGTCATCAGCTATTCGGCTAATACAGAGAACTTTAAGTTTTCAACAGCTTGACAGACAGTCAGCAATCACATTTTCCGTTCCTTTTATATATTTTATTTTGATATCAAATTCCTGTAAGACCAGGCTCCAACTTAGCAACCTTTTGTTTTTATCCTTCATAGTGGCCAAAACACTAATGGGTTGTGATCAGTGGTTTCCGTGCCGGCCAAATATAAACATCAAAATGTTGTAATGCCAGTATGATGGCCAGTAACTCTTTCTCCACAGTGGAATAATTTCTCTGATGGATATTAAATTTCTTAGAAAAATAAACTACTGGGTGGTCAACCCCCTCTTTGTCTGTCTGCAACAGCACCGCCCCAGCTGCTTCGTTGCTAGTATCTGTTGCTAGGGAGAAGGGTTTTGAAAAGTCAGGCGCATTCAATACAGGATGGTGACACAGAATCGCCTTCAGACTCTCGAAGGCTTGTTGACAAAGGTCGTTCCACACAAACTTCGTATTCTTTGGCAAAAGCTTAGTAAGAGGGAGGATAATATCCGCAAAGTTTTTGCAAAACTTCCTATAGTACCCCACCATCCCCAAGAATCTTCTCAGGGCTCTCTTCTCTGTTGAGGTGGGGACTTCAGAGATAGCCTGTACCTTAGCCTGCATCGGTGCCAGCTGCCCCTGTCCTACCACAAATCCCAGATAAGTGACCTTTGCGTGGCCGAACTCACTTTTTGCGAGGTTCACTGTCAGGTTGGCTTCTGACAGCCTCTTAAACAGTTCTTCTGCCGCCACAATGTGCTCCTCCCATGTGTCACTCCAGACCACCAAATCATCAATATACGCTTCTGTGTTTCTTAGCCCTTTTATCACTGAATTAATCATCCTCTGGAAGGTCCCTGGGAGTTTTTCATGCCAAAACGTAAAACATTATACTCGTATAACCTGGAGGGAGTGACAAATGCTGAGATTTCTCTAGCCTGGTCGGTTAAAGGAAGACACCAGTACCCTTTCAGCAAATTGATCTTTGTGATGTACTTAGCTCTCCCCACTTTATGGATGCAATCGTCTACCCTTGGGATGGGGTAGGCATCAGTTTTTGTGATGGCGTTCACTTTTCTGTAATCTGTACAGAATCGGATGCTCCCATCGACTTTCGGGACAACCACACAGGGGGACGCCCATTCCGATTTGGATGGCCTAATAATACCCATGGCTAGCATGTGCTCAATTTCTTTCTCCACTAGCTTGCCCTTCTCCAAGTTCATCCTATAGGGGTGTTGCTTAATAGGCTGGTCTGATGTGACAACAACATCATGCACCGTCCCTTTGCATCGCCTCGGGCCGGTTAATTAACTTTATCAGTGGCTTACTCTGTTCGGGGGTTAAGTGAGAGACCTTATCAGCAAAATTGTCCAAAACAATAGAGTTCTCCAATCGGATCGGCACCATATTTATCTTTTCAAGATGGGTTTTCCCTGTATCATTTGACACCCCAGTCTCATTAATCTTCGTGCTAACACCAACTAGATCTGCTTTCTGATCGTGGTGAGCTTTTAACATGTTAATGTGTACCAACTGTGTGGGTTTACGCCTGTCCGGTGTTTTGATAACACAATTCAAAGGGTCTATCTTTTTAATTACCTTGTACAGACCGTGGAATCTCACCTGAAGGGGGTTGGTTACCACTGGGAACAGAACTAAGACCCGATCGCCCACTTGGAACACCTGTTCGCGGGCACGCCTATCATACCATTGTTTCATTTTAGTTTGGGAGTGTTGCAGATTTTCTTTGGCAAGGTCACAGATCTTTTGAAGCCTCTCACGAAATTTTAAAACATAATCAATCACATTAACTTGGACTGCTGGACTGGACCATTGCTCTTTCAGTAAGGTCAGGGGTCCTCTGGGCTGATGACTGAAGACGAGCTCGAATGGGCTCAATGACTCTTGAACCGTGTCCCTCATGGCAAATAGCAAAAGGGGCAAAGCATTATCCCAGGCCCTAGCGTTCTCTTGACAGTAAATTTTAATCATAGTCTTTAATGTTTCGTGGAATCGTTCCAATGCCCCTTGGGACTCTGGGTGGTACGTGGAGACCAAAATCTGCTTTGCTCCCATCTCATCCAACATCCGTCGGAATGTGTGAGATGCGAAGACACTCCCCTGATCTGACTGGATTTCCCTGGGCAGCCCCACCGTAGTGAAAAATTTCACAGGTGCCTTTACCACTGCGGGAGCCTTGGCGCTTGCCAGGGGCACAGCCTCCGGAAACCTGGTGGCGGCGCACATCATAGTCATCACATACTCTCGCCCACTCGCAGTTCTGGGCAGGGGACCGACAAAGTCCACAATTATTCAGGAAAAAGTTTCCCTGAAAGTGGATATCGGTCGAAGGGGTGCTTTTGGCAGCACCTGATTTGGCTTTCCTACCACCTGACAGGAATGACACCGTCTACAATATTCAATAATATCCTTCCTCATGTTCGGTCAGTAAAACTCTTTCATAATCCTATCGACTGTTTTCCTCACCCCAAAATGTCCACCGAGGGGTATCTTGTGGGCCAGGTTAAAAATCTCGCCCCTATAAATTTTCGACACTACCACCTGGTGTACCACCCCCCATTCCTCATCTGTGGGCATGTTACGTGGTCTCCATTTCCTCATTAGTACTCCCTCCTTCACATAATAGCCCACTGGCTCCCTTTTTAATTCTGCTTCGGAGAGAGCTGTCTCTGCCAAGACCATCAGCTCCTCATCTCGTTCCTGTGCCTGTATAAATTCCTTCCTTGCTAATGATGTCTACCTCAACTTCCGTTTCACTACGCTGCTTCTCACTTTCTAACCCCTCCTGGTACAAGGCTGGTAAAAACGTCTCAGCTAAATCTATATTCACTTCGGCAGCCTTTCTGGACATGCACCGAGTCACTGCGCAAACGGGATAAACCTGTGAGTCCATGGGTGGGGTCTCAATGCTGGCAGGCTGGCTTGTCAATCTTACTGCTGGGTACACCTCTCCGCTGGCGAGGTCATTACCGAGTAAGCCCTCCACGTCTTCCATCGGTAGTTCGGGCCTCACCCCGATCGTGACCGGTTCCGGAGACCAAGTCGCTTTTTAGGTGTATCTGGTGCAAAGGTACTGCTTCAGTCCCTTTCCCAATGCCTTTTATCACACTGACCTCCCCATTCTCGGTCTCTGAACTAAAGTCTAAAACACTCCTTAAGATCAGTGACTGACAAGCTCCAGTGTCTCTCCAGATCCGCACCGGAACTGGGTTTGACCCCTCCTTCACCGACACCAATCCGGCCGAAATAAACTTCTCGCGCCCTTCCGGAACTCTATCAGACCTCTTCTCCCCTAGCGGTTTGTTTGCCAGCTCAATACAGCCAGTCGGAACCGTCGTTTTCCTTTCCCCGTCTCCTTCTTTGGGGCAAAGCACCTGGACGCAAAGTGACTGGCTTTCCCACAATTATAGCATACAACCCCAGGAGACTTCCTGCCAAACTGCTCCCGGTCTTCCTTATCCATCTCACCAGTCCCTGGCTTACTTTCTGACTTTTCTGGCCGACTCTCTCCGCCCTCTTGACTACCCTTCTGGTAGCTTTTACTCGGGGTAAACTCCGCTTTGTGTGTTAATGCGTATTCATCCGCGAACTTAGCCGTTGCGGTTAAGGTGTCTGCCTCTTTCTCATCTAAGTAGGGTCTCATACCTTCAGGGATACAACCTTTAAACTGCTCAATCAGTATTAGCTGTAGCAGTCTGTCATAATCCCCATTGACCCCTTTCGAGGCGCACCAACGCTCACAATACATCTGCATCTCACGGGCAAACTCTAAATACGTGCGGCCCCACTGCTTCCTCGCATTCCGGAACCTCTGCCGGTATGCCTCTGGGACCAACTCATAAATCCTGAGTATCGCCTCTTTCACCACGTAATACCTCTGGGCATCTTCTGCGGACAATGCCGAGTAAGCTTGCTGGGCTTTTCCTTTAAGTACGCTCTGAAGCAAAACAGCCCACTTATCCCTCAGCCAGTCCTGACTTGCAGCGACTTTTTCAAAATGTAGAAAGTACTGATCAACATCGGCCTCCTCAAATGGGGGAACCAGCCTAACCTCCTGGGTCGCCCTGAACCCTCCACCTTGGTTCGGCATTGGCCCCTGCGCTAGCGTCATCCTTAACTTCCCCAGCTCAAATTCCCTTTCCCTCTGTTTTTCTCTCTCTTGTCGTTCTAACTGCCTGTCCCTCTCTTCTCGTTCCAGCTGTTTTACCTGGAACTCATGCTCAAGTCTCAATTTTTCAATCTGCACCTGTACTGCGTCTCCACCAGGTTTTTCAATAGTTATCACCTCCAGCTCCCCTTGGGGAAACACACCTTTAGATACATAATACTCTATGATAGCTCTGTGCATCTCCGCTCCCCTCATTGTCGACTTCCCCTTAAAAAGTTTCAACCGTTTGGCCACAGTTGCCAATTCTGATTTCCTGGCATCCTCTAATGCCTCCAAGGTTGGCGCCTTTAGAAATTCCTGAATCTCATTTCTGCTGTTTGCCTTTTCTTTCTTTCGGGAATTTTAACCCAATTAATTTACCCAGTCCCAAATTTGGCGTTCAAAATCACGGACGAGATCCCCACTTATGTTACGTAGATGTAACTGGGTTGCCAAACCAGCAGAAATGGACCACTTAGTTGGAGTCTGGTTTAACAGAAACTAATAAAGTTTTATTAAAGAAATAAGTAACACAGTACTCTAATCGTAAGGATATAAATGCAACAGGTTAACAATGATAAAACACACATGTACACAGAACTAGGATAATAGGATCAATCAAGCTCTATCGCAGTCTAGGGGTAAATGATCAGTTTCAAGTGACACAGAGATCAGTTCAGCTTAGTACAGTTCGCAGTAATTGCTGTTGTGCCGTTGGAAAGAGAAAGAGAGAGAGAGAGAGAGAGAGAGAGAGATATGCAAATGATACAACAGACCTTTGACTTCTTCGCAGTTGGCTTTCGGGCTGACCGTTTTTTATGTCTTCTGTGGTCACCGACTGTGACCCCTCCGTTCCGAATACGACCGTTCTTCCACAGTGAACCCGGCCCCCAGGCAAGGGCGGACACACACACCAGATTCCCGCCAATTGTACCTTTTCACCCTATGGGTCCATGGTCGGTTCCCGCGACCAGACCTCAAAACTCCCACCAACTTGTTGGGGCACATCGCTCTTCCAGGGTCTCGCTATCTCGTGATCTCGTGGTGTGTCATACCTTAGCGAACCTGTTCTTTTTATCCCCCTGCTGGGGTATCGCCTGTCCATCAAACTTCAAACAGTTCAGGTTCAAAGCCACCGGTCTGTCAATACTCAGAATTGTGTCTCTTTTCGTTATCTCTCTCCTCTCTCATTAACATTTTGAATGTTTCTCCATTTGTCTCTCTTATCTCTCTCATCAACATCAATCTTCTGATAACTTGGTTTGTCATCACACCCCTATCCTTCAAAGGATTTTTACCAGGGTAAAAATTATGGGCATGAATACATTATTAGATACACACTAATAAACAGGGTCATCAGCTATTTGGCTAATACAGAGAACTTTAAGTTTTCAACAGCTTGACAGACAGTCAGCAATCACATTTTCCGTTCCTTTTATATGTTTTATTTTGATACCAAATTCCTGTAAGACCAGGCTACAACTTAGCAACCTTTTGTTTTTATCCCTCATAGTGGCCAAAAACACGAATGGGTTGTGACCAGTGGTTTCCGTGCCGGCCAAATATAAACATCAAAATGTTGTAATGCTAGTATGATGGCCAGTAACTCTTTCTCCACAGTGCAATAATTTCTCTGATGGATATTAAATTTCTTAGAAAAGTAAGCTACTGGGTGATCAACCCCCTCTTTGTCTGTCTGCAACAGCACCGCCCCAGCTGCTTCGTTGCTAGCATCTGTTGCAGGGAGAAGGGTTTTGAAAAGTCAGGCGCATTCAATACAGGATGGTGACACAGAATCGCCTTCAGACTCTCGAAGGCTTGTTGACAAAGGCCATTCCACACAAACTTTGCATTCTTTGGCAAGAGCTTAGTAAGAGGGAGGATAATATCCGCAAAGTTTTTGCAAAGGTTCCTATAGTACCCCACCATCCCCAAGAACCTTCTCAGGGCTCTCTTGTCTGTCGGGGTGGGGACTTCAGAGATAGCTCGCACCTTAGCCTGCATCAGTGCCAGCTGCCCCTGTCCTACCACAAATCCCAGAGTAGTGACCAGAGCGTGGCCGAACCCATGTTTTGCGAGGTTCACTGTCAGGTTGGCTTCAGACAGCCGTTAAAACAGTTCTTCTGCCGCCACACTGTGCTCCTCCCACATGTCACTCCAGACCACGCTGCATTCTCCTGTAATCCATCACTCTCTCCAGTCTCCTGTAGTCCATCACTCTCTGCAGTCAATGGCAATCGATCACTCTCTGCAGTCTCCTGTAATCCATCACTCTCTGCAGTCTCCTGTAATCCATCATTCTCTGCAGTCTCCTGTAGTCCATCACTCTCTGCAGCCTCCTATAATCCATCACTCTCTGCAGTCTCCTGCAGACCGTCACTCTCTGCAGCCTCCTATAATCCATCACTCTCTGCATTCTCCTGTAATCCATCGCTCTCTGCAGTCTCCTGTAATCCATCACTCTCTGCAGCCTCCTGTAATCCATCACTCTCTGCTGTCTCATGTAATCCGTCACTCTCTGCAGTCTCCTGTAATCCATCACTCTCTGCAGTCTCCTGTAATCCATCACTCTCTCCAGTCTCCTGTAATCCATCACTCTCTGCAGTCTCCTGTAATCCATCACTCTCTGCTGTCTCATGTAATCCATCATTCTCTGCAGTCTCCTGTAGTCCATCACTCTCGGCAGTCTCCTGTAATCCATCACTCTCTGCAGCCTCCTGTAATCCATCAGTCTCTGCAGTCTCCTGTAATCCATCACTCTCTGCAGTCTCCTGTAATCCATCACTCTCTGCAGTCTCTCATTGTCCATCACTCTCTGTAGTCTCTTGTAGTCCATTACTCTCTGCAGTCTCCTGTAATCCATCACTCTCTGCAGTCTTCTGTAGTCCATCACACTCTGCAACCTCCTGTAATCCATCACTCTCTGCAGCCTCCTGTTGTCCATCACACTCTGCAACCTCCTGTAATCCATCACTCTCTGCAGTCTCTCACTGTCCATCACACTCTGCAACCTCCTGTAATCCATCACTCTCTGCAGCCTCCTGTTGTCCATCACTCTCTGCAGTCTCCTGTAATCCATCACTCTCTGCAGCCTCCTGTAATCCATCACTCTCTGCAGCCTCCTGTAATCCATCACTCTCTACTGTCGCATGTAATTCATCACTCTCTGCAGTCTCCTGTAATCCATCAGTCTCTACAGTCTCCTGTAATCCTTCACTCTCTGCAGTCTCCTGTAATCCATCACTCTCTGCAGTCTCCTGTAGTCCATCTCTCTCTGCAGCCTCCTGTAATCCATCACACTCTGCAGTCTCCTGTAATCCATCACTCTCTGCAGTCTCCTGTAATCCATCACTCTCTGCAGCCTCCTGTAATCCATGACACTCTGCAGTCTCCTGTAATCCATCACTCTCTGCAGTCTCTCATTGTCCATCACTCTCTGTAGTCTCTTGTAGTCCATTACTCTCTGCAGTCTTCTGTAGTCCATCACACTCTGCAACCTCCTGTAATCCATCACTCTCTGCAGCCTCCTGTAATCCATCAGTCTCTGCAGCCTCCTGTTGTCCATCACTCCCTGCAGCCTCCTGTAATCCATCACTCTCTGCAGCCTCCTGTAATCCATCGCGCTCTGCAGTCTCCTGACATCCATCAGTCTCTGCAGTCCCCTGTAGTCCATCACTCCCCGCAGTCTCCTGTAGTCCATTATTCTCTGCAGTATCCTGTAATCCATCACTCTCTGCAGCCTCCTGCAGTCTTTCACGCTCTGCAGTCTTCTGTAGTACATCGCTCTCTGCAGCCTCCTGTAATCCATCACTCTCTGCATTCTCCTGTAATCCATCATATTCTCCATCCTCCTATAATCCATCACTCTCTGCTTTCTCCTGTAATGCATCATTTTCTGCAGTCTTCTCTAGTCCATCACTCTCTCCAGTCTCCTGTAGTCAATCACTCCCCACAGTCTGCTGTAGACCATCAGACTCTGCAGTCTCCTGTAATCCATCACTTGCTGCAGTCTCCTGTAATCCATCACTCTCTGCAGTCTCCTGTAATCCATTACTCTCTGCAGCTTCCTGTAGTCATTCACTCTCTGTTGTCTCCTGTGGTCCATTACTCTCTACAGTCTCCTGTAATCCATCACACTCTGCAGTCTCCTGTAATCCATCACTCTCTGCAGTCTCTCATTGACCATCACTCTCTGTAGTCTCTTGTAGTCCATTACTCTCTGCAGTCTTCTGTAGTCCATCACTCTCTGAAGCCTCCTGAAATCCATCACTCTCTGCAGCCCCCTGTAATCCATCACTCTCTGCCGCCTCCTATAATCCATCACTCTCTTCTTTCTCCTATAATCCATCGCTCTCTCCAGTCTCCTGTAATCCATCACTCTCTGCAGTCTCCTGTAATCCATCACTCTCTGCAACCTCCTGTAATCCATCTCTCTCTGCAGTCTCCTGTCATCCTTCACTCTCTCCAGTCTCCTGTAATCCATCACTCTCTCCAGTCTCCTGTAATCCATCACTCTCTGCAGTCTCCTGTAATCCATCACTCTCTGCAGTCTCCTGTAATCCATCACTCTCTCCAGTCTCCTGTAGTCAATCACTCCCCACAGACTGCTGTAGACCATCAGACTCTGCAGTCTCCTGTAATCCATCACACAACGCAGCCACCTATAATCCATCACTCTCTGCAGCTTCCTGTAGTCATTCACTCTCTGTTGTCTTCTGTGGTCCATCACTCTCTGCAGTCTCCTGTAATCCATCACTCTCTGCAGTCTCCTATAATCCATCACACTCTGCAGTCTCCTGTAATCCATCACTCTCTGCAGTCTCCTGTAATCCATCACTCTCTGCAGTCTCCTGTAATCCATCACTCTCTGCAGTCTCCTGTAATCTATCGCTCACCGCAGTCTTTCATTGTCCATCACTCTCTGCAGTCTCTGGTAGTCCATTACTCTCTGCAGCCTCCTGTAATCTTTCACTCTCTGCAGTCTCCTGTAATCGATCACTCTCTCCAGCCTCCTGTAATCCATCATTCCCTGCAGCCTCCTGTAATCTATCACTCTCTGCAGCCTCCTGTTGTCCATCACTCTCTGCAGTCTCCTGAAATCAATCATTCCCTGCAGTTTTCTGTAGTCCATCATTCTCTGCAGTCTCCTGTAATCCATCACACTCTGCAGTCTCCTGTAATACATTACTCTCTGCAACCTTTTGTAATCTATCAGTCTCTGCAGCCTCCTGTAATCCATCACACTCTGCAGTCTCCTGTAGTCCATCACTCTCTGCAGTCTTCTGTAATCCATCACTCTCTGCAGCCTCCTGTCATCTATCACTCTCTGCAGTCTCCTGTACTCCATCACACTCTGCAGTCTCCCGTAATCCATCACTCTCTGCTGTCTTCAATCATCCATCACTCTCTGTATTCTCCTGTAGTCCATCACTATGTGCAGTCTCACGTAGTCCATCACTGTCTGCTGTCTCCTGTAGTCCATCACTCTCTGCAGTCTCCTGTAATCCATCACTCTCTGCAGTCTCCTGTAATCCATCACTCTCTGCAGTCTCCTGTAATCCATCACTCTCTGCTGTCCCCTGTAATCTATCACTCTCTGCAGTCTCTCATTGTCCATCACTCTCTGTAGTCTCTTGTAGTCCATTACTCTCTGCAGTCTTCTGTAGTCCATCACTCTCTGCAGCCTCCTATAATCCATCACTCTCTGCAGTCTCCTGTAATCCATCACTCTCTGCAGTCTCCTGTAATCCATCACTCTCTGCAGTCTCCTGTACTCCATCACTCTCTGCAGTCTTCTGTAATCCATCACTCTCTGCAGTCTCCTGTAATCCAGCACTCTCTGCCCTCTACTGTAATCCATCACTCTCGGCAGGCTCTTGTAATCTATCACTGTCTGCAGTCTCCTGTAGTCCGTCACTCTTTGCAGTCTCCTGTGATCTATTACTCTCTGCAGTCTCCTGTAATCCATCACTCCCTGCTGTCTCCTGTAATCCATCACACTCTGCAGTCTCCTGTAATCCATCACACTCTGCAGTCTTCTGTAATCCATCACTCTCGCTGTCTCCTGTAATCCATGACTCTCTGTAGTCCCCTGTAATCCCTCACTCTCTGTAGTCTCCTGTGATCCATCACTCTCTGCAGTCTCCTGTAGTCCGTCACTCTCTGCAGTCTCCTGTAATCCGTCACACTCTGCAGTCTCCTGTAATCCATCACTCTCTGCATTCTCCTGTAATCCATCACTCTCTGCAGCCTCCTGTAATCCATCACTCTCTGCAGTCTCCTGTAATCCATCACCCTCTGCATCCTCCTGTCATCCATCACTCTCTGCAGTCTCCTGTAAACCATCACACTCTGCAGTCTCCTGTAGTCCGTCACTCTCTGCAGTCTCCTGTAATCCATCACTCTCTGTTGTCTCCTGTAATCCATCACTCTCTGTAGTCTCCTTTAATCCATCACTCTCTGCAGTCCCCTGTTATCCATCACTCTATGTATTCTCCTGTGATCTATCACTCTCTGCAGTCTCCTGTAATCCATCAGTCTCTGCAGTCTCCTGTAGTCTATCTCTCTCTGCAGTCTCCTGTAATCCATCAGTCTCTGCAGCCTCCTGTAATCCATCACTCTCTGCAGCCTCCTGTAATCCATCACTCTCTGCAGTCTCCTGTAATCCATCACTCTCTGCTGTCTCCTGTAATCCATCACTCTCTGCACTCTCCTGTAATCCATCACTCTCTGCAGCCTCCTGTAATCCATCAGTCTCTGCAGCCTCCTGTAATCCATCAGTCTCTGCAGCCTCCTGTAATCCATCACTCTCTGCAGTCTCCTGTAATCCATCACTCTCTGCAGTCTCCTGTAATCCATCACTCTCTGCTGTCTCCTGTAATCCATCACTCTCTGTTGTCCCCTGTAATCGCTCACTCTCTGTAGTCTCCTTTGATCCATCACTCTCTGCAGTCCCCTGTTATCCATCACTCTCTGTATTCTCCTGTGATCTATCACTCTCTGCAGCCTCCTGTTATCCATCAGTTTCTGCAGTCTCCTGTAGTCTATCTCTCTCTGCAGCCTCCTGTAATCCATCAATCTCTGCAGCCTCCTGTAATCCATCACTCTCTGCAGTCTCCTGTAATCCATCACTCTCTGCAGTCTCCTGTAGTCTATCTCTCTCTGCAGCCTCCTGTAATCCATCACTCTCTGCAGCCTCCTGTAATCCATCACTCTCTGCTGTCTCCTGCAATCCATCACTCTCTGTTGTCCCCTGTAATCGCTCACTCTCTGTAGTCTCCTTTGATCCATCACTCTCTGCAGTCCTCTGTTATCCATCACTCTGTGTATTCTCCTGTGATCTATCACTCTCTGCAGCCTCCTGTAATCCATCAGTCTCTGCAGTCTCCTGTAGTCTATCTCTCTCTGCAGTCTCCTGTAATCCATCAGTCTCTGCAGCCTCCTGTAATCCATCACTCTCTGCGGCCTCCTGTAATCCATCACTCTCTGCAGTCCTCTGTAGTCTATCTCTCTCTGCAGCCTCCTGTAATCCATCACTCTCTGTAGCCTCCTGTAATCCAGCACTCTCTGCAGCCTCCTGTAATCCATCACTCTCTGCAGCCTCCTGTAATCCATCACTCTCTGCAGTCTCCTGTAATCCATCACTCTCTGCTATCTCCTGTAATCCATCACTCTCTGCAGTCTCCTGTAGTCTATATCTCTCTGCATCCTCCTGTAATCCATCAGTCTCTGCAGCCTACTGTAATCCATCACTCTCTGCAGCCTCCTGTAATCCATCACTCTCTGCAGTCTCCTGTAATCCATCACTCTCTGTTGTCCCCTGTAATCCCCCACTCTCTGTAGTCTCCTTTGATCCATCACTCTCTGCAGTCCCCTGTTATCCATCACTTTATGTACTCTCCTGTGATCTATCACTCTCTGCAGCCTCCTGTAATCCATCACTCTCTGCAGTCTCCTGTAATCCTTCACACTCTGCAGTCTCCTGTAGTCTATCTCTCTCTGCAGCCTCCTGTAATCCATGACTCTCTGCAGCCTCCTGTAATCCATCAGTTTCTGCAGTCTCCTGTAGTCTATCTCTCTCTGCAGCCTCCTGTAATCCATCAATCTCTGCAGCCTCCTGTAATCCATCACTCTCTGCAGTCTCCTGTAGTCCATCACTCTCTGCAGCCTCCTGTAATCCATCACTCTCTGCAGTCTCCTGTAGTCTGTCTCTCTCTGCAGCCTCCTGTAATCCATCAGTCTCTGCAGCCTCCTGTAATACATCACTCTCTGCAGCCTCCTGTAATCCATCAGTCTCTGCAGCCTCCTGTAATCCATCACTCTCTGCAGCCTCCTGTAATCCATCACTCTCTGCAGTCTCCTGTTATCCATCACTCTCTGCAGTCTCCTGTAGTCCATCACTCTCTGCTGTCTCCTGTAATCCATCACTCTCTGTTGTCCCCTGTAATCCCACACTCTCTGTAGTCTCCTTTGATCCATCACTCTCTGCAGTCCCCTGTTATCCATCACTCTATGTATTCTCCTGTGATCTATCACTCTCTGCAGTCTCTTGTAATCCATCAGTCTCTGCAGCCTCCTGTAATCCATCACTCTCTGCAGTCTCCTGTAATCCATCACTCTCTGCAGCCTCCTGTAATCCATCACTCTCTGCAGTCTCCTGTAATCCATCACTCTCTGCAGTCTCCTGTAATCCATCACTCTCTGCAGTCTCCTGTAGTCTATCTCTCTCTGCAGCCTCCTGTAATCCATCGCTCTCTGCAGCCTCCTGTAATCCATCACTCTCTGCAGTCTCCTGTAGTCTATCACTCTCGCTGTCTCCTGTAATCCATGACTCTCTGTAGTCCCCTGTAATCCCTCACTCTCTGTAGTCTCCTGTGATCCATCACTCTCTGCACTCCCCTGTTATCCATCACTCTATGTATTCTCCTGTGATCTATCACTCTCTGCAGTCTCCTGTAATCCATCACTCTCTGCAGCCTCCTGTAATCCATCACTCTCTGCAGCCTCCTGTAATCCATCACTCTCTGCAGTCTCCTGTAGACCGTCACTCTCTGCAGTCTCCTGTAGTCCATCACTCTCTGCTGTCTCCTGTAGTCCATCAGTCTCTGCAGTCTCCTGTAATCCATCACTCTCGGCAGGCTCTTGTAATCTATCACTCTCTGCAGTCTCCTGTAGTCCGTCACTCTCTGCAGTCTCTTGTAATCCATCACTCTCTGCAGTGTCCTGTAATCCATCACTCTCTGCAGCCTCCTGTAATCCATCACTCTCTGCAGTCTCCTGTAGTCTACCTCTCTCTGCAGCCTCCTATAATCCATCACTCTCTGCAGTCTCCTGTAATCCATCACTCTCTGCTGTCTCCTGTAATCCATCACTCTCTTTTGTCCCCTGTAATCGCTCACTCTCTGTAGTCTCCTTTGATCCATCACTCTCTGCAGTCCCCTGTTATCCATCACTCTCTGTATTCTCCTGTGATCTATCACTCTCTGCAGCCTCCTGTAATCCATCAGTTTCTGCAGTCTCCTGTATTCTATCTCTCTCTGCAGCCTCCTGTAATCCATCAATCTCTGCAGCCTCCTGTAATCCATCACTCTCTGCAGTCTCCTGTAATCCATCACTCTCTGCAGTCTCCTGTCGTCTATCTCTCTCTGCAGCCTCCAGTAATCCATCACTCTCTGCAGCCTCCTGTAATCCATCACTCTCTGCTGTCTCCTGTAATCCATCACTCTCTGTTGTCCTCTGTAATCGCTCACTCTCTGTAGTCTCCTTTGATCCATCACTCTCTGCAGTCCCCTGTTATCCATCACTCTATGTATTCTCCTGATCTATCACTCTCTGCAGCCTCCTGTAATCCATCAGTCTCTGCAGTCTCCTGTAGTCTATCTCTCTCTGCAGTCTCCTGTAATCCATCAGTCTCTGCAGCCTCCTGTAATCCATCACTCTCTGCAGCCTCCTGTAATCCATCACTCTCTGCAGTCTCCTGTAATCGCTCACTCTCTGTAGTCTCCTTTGATCTATCACTCTCTGCAGTCTGTTGTGATCCATCAGTCTCTGCAGCCTCCTGTAATCCATCAGTCTCTGCAGCCTCCTATAATCCATCACTCTCTGCAGTCTCCTGTAATCCATCACTCTCTGCAGTCCCCTGTAGTCTATCTCTCTCTGCAGCCTCCTGTAATCCATCACTCTCTGTAGCCTCCTGTAATCCATCACTCTCTGCAGCCTCCTGTAATCCATCACTCTCTGCAGCCTCCTGTAATCCATCACTCTCTGCAGTCTCCTGTAATCCATCACTCTCTGCTATCTCCTGTAATCCATCACTCTCTGCAGTCTCCTGTAGTCTATATCTCTCTGCATCCTCCTGTAATCCATCAGTCTCTGCAGCCTACTGTAATCCATCACTCTCTGCAGTCTCCTGTGATCTATCACTCCCTGCAGCCTCCTGTAATCCATCACTCTCTGCAGTCTCCTGTAATCCATCACACTCTGCAGTCTCCTGTAGTCTATCTCTCTCTGCAGCCTCCTGTAATCCATCACTCTCTGCAGTCCTCTGTTATCCATCACTCTATGTATTCTCCTGTGATCTATCACTCTCTGCAGCCTCCTGTAATCCATCAGTTTCTGCAGTCTCCTGTAGTCTATCTCTCTCTGCAGCCTCCTGTAATCCATCAATCTCTGCAGCCTCCTGTAATCCATCACTCTGTGCAGTCTCCTGTAATCCATCACTCTCTGCAGCCTCCTGTAATCCATCACTCTCTGCAGTCTCCTGTAGTCTATCTCTCTCTGCAGCCTCCTGTAATCCATCAGTTTCTGCAACCTCCTGTAATCCATCACTCTCTGCAGCCTCCTGTAATCCATCAGTCTCTGCAGCCTCCTGTAATCCATCACTCTCTGCAGCCTCCTGTAATCTATCAGTCTCTGCAGCCTCCTGCAATCCATCACTCTCTGCAGCCTCCTATAATCCATCACTCTCTGCAGTCTCCTGTAGTCCATCACTCTCTGCTGTCTCCTGTAATCCATCACTCTCTGTTGTCCCCTGTAATCCCTCACTCTCTGTAGTCTCCTTTGATCCATCACTCTCTGCAGTCCCCTGTTATCCATCACTCTATGTATTCTCCTGTGATCTATCACTCTCTGCAGTCTCCTGTAATCCATCAGTCTCTGCAGCCTCCTGTAATCCATCACTCTCTGCAGCCTCCTGTAATCCATCACTCTCTGGAGTCTCCTGTAATCCATCACTCTCTACAGTCTCCTGTAATCCATCACTCTCTGCAGTCTCCTGTAGTCTATCTCTCTCTGCAGCCTCCTGTAATCCATCACTCTCTGCAGCCTCCTGTAATCCATCACTCTCTGCAGCCTCCTGTAATCCATCACTCTCTGCAGTCTCCTGTAGTCCATCACTCTCTGCAGTCTCCTGTAATCTAGCACTCTCTGCCCTCTACTGTAATGCATCACTCTCGGCAGGCTCTTGTAATCTATCACTGTCTGCAGTCTCCTGTCGTCCGTCACTCTTTGCAGTCTCCTGTGATCTATTACTCCCTGCTGTCTCCTGTAATCCATCACACTCTGCAGTCTCCTGTAATCCATCACACTCTGCAGTCTTCTGTAATCCATCACTCTTGCTGTCTCCTGTAATCCATGACTCTCTGTAGTCCCCTGTAATCGCTCACTCTCTGTAGTCTCCTGTGATCCATCACTCTCTGCACTCGCCTGTAATCCATCACTCTCTGCAGTCTCCTGTAATCCATCACTCTCTGCAGCCTCCTGTAATCCATCACTCTCTGCAGTCTCCTGTAATCCATCACTCTCTGCAGTCTCCTGTAGTCCGTCACTCTCTGCAGTCTCCTGTAATCCGTCACACTCTGCAGTCTCCTGTAATCCATCACTCTCTGCATTCTCCTGTAATCCATCACTCTCTGCAGCCTCCTGTAATCCATCACTCTCTGCAGTCTCCTGTAATCCATCACCCTCTGCATCCTCCTGTCATCCATCACTCTCTGCAGTCTCCTGTAAACCATCACACTCTGCAGTCTCCTGTAGTCCGTCACTCTCTGCAGTCTCCTGTAATCCATCACTCACTGTTGTCTCCTGTAATCCATCACTCTCTGTAGTCTCCTTTGATCCATCACTCTCTGCAGTCCCCTGTTATCCATCACTCTATGTATTCTCCTGTGATCTATCACTCTCTGCAGTCTCCTGTAATCCATCAGTCTCTGCAGTCTCCTGTAGTCTATCTCTCTCTGCAGTCTCCTGTAATCCATCAGTCTCTGCAGCCTCCTGTAATCCATCACTCTCTGCAGCCTCCTGTAATCCATCACTCTCTGCAGTATCCTGTAATCCATCACTCTCTGCAGTCTCCTGTAATCCATCACTCTCTACAGTCTCCTGTTATCCATCACTCTCTGCAGTCTCCTGTAGTCTATCTCTCTCTGCAGCCTCCTGTAATCCATCACTCTCTGCAGCCTCCTGTAATCCATCACTCTCTGCAGCCTCCTGTAATCCATCACTCTCTGCAGTCTCCTGTAGTCCATCACTCTCTGCAGTCTCCTGTAATCCAGCACTCTCTGCCCTCTACTGTAATCCATCACTCTCGGCAGGCTCTTGTAATCTATCACTGTCTGCAGTCTCCTGTCGTCCGTCACTCTTTGCAGTCTCCTGTGATCTATTACTCTCTGCAGTCTCCTGTAATCCATCACTCCCTGCTGTCTCCTGTAATCCATCACACTCTGCAGTCTCCTGTAATCCATCACACTCTGCAGTCTTCTGTAATCCATCACTCTTGCTGTCTCCTGTAATCCATGACTCTCTGTAGTCCCCTGTAATCCCTCACTCTCTGTAGTCTCCTGTGATCCATCACTCTCTGCACTCGCCTGTAATCCATCACTCTCTGCAGTCTCCTGTAATCCATCACTCTCTGCAGCCTCCTGTAATCCATCACTCTCTGCAGTCTCCTGTAATCCATCACTCTCTGCAGTCTCCTGTAGTCCGTCACTCTCTGCAGTCTCCTGTAATCCGTCACACTCTGCAGTCTCCTGTAATCCATCACTCTCTGCATTCTCCTGTAATCCATCACTCTCTGCAGCCTCCTGTAATCCATCACTCTCTGCAGTCTCCTGTAATCCATCACCCTCTGCATCCTCCTGTCATCCATCACTCTCTGCAGTCTCCTGTAAACCATCACACTCTGCAGTCTCCTGTAGTCCGTCACTCTCTGCAGTCTCCTGTAATCCATCACTCACTGTTGTCTCCTGTAATCCATCACTCTCTGTAGTCTCCTTTGATCCATCACTCTCCACAGTCCCCTGTTATCCATCACTCTATGTATTCTCCTGTGATCTATCACTCTCTGCAGTCTCCTGTAATCCATCAGTCTCTGCAGTCTCCTGTAGTCTATCTCTCTCTGCAGTCTCCTGTAATCCATCAGTCTCTGCAGCCTCCTGTAATCCATCACTCTCTGCAGCCTCCTGTAATCCATCACTCTCTGCAGTCTCCTGTAATCCATCACTCTCTGCTGTCTCCTGTAATCCATCACTCTCTGCACTCTCCTGTAATCCATCACTCTCTGTTGTCCCCTGTAATCGCTCACTCTCTGTAGTCTCCTTTGATCCATCACTCTCTGCAGTCCCCTGTTATGCGTCACTCTCTGTATTCTCCTGTGATCTATCACTCTCTGCAGCCTCCTGTAATCCATCAGTCTCTGCAGTCTCCTGTAGTCTATCTCTCTCTGCAGCCTCCTGTAATCCATCAATCTCTGCAGCCTCCTGTAATCCATCACTCTCTGCAGTCTCCTGTAATCCATCACTCTCTGCAGTCTCCTGTAGTCTATCTCTCTCTGCAGCCTCCTGTAATCCATCACTCTCTGCAGCCTCCTGTAATCCATCACTCTCTGCTGTCTCCTGTAATCCATCACTCTCTGTTGTCCCCTGTAATCGCTCACTCTCTGTAGTCTCCTTTGATCCATCACTCTCTGCAGTCCTCTGTTATCCATCACTCTGTGTATTCTCCTGTGATCTATCACTCTCTGCAGCCTCCTGTAATCCATCAGTCTCTGCAGTCTCCTGTAGTCTATCTCTCTCTGCAGTCTCCTGTGATCCATCAGTCTCTGCAGCCTCCTGTAATCCATCACTCTCTGCAGCCTCCTGTAATCCATCACTCTCTGCAGTCCCCTGTAGTCTATCTCTCTCTGCAGCCTCCTGTAATCCATCACTCTCTGTAGCCTCCTGTAATCCATCACTCTCTGCAGCCTCCTGTAATCCATCACTCTCTGCAGTCTCCTGTAATCCATCACTCTCTGCTATCTCCTGTAATCCATCACTCTCTGCAGTCTCCTGTAGTCTATATCTCTCTGCATCCTCCTGTAATCCATCAGTCTCTGCAGCCTACTGTAATCCATCACTCTCTGCAGCCTCCTGTAATCCTTCTCTCTCTGCAGTCTCCTGTAATCCATCACTCTCTGTTGTCCCCTGTAATCCCCCACTCTCTGTAGTCTCCTTTGATCCATCACTCTCTGCAGTCCCCTGTTATCCATCACTTTATGTATTCTCCTGTGATCTATCACTCTCTGCAGCCTCCTGTAATCCATCACTCTCTGCAGTCTCCTGTAATCCTTCACACTCTGCAGTCTCCTGTAGTCTATCTCTCTCTGCAGCCTCCTGTAATCCATGACTCTCTGCAGCCTCCTGTAATCCATCAGTTTCTGCAGTCTCCTGTAGTCTATCTCTCTCTGCAGCCTCCTGTAATCCATCAATCTCTGCAGCCTCCTGTAATCCATCACTCTCTGCAGTCTCCTGTAATCCATCACTCTCTGCAGCCTCCTGTAATCCATCACACTCTGCAGTCTCCTGTAGTCTATCTCTCTCTGCAGCCTCCTGTAATCCATCAGTCTCTGCAGCCTCCTGTAATCCATCACTCTCTGCAGCCTCCTGTAATCCATCAGTCTCTGCAGCCTCCTGTAATCCATCACTCTCTGCAGTCTCCTGTAGTCTATCTCTCTCTGCAGCCTCCTGTAATCCATTAGTCTCTACAGCCTCCTGTAATCCATCACTCTCTGCAGCCTCCTGTAATCCATCACTCTCTGCAGCCTCCTGTAATCCATCACTCTCTGCAGCCTCCTGTAATCTATCAGTCTCTGCAGCCTCCTGTAATCCATCACTCTCTGCAGTCTCCTGTAGTCTATCTCTCTCTGCAGCCTCCTGTTGTCCATCACTCTCTGCTGTCTCCTGTAATCCATCACTCTCTGTTGTCCCCTGTAATCCCTCACTCTCTGTAGTCTCCTTTGATCCATCACTCTCTGCAGCCCCTGTTATCCATCACTCTATGTATTCTCCTGTGATCTATCACTCTCTGCAGTCTCTTGTAATCCATCAGTCTCTGCAGCCTCCTGTAATCCATCACTCTCTGCAGTCTCCTGTAATCCATCACTCTCTGCAGCCTCCTGTAATCCATCACTCTCTGCAGTCTCCTGTAATCCATCACTCTCTGCAGCCTCCTGTAATCCATCACTCTCTGTTGTCCCCTGTAATCCCTCACTCTCTGTAGTCTCCTTGATCCATCACCCTCTGCAGTCCCCTGTTATCCATCACTCTATGTATTCTCCTGTAATCCATCACTCTCTGCAGTCTCCTGTAATCCATCACTCTCTGCAGTCTCCTGTAATCCATCACTCTCTGCAGTCTCCTGTAGTCTATCTCTCTCTGCAGCCTCCTGTAATCCATCACTCTCTGCAGCCTCCTGTAATCCATCACTCTCTGCAGTCTCCTGTAGTCTATCACTCTCGCTGTCTCCTGTAATCCATGACTCTCTGTAGTCCCCTGTAATCCCTCACTCTCTGTAGTCTCCTGTGATCCATCACTCTCTGCACTCCCCTGTTATCCATTACTCTATGTATTCTCCTGTGATCTATCACTCTCTGCAGTCTCCTGTAATCCATCACTCTATGCAGCCTCCTGTAATCCATCACTCTCTGCAGCCTCCTGTAATCCATCACTCTCTGCAGTCTCCTGTAGACCGTCACTCTCTGCAGTCTCCTGTAGTCCATCACTCTCTGCTGTCTCCTGTAATCCAACACTCTCGGCAGCCTCCTGTAATCCATCACTCTCTGCAGCCTCCTGTAATCCATCACTCTCTGCAGTCTCCTGTAGTCCATCACTCTCTGCTGTCTCCTGTAGTCCATCACTCCCTGCAGCCTCCTGTAATCCATCACTCTCTGCAGCCTCCTGTAATCCATCACTCTCTGCTGTCTCCTGTAATCCATCACTCTCTGCAGTCTACTGTAATCCATCACTCTCGGCAGGCTCTTGTAATCTATCACTCTCTGCAGTCTCCTGTAGTCCGTCACTCTCTGCAGTCTCTTGTAATCCATCACTCTCTGCAGTCCCCTGTAATCCATCACTATCTGCAGCCTCCTGTAATCCATCACTCTCTGCAGTCTCCTGTCGTCTACCTCTCTCTGCAGCCTCCTATAATCCATCACTCTCTGCAGTCTCCTGTAATTCATCACTCTCTGTTGTCCCCTGTAATCGCTCACTCTCTGTAGTCTCCTTTGATCCATCACTCTCTGCAGTCCCCTGTTATCCATCACTCTCTGTATTCTCCTGTGATCTATCACTCTCTGCAGCGTTCTGTAATCCATCAGTTTCTGCAGTCTCCTGTAGTCTATCTCTCTCTGCAGCCTCCTGTAATCCAGCAATCTCTGCAGCCTCCTGTAATCCATCACTCTCTGCAGTCTCCTGTAATCCATCACTCTCTGCAGCCTCCTGTAATCCATCACTCTCTGCAGTCTCCTGTGGTCTATCTCTCTCTGCAGCCTCCTGTAATCCATCAGTCTCTGCAGCCTCCTGTAATCCATCACTCTCTGCGGCCTCCTGTAATCCATCAGTCTCTGCAGTCTCCTGTAATCCCTCACTCTCTGTAGTCTCCTGTGATCCATCACTCTATGCACTCCCATATTATCCATCACTCTATGTATTCTCCTGTGATCTATCACTCTCTGCAGTCTCCTGTAATCCATCACTCTCTGTTGTCCCCTGTAGTCCCCCACTCTCTGTAGTCTCCTTTGATCCATCACTCTCTGCACTCCCATATTATCCATCACTCTATGTATTCTCCTGTGATCTATCACTCTCTGCAGCCTCCTGTAATCCATCACTCTTGAGTCTCCTGTAATCCTTCACACTCTGCAGTCTCCTGTAGTCTATCTCTCTCTGCAGCCTCCTGTAATCCATGACTCTCTGCAGCCTCCTGTAATCCATCAGTTTCTGCAGTCTCCTGTAGTCTATCTCTCTCTGCAGCCTCCTGTAATCCATCAATCTCTGCAGCCTCCTGTAATCCATCACTCTCTGCAGTCTCCTGTAATCCATCACTCTCTGCAGCCTCCTGTAATCCATCACTCTCTGCAGTCTCCTGTAGTCTATCTCTCTCTGCAGCCTCCTGTAATCCATCAGTCTCTGCAGCCTCCTGTAATCCATCACTCTCTGCAGCCTCTTGTAATCCATCAGTCTCTGCAGCCTCCTGTAATCCATCACTCTCTGCAGTCTCCTGTAGTCTATCTCTCTCCGCAGCCTCCTGTAATCCATCACTCTCTGCAGCCTCCTGTAATCTATTAGTCTCTGCAGCCTCCTGTAATCCATCACTCTCTGCAGCCTCCTATAATCCATTACTCTCTGCAGTCTCCTGTTATCCATCACTATCTGCAGTCTCCTGTAGTCCATCACTCTCTGCTGTCTCCTGTAATCCATCAGTCTCTGCAGCCTCCTGTAATCCATCACTCTCTGCAGTCTCCTGTAATCCATCACTCTCTGCAGCCTCCTGTAATCCATCACTCTCTGCAGTCTCCTGTAATCCATCACTCTCTGCAGCCTCCTGTAATCCATCACTCTCTGTTGTCCCCTGTAATCCCTCACTCTCTGTAGTCTCCTTGATCCATCACTCTCTGCAGTCCCCTGTTATCCATCACTCTATGTATTCTCCTGTAATCCATCACTCTCTGCAGTCTCCTGTAATCCATCACTCTCTGCAGTTTCCTGTAATCCATCAGTCTCTGCAGTCTCCTGTACTCTATGTCTCTCTGCAGCCTCCTGTAATCCATCACTCTCTGCAGCCTCCTGTAATCCATCACTCTCTGCAGTCTCCTGTAGTCTATCACTCTCGCTGTCTCCTGTAATCCATGACTCTCTGTAGTCCCCTGTAATCCCTCACTCTCTGTAGTCTCCTGTGATCCATCACTCTCTGCACTCCCCTGTTATCCATCACTCTATGTATTCTCCTGTGATCTATCACTCTCTGCAGTCTCCTGTAATCCATCACTCTCTGCAGCCTCCTGTAATCCATCACTCTGTGCAGCCTCCTGTAATCCATCACTCTCTGCAGTCTCCTGTAGACCGTCACTCTCTGCAGTCTCCTGTAGTCCATCACTCTCTGCTGTCTCCTGTAATCCATCACTCTCTGCAGCCTCCTGTAATCCATCACTCTCTGCAGCCTCCTGTAATCCATCACTCTCTGCAGTCTCCTGTAGACCGTCACTCTCTGCAGTCTCCTGTAGTCCATCACTCTCTGCTGTCTCCTGTAGTCCATCACTCTCTGCAGTCTCCTGTAATCCATCACTCTCGGCAGGCTCTTGTAATCTATCACTCTCTGCAGTCTCCTGTAGTCCGTCACTCTCTGCAGTCTCTTGTAATCCATCACTCTCTGCAGTCTCCTGTAATCCATCACTCTCTGCAGCCTCCTGTAATCCATCACTCTCTGCAGTCTCCTGTAGTCTACCTCTCTCTGCAGCCTCCTATAATCCATCACTCTCTGCAGTCTCCTGTAATCCATCACTCTCTGTTGTCCCCTGTAATCGCTCACTCTCTGTAGTCTCCTTTGATCCATCACTCTCTGCAGTCCCCTGTTATCCATGACTCTCTGTATTCTCCTGTGATCTATCACTCTCTGCAGCCTCCTGTAATCCATCAGTTTCTGCAGTCTCCTGTAGTCTATCTCTCTCTGCAGCCTCCTGTAATCCAGCAATCTCTGCAGCCTCCTGTAATCCATCACTCTCTGCAGTCTCCTGTAATCCATCACTCTCTGCAGTCTCCTGTAGTCTATCTCTCTCTGCAGCCTCCTGTAATCCATCACTCTCTGCAGCCTCCTGTAATCCATCACTCTCTGCTGTCTCCTGTAATCCATCACTCTCTGTTGTCCCCTGTAATCGCTCACTCTCTATAGTCTCCTTTGATCCATCACTCTCTGCAGTCCCCTGTTATCCATGACTCTATGTATTCTCCTGTGATCTATCACTCTCTGCAGCCTCCTGTAATCCATCAGTCTCTGCAGTCTCCTGTAGTCTATCTCTCTCTGCAGTCTCCTGTAATCCATCAGTCTCTGCAGCCTCCTGTAATCCATCACTCTCTGCAGCCTCCTGTAATCCATCACTCTCTGCAGTCTCCTGTAATCCATCACTCTCTGCTGTCTCCTGTAATCCATCACTCTCTGTTGTCCCCTGTAATCGCTCACTCTCTGTAGTCTCCTTTGATCCATCACTCTCTGCAGTCCCCTGTTATCCATCACTCTATGTATTCTCCTGTAGTCTATCTCTCTCTGCAGCCTCCTGTAATCCATCACTCTCTGCAGCCTCCTGTAATCGATCACTCTCTGCAGTCTCCTGTAGTCTATCACTCTCGCTGTCTCCTGTAATCCATGACTCTCTGTAGTCCCCTGTAATCCCTCACTCTCTGTAGTCTCCTGTGATCCATCACTCTCTGCACTCCCCTGTTATCCATCACTCTATGTATTCTCCTGTGATCTATCACTCTCTGCAGTCTCCTGTAATCCATCACTCTCTGCAGCCTCCTGTAATCCATCACTCTCTGCAGCCTCCTGTAATCCATCAGTCTCTGCAGTCTCCTGTAATCCCTCACTCTCTGTAGTCTCCTGTGATCCATCACTCTCTGCACTCCCCTGTTATCCATCACTCTATGTATTCTCCTGTGATCTATCACTCTCTGCAGTCTCCTGTAATCCATCACTCTCTGCAGCCTCCTGTAATCCATCACTCTATGCAGCCTCCTGTAATCCATCACTCTCTGCAGTCTCCTGTAGACCGTCACTCTCTGCAGTCTCCTGTAGTCCATCACTCTCTGCTGTCTCCTGTAGTCCATCACTCTCTGCAGTCTCCTGTAATCCATCACTCTCGGCAGGCTCTTGTAATCTATCACTCTCTGCAGTCTCCTGTAGTCCGTCACTCTCTGCAGTCTCTTGTAATCCATCACTCTCTGCAGTCTCCTTTAATCCATCACTCTCTGCAGCCTCCTGTAATCCATCACTCTCTGCAGTCTCCTGTAGTCTACCTCTCTCTGCAGCCTCCTATAATCCATCACTCTCTGCAGTCTCCTGTAATCCATCACTCTCTGTTGTCCCCTGTAATCGCTCACTCTCTGTAGTCTCCTTTGATCCATCACTCTCTGCAGTCCCCTGTTATCCATCACTCTCTGTATTCTCCTGTGATCTATCACTCTCTGCAGCCTCCTGTAATCCATCAGTTTCTGCAGTCTCCTGTAGTCTATCTCTCTCTGCAGCCTCCTGTAATCCAGCAATCTCTGCAGCCTCCCGTAATCCATCACTCTCTGCAGTCTCCTGTAATCCATCACTCTCTGCAGTCTCCTGTAGTCTATCTCTCTCTGCAGCCTCCTGTAATCCATCACTCTCTGCAGCCTCCTGTAATCCATCACTCTCTGCTGTCTCCTGTAATCCATCACTCTCTGTTGTCCCCTGTAATCGCTCACTCTCTGTAGTCTCCTTTGATCCATCACTCTCTGCAGTCCCCTGTTATCCATCACTCTATGTATTCTCCTGTCATCTATCACTCTCTGCAGCCTCCTGTAATCCATCAGTCTCTGCAGTCTCCTGTAGTCTATCTCTCTCTGCAATCTCCTGTAATCCATCAGTCTCTGCAGCCTCCTGTAATCCATCACTCTCTGCAGCCTCCTGTAATCCATCACTCTCTGCAGTCTCCTGTAATCCATCACTCTCTGCTGTCTCCTGTAATCCATCACTCTCTGTTGTCCCCTGTAATCGCTCACTCTCTGTAGTCTCCTTTGATCCATCACTCTCTGCAGTCCCCTGTTATCCATCACTCTATGTATTCTCCTGTGATCTATCACTCTCTGCAGTCTCTTGTAATCCATCAGTCTCTGCAGCCTCCTGTAATCCATCAGTCTCTGCAGCCTCCTGTAATCCATCACTCTCTGCAGTCTCCTGTAATCCATCACTCTCTGCAGTCCCCTGTAGTCTATCTCTCTCTGCAGCCTCCTGTAATCCATCACTCTCTGTAGCCTCCTGTAATCCATCACTCTCTGCAGCCTTCTGTAATCCATCACTCTCTGCAGCCTCCTGTAATCTATCACTCTCTGCAGTCTCCTGTAATCCATCACTCTCTGCTATCTCCTGTAATCCATCACTCTCTGCAGAATCCTGTAGTCTATATCTCTCTGCATCCTCCTGTAATCCATCAGTCTCTGCAGCCTACTGTAATCCATCACTCTCTGCAGTCTCCTGTGATCTATCACTCTCTGCAGCCTCCTGTAATCCATCACTCTCTGCAGTCTCCTGTAGTCCATCACACTCTGCAGTCTCCTGCAATCCCTCACTCTCTGTAGTCTCCTGTGATCCATCACTCTCTGCACTGCCCTGTTATCCATCACTCTATGTATTCTCCTGTGATCTATCACTCTCTGCAGTCTCCTGTAATCTATCACTCTCTGTTGTCCCCTGTAATCCCCCACTCTCTGTAGTCTCCTTTGATCCATCACTCTCTGCAGTCCCCTGTTGTCCATCACTTTATGTATTCTCCTGTGATCTATCACTCTCTGCAGCCTCCTGTAATCCATCACTCTCTGCAGTCTCCTGTAATCCTTCACACTCTGCAGTCTCCTGTAGTCTATCTCTCTCTGCAGCCTCCTGTAATCCATGACTCTCTGCAGCCTCCTGTAATCCATCAGTTTCTGCAGTCTCCTGTAGTCTATCTCTCTCTGCAGCCTCCTGTAATCCATCAATCTCTGCAGCCTCCTGTAATCCATCACTCTCTGCAGTCTCCTGTAATCCATCACTCTCTGCAGCCTCCTGTAATCCATCACTCTCTGCAGTCTCCTGTGGTCTATCTCTCTCTGCAGCCTCCTGTAATCCATCAGTCTCTGCAGCCTCCTGTAATCCATCACTCTCTGCAGCCTCCTGTAATCCATCAGTCTCTGCAGTCTCCTGTAGTCTATCTCTCTCTGCAATCTCCTGTAATCCATCAGTCTCTGCAGCCTCCTGTAATCCATCACTCTCTGCAGCCTCCTGTAATCCATCACTCTCTGCAGTCTCCTGTAATCCATCACTCTCTGCTGTCTCCTGTAATCCATCACTCTCTGTTGTCCCCTGTAATCTATTAGTCTCTGCAGCCTCATGTAATCCATCACTCTCTGCAGCCTCCTATAATCCATTACTCTCTGCAGTCTCCTGTTATCCATCACTATCTGCAGTCTCCTGTAGTCCATCACTCTCTGCTGTCTCCTGTAATCCATCACTCTCTGTTGTCCCCTGTAATCCCTCACTCTCTGTAGTCTCCTTTGATCCATCACTCTCTGCAGTCCCCTGTTATCCATCACTCTATGTATTCTCCTGTGATCTATCACTCTCTGCAGTCTCTTGTAATCCATCAGTCTCTGCAGCCTCCTGTAATCCATCACTCTCTGCAGTCTCCTGTAATCCATCACTCTCTGCAGCCTCCTGTAATCCATCACTCTCTGCAGTCTCCTGTAATCCATCACTCTCTGTTGTCCCCTGTAATCGCTCACTCTCTGTAGTCTCCTTTGATCCATCACTCTCTGCAGTCCCCTGTTATCCATCACTCTATGTATTCTCCTGTGATCTGTCACTCTCTGTAGTCTCTTGTAATCCATCAGTCTCTGCAGCCTCCTGTAATCCATCAGTCTCTGCAGCCTCCTGTAATCCATCACTCTCTGAAGTCTCCTGTAATCCATCACTCTCTGCAGTCCCCTGTAGTCTATCTCTCTCTGCAGCCTCCTGTAATCCATCACTCTCTGTAGCCTCCTGTAATCCATCACTCTCTGCAGCCTCCTGTAATCCATCACTCTCTGCAGCCTCCTGTAATCCATCACTCTCTGCAGTCTCCTGTAATCCATCACTCTCTGCTATCTCCTGTAATCCATCACTCTCTGCAGAATCCTGTAGTCTATATCTCTCTGCATCCTCCTGTAATCCATCAGTCTCTGCAGCCTACTGTAATCCATCACTCTCTGCAGTCTCCTGTGATCTATCACTCTCTGCAGCCTCCTGTAATCCATCACTCTCTGCAGTCTCCTGTAGTCCATCACATTCTGCAGTCTCCTGCAATCCCTCACTCTCTGTAGTCTCCTGTGATCCATCACTCTCTGCACTCCCCTGTTATCCATCACTCTATGTATTCTCCTGTGATCTATCACTCTCTGCAGTCTCCTGTAATCCATCACTCTCTGTTGTCCCCTGTAATCCCCCACTCTCTGTAGTCTCCTTTGATCCATCACTCTCTGCAGTCCCCTGTTATCCATCACTTTATGTATTCTCCTGTGATCTATCACTCTCTGCAGCCTCCTGTAATATATCACTCTCTGCAGTCTCCTGTAATCCTTCACACTCTGCAGTCTCCTGTAGTCTATCTCTCTCTGCAGCCTCCTGTAATCGATGACTCTCTGCAGCCTCCTGTAATCCATCAGTTTCTGCAGTCTCCTGTAGTCTATCTCTCTCTGCAGCCTCCTGTAATCCATCAATCTCTGCAGCCTCCTGTAATCCATCACTCTCTGCAGTCTCCTGTAATCCATCACTCTCTGCAGCCTCCTTTAATCCATCACTCTCTGCAGTCTCCTGTAGTCTATCTCTCTCTGCAGCCTCCTGTAATCCATCAGTCTCTGCAGCCTCCTGTAATCCATCACTCTCTGCAGCCTCCTGTAATCCATCAGTCTCTGCAGCCTCCTGTAATCCATCACTCTCTGCAGTCTCCTGTAGTCTATCTCTCTCTGCAGCCTCCTGTAATCCATCACTCTCTGCAGCCTCCTGTAATCTATTAGTCTCTGCAGCCTCCTGTAATCCATCACTCTCTGCAGCCTCCTATAATCCATTACTCTCTGCAGTCTCCTGTTATCCATCACTATCTGCAGTCTCCTGTAGTCCATCACTCTCTGCTGTCTCCTGTAATCCATCACTCTCTGTTGTCCCCTGTAATCCCTCACTCTCTGTAGTCTCCTTTGATCCATCACTCTCTGCAGTCCCCTGTTATCCATCACTCTATGTATTCTCATGTGATCTATCACTCTCTGCAGTCTCTTGTAATCCATCAGTCTCTGCAGCCTCCTGTAATCCATCACTCTCTGCAGTCTCCTGTAATCCATCACTCTCTGCAGCCTCCTGTAATCCATCACTCTCTGCAGTCTCCTGTAATCCATCACTCTCTGCAGCCTCCTGTAATCCATCACTCTCTGTTGTCCCCTGTAATCCCTCACTCTCTGTAGTCTCCTTGATCCATCACTCTCTGCAGTCCCCTGTTATCCATCACTCTATGTATTCTCCTGTAATCCATCACTCTCTGCAGTCTCCTGTAATCCATCACTCTCTGCAGTCTCCTGTAATCCATCAGTCTCTGCAGTCTCCTGTAGTCTATGTCTCTCTGCAGCCTCCTGTAATCCATCACTCTCTGCAGCCTCCTGTAATCCATCACTCTCTGCAGTCTCCTGTAGTCTATCACTCTCGCTGTCTCCTGTAATCCATGACTCTCTGTAGTCCCCTGTAATCCCTCACTCTCTGTAGTCTCCTGTGATCCATCACTCTCTGCACTCCCCTGTTATCCATCACTCTATGTATTCTCCTGTGATCTATCACTCTCTGCAGTCTCCTGTAATCCATCACTCTCTGCAGCCTCCTGTAATCCATCACTCTCTGCAGCCTCCTGTAATCCATCACTCTCTGCAGTCTCCTGTAGACCGTCACTCTCTGCAGTCTCCTGTAGTCCATCACTCTCTGCTGTCTCCTGTAATCCATCACTCTCTGCAGCCTCCTGTAATCCATCACTCTCTGCAGCCTCCTGTAATCCATCACTCTCTGCAGTCTCCTGTAGACCGTCACTCTCTGCAGTCTCCTGTAGTCCATCACTCTCTGCTGTCTCCTGTAGTCCATCACTCTCTGCAGTCTCCTGTAATCCATCACTCTCGGCAGGCTCTTGTAATCTATCACTCTCTGCAGTCTCCTGTAGTCCGTCACTCTCTGCAGTCTCTTGTAATCCATCACTCTCTGCAGTCTCCTGTAATCCATCACTCTCTGCAGCCTCCTGTAATCCATCACTCTCTGCAGTCTCCTGTAGTCTACCTCTCTCTGCAGCCTCCTATAATCCATCACTCTCTGCAGTCTCCTGTAATCCATCACTCTCTGTTGTCCCCTGTAATCGCTCACTCTCTGTAGTCTCCTTTGATCCATCACTCTCTGCAGTCCCCTGTTATCCATCACTCTCTGTATTCTCCTGTGATCTATCACTCTCTGCAGCCTCCTGTAATCCATCAGTTTCTGCAGTCTCCTGTAGTCTATCTCTCTCTGCAGCCTCCTGTAATCCAGCAATCTCTGCAGCCTCCTGTAATCCATCACTCTCTGCAGTCTCCTGTAATCCATCACTCTCTGCAGTCTCCTGTAGTCTATCTCTCTCTGCAGCCTCCTGTAATCCATCACTCTCTGCAGCCTCCTGTAATCCATCACTCTCTGCTGTCTCCTGTAATCCATCACTCTCTGTTGTCCCCTGTAATCGCTCACTTTCTGTAGTCTCCTTTGATCCATCACTCTCTGCAGTCCCCTGTTATCCATCACTCTATGTATTCTCCTGTGATCTATCACTCTCTGCAGCCTCCTGTATTCCATCAGTCTCTGCAGTCTCCTGTAGTCTATCTCTCTCTGCAGTCTCCTGTAATCCATCAGTCTCTGCAGCCTCCTGTAATCCATCACTCTCTGCAGCCTCCTGTAATCCATCACTCTCTGCAGTCTCCTGTAATCCATCACTCTCTGCTGTCTCCTGTAATCCATCACTCTCTGTTGTCCCCTGTAATCGCTCACTCTCTGTAGTCTCCTTTGATCCATCACTCTCTGCAGTCCCCTGTTATCCATCACTCTATGTATTCTCCTGTAGTCTATCTCTCTCTGCAGCCTCCTGTAATCCATCACTCTCTGCAGCCTCCTGTAATCGATCACTCTCTGCAGTCTCCTGTAGTCTATCACTCTCGCTGTCTCCTGTAATCCATGACTCTCTGTAGTCCCCTGTAATCCCTCACTCTCTGTAGTCTCCTGTGATCCATCACTCTCTGCACTCTCCTGTTATCCATCACTCTATGTATTCTCCTGTGATCTATCACTCTCTGCAGTCTCCTGTAATCCATCACTCTCTGCAGCCCCCTGTAATCCATCACTCTCTGCAGCCTCCTGTAATCCATCAGTCTCTGCAGTCTCCTGTAATCCCTCACTCTCTGTAGTCTCCTGTGATCCATCACTCTCTGCACTCCCCTGTTATCCATCACTCTATGTATTCTCCTGTGATCTATCACTCTCTGCAGTCTCCTGTAATCCATCACTCTCTGCAGCCTCCTGTAATCCATCACTCTATGCAGCCTCCTGTAATCCATCACTCTCTGCAGTCTCCTGTAGACCGTCACTCTCTGCAGTCTCCTGTAGTCCATCACTCTCTGCTGTCTCCTGTAGTCCATCACTCTCTGCAGTCTCCTGTAATCCATCACTCTCGGCAGGCTCTTGTAATCTATCACTCTCTGCAGTCTCCTGTAGTCCGTCACTCTCTGCAGTCTCTTGTAATCCATCACTCTCTGCAGTCTCATGTAGACCGTCACTCTCTGCAGCCTCCTGTAGTCCATCACTCTCTGCAGTCTCCTGTAATCCATCACTCTCGGCAGGCTCTTGTAATCTATCACTCTCTGCAGTCTCCTGTAGTCCGTCACTCTCTGCAGTCTCTTGTAATCCATCAGTCTCTGCAGCCTCCTGTAATCCATCACTCTCTGCAGCCTCCTGTAATCCATCACTCTCTGCAGTCTCCTGTAATCCATCACTCTCTGCAGTCTCCTGTAATCCATCACTCTCTGCAGTCTCCTGTAGTCTATCTCTCTCTGCAGCCTCCTGTAATCCATCACTCTCTGCAGCCTCCTGTAATCCATCACACTCTGCAGTCTCCTGTAATCCATCACACTCTGCAGTCTTCTGTAATCCATCACTCTCGCTGTCTCCTGTAATCCATGACTCTCTGTAGTCCCCTGTAATCCCTCACTCTCTGTAGTCTCCTGTGATCCATCACTCTCTGCACTCCCCTGTAATCCATCACTCTCTGCAGTCTCCTGTAATCCATCAGTCTCTGCAGCCTCCTGTAATCCATCACTCTCTGCAGTCTCCTGTAATCCATCACTCTCTGCAGTCTCCTGTAGTCCGTCACTCTCTGCAGTCTCCTGTAATCCGTCACACTCTGCAGTCTCCTGTAATCCATCACTCTCTGCATTCTCCTGTAATCGATCACTCTCTGCAGCCTCCTGTAATCCATCACTCTCTGCAGTCTCCTGTAAACCATCACACTCTGCAGTCTCCTGTAGTCCGTCACTCTCTGCAGTCTCCTGTAATCCATCACTCTCTGTTGTCTCCTGTAATCCATCACTCTCTGTAATCTCCTTTGATCCATCACTCTCTGCAGTCCCCTGTTATACATCACTCTATGTATTCTCCTGTGATCTATCACTCTCTGCAGTCTCCTGTAATCCATCAGTCTCCGCAGTCTCCTGTAGTCTATCTGTCTCTGCAGTCTCCTGTAATCCATCAGTCTCTGCAGCCTCCTGTAATCCATCACTCTCTGCAGCCTCCTGTAATCCATCACTCTCTGCAGTCTCCTGTAATCCATCACTCTCTGCTGTCTCCTGTAATCCATCACTCTCTGCACTCTCCTGTAATCCATCAATCTCTGCAGCCTCCTGTAATCCATCAGTCTCTGCAGCCTCCTGTTATCCATCACTCTCTGCAGTCTCCTGTAATCCATCACTCTCTGCAGCCTCCTGTAATCCATCACTCTCTGCTGTCTCCTGTAATCCATCACTCTCTGTTGTCCCCTGTAATCGCTCACTCTCTGTAGTCTCCTTTGATCCATCACTCTCTGCAGTCCTCTGTTATCCATCACTCTGTGTATTCTCTTGTGATCTATCACTCTCTGCAGCCTCCTGTAATCCATCAGTCTCTGCAGTCTCCTGTAGTCTATCTCTCTCTGCAGTCTCCTGTAATCCATCAGTCTCTGCAGCCTCCTGTAATCCATCACTCTCTGCAGCCTCCTGTAATCCATCACTCTCTGCAGTCCCCTGTAATCCATCACTCTCTGCAGCCTCCTTTAATCCATCACTCTCTGCAGTCTCCTGTAGTCTATCTCTCTCTGCAGCCTCCTGTAATCCATCAGTCTCTGCAGCCTCCTGTAATCCATCACTCTCTGCAGCCTCCTGTAATCCATCAGTCTCTGCAGCCTCCTGTAATCCATCACTCTCTGCAGTCTCCTGTAGTCTATCTCTCTCTGCAGCCTCCTGTAATCCATCACTCTCTGCAGCCTCCTGTAATCTATTAGTCTCTGCAGCCTCCTGTAATCCATCACTCTCTGCAGCCTCCTATAATCCATTACTCTCTGCAGTCTCCTGTTATCCATCACTATCTGCAGTCTCCTGTAGTCCATCACTCTCTGCTGTCTCCTGTAATCCATCACTCTCTGTTGTCCCCTGTAATCCCTCACTCTCTGTAGTCTCCTTTGATCCATCACTCTCTGCAGTCCCCTGTTATCCATCACTCTATGTATTCTCATGTGATCTATCACTCTCTGCAGTCTCTTGTAATCCATCAGTCTCTGCAGCCTCCTGTAATCCATCACTCTCTGCAGTCTCCTGTAATCCATCACTCTCTGCAGCCTCCTGTAATCCATCACTCTCTGCAGTCTCCTGTAATCCATCACTCTCTGCAGCCTCCTGTAATCCATCACTCTCTGTTGTCCCCTGTAATCCCTCACTCTCTGTAGTCTCCTTGATCCATCACTCTCTGCAGTCCCCTGTTATCCATCACTCTATGTATTCTCCTGTAATCCATCACTCTCTGCAGTCTCCTGTAATCCATCACTCTCTGCAGTCTCCTGTAATCCATCAGTCTCTGCAGTCTCCTGTAGTCTATGTCTCTCTGCAGCCTCCTGTAATCCATCACTCTCTGCAGCCTCCTGTAATCCATCACTCTCTGCAGTCTCCTGTAGTCTATCACTCTCGCTGTCTCCTGTAATCCATGACTCTCTGTAGTCCCCTGTAATCCCTCACTCTCTGTAGTCTCCTGTGATCCATCACTCTCTGCACTCCCCTGTTATCCATCACTCTATGTATTCTCCTGTGATCTATCACTCTCTGCAGTCTCCTGTAATCCATCACTCTCTGCAGCCTCCTGTAATCCATCACTCTCTGCAGCCTCCTGTAATCCATCACTCTCTGCAGTCTCCTGTAGACCGTCACTCTCTGCAGTCTCCTGTAGTCCATCACTCTCTGCTGTCTCCTGTAATCCATCACTCTCTGCAGCCTCCTGTAATCCATCACTCTCTGCAGCCTCCTGTAATCCATCACTCTCTGCAGTCTCCTGTAGACCGTCACTCTCTGCAGTCTCCTGTAGTCCATCACTCTCTGCTGTCTCCTGTAGTCCATCACTCTCTGCAGTCTCCTGTAATCCATCACTCTCGGCAGGCTCTTGTAATCTATCACTCTCTGCAGTCTCCTGTAGTCCGTCACTCTCTGCAGTCTCTTGTAATCCATCACTCTCTGCAGTCTCCTGTAATCCATCACTCTCTGCAGCCTCCTGTAATCCATCACTCTCTGCAGTCTCCTGTAGTCTACCTCTCTCTGCAGCCTCCTATAATCCATCACTCTCTGCAGTCTCCTGTAATCCATCACTCTCTGTTGTCCCCTGTAATCGCTCACTCTCTGTAGTCTCCTTTGATCCATCACTCTCTGCAGTCCCCTGTTATCCATCACTCTCTGTATTCTCCTGTGATCTATCACTCTCTGCAGCCTCCTGTAATCCATCAGTTTCTGCAGTCTCCTGTAGTCTATCTCTCTCTGCAGCCTCCTGTAATCCAGCAATCTCTGCAGCCTCCTGTAATCCATCACTCTCTGCAGTCTCCTGTAATCCATCACTCTCTGCAGTCTCCTGTAGTCTATCTCTCTCTGCAGCCTCCTGTAATCCATCACTCTCTGCAGCCTCCTGTAATCCATCACTCTCTGCTGTCTCCTGTAATCCATCACTCTCTGTTGTCCCCTGTAATCGCTCACTTTCTGTAGTCTCCTTTGATCCATCACTCTCTGCAGTCCCCTGTTATCCATCACTCTATGTATTCTCCTGTGATCTATCACTCTCTGCAGCCTCCTGTATTCCATCAGTCTCTGCAGTCTCCTGTAGTCTATCTCTCTCTGCAGTCTCCTGTAATCCATCAGTCTCTGCAGCCTCCTGTAATCCATCACTCTCTGCAGCCTCCTGTAATCCATCACTCTCTGCAGTCTCCTGTAATCCATCACTCTCTGCTGTCTCCTGTAATCCATCACTCTCTGTTGTCCCCTGTAATCGCTCACTCTCTGTAGTCTCCTTTGATCCATCACTCTCTGCAGTCCCCTGTTATCCATCACTCTATGTATTCTCCTGTAGTCTATCTCTCTCTGCAGCCTCCTGTAATCCATCACTCTCTGCAGCCTCCTGTAATCGATCACTCTCTGCAGTCTCCTGTAGTCTATCACTCTCGCTGTCTCCTGTAATCCATGACTCTCTGTAGTCCCCTGTAATCCCTCACTCTCTGTAGTCTCCTGTGATCCATCACTCTCTGCACTCCCCTGTTATCCATCACTCTATGTATTCTCCTGTGATCTATCACTCTCTGCAGTCTCCTGTAATCCATCACTCTCTGCAGCCCCCTGTAATCCATCACTCTCTGCAGCCTCCTGTAATCCATCAGTCTCTGCAGTCTCCTGTAATCCCTCACTCTCTGTAGTCTCCTGTGATCCATCACTCTCTGCACTCCCCTGTTATCCATCACTCTATGTATTCTCCTGTGATCTATCACTCTCTGCAGTCTCCTGTAATCCATCACTCTCTGCAGCCTCCTGTAATCCATCACTCTATGCAGCCTCCTGTAATCCATCACTCTCTGCAGTCTCCTGTAGACCGTCACTCTCTGCAGTCTCCTGTAGTCCATCACTCTCTGCTGTCTCCTGTAGTCCATCACTCTCTGCAGTCTCCTGTAATCCATCACTCTCGGCAGGCTCTTGTAATCTATCACTCTCTGCAGTCTCCTGTAGTCCGTCACTCTCTGCAGTCTCTTGTAATCCATCACTCTCTGCAGTCTCATGTAGACCGTCACTCTCTGCAGCCTCCTGTAGTCCATCACTCTCTGCAGTCTCCTGTAATCCATCACTCTCGGCAGGCTCTTGTAATCTATCACTCTCTGCAGTCTCCTGTAGTCCGTCACTCTCTGCAGTCTCTTGTAATCCATCAGTCTCTGCAGCCTCCTGTAATCCATCACTCTCTGCAGCCTCCTGTAATCCATCACTCTCTGCAGTCTCCTGTAATCCATCACTCTCTGCAGTCTCCTGTAATCCATCACTCTCTGCAGTCTCCTGTAGTCTATCTCTCTCTGCAGCCTCCTGTAATCCATCACTCTCTGCAGCCTCCTGTAATCCATCACACTCTGCAGTCTCCTGTAATCCATCACACTCTGCAGTCTTCTGTAATCCATCACTCTCGCTGTCTCCTGTAATCCATGACTCTCTGTAGTCCCCTGTAATCCCTCACTCTCTGTAGTCTCCTGTGATCCATCACTCTCTGCACTCCCCTGTAATCCATCACTCTCTGCAGTCTCCTGTAATCCATCAGTCTCTGCAGCCTCCTGTAATCCATCACTCTCTGCAGTCTCCTGTAATCCATCACTCTCTGCAGTCTCCTGTAGTCCGTCACTCTCTGCAGTCTCCTGTAATCCGTCACACTCTGCAGTCTCCTGTAATCCATCACTCTCTGCATTCTCCTGTAATCGATCACTCTCTGCAGCCTCCTGTAATCCATCACTCTCTGCAGTCTCCTGTAAACCATCACACTCTGCAGTCTCCTGTAGTCCGTCACTCTCTGCAGTCTCCTGTAATCCATCACTCTCTGTTGTCTCCTGTAATCCATCACTCTCTGTAATCTCCTTTGATCCATCACTCTCTGCAGTCCCCTGTTATACATCACTCTATGTATTCTCCTGTGATCTATCACTCTCTGCAGTCTCCTGTAATCCATCAGTCTCCGCAGTCTCCTGTAGTCTATCTGTCTCTGCAGTCTCCTGTAATCCATCAGTCTCTGCAGCCTCCTGTAATCCATCACTCTCTGCAGCCTCCTGTAATCCATCACTCTCTGCAGTCTCCTGTAATCCATCACTCTCTGCTGTCTCCTGTAATCCATCACTCTCTGCACTCTCCTGTAATCCATCAATCTCTGCAGCCTCCTGTAATCCATCAGTCTCTGCAGCCTCCTGTTATCCATCACTCTCTGCAGGCTCCTGTAATCCATCACTCTCTGCAGCCTCCTGTAATCCATCACTCTCTGCTGTCTCCTGTAATCCATCACTCTCTGTTGTCCCCTGTAATCGCTCACTCTCTGTAGTCTCCTTTGATCCATCACTCTCTGCAGTCCTCTGTTATCCATCACTCTGTGTATTCTCCTGTGATCTATCACTCTCTGCAGCCTCCTGTAATCCATCAGTCTCTGCAGTCTCCTGTAGTCTATCTCTCTCTGCAGTCTCCTGTAATCCATCAGTCTCTGCAGCCTCCTGTAATCCATCACTCTCTGCAGCCTCCTGTAATCCATCACTCTCTGCAGTCCCCTGTAGTCTATCTCTCTCTGCAGCCTCCTGTAATCCATCACTCTCTGTAGCCTCCTGTAATCCATCACTCTCTGTAGCCTCCTGTAATCCATCACTCTCTGCAGCCTCCTGTAATCCATCACTCTCTGCAGTCTCCTGTAATCCATCACTCTCTGCTATCTCCTGTAATCCATCACTCTCTGCAGTCTCCTGTAATCCATCACTCTCTGCTATCTCCTGTAATCCATCACTCTCTGCAGTCTCCTGTAGTCTATATCTCTCTGCATCCTCCTGTAATCCATCAGTCTCTGCAGCCTCCTGTAATCCATCACTCTCTGCAGTCTCCTGTAATCCGTCACTCTCTGCAGTCTCCTGTAATCCATCACTCTCTGCAGCCTCCTGTAATCCATCACTCTCTGCAGCCTCCTGTAATCCATCACTCTCTGCAGTCTCCTGTAATCCATCACTCTCTGTTGTCCCCTGTAATCCCCCACTCTCTGTAGTCTCCTTTGATCCATCACTCTCTGCAGTCCCCTGTTATCCATCACTTTATGTATTCTCCTGTGATCTATCACTCTCTGCAGCCTCCTGTAATCCATCACTCTCTGCAGTCTCCTGTAATCCTTCACACTCTGCAGTCTCCTGTAGTCTATCTCTCTCTGCAGCCTCCTGTAATCCATGACTCTCTGCAGCCTCCTGTAATCCATCAGTTTCTGCAGTCTCCTGTAGTCTATCTCTCTCTGCAGCCTCCTGTAATCCATCAATCTCTGCAGCCTCCTGTAATCCATCACTCTCTGCAGTCTCCTGTAATCCATCACTCTCTGCAGCCTCCTGTAATCCATCACTCTCTGCAGTCTCCTGTAGTCTATCTCTCTCTGCAGCCTCCTGTAATCCATCAGTCTCTGCAGCCTCCTGTAATCCATCACTCTCTGCAGCCTCCTGTAATCCATCAGTCTCTGCAGCCTCCTGTAATCCATCACTCTCTGCAGTCTCCTGTAATCCATCACTCTCTGCAGCCTCCTGTAATCCATCACTATCTGCAGTCTCCTGTAGTCCATCACTCTCTGCTGTCTCCTGTAATCCATCACTCTCTGTTGTCCCCTGTAATCCCTCACTCTCTGTAGTCTCCTTTGATCCATCACTCTCTGCAGTCCCCTGTTATCCATCACTCTATGTATTCTCCTGTGATCTATCACTCTCTGCAGTCTCTTGTAATCCATCAGTCTCTGCAGCCTCCTGTAATCCATCACTCTCTGCAGTCTCCTGTAATCCATCACTCTCTGCAGCCTGCTGTAATCCATCACTCTCTGCAGTCTCCTGTAATCCATCACTCTCTGTTGTCCCCTGTAATCCCTCACTCTCTGTAGTCTCCTTGATCCATCACTCTCTGCAGTCCCCTGTTATCCATCACTCTATGTATTCTCCTGTAATCCATCACTCTCTGCAGTCTCCTGTAATCCATCACTCTCTGCAGTCTCCTGTAATCCATCATTCTCTGCAGTCTCCTGTAGTCTATCTCTCTCTGCAGCCTCCTGTAATCCATCACTCTCTGCAGCCTCCTGTAATCCATCACTCTCTGCAGTCTCCTGTAGTCTATCACTCTCGCTGTCTCCTGTAATCCATGACTCTCTGTAGTCCCCTGTAATCCCTCACTCTCTGTAGTCTCCTGTGATCCATCACTCTCTGCACTCCCCTGTTATCCATCACTCTATGTATTCTCCTGTGATCTATCACTCTCTGCAGCCTCCTGTAATCCATCAGTCTCTGCAGTCTCTTGTAGTCTATCTCTCTCTGCAGTCTCCTGTAATCCATCAGTCTCTGCAGCCTCCTGTAATCCATCACTCTCTGCAGCCTCCTGTAATCCATCACTCTCTGCAGTCTCCTGTAATCCATCACTCTCTGCTGTCTCCTGTAATCCATCACTCTCTGTTGTCCCCTGTAATCGCTCACTCTCTGTAGTCTCCTTTGATCCATCACTCTCTGCAGTCCCCTGTTATCCATCACTCTATGTATTCTCCTGTAGTCTATCTCTCTCTGCAGCCTCCTGTAATCCATCACTCTCTGCAGCCTCCTGTAATCCATCACTCTCTGCAGTCTCCTGTAGTCTATCACTCTCGCTGTCTCCTGTAATCCATGACTCTCTGTAGTCCCCTGTAATCCCTCACTCTCTGCAGTCTCCTGTGATCCATCACTCTCTGCACTCCCCTGTTATCCATCACTCTATGTATTCTCCTGTGATCTATCACTCTCTGCAGTCTCCTGTAATCCATCACTCTCTGCAGCCTCCTGTAATCCATCACTCTCTGCAGCCTCCTGTAATCCATCACTCTCTGCAGTCTCCTGTAGACCGTCACTCTCTGCAGTCTCCTGTAGTCCATCACTCTCTGCTGTCTCCTGTAATCCATCACTCTCTGCAGCCTCCTGTAATCCATCACCCTCTGCAGCCTCCTGTAATCCATCACTCTCTGCAGTCTCCTGTAGATCGTCACTCTCTGCAGCCTCCTGTAATCCATCACTCTATGCAGCCTCCTGTAATCCATCACTCTCTGCTGTCTCCTGTAATCCATCACTCTCTGCAGGCTCTTGTAATCTGTCACTCTCTGCAGTCTCCTGTACTCCGTCACTCTCTGCAGTCTCTTGTAATCCATCACTCTCTGCAGTCTCCTGTAATCCATCACTCTCTGCAGCCTCCTGTAATCCATCACTCTCTGCAGTCTCCTGTAGTCCATCACTCTCTGCAGTCTCCTGTAATCCATCACTCTCTGCAGTCTCCTGTAATCCATCACTCTCTGTTGTCCCCTGTAATCGCTCACTCTCTGTAGTCTCCTTTGATCCATCACTCTCTGCAGTCCCCTGTTATCCATCACTCTCTGTATTCTCCTGTGATCTGTCACTCTCTGCAGCCTCCTGTAATCCATCAATTTCTGCAGTCTCCTGTAGTCTATCTCTCTCTGCAGCCTCCTGTAATCCAGCAATCTCTGCAGCCTCCTGTAATCCATCACTCTCTGCAGTCTCCGGTAATCCATCACTCTCTGCAGTCTCCTGTAGTCTATCTCTCTCTGCAGCCTCCTGTAATCCATCACTCTCTGCAGCCTCCTGTAATCCATCACTCTCTGTTGTCCCCTGTAATCGCTCACTCTCTGTAGTCTCCTTTGATCCATCACTCTCTGCAGTCCCCTGTTATCCATCACTCTATGTATTCTCCTGTGATCTATCACTCTCTGCAGCCTCCTGTAATCCATCAGTCTCTGCAGTCTCCTGTAGTTAATCTCTCTCTGCAGTCTCCTGTAATCCATCAGTCTCTGTAGCCTCCTGTAATCCATCACTCTCTGCAGCCTCCTGTAATCCATCACTCTCTGCAGTCTCCTGTAATCCATCACTCTCTGCTGTCTCCTGTAATCCATCACTCTCTGTTGTCCCCTGTAATCGCTCACTCTCTGTAGTCTCCTTTGATCCATCACTCTCTGCAGTCCCCTGTTATCCATCACTCTATGTATTCTCCTGTGATCTATCACTCTCTGCAGTCTCTTGTAATCCATCACTCTCTGCAGCCTCCTGTAATCCATCACTCTCTGCAGCCTCCTGTAATCCATCACTCTCTGCAGACTCCTGTAATCCATCACTCTCTGCATTCCCCTGTAGTCTATCTCTCTCTGCAGCCTCCTGTAATCCATCACTCTCTGTAGCCTCCTGTAATCCATCACTCTCTGCAGCCTCCTGTAATCCATCACTCTCTGCAGTCTCCTGTAATCCATCACTCTCTGCTATCTCCTGTAATCCATCACTCTCTGCAGTCTCCTGTAGTCTATATCTCTCTGCATCCTCCTGTAATCCATCAGTCTCTGCAGCCTACTGTAATCCATCACTCTCTGCAGTCTCCTGTGATCTATCACTCTCTGCAGCCTCCTGTAATCCATCACTCTCTGCAGTCTCCTGTAGTCCATCACACTCTGCAGTCTCCTGTAGTCTATCTCTCTCTGCAGCCTCCTGTAATCCATCACTCTCTGCAGTCCTCTGTTATCCATCACTCTATGTATTCTCCTGTGATCTATCACTCTCTGCAGCCTCTTGTAATCCATCAGTTTCTGCAGTCTCCTGTAGTCTATATCTCTCTGCAGCCTCCTGTAATCCATCAATCTCTGCAGCCTCCTGTAATCCATCACTCTCTGCAGTCTCCTGTAATTCAGCACTCTCTGCAGCCTCCTGTAATCCATCACTCTCTGCAGTCTCCTGTAGTCTATCTCTCTCTGCAGCCTCCTGTAATCCATCAGTCTCTGCAGCCTCCTGTAATCCATCACTCTCTGCAGCCTCCTGTAATCCATCAGTCTCTGCAGCCTCCTGTAATCCATCACTCTCTGCAGCCTCCTATAATCCATCACTCTCTGCAGTCTCCTGTAGTCCATCACTCTCTGCTGTCTCCTGTAATCCATCACTCTCTGTTGTCCCCTGTAATCCCTCACTCTCTGTAGTCTCCTTTGATCCATCACTCTCTGCAGTCCCCTGTTATCCACCACTCTATGTATTCTCCTGTGATCTATCACTCTCTGCAGTCTCTTGTAATCCATCAGTCTCTGCAGCCTCCTGTAATCCATCACTCTCTGCAGTCTCCTGTAATCCATCACTCTCTGCAGTCTCCTGTATTCCATCACTCTCTGCAGTCTCCTGTAGTCTATCTCTCTCTGCGGCCTCCTGTAATCCATCACTCTCTGCAGCCTCCTGTAATCCATCACTCTCTGCAGTCTCCTGTAGTCTATCACTCTCGCTGTCTCCTGTAATCCATGACTCTCTGTAGTCCCCTGTAATCCCTCACTCTCTGTAGTCTCCTGTGATCCATCACTCTCTGCAGTCTCCTGTAGACCGTCACTCTCTGCAGTCTCCTGTAGTCCATCACTCTCTGCTGTCTCCTGTAGTCCATCACTCTCTGCAGTCTCCTGTAATCCATCACTCTCGGCAGGCTCTTGTAATCTATCACTCTCTGCATTCTCCTGTAGTCCGTCACTCTCTGCAGTCTCTTGTAATCCATCACTCTCTGCAGCCTCCTATAATCCATCACTCTCTGCAGTCTCCTGTAATCCAGCACTCTCTGCAGTCTCCTGTAATCCATCACTCTCTGCAGTCTCCTGTCATCCTTCACTCTCTGCACCCTCCTGTAATCCATCACTCCCTGCTGTCTCCTGTAATCCATCACTCTCTGCAGTCTCCTGTAGTCCGTCACTGTGTGCAGTCTCCTGTAATCCGTCACAGTCTGCAGTCTCCTGTAATCCATCACTCTCTGCATTCTCCTGTAATCCATCGGTCTCTGCAGTCTGCTGTAATCCATCACTCTCGCTGTCTCCTGTAATCCATCACTCTCTGTAATCCCCTGTAATCCCTCACTCTCTGTAGTCTCCTGTGATCCATCACTCTCTGCACTCCCCTGTTATCCATCACTCTCTGCAGCCTCCTGTAATCCATCACTCTCTGCAGCCTCCTGTAATCCATCACTCTGGGCTGTCTCCTGTAATCCATCACTCTCTGTTGTCCCCTGTAATCCCTCACTCTCTGTAGTGTCCTTTGATCCATCACTCTCTGCAGTCCCCTGTTATCCATCACTCTATGTATTCTCCTGTGATCTATCACTCTCTGCAGCCTCCTGTAATCCATCAGTCTCTGCAGTCTCCTGTAGTCTATCTCTCTCTGCAGCCTCCTGTAATCCATCAGTCTCTGCAGCCTCCTGTAATCCATCACTCTCTGCAGTCTCCTGTAATCCATCACTCTCTGCAGTCCCCTGTAGTCTATCTCTCTCTGCAGTCTCCTGTAATCCATCACTCTCTGCAGTCCCCTGTAGTCTATCTCTCTCTGCAGCCTCCTGTAATCCATCACTCTCTGTAGCCTCCTGTAATCCATCACTCTCTGCAGTCTCCTGTAATCCATCACTCTCTGCAGCCTCCTGTAATCCATCAGTCTCTGCAGTCTCCTGTAGTCTATCTCTCTCTGCAGCCTCCTGTAATCCGTCACTCTCTGCAGTCTCCTGTAATCCATCACACTCTGCAGCGTCCTGTAATCCATCACTCTCTGCAGTCTCCTGTAATCCATCACTGTCTGCAGTCTCCTGTAATCCATCACTCTCTGCAGCCTCCTGTAATCCATCACTCTCTGCTGTCTCCTGTAGTCCATCACTCTCTGCAGTCTCCTGTAATCCAGCACTCTCTGCCCTCTACTGTAATCCATCACTCTCGGCAGGCTCTTGTAATCTATCACTCTCTGCAGTCTCCTGTAGTCGGTCACTCTTTGCGGTCTCCTGTAATCCATCACTCTCTGCAGTCTCCTGTGATCCAGCACTCCCTGCTGTCTCCTGTAATCCATCACTCTCTGTAGTCCCCTGTAATCCCTCACTCTCTGTAGTCTCCTGTGATCCATCACTCTCTGCACTCCCCTGTTATCCATCACTCTATGTATTCTCCTGTGATCTGTCACTCTCTGTAGTCTCCTGTAATCCATCACTCTCTGCAGCCTCCTGTAATCCATCACTCTCTGCAGCCTCCTGTAATCTATCACTCTCTGCAGTCTCCTGTAGACCGTCACTTTCTGCAGTCTCCTGTAGTCCATCACTCTCTGCTGTCTCCTGTAATCCATCACTCTCTGCAGCCTCCTGTAATCCATCACTCTCTGCAGCCTCCTGTAATCCATCACTCTCTGCAGTCTCCTGTAGACCGTCACTCTCTGCAGTCTCTTGTAATCCATCACTCTCTGCAGTCTCCTGTAATCCATCACTCTCTGCAGCCTCCTGTAATCCATCACTCTCTGCAGTCTCCTGTAGTCTACCTCTCTCTGCAGCCTCCTATAATCCATCACTCTCTGCTGTCTCCTGTAATCCATCACTCTCTGTTGTCCCCTGTAATCACTCACTCTCTGTAGTCTCCTTTGATCCATCACTCTCTGCAGTCCCCTGTTATCCATCACTCTCTGTATTCTCCTGTGATCTATCACTCTCTGCAGCCTCCTGTAATCCATCAGTTTCTGCAGTCTCCTGTAGTCTATCTCTCTCTGCAGCCTCCTGTAATCCAGCAATCTCTGCAGCCTCCTGTAATCCATCACTCTCTGCAGTCTCCTGTAATCCATCACTCTCTGCAGTCTCCTGTAGTCTATCTCTCTCTGCAGCCTCCTGTAATCCATCACTCTCTGCAGCCTCCTGTAATCCATCACTCTCTGCTGTCTCCTGTAATCCATCACTCTCTGTTGTCCCCTGTAATCCATCACTCTCTGCTGTCTCCTGTAATCCATCACTCTCTGTTGTCCCCTGTAATCGCTCACTCTCTGTAGTCTCCTTTGATCCATCACTCTCTGCAGTCCCCTGTTATCCATCACTCTATGTATTCTCCTGTAGTCTATCTCTCTCTGCAGCCTCCTGTAATCCATCACTCTCTGCAGCCTCCTGTAATCCATCACTCTCTGCAGTCTCCTGTAGTCTATCACTCTCGCTGTCTCTTGTAATCCATGACTCTCTGTAGTCCCCTGTAATCCCTCACTCTCTGCAGTCTCCTGTGATCCATCACTCTCTGCACTCCCCTGTTATCCATCACTCTATGTATTCTCCTGTGATCTATCACTCTCTGCAGTCTCCTGTAATCCATCACTCTCTGCAGCCTCCTGTAATCCATCACTCTCTGCAGCCTCCTGTAATCCATCACTCTCTGCAGTCTCCTGTAGTCTATCACTCTCGCTGTCTCCTGTAATCCATGACTCTCTGTAGTCCCCTGTAATCCCTCACTCTCTGCAGTCTCCTGTGATCCATCACTCTCTGCACTCCCCTGTTATCCATCACTCTATGTATTCTCCTGTGATCTATCACTCTCTGCAGTCTCCTGTAATCCATCACTCTCTGCAGCCTCCTGTAATCCATCACTCTCTGCAGCCTCCTGTAATCCATCACTCTCTGCAGTCTCCTGTAGACCGTCACTCTCTGCAGTCTCCTGTAGTCCATCACTCTCTGCTGTCTCCTGTAATCCATCACTCTCTGCAGCCTCCTGTAATCCATCACCCTCTGCAGCCTACTGTAATCCATCACTCTCTGCAGTCTCCTGTAGACCGTCACTCTCTGCAGTCTCCTGTAATCCATCACTCTATGCAGCCTCCTGTAATCCATCACTCTCTGCTGTCTCCTGTAATCCATCACTCTCGGCAGGCTCTTGTAATCTATCACTCTCTGCAGTCTCCTGTAGTCCGTCACTGTGTGCAGTCTCCTGTAATCCGTCACAGTCTGCAGTCTCCTGTAATCCATCACTCTCTGCATTCTCCTGTAATCCATCGGTCTCTGCAGTCTGCTGTAATCCATCACTCTCGCTGTCTCCTGTAATCCATCACTCTCTGTAATCCCCTGTAATCCCTCACTCTCTGTAGTCTCCTGTGATCCATCACTCTCTGCACTCCCCTGTTATCCATCACTCTCTGCAGCCTCCTGTAATCCATCACTCTCTGCAGCCTCCTGTAATCCATCACTCTAGGCTGTCTCCTGTAATCCATCACTCTCTGTTTTCCCCTGTAATCCCTCACTCTCTGTAGTGTCCTTTGATCCATCACTCTCTGCAGTCCCCTGTTATCCATCACTCTATGTATTCTCCTGTGATCTATCACTCTCTGCAGCCTCCTGTAATCCATCAGTCTCTGCAGTCTCCTGTAGTCTATCTCTCTCTGCAGCCTCCTGTAATCCATCAGTCTCTGCAGCCTCCTGTAATCCATCACTCTCTGCAGTCTCCTGTAATCCATCACTCTCTGCAGTCCCCTGTAGTCTATCTCTCTCTGCAGTCTCCTGTAATCCATCACTCTCTGCAGTCCCCTGTAGTCTATCTCTCTCTGCAGCCTCCTGTAATCCATCACTCTCTGTAGCCTCCTGTAATCCATCACTCTCTGCAGTCTCCTGTAATCCATCACTCTCTGCAGCCTCCTGTAATCCATCAGTCTCTGCAGTCTCCTGTAGTCTATCTCTCTCTGCAGCCTCCTGTAATCCGTCACTCTCTGCAGTCTCCTGTAATCCATCACACTCTGCAGCGTCCTGTAATCCATCACTCTCTGCAGTCTCCTGTAATCCATCACTGTCTGCAGTCTCCTGTAATCCATCACTCTCTGCAGCCTCCTGTAATCCATCACTCTCTGCTGTCTCCTGTAGTCCATCACTCTCTGCAGTCTCCTGTAATCCAGCACTCTCTGCCCTCTACTGTAATCCATCACTCTCGGCAGGCTCTTGTAATCTATCACTCTCTGCAGTCTCCTGTAGTCGGTCACTCTTTGCGGTCTCCTGTAATCCATCACTCTCTGCAGTCTCCTGTGATCCAGCACTCCCTGCTGTCTCCTGTAATCCATCACTCTCTGTAGTCCCCTGTAATCCCTCACTCTCTGTAGTTTCCTGTGATCCATCACTCTCTGCACTCCCCTGTTATCCATCACTCTATGTATTCTCCTGTGATCTGTCACTCTCTGCAGTCTCCTGTAATCCATCACTCTCTGCAGCCTCCTGTAATCCATCACTCTCTGCAGCCTCCTGTAATCTATCACTCTCTGCAGTCTCCTGTAGACCGTCACTTTCTGCAGTCTCCTGTAGTCCATCACTCTCTGCTGTCTCCTGTAATCCATCACTCTCTGCAGCCTCCTGTAATCCATCACTCTCTGCAGCCTCCTGTAATCCATCACTCTCTGCAGTCTCCTGTAGACCGTCACTCTCTGCAGTCTCTTGTAATCCATCACTCTCTGCAGTCTCCTGTAATCCATCACTCTCTGCAGCCTCCTGTAATCCATCACTCTCTGCAGTCTCCTGTAGTCTACCTCTCTCTGCAGCCTCCTATAATCCATCACTCTCTGCTGTCTCCTGTAATCCATCACTCTCTGTTGTCCCCTGTAATCACTCACTCTCTGTAGTCTCCTTTGATCCATGACTCTCTGCAGTCCCCTGTTATCCATCACTCTCTGTATTCTCCTGTGATCTATCACTCTCTGCAGCCTCCTGTAATCCATCAGTTTCTGCAGTCTCCTGTAGTCTATCTCTCTCTGCAGCCTCCTGTAATCCAGCAATCTCTGCAGCCTCCTGTAATCCATCACTCTCTGCAGTCTCCTGTAATCCATCACTCTCTGCAGTCTCCTGTAGTCTATCTCTCTCTGCAGCCTCCTGTAATCCATCACTCTCTGCAGCCTCCTGTAATCCATCACTCTCTGCTGTCTCCTGTAATCCATCACTCTCTGTTGTCCCCTGTAATCCATCACTCTCTGCTGTCTCCTGTAATCCATCACTCTCTGTTGTCCCCTGTAATCGCTCACTCTCTGTAGTCTCCTTTGATCCATCACTCTCTGCAGTCCCCTGTTATCCATCACTCTATGTATTCTCCTGTAGTCTATCTCTCTCTGCAGCCTCCTGTAATCCATCACTCTCTGCAGCCTCCTGTAATCCATCACTCTCTGCAGTCTCCTGTAGTCTATCACTCTCGCTGTCTCCTGTAATCCATGACTCTCTGTAGTCCCCTGTAATCCCTCACTCTCTGCAGTCTCCTGTGATCCATCACTCTCTGCACTCCCCTGTTATCCATCACTCTATGTATTCTCCTGTGATCTATCACTCTCTGCAGTCTCCTGTAATCCATCACTCTCTGCAGCCTCCTGTAATCCATCACTCTCTGCAGCCTCCTGTAATCCATCACTCTCTGCAGTCTCCTGTAGTCTATCACTCTCGCTGTCTCCTGTAATCCATGACTCTCTGTAGTCCCCTGTAATCCCTCACTCTCTGCTGTCTCCTGTGATCCATCACTCTCTGCACTCCCCTGTTATCCATCACTCTATGTATTCTCCTGTGATCTATCACTCTCTGCAGTCTCCTGTAATCCATCACTCTCTGCAGCCTCCTGTAATCCATCACTCTCTGCAGCCTCCTGTAATCCATCACTCTCTGCAGTCTCCTGTAGACCGTCACTCTCTGCAGTCTCCTGTAGTCCATCACTCTCTGCTGTCTCCTGTAATCCATCACTCTCTGCAGCCTCCTGTAATCCATCACCCTCTGCAGCCTACTGTAATCCATCACTCTCTGCAGTCTCCTGTAGACCGTCACTCTCTGCAGTCTCCTGTAATCCATCACTCTATGCAGCCTCCTGTAATCCATCACTCTCTGCTGTCTCCTGTAATCCATCACTCTCGGCAGGGCTCTTGTAATCTATCACTCTCTGCAGTCTCCTGTAGTCCGTCACTCTCTGCAGTCTCTTCTAATCCATCACTCTCTGCAGTCTCCTGTAATCCATCACTCTCTGCAGCCTCCTGTAATCCATCACGCTCTGCAGCCTCCTGTAATCCAGCAATCTCTGCAGCCTCCTGTAATCCATCACTCTCTGCAGTCTCCGGTAATCCATCACTCTCTGCAGTCTCCTGTAGTCTATCTCTCTCTGCAGCCTCCTGTAATCCATCACTCTCTGCAGCCTCCTGTAATCCATCACTCTCTGTTGTCCCCTGTAATCGCTCACTCTCTGTAGTCTCCTTTGATCCATCACTCTCTGCAGTCCCCTGTTATCCATCACTCTATGTATTCTCCTGTGATCTATCACTCTCTGCAGCCTCCTGTAATCCATCAGTCTCTGCAGTCTCCTGTAGTTTATCTCTCTCTGCAGTCTCCTGTAATCCATCAGTCTCTGCAGCCTCCTGTAATCCATCACTCTCTGCAGCCTCCTGTAATCCATCACTCTCTGCAGTCTCCTGTAATCCATCACTCTCTGCTGTCTCCTGTAATCCATCACTCTCTGTTGTCCCCTGTAATCGCTCACTCTCTGTAGTCTCCTTTCATCCATCACTCTCTGCAGTCCCCTGTTATCCATCACTCTATGTATTCTCCTGTGATCTATCACTCTCTGCAGTCTCTTGTAATCCATCAGTCTCTGCAGCCTCCTGTAATCCATCACTCTCTGCAGCCTCCTGTAATCCATCACTCTCTGCAGCCTCCTGTAATCCATCACTCTCTGCAGTCTCCTGTAATCCATCACTCTCTGCAGTCTCCTGTAATCCATCACTCTCTGCAGCCTCCTGTAATCCATCACTCTCTGCAGTCTCCTGTAATCCATCACTCTCTGCTATCTCCTGTAATCCATCACTCTCTGCAGTCTCCTGTAGTCTATATCTCTCTGCATCCTCCTGTAATCCATCAGTCTCTGCAGCCTACTGTAATCCATCACTCTCTGCAGCCTCCTGTAATCCATCACTCTCTGCAGTCTCCTGTAGTCTATCACTCTCGCTGTCTCTTGTAATCCATGACTCTCTGTAGTCCCCTGTAATCCCTCACTCTCTGCAGTCTCCTGTGATCCATCACTCTCTGCACTCCCCTGTTATCCATCACTCTATGTATTCTCCTGTGATCTATCACTCTCTGCAGTCTCCTGTAATCCATCACTCTCTGCAGCCTCCTGTAATCCATCACTCTCTGCAGCCTCCTGTAATCCATCACTCTCTGCAGTCTCCTGTAGTCTATCACTCTCGCTGTCTCCTGTAATCCATGACTCTCTGTAGTCCCCTGTAATCCTCACTCTCTGCAGTCTCCTGTGATCCATCACTCTCTGCACTCCCCTGTTATCCATCACTCTATGTATTCTCCTGTGATCTATCACTCTCTGCAGTCTCCTGTAATCCATCACTCTCTGCAGCCTCCTGTAATCCATCACTCTCTGCAGCCTCCTGTAATCCATCACTCTCTGCAGTCTCCTGTAGACCGTCACTCTCTGCAGTCTCCTGTAGTCCATCACTCTCTGCTGTCTCCTGTAATCCATCACTCTCTGCAGCCTCCTGTAATCCATCACCCTCTGCAGCCTACTGTAATCCATCACTCTCTGCAGTCTCCTGTAGACCGTCACTCTCTGCAGTCTCCTGTAATCCATCACTCTATGCAGCCTCCTGTAATCCATCACTCTCTGCTGTCTCCTGTAATCCATCACTCTCGGCAGGCTCTTGTAATCTATCACTCTCTGCAGTCTCCTGTAGTCCGTCACTGTGTGCAGTCTCCTGTAATCCGTCACAGTCTGCAGTCTCCTGTAATCCATCACTCTCTGCATTCTCCTGTAATCCATCGGTCTCTGCAGTCTGCTGTAATCCATCACTCTCGCTGTCTCCTGTAATCCATCACTCTCTGTAATCCCCTGTAATCCCTCACTCTCTGTAGTCTCCTGTGATCCATCACTCTCTGCACTCCCCTGTTATCCATCACTCTCTGCAGCCTCCTGTAATCCATCACTCTCTGCAGCCTCCTGTAATCCATCACTCTAGGCTGTCTCCTGTAATCCATCACTCTCTGTTTTCCCCTGTAATCCCTCACTCTCTGTAGTGTCCTTTGATCCATCACTCTCTGCAGTCCCCTGTTATCCATCACTCTATGTATTCTCCTGTGATCTATCACTCTCTGCAGCCTCCTGTAATCCATCAGTCTCTGCAGTCTCCTGTAGTCTATCTCTCTCTGCAGCCTCCTGTAATCCATCAGTCTCCGCAGCCTCCTGTAATCCATCACTCTCTGCAGTCTCCTGTAATCCATCACTCTCTGCAGTCCCCTGTAGTCTATCTCTCTCTGCAGTCTCCTGTAATCCATCACTCTCTGCAGTCCCCTGT